>NC_091810.1:30800000-31425000 GCF_041296235.1 Equus asinus
GACTCTCCCTGGTCCCCAAAATGAACACAGGCTAAAATTTTTGCACTTGATTTCAAGGGGTTGAATAATCCTGTTGAAGAACACCTGAACTAGGCCATTTTCTCAATTACAACAGGCTTTTTTAAAAGCAAGTTGTAAAATGTTATTCACCCCAGGTGAGTGAGCAGCCTGTGAAACTGCTTAGCTCGGGCTTCCTTGTGTGGTCTTCTATTGTTTGTTCATTTACTCTTTAAACAGAATAGACTGTAGTCATTATTCTGGCCTGAGATTGGAGGTAATATCTTGAAGGTACATTACCGTTGTTCACCATAATGTCTCCTCTTTGCTCTTTTTTTTTTTTTGATGGGTGGGCTATAAATAAGTATGAAGAACAGCAGAATTTGTATTCATTTCACTTTTAAGGTGAAAGTTATTCCAAGTAGCTTTAGGACATGAAATAACCACATTTTGAGTGTTGTTAAACAGGAAGGCATGCATTAACAAAGGAATAAGCCTTCATTTTTTACCTAGTTAAGTGCTAAGGGTGAACATTTCGTTAATTTAGTTGTTTTGAAAGGTTGCAAACCCGGGTTCTAAATTTCTTGTTTTGAACCACATTTGGAACAAGCAACAGAAATGGGGTAGCACCTTACAGTCTTAAAAATCAGCTGTCCCTATTATTACTATCATCATCATTATTATTATCATTGTTGTTGTTGTTAGAAAGTATTCAGTCATTTTATCTTGAATCCAAATTGTGTCTTGGCCTAAATGTCGTAAATATGTTGTTAAGAGAATTTGGGCAGATATCTCTTTACCTAAGTCTTTTGTATCACTAATAAGAAAGAACTGATATGGATACAGGAATTTTTATTTTTAAGATTTTAGGCTTTGATTCAACCCTCTGATTATCAGAGCTCCTGCATATGGTAAAACTGATTGAAATTTCAATTTGCTAGCCTTTTCCCTGTTGGAAAATCTAATAAATAGTAAAAGGGCCACAAGACGGGCATACTCAGCATGTGTCCTGAATCATCTATAAGCTGGATATCCAGACCATTACCAGTCAAGAACCCAGGCAGAGTTTTCTTTTTAAATAATTGTCTGCACTTTCCTCCCCTCTCATTGATACATATTTTGCATGTGTAGGTTCATATTTCAGATTTCATATGTTTAAAGTTGTTTTTCCACCCATTGCCGTTTCTGACATTCACATTAATGTATTTCAATATAAGGATGTGTCATCAGTTATATAAAATCAGTTTTCTCGCGAACAGATGCTCCTATTCAGACCCATACAATTTGGACTCCTCTGAAATATCTAGCGGGCCCTGTCTGATTTCTACCCATTGAGGTGGTCTTGCATGCCGCCTCGACTTTCTTAAATTTTCGTATTTATGTGTAAATGGTTATCTCCAGTTGCCCTGCAGAGCTTCTCCCTGGAAGACTTTGTTTTGGTGATAACAGCGTACTAAATTCTATGTCATGACACGACTGAATGGTGGGGACGGAGAAGGGCAGGCCACGCACAAAACGGCTGTCCACTGTGAACTAGACCCGCTGCCTAGTTGATGCTTGAACATCCTGGTAACTTATATTTTCCTTTTTGTTTCTCCATTTCACTTAATGATTTTCTATGTATTGTTGCAGACATCTCAACAGCGAGCATGCGCTGGACGATAGAAGTACAGCTCAATGTAGAGTACAAATGCAGGTTGTACAGCAGTTAGAGCTACAGGTAAAGCCACATTTATTTTTAATATTACCTCAGTATCCCTCCAATTCCCAATTTCTGCAGTGTTCTGTAATGAGTTCTGGTATACTCATTATTGAATGGAAGGTCCAAACCTGTTGTTGTCCTCTATTTCATTTCATTTTATTTTGTTTTATTTTATTTTTTTTTTTGCTCTTTGGGAAAGTTCAGCTTCAGTTCATTCTTTGGAACGGCTGCACAGACGTCTCGAAGTTCTGTGCATCTCTCTGTATGCAGCCAACTCTCAGTTACCGCTTTTAGCTTTGCCATCTCTCTTTCACTTTCCCTCCCTTCCCTCTTCTCCTTTTAACTTTTGGGTTATCTGTTGTTAGTTTAAGTCCCCGAAGTCGCTAATATTATTAACCTGCAGTTAGGAAGACAAGCTGGGGAGAGAGATTGAGAGAGAAGGAATATGAATGGAGAGAGAGTGCGTGTGAGCAAGACTGAGCGAGTGAGCATACAGGCAAGCGTGGTTTCCAGAGTTAAAACAGAAACTGTATGTGGATTTATTCCTCATTTTTCATTGTCTTCTTTTCTCTCCATCACTGAGAACAGTTGAGAGTTCACTGCGTACGTTTTAAAAACACACTCATACATATACAAATACATAGTCAGATATATATAATGTGTATATATATTTTATATATATATGTATGTATAATATCTTGTATTCGGAAATCCACTGGGCCATGTTGAATGTATTTTGTGACGAGAGAAAATAAACTTCTGCAAATTTTCCTGCAGCTCACAGTTGTGAGGGACAGCGGGCGTTTTTACTGTCGGTTCCACTTCCTGATGTAACTTGTTGATGAACCACCATATTTTAACAATAATTGCATTCTTGGTATAATTAATAGAAAATTAGTTTCTAAAAGTAAAAATTGGGTCAGAAATGGAGATTATTAAAATTTACATTTGCAAATGCCTGACCCTGCAAACCCCATTTATGCAACCGAGTTCCAGAATGCTTTTGAGTGCTTGATGACTCACTGTGGCTTCTTCCTCTGGCTGGTTCAGTGTAGGCAAGAGGTTAGCCGACTAGGGGAAATTAAAACAATGTTGTACATTATATTGTTACCAGCCATCGAAAAGCCTATTTTGTATGCAAGACAGCAATGCCGAGCTATATGGAGAGCCCTAGGCTAAGTACAGAAGATAATTACATTTGGAATTTCACTGAGTTAGGTCATTTACAGCTTCAAATAGTTGTGGAGAAGAATCAGCCAAAACACACTTAAACTTTTTGTTGTGACTTTTCAGGATAGAAAGGATTTTTTTTAATTAGTTATCATCTTATAGGACAAATTACATTTTTTTTTTAGTAAGATTGTCTCAAAACTTATTTTCTTGAGCTGGTTAATATTTTTCCATTCAGACTACAGATAGCAACTTATCAGAACAGTATGATATTCATACAGGCAAAGGGCATATCCTAAAATCTCCAAATTTGCACATGAGTCTTTGGAAACATCTTTAAATTTAGCATACTTATTGGTAAGGAAAAGAGTAGTGTATTTATCTCACCCCCAAAATTCACTTATGATTAAAGTGTTTTTCAAGTAAGCCCTTGAAAAACTGGATTCAACAGAACAAACTGTATGACTTCATCTGCCTGAATTTATGTGTACTGGTGGTGGTGTTTATAAAGTAATTCAAGTTCGTGCATTTATTTATTTAATTGGTAAAATTAAATTTTTAATGATCATCTAGAATAAATTGTCTACTGGAGTTGTCTTGGTTCTCCCAGGTAGGCATTCCAGACTGCATATTTGAGTGTGAGGCCATTGTTAATTACTCAGGAACTGATTATTTCTTTTATTCATTATTCCTCACTCTGCACGAAGACAAGGCAGGAGAAGGAAAGGAGTTAGACCATCAATAAGTCGACTTAATTTTGGCAGCTTTAATGTTTTTTGGTGGATGTGGCCTGTGGGTGTGGTACAAACCAATAGGAGGATTTTTTCATTATTTGTGGATTTCATTTATTCATAGACTTCCCTTCATCCTTCAGCCCCAAATCAAATTAAAGGCAGGTTTTTCAGCTTGTGATAGGCATCAAAGAAGATGATCTGGCCAGAGTTACTATGTGGTGGTTACCTGTGATGTTCCTAGTAATATTTTTGCTTGAGTTTGCTTTAACGGAAGAAGGGACAGGCTAATTCTGAAGGGTTCAGTTTCTTCAAAGCTTGCGAGAATGGTTAGAGTGATGACATAGTGCCTGTCAAGAGCAGGGGTTGACAAACTGCAGACTATGGACTAAATCCCACGAGCTAAGAAAGGTTTTTACATTTTTGAATAGTTGAGGGGGAAAAATCAAAAGAATAGATTATGTGAAGTTCAAGTTTCAATGTCCATATGAGAGGTCGTACTGGAACACAGCCACGCCCATTCATTTACACATTATCTATGGCTGCGTTTGCGATACAAGAGAAAAGTTGAGTAATTGCAACAGAGTCCCTGTGGCCTGCAAAATTGGAAATGCTTACAGTCTGGCTGGCCCCTGCAGAAGAATTTTGCCAAGCAATCCCTGGTCAAGAGGATCAGAAGAAACAATTTGTATCACTTTATTAGCAGCTTGTTCCTTTAGGTTTCCTGGCTGCCTAAAGGTCTTCTCACCCCTTCTTACCTTTTCCTTCTTAACCTTCATGTATGAAACCATTCTGGTCATCACATTGGTCAGATGTCCCCAGTAGCTCCTTCACGTGACAGGTGCCTGCCAATCTTGGGGGTCATGGAAAGCTGGCTGGGGGATATTCATTCATTCATCCATTTATCTACTGATCCATGTAGCAGACATTACCCAGAGCCTCTAACATATTAGGAACCTTGCTAGAGCCACTATGGAATACAAGAGTGAGTGAAACAGATAGGGCTGCCCTCCCAGTTCTCACATTCTAGAGTAAAAGTCGACTCTAACTAATTTTCCAGTGGCACCGTCCATTCATTGGGTAGTGCTAGCTGACAGGCCCAGAAATATGCTCAAGAGAAAGTTTCAATGCTAGACAGGGGCCAAGCCAAAGCAGATTTTATCCATTCATTATTATTCAGTCAGATGAAATACACAAGAAAATGTCAACAGTTTTTGGTATTTAAAGAACCCTTGCCCTGAGACAGAGTTAACGAGAAGCCCTTATCAAGGATTAGATTTGAGCGTCTTTGGGCTGCAGATGTGGCACAGTGGGGAGGGTTTGTGGCAAGGTAAAATTATACTCAAAGCCAGATTCATCCTAGGCTTCCTCTTTCTCTGACGTTCAGCATTTCCATGTTTGTGCTGTCGCATTTACCGTTTCATGCACTCATGTCTGGAAATGTCCTTTTTAATTGACTTAAGTGGCAGTCATGGTGCCCCTAGAACCTGAGGTATTGGGGAAGTCGGGTCCGTGCAGCAGCAAGAATACTTTGAAGAGGTATTCTTGTGCTTCAGTGGCCTTTCTGTCTTGTTTCCCATTGACCTCGCTCCCCATTCTCTCAACAGCAGACTGGTATATCAGCTCATCTAGAGGGGATGCCCTGGACATGACCGACCCAAGGGCTACTTCTGTTTCCCTTAAAGAAGGCATTTGCCAGTCCAGGAAATACCTGAACCTCCAAGTATCTCAAAGTATATTACAAAACCACCATTTATTAACTTGAAATTGAAAAATGTTTGTACCACTAAGTACTATAGGAAAGAGCAATCAGGGTTTGAACAATTCCATCTAAGAGTGCTCACTGTGTGAGTAGGAGAAGAAATCTCCTCCTACCACCCGGACTCATAAGGCCTCTCTCCACAGAGCAGTCCTTAGGCCTCTGGTGTTTACACCTGGAAGAGAGGTCACATGTGTGCCCCCATTGTGAAAACAAACCCAAGAAGGTCAAATGGGATCTTACAGTACAGATCAGTGGAGGTTCATTATATCTACCCTGGAGAATCATCCTAAGAGGATTCCACAGGAGAATTTGGGAGAGCAGAATCAGCCAGCATGAGACAAGACCAAAGCTAGTGAAGGCCACCTGAATGCTCTCCCATGTACCTTTCCAACCCCCTGAATCCAAACCCCAGAAACCTTAACTCTGACCCAAAACTGAAGGCCCTGTGTCTCTTACCCAAAAGTCAAACATCCCTAAAGAATTGCATGCAATTTTTTTTTAATAGGAAATAGTGACTAGAGATGTTTCCCTTCATGGTGCTATCTGTAAAATACTACACTTGAATTAAATGGAGAAGCTTTTAAGACTCTAATGGTGAGAGTTCAGGCAGCCAGGCAGAAATCTAGATGGGTTATGGGATCTGACTTGGACCTATCTAATCAGTGCTGTGCCTGAGATGCATCTGTATTGGTTTTATTTTTCTTGGAAGATACCAAAATATATAATGCATATTTTCTTGGCAGTGGACGGCTTATGTAGAGCTTGTTAATAGAGAAAGATTGGTTAATTCACTTCTCATGTTACACCCTGTTAGTGGTCTTACTAAGAGGAAATTGAGGTCAAAAGGACATCTTAGTGGGCATTCTGAGCCTTTTTGACTATTTCTAATTGCCTTTCATTATAAAGACAGTTGTCATTTTTTGACATCTTACCAATGGACTAGATGGGGATTAACCCCACCTATAACCTGGAATCCCAGTATTATAAACCCAGAGGAGTTGTGTGAGCTCCTTACACATAGGCTCCTAACATCAAGACAGATGGACACGATAGAAATTATTTTGGTCAAGGACGTGACTTTTTGAGGTCAGGGAATGTATTTTAAGATTTCATCTGTTAGATGTTCTCTTTTGACAGATTCTTCAAGATGATATGCATTCAAGGAAATGAGTTAGAACTGGAAGGGAAAAAAATTTCCCACAATCCATATGCATGGTCTTATATAGGTCATGAAATATATAGCCCCCTCCCCCACAAGACAAAGGGGAAGAAACAAAGGAACTGGAAATATGTTGAGAAGTAAGGATTGCCCACCCCAGATGCCAGGGCCAGGCTTGTAAGGAAGCACTTGAAGCTTCCTTGAGTGTTGAACACCTACTCTCTACCAGACATGGGCCTAAGGGTTTAAATTCGTATTAATCCAATTACCTGGGTTCACTCAGGTGGGAAGTACTTATGAGCTCTCTCAACCATTAAGCTGTGGATGAGATATCACAACAGGTAGCTCAGTGGCTGGATCAGAATTCCATTTTGGAAAAAGAGAAAACCGTCCAACTTAATAGACAACAAGAAAAAAGTCTTCCGATGGACTTAACTCTCTTAGAAAGCTGAGAGAATTATGGTATAGATACATTTTTCCTGCCACATATATTGGTTTTAATCTGTTCTACGACCATGTGGCCTTGCTCAGTTGTCAGCACATCCTGTCTGGTGTATGAAGATGGGTTTTGAATGAAAGAAAAAAGAAGCCTTGGAGATCCAACGTCTTCATCATGTCCATGGCTCAGCATGCGTCAGGGGATAGGGCTCAGGACAGACTTCCTATAACCCCTTGGCCAGTAGACCCTTGAAAATGAATAGTGAAAGCAGCCAAGGGGGAAGGAGCGAGCCAAACTGATAGGGTTCATCTGCCTAGCATGGGCAGGGGCTGGAGTTGGAGGGGTGTGTACCTTTTATTCTTTAATAATTCGATTCCATTCAGTCACTATTTATCAAGCACCTATTGTATTCAGAGCACTGGAGACAGATAAGTAAGGCGGCCTCTTCCTTCCTGTAATGTTCAACCTACTAGGGAGGGTGAGACCGGCACGTCTTTAACTGCACACCAGGCAGAGTTTATAAGAGGGATGGGTGGCATTGCAGAGGTGACAGGGAAAGGGGTGATTGGCAAGGATGTTCCAGGCCAAGGGAGCCACTTAAGGATTTGCCTGGATTGTAGGAAGAGGCAAAAGGATAGTGGAGGAATACACTGTTCTTTTTGTGTGTGTGTTTAAGAGGAAGACTGGCCCTGAGCTAACATCTTGCCAATCCTCCTCTTTTTTGCTTGAGGAAGATTGTCCCTGACCTAACAAGTGTGCCAGTCTTCTTCTATTTTGTATGTGGGACACCGGCACAGCATGGCTTGATGAGGGTGTGTAGATCCATGCCTCAGATCCGAACCTGCGAACCCCAGGCTGCCAAAGTGGAGCACGTGAACTTAACCACTGTGCAACCAGGCCAGCCCCTATGTTATTCTTTTTTAATTGTTCGGTAGGAAATAGGGTGACCGTCACAGTTTGCTTACCTGGGAATGAGGGATTCCTGGGTCTTGGGATTTTTGCTTTCCAAACTGGGAAAATCCTGGGCAAACTGGGATGTGTTAGTCACCCTAACAATAGTTGGAATCCATTGGCTGTGGAAGAGATCTATTGAATGTCCCATTTTCTGCTTCTAATTATTTCATAACGGAGCTTAGAAACCATTTGAAGGGATATTTCTTGAGCTCCTACTATATGCCGAGGCACTGTCCTAGGTGCTTCATGCCCTCAATTTCTTTGAATCCTCACAGTCCCTCAGTGAGTAGATTCTACCCTGTTTCCTCGATCCTAAGAGTTATTTTTTTAGAGGAAAAATATAACATCTGGAAATCAGTGAATATCTTAGATTGAATGAGTATGTACCTTAGATACTGTACCATTACTTCTGCTATTTCTTGTTCTTTGAAAGGGTGTTACTAAGTCAATAATATTCACAGTTATTGGCCTCTTAGAGCCAAAGAAATAATTTTCCATGTCCCTCCCCGTTACAGACGAGGAAACAGATCTAGAAGATCTAATTAACTCGTTCAAAGCCAAGGGCAAATAATGGGCCACGCCCAGGCATCTAACCCAGCCTTTGTAGCCACGCTCCTTTTATTGCACAGCGCTGCCTTACAGTTTTCACCTGGGGGTCATCATGGCCCAGTGGGGTTCTGCGCATCTACCCCGGCATTGCAGATCGCTGGTTTTACAGCTTGGCTTGTGAAGCCGTGTCCCTCTCTGCCTCATGGAGTTCTCTCCTGAGCAGTCCATGGCAGCAGGGGAAGGCTGGAGCTCAGTGACGCTGGGAGCACTTCTAAGTTACCTAAATCATCTACACCAGGAACTGAAAGCTCTAAGGAAGTGTCAGCAGGGAGAGAAGTGCACAAGTTTCAATAGCAGAGGGAAACATTAAGCCTAAGACAAATCAATTAGCGTAGGACTTTACATGTGATTACTCCACCATTAGCGGTGCTATTTGTAATCACACCAGCTTCCTGGACTTTCACAAATGTATTATCTGTAATGTGTCCCCCTCTGGACCTTTCTAACCCCATTCAAGGCAGTCCTCAGGACGGTTCCTCACAGCCGCATCCTCACAGTGCCTCATGCCTCGCAGAGTAAGCTCTGAGCATGCTGGGAAGAGAGGTCTGAATAGCATCAGAGCTGTGTATCGCCACTGCTTTGTGACTGGAGCCAAGAAAAAGCAGAGAGTCGTTGAGTTTCTCACTTCCACGTCCCCCTTTGAAAATCAAGACACTTATTTTTCATAATTTAAAATCCTGCTTAACTCTGGGAGCATTAGAATTCCTAGACTATGACTGAGTATTAGTGTGCGTCTGCTTTAAATGTCAAGAGAGTCTTTAATAATAACATGCAAGGAATGTTGAGATGGTGACAGAATATAATAAAAGTAGGGAAATTCTTCCACTGGGGTGAAATGAGCCATAGGTTGCCTACCACCAGCGAGCTGTAGTTGGTGTTAAAGAAATTGTTTACAAGTTTTCACTGGTGCTGAGTCTCAAAGGCATGTGAATGACCACAGACTGATAAGGTGGATCGAAGATAACTGTTTGGTAAATACTCAATTTGGTAGAAGAATTTCATTTCTACTCCTTCCAGTTACTGCTTTTTTCTGTTTTTTCCTCTTGTTTTTCTTCTTTTGATCCTGTGTCCTTTGGAGACCTGGGTAACTGGATATGTTCGGCCTCAGTCAGTTCTGTTTGGACCATCGTTGTATACAGAACCACTGAGCAAACCTGGACAGCCTCTGTGTAAGGCATACTCAGTCCTCGGAAGAGAGTAGTGTCTCCCAAACCTGCCTCATTAAACTTGGACACTCGGGGTCCTTATTAAAACCACCTACTCGGGGTCCCTCCCTTGAAGTGTTGGGCTTATTAGCGAGTTTAGGTACGACCCCGTACCGTTAAATTGGGGATGATCATTGTATGGGAATAATCCAGACTTGCCTGCTCGTTAATTGGATGCCTGCTAAAACTCCGTATCCGGCCCCTTCCGTGGCGATCCTGTTTCAGTAGTTCAGGAAAGAGGCAAAGATCTGTGTTTTTAGTAAGTGTCCTGAGTGATTCTTATGATCATGCCAGTGTGGGAAAGTCAGACCAAGCATCATATAACCAGGATTCTAGTCTTATTTCTGCCCCTTCCCAGTTGCATGACCTTCAATAAGTTCATCCTTCGAGCCTCAGTTTCCACGACTAGAAAATACAAGAATAGGACTAGAGGACCTGAAATAGCCACAACAGTCTTTCTCCTCTGAAATCAAATGAGTGACTTGGCCCCTTCCTCTCATCTGTCCTCAATAATTCTAGCATTTTTACATATTCAAAGTCCTTCATTTATTTCAAAAGAATTTTGTTTCTCAGGAGTGAGAACTGCCAAATTGGGCTTAAAATGATTAGTCCTCTTGACAACATATAAAATGATTATGTTAAATGAACCCAAAACCATGTTCCCTTTTCTCTGCTAAAAGAATGAATTTAATCTCCTCCGTTTTTATCTTTGAAGATACTGAATGGAGCTCCTAGCCTTGGGCGGTTATCAGTGACTCCGGAGCAATACACACTTTCCGATCTTTCACACTGTGGTCTCTCTAAAACCTAATTTGAGGCCATGGCTAATAGAAGAGGGGATGGCCTATACCAGCCAAGGGGAGAAAAAGCATTTGCCTAGGATGAGGGGAAGATGCAGTGAGAACCAAGGAAATAAATCCGTAAGAAATGAGCTTCGTCTTTCCTCTGTTTTCTCTTCCATTCTTTAAAACAGCAAAATTGTCTCCCCAGTTAGCCCAACTGCAGGCTCCATCGAACCCCTGTTATGTTGATCCAGATTCCAAACATACACTCAGCCTGTAGAAGTCTAGATAGACTGGACTGATTTAACTTTCCTTTAAAAAAAAAAAAAGATATTTTTTGAGCCTTCGTGAAGCACTAAGCTCTATGCTAGGCTTGTTATGTGCAAGAACTTATCTAATCCTCAAAACAGCCCTTCAAAGTTCAGAAATTATTATTCCATATTTAGAAGGAGAAACTAAATACTTAAAAAGGTTACATAATGTGCCGAGAGTTGCAGAGCCAGAATTTGAATCCAGCAGAGTCTGATTGTAGTGCCCACGTCCATCATCCATTTCACTCCACTCTTGTTCTACAGAATTGGTGAACAACCTTGCTAATTTAAACAAACACGGCACGAGCAGCTCCCCTTAATGTGTGGCCCATTGCCATTCCTTTTATGCCAGATACTCCCTCTGTACCCACCAGGAAAGCTTTCAGAGAGTAATTCTCTTTTGATATCACAACATAAAAATTTGTTTTTAATTTGCTAACCAAATTTTTAATTGACCTTTGGACTGATTTTCACATTCTCCTTTCCTTTGCTTTTGATGAGATTCAGCTTATGAGGGAATGCTAGAATATACTTACTAATATTAAATGTTTCTATTCTCATAATAATGAAAGGGTGCCATGAAAGCTGATAACGACGGTGAGCTCATGGAGTTTCATGTTTCATGTATGGTTTCAGTAGGTGTGAATGTTTAGCCTTTTTGCCTAAAAAAGACAAAAAGTGAATTTGGCAGGGTTTTTTTAATTGTTAAAACAGGTTCTGTTAGAGTTAGAGCTATAATTGATCATAAAAATCTAAAACCCATCCAAGAATGTATTACATGCTAGTTTGCACTAATCAAACACAAACTTGGATTTTTGCCTTTTGCTATAACCTTGCCCATCTTTTACAGTAAAGCAGAACTAGGTTGGTAGAGTTGACGTTGAGGCAAAATAAGGAACCTGGTAATTCTCAAAATGGATGATGAATTCTAAGTAATATTGTCATGGAAAAATAAGAAAATGTTTCCTATGGCAGTGACCTCCAGAGTTGTGGGTGTGACTGCGTGTACAAACTCTAGATGTGTGTTTGCAATGTGGTGTTACTCCTTGTGACCAGCAAAAGGTCAGCCTGGTAGACACTTGGATGGAATACAGAGGTGACGATTCCTTTGGATGCAGGGAATTGGGTTTTCCTTCTACTTGGTCTTTCTAATTGCTACTTCAACAATGTTTACGTCCAAAAGAAGTCACAGTTAATATTCATCAGACTCTTTAATAAATATCACCTCTCACCCTTTAATTTGTAATGTTCAGTATGGCAGACGACTACTTGTTTTTTAAAAGAAGGATTTATATATATGCCTTAATTCCTTCTGCCCTGTGACAATTTTAAAACAAAACATTTTTTTTTTAATCTGAGAATATTTTAGTTTTAACATCTAAAAGTATAGGACACTTACATAAAAAAAAAACAAATAACTGTAAAAAATGTCCTTGCTAACATTTTAATTGTTCTAACTGAGCACTTTTGAAACCTGAATTCCTTTAGCGTTATGTGTTCAGAGCATCTTTTAGTTTGGCTGTTCAATAACTTACTAAAGAACAGAGGATGAATAACATAAAGTTGCTCCTAATATGGTATCATTTTCATTTCCTGTTTGTTGAAAGATAAATGCTAACACTGTAAGGCAATTCTTTTTTTCTTCTTAATTTATTCCTCCCTGAACCACAAGGGAATAAAAAGAAAAAAAAGCAAATGTGATATGGCTTGAGACTGAGTCATTCACTTAGGATAAGCCGAAAGCTTTTTCCCTCTGGCTTTTGTACCCTTTCTTTTTCCTTGGCTTTCCCCAGTTCCTGAAACACCTTTATTTAACAATATGTCTTAGTGGATTTTTATTTTGAAATAATTTTAGACTTACAAAAAATTTATTGATATTTAAAAGACTTAAGGTTAATTATGTGATATAGAAGGAAAGAGTCCCTCTCATATTCTGAGGCATTATTTTGGAGAAATAGTCTTTAAAAGTACTGAACTAAGACCATTTCTCTCTCTCTATCTCTCCCTCTCTCTCTTTCTCTCTCTCTCTCTCTCTCTCTCTCATATTAATCTCTTACATTTTCCCGAAATTCCACAGCTGTTGTCTTAACTATACATTTATCTTTTGGGGGTATGTTTCCCACTTCTTTTACAGAGGTAATTGTGCTATGTCCCCTAAGCCCTACTGTCTGGAACTAGTGAAAATATCATCATGTGAAAACAGTTCAAGGCAACCATAACAAAAGTAACATCCAATAAGTAGTATTTCAAGTGCCTACTATGTACATCTGAATAGAAACTCCTGTGCCTTCAAAAGATTTTTTTTTTATAGAATGAAGTGACTTAAATTTCTGTTAAGGTGGGACTACTGCATAGTAGGTACTCACATGGTGAAACATGAATGAGGAAGCTTATTCTGTGTTCACTTGAAAATGGGAACCCATAAATCCTTGTAGCCTTGCGCCTGCCCTCCTAATATTACTTGCCAGCACTGTCTTAATCTATGCCTACCTGTTAAGAAAGATGAAGTTAATTTTGCATAAATGTACCCATCTGTCTAGGAGTTTTTCCACAACCACAACAGATGAATTTATGAGTTTTAGCTACCTAGCTCATTTTCCTTCGGCTTCCTCATGAGTAAGCTTGGTTAATAGGCATGATTCACGTTTTCGTCTTTTAGCTGTCTGTGTTACATGGGACTCCTTGGTGCCAACAGGTCTAGAATTTCCCAGTTCAAGGCTAATGCATCTTGTGTTGAGAAATCTCATACCGACACCTCCAGTTACTTGGAGTTTAGCAATGGTCATATAGATTTCAAAACACTTAAGCAATGAGAAAGACATTGTCATGTGCAATGATACCAATAGTTTAACTTGGCATCTGTATCATTTGGCATGTTAAAATAGTCATGCATCTGTATTCAAAGAAATAACAAAGCATTTTCTCCTTCCTAGCTTGCAAAAGACAAAGAGCGTCTGCAAGCCATGATGACCCACCTGCATGTGAAGTCTACAGAACCCAAAGCCGCCCCTCAGCCCGTGAGTACTGCACTACACCAAGGGGGAAAACCCTACAGGATTTCTTTCTTCTCTGCTTCCCTACGCCAAGCATAGGAAGGAGCGCTGCCTACTCTGGCAGCTTTGAGTGTTGAAGGCCTTAAGTTCAGTCGACTGTTTCTGGTTACCTGTTATAAAGAGGGTACTGCGCTAGGCATGTAGGGACATACAGGATGATTCAGACACTGTCCTTGACCACGAGGCCCAACCAACCAGCTTGTCTTTGGGGCGGATGATTGGTGCTACACCAGGGTACTAAAATGTATTATGAGAGCTCACTGGGAGGCAAAAATAGCCTTCCTGAATGGTAGGAATGCAGAGGGAAGACAGCCAGACCAACAACGCAGAAGAAAAAGGCATATCAGCCTAGGTCAGCTGAGAGACAGTGGGTATGAGAAAAGGACTGAGCGATGGTCCAGTCTAACTATAACAGAGGAAGGACATAGGAAACACACTATCGGAATAGTTAAGGACTAAATTATGTAGAGCATGTAATGGTTACTAAAGAGTTTGAAGTGAAAATCACTCCTTCACAGTTAGGAAACCCACCATGGTATGCTGAAATTATGTTTAAGACTTTGAGGAATCCCGTAATTCTTGCCTTGTTCCCTTTTACTTGACCTTGAAGAGTGTGATCCAGGCGCAGACAGTTAATCTCAAAGCAGAAAGATGGTATCTAAACCCCAAACCCTGTCTTGGGCCTCGTTCCTTGTTGTAAATTGATCTCTTTAACAGTTGTATTTCTCATATACTTATATTTCTGAAACTCTCCTAGTAGCTTCAACTGATTATTTAAAATGGAGAGAGCGCTTTGCTTCTTGATTTTTAAGATTTGTAAAATTTAAAGGTACACTGCCTTTATTTGATTTTGCTTGGAGTCACTGTGTGAAAATTAATTGAGCGTTGACAATCTATAGTTAGTACCAGCAATTTTAATCAATATGCAATGATGCAGTGTAATGGCAAAGTATTGGTTTATCTGTTTTGACTGATTTTTTTCTATAAATAAAGCAAACATACACCCATATATGTATGATTTATGGTGATAGAAATAAAACGGAGTCAGACTATTAACCCAGCAAATATGGTAGCCTGCCAAGATGCAGTTGGCAGACAAAATTAATGTCTGAAACAGAACACATTACTGAGATATAGGACATAAAATCATTAAACACTCTGCGCATCCATTTTTACTAGGAAAGAGTCCTTAGTTTTCATGTATTTTGCAGTAAATGGCTGTAGGACTGAATGTGTAGGCTACCAAAAAGAAAGGAGGGGGGACCAGACCATTCAGTATTGTGGAATCAGTAGTCAACTGTGCTATTCGTGCTATTCCTTAGCAACTCCTCCTTTCAAGGAGGATCCTGGGAATAATATGAACCCAGCTAAGCAAATTGGTGAGACCCTGAAACGACTCAGCTGAGTTCTCCAGTGGGCATAGCCGATTGCTAAGGGAACTGATTGCCTTCTAACTCTCTGAAAGTCTTCACATGGCTTTTGTTTGTAGGGAAACGGTTTTTCCCAGGACGAAAGGTTTGGTTCTTTAAACCTAGCAACAAAGGGGAGAATGAGATTATCTCCTTCTTCCTCCATGGATTAAAAACAATGGTAGAATAATGTTTGGACTCAGCACTTTAGGAATGGACTCCTTTTGGATCATGGGGCTCCTTGGGAGGGGGAGGGATAAAACGAGAGAGAGAATTGCAAAGCCCCGTGGGGGCGCTCAGTGAGTGATGGGGCCAGGTGTTGGCAGGGAGCGCCATATATGTAAGCCTACATGGGCCACAAAAGGACCGTTGGGAATCTCCATGAGGACCGGTGTTAAGCAGCCAATAAACAGGGAAAAGCAGACGTGGGGGAAGTGCACAAGGAAGGAAGGTTTGTCTTGATTAGTATAAAAAAAAAAAATGTTTTACATTCTGGAAAATTATAACTTTGAAGGGGACCTCCTACTAAATTTATTTTTAACTGCTCTATTGAAAATTCTCTACCACTAGTCAACATTATCTCTTAGTAGCTCAGCACAGTATTTCTTTATTAAAAGAAATAGGCACGAATATTTTTGACTGAAAAATTAATAGCTTTTGAATTCATACACAGCAGGTTTTCTTTTGCAAAGAAGTCCAATATCGCTGCACAGCACTTCTATAACCATTTATTTAGAGTCCAAGTCAAACCTTTGACAGCTAGAGCAGCGCTACAAGCCAATATAAAGAACTCCAAGATGTAAACCAACAATAGGCCGTCTGTGTGAGGTTTGCCATTGTCAAATACATAGATTGTTTGGATTAGTTTATGTAAATGTACTGTTGTATTACCCTTTGAAAAAAAAAAGATCACATTTGTGTATGAAAAGTGGTTCCCTTCACAGGCAGCATTATAAATTCCTTATCCTTTAACTTACATGTAAGAAGTAAAAATTGGTGCCTGACAAGCAGATATTGTGTGACATTCTGTTGCCGAGTGAACTTGCCTTCTTTTCATTTATTGGAAAATAGAAAATTTTATTATAGATACCATCTTATAAATCAGGAATTATTAAAATATGTATAGGTGAGGCATTGGGAAATTAATTATAAAAGGTAGACGTGTAGTGTTTTGCATAAATTTTTACTTCCTTGGCAAAAAAAAAAAAAGGCACACACACATATAGCAAACCCTTGATTCTTTCAGCTTTAGGGATACAGAGCTATCTGGTGATCGATTCTAATGTGCAGATATTCCCTTTTGCATGTAATTAATTTATTCCACCTTTGATAATAGAAGGCATAGTGTATGTTCAAATGTGTGTGCTTCTAGAATCTTTGATTTGAAATAAGCAGCCACCAGGATTCAAATCTAACCATAGATGGGGACTTTCATGTTACAGCCTTGCTAGTGAGTTTATGCAGTTTTTTTTCTTTTTTCCATTTTTGTTTAAAAGGAACTTCTTGTTTATTTAAAAATTCTTAGTCACTAAGTGATAGAATGCTTTGCTGTAAACGTTGCTTTTCCCTAATGCCATTTGGGTGGGAAGTGTCATTTGTTGTATCCAATCCTCCAATCAGTCCCCATTTCATCGCATCAAAGAAACTGCCAAAACCTCTTTGGATTGTTCTTACATCAGCTCGTAGACGTGTTTTCTGGATCCTATCGTGGAACTCGTCTTCAGATTTGGATAGTTAGAGGATGTGCTCACCTCGAGACAGTCCCAAGTTTGTAGATATGGACATGAGTTTGACCCACACTGGGAAGTGTATAGGTGAACTGGAATGTGAGTTCACAGCCTTCCTGTTCCTCAACAAATAAATAAACAAACATGCACACTCACTCACACACATTTCCACTGCATGAATCATGCTGTGTATGAGTACAGCAACTGATCTATCATGGTGGAGGCGAGAAAGACTCCTGGGAGAAGTGACATCCAAGATGAAACCTATAAGATGAATGCGAAGAAATGGAAAGAAGGGGCTGGCCCCGTGGCCGAGCGGTTGGGTTCGCACGCTCCGCTGCAGGCGGCCCATTGTTTCGTCGGTTCTGGTCCTGGGTGCGGACATGGCACTGCTCATCGGGCCACGCTGAGGCAGTGTCCCGCATGCCGCAATTGGAGGGGCCCACGGCTAAGAGTGTGCAACTATGTGCCGGGGGGCTTTGGGGAGAAAAAGGAAAAAAATAAAATCTTAAAAAAAAAAAAAAAAGAAATGGAAAGAAGTCAGCTTCTTCATGAGTCTCTCCTTGGGTTAAGAGTAGGTGCCTGGGTCTGTGTGTCTCTGAAGAAGGGAGCTGGGAGAGAAGGGTATGCCCAGAGGATCAGTGCAGAGCAAGATAGGAATTGCCAACATCAGCTAAGATAAGCTTTTCATACTTTTAGTTTCATTAAGGCTGGACCCTGCAGGGAAAAGGATATGTCAGAGTTTACCAGAACAGCTCTATGTTCTAGGAATTGAGCACAGGCAATGGGAAAAGCCTTTCTTGACATATGTTTGGAGGCCAAATTTGTTGTATTTTGAGTTTTAAAATATTCTTGTCTTTTCCATGTTAAGAGAAGCAAAAGCAAAAAATCAGACAGTAGTAAACGATCATAATGAGAATGATTGATATTCTTTTGTTCCAAACTCAATAACATTCTCAAAGTAAACACCAAAACGTATGGCTTGGGGGTTGATGTCTCCATGCTCATTCCATGGAGGATTTGCTGAGATGTTGCCTTGGAGGGAGGCGTAACTCAGAGGACAAAACAAAACAATGACAAGAAGCATGTCTGTGTTACGACTTTATGAAGTTGTCAAGGATATTTTAAAAAGACTTTTCACGATTATGATGTCAGGAAATTCTGTAAATCGTCTTTTATGATGCCGAGTACACGAGAGGTACGCTTTGCTTTCGGGTATTCCTACACACCAGAGAATGCCTCCTGATCCCAGAGAAAGCACATTCCTTCAGTTTTGGTGGGCAAGGAATTAATGGTGTAGGTAGTATATCCTTCTTTATGAAAATGTTATAAAACACTTACAGGAACTTGGATATTCGAAGTGAAATCCAGTATTGGGTTTTCCTTCTTACGCATTCTCTTTTCCTCTAACCATAGCAATTAGGACTGTTTTGAAATCGTTTTTAGCTACTATAAAAACAAAGTTCTCCCCCTCTGAAAAAGGGTCTTTTAACTCTTCAAGAAATGGCTGATCTTTCTGGCTGCTGCTGCCTTGCCTTAGAGTTGGAGAAATAATGTTAGGCTATCATAAAAAGAGATTCGAGAACAAGGCACACAAACTGTTTTTATGTATACCGTTTCTCATGAAGTGCCCCTCCTCAGCTCAGTGCCAGTTTTCCTGGTTTTAGTATCACTGTCAGTGACACCACCTTCTCAGTCATCGCCCTGCACCAGCACCAGGTTCTAACACAGCAGCCAGGCCGGGCTGAGATGGTAAAGGGAGGCAAAGAAAGGCTCGTAACAAAAGCCTGCCTCTGCCACCCCCGTCCCAGCCTCCCCACGGGCTGGTATTGTCCCTTCAGCCTCAAAAAGGCTGTCTCTGAACGCCAGTGATTCATGTCTAGAAACGCCGTGTGGTTCAAGCAGGACTTGAGCCCGCTCAGGCCAGGAAAACCAACAGCAGAAAAACGAGTTCTGTGAGCCTGAAAGTCCCTACTAAGCAGCTGGGTCCCTTGGTGTTTTGGTTTCAGGTCTGTCTTTTGTTCTCCAAATCTGTTTTCATGTGAGGCAAGAGCACAAACAAAAATAAAAACGAGTTCTTATGGGAATACTTATGACAAGTCTGTTTCTGTCGGGGGTTTACATCAGCGGCTTGTTTGTTTTTTAAAAATGTGAGTCACTCAGCTTCTTTAGAAGAGAGAGGAGGTTACTGTTTAAAAAGTAAAGATTAATCTTTTAAAAGAGGGCGAAGCAGAATATTAGGTAGCTGATAGAGTTCCAATAGTTCGGATAGATAAGATTTCCAGGATAGTCCTGTAACTGAACTAGGGGAAAAGACGGTGGTTGAGAGCACAGATAAATTTAAAAAATAAAACCCTACAGCAATTTTAAGTGACATAAGAATTTAACTTTTGGCCAGAGTTTCAAAGAGATTATCTTTGCCGAAATCATCACATGATGGAAACTTGCCATGTAGAAAATATCAGAGTTACTAACTTTTCTAAACATAGCAACTTCTTTTTAAATAGAAAATGAACACAATGAGAAAAATAGGAAAAGAAACCCTCCCAGTCCAATCCCTTCCTGCTCCATGGCCCGGAAAAAAATTATCTTTTAAAACCTTAAGTACAATCAGAAACACGAAGCACATATGCTTTCATTTCTAATTGATGATTATATTAAGATTTAATAGTTTACAATTAAGATGAATATTTCAAGATTACAGCAAAATCCACACCGTTCCCGATTTGCTCTTCTGTTCTAAGCCTGTAATTAATTTTTTTTTTTTGGTTCCCTTTTTTCAGAGAGACCTTAATTAAAAGAGCAGGTTTGAACACAGAGCCTGTTTTGAATCCTTCCCCACTCTCCATCTTATCTCTCCCGCATGACCTTCCCCCCTAAAGACAGTTTCTCCTCAAGACAAGCATGTGATCATCCAACAAAAGTTTAAAAGTTAAGAAACTTCTATAGCAGTTGACAAGGTTGACATTTCATTAACTTGTTGGTTCAGCCTTCAAATGATTTCACGAGGCGGATCCCCCTCTGTTTGGAGTTTATAGCTTTTGTTCTTCCGTCCCTCACAGGCTACAGTCATGTTTAATTTGGAATCTGGGCTCCTTTGGCAAATTAGCAATTAGAACAATTTTGTGGGAATATGTATATGTGTCATTAGTTTTCCTGCAAATTAATAGCAAGGGCAGAGGTCAGGCAGAAATTTTCCACTTGACTGCAGTTCCTCTGTTGAGACTTGGCACTTGGTTTTGGAATGGCCACAGCTGCTCTCCGCCACCCTCTTCCTCTAGGAACTATCTTTTAATTAGTTTACCTCATAGCCATCATTACAAATATTACTGCCTCCCCTCCTCGAAATAAAATTACTGTTTCTACAAAATATTCCAGTGACATCTTGCACCACTGCACATTGATGGTGGGGTCACTCGAATGCAGCATTTAATCATTAGATCACCTCCATTCGCATCTCCTAATTAGAGTCCTTACAATACATTTTTATCTGGTAATTAGCTGAGATTGGCTGCTTCCTCTGTGGCTTATTAGAGACGGCCCAGCAGTGGGTGTGAATCACGGTGTCATTTGTCAAGCCTGGTAAACCCTCTCTGCTCTCATCTGGCTTACTGTTTATTTCCACTTGTACCCATGTTCAAAAACCTCCAGAAAATTCTCCTGCATCTTTGTGGGTTGTGCTAATCTGGAGGGATTTTATTTTTCACTGCTGCTTTTTTGGTAAAACAGTCCAAGTCTTAAGACCTTTGTGAAAGCTACCAGAGTTACGTTCTTTTCACGTTTTATGACACTGTACCATGTGACTTGTCTGATCTTCTTGTATGTGAGCACCCACAAAGATGGGCTTGCACTGGCTGAATGTTTACATGAGTTTTGACTTTTGGCAGTTAGACTAGAACCCCCTGGACTTGGTGCTCTTCCTCACAAAACTGGAAAGGAGCGTGCATATTTCTTAAGGACATTGTATTGATATTATAATTTTCATTCCTCTTTTAAGAAAGCCACGGTGTTTAGGGTAATGTTTGTAAACTGAAAAGAAAAGCCAAAAAGTAGAGTTAGTCCTCAGAATTGGTTTATTGTTACTGTGCACATTTTCCTTTAACCAGTGTGTCTGCGTTTGATGGTAAGTTCTTCAAGGGCCGCAATTGTGTGTTCTGTTCCTATTTTTGTCACTTCGATACCAAATACCTTATATCTGCTCGATAATATTTGTTGAATGTCATTTATAAACAGGGATAAAAGGTGTTCACTGAATCCTTTCCAAAAATGAGCATACAGAAAAATGAAACTGGTAAATGTTTCTTTTTCCCATTAACTGGGCATCAGAAGATGATCATAGGAAAGGCCTAGAATCACAAATGCGTGTCTGACTTTGGGTCCGGGTTGTGAATATGCGCAAGTTATTTAATCTCTCATGAGCCTCAGTTTGCTTATCGTAAAAGATGAGTAATAACATCAGAAGTATTAGTGATGGTATGAGAAGTAAATGAAACCACACAGTGGCAGGTGGTTTGTAACATGATTTTTACAAATGGTATCCTTCACTTCCCAGAGTGTTCTGATATTCTTAGGTTTAGCAGCATCTGAATTTTAAAAGCTGTATATTCATGAGCGTTAGCCTTCTGTGCACTAAATTCCTTGACCCGTTGCTTGGGCTGATGCTTGTACATACAGTTCCTGCACTTGGTCAGTGATTAAGGCCCAAGGCAAAGAAGAGGTCAGCCCCAGCCTTCCCCCTTGGCTTCTCAGCTCTGCTCCATCCCATGGCTTCTACTCTTAACTGCCAGCCCTTAGTGTGCAAGTGTGTGTCATGAAGTGAAGTTTCCAGCACCAATACATAAGCAGCTCACAGCATCTGCCCAGCTTGCTGGGGGGTTTGTAAGGGCAGTACCATCTCCACAGCTTGCTCTCCTCAGACATGGTGTGTGTATAGGGGGCAAGGGATGTCTGTTGTTAGCTGAGTCAGCATTTTTCCATTGATACTTCCCCAACGGTGTTTGATGTTTTCTTCAAATGCATTGCTTTTTTATGGAACTACCCTAAACATATTAGGAAAGTTTCTTACGGCCTTTTTTTTATTACTAGAGAATGAGTAAGATTGAGTCTTTTCAACAAATTGAGAAGACTTTTAATATGTTCTTTGATTATAGTCTCAGAGGAATCTCATTTTTAATACTTTCCACAAATAATGCCTCGTACTTAGGATTGTCGCAATGGTGAAATAGACTTGTTAAGTGATTGGAAATCTGGTTTGAGAAGATGTTACCAAGTAAGCCTACTTTACTGAAGTTTCTTGGATTTGGGGCAGCTCTAAGTATCTGAGATAGCAATTCTATGTAAACTGTAATAAATATGTTGAAAACAACCAAGTTCTTCGACATAGCCGGACTTAATATTTCTGTATCAACAAATTTTGGGAAAGGGGGACAAGCCTGTTTTCCAGTATTGATAAGAGAAGCACTTCAGGGTGAAGCCGAAATAGATAGTAGAAAGAAAGAAAGAGAGGGAAGAAGGGAAAGAGAGAAAGAGTCAAAGCAGCACTCATTCCTTTTCCTCTAGACTACTTCAAATAAATAGTATTCATTTCCTTACTTGGTGCAATAGATTATTCCATTATATTCCTCAACATTTGAAACTTGGAGGGAAAAAAGTCACATTTTACAGTTCCAGATCTCTCACATGCCGCATTCTTTTTAAATTAATAGATTCCAATCCTACAGTTGATAGAGTTTAATGAAGATTACACATAAAGCTTTCAAAGATTAGTCTCTGCCAACTGATAGAACTCTGCGATGGCTTATTGGATCAGTGCCACTCTTTTTAATACGAGTCATAGGCCAAACATATTTACAGTCATTCCCATCCATGAAGTTTAATTATGGAGTGGAGTAGCCTATCCCTGTGCTGTCCAATGTGGTAGCCACTGGCTACGTGTGGCTATTTAAATAACTTTTATCAAAATTAAACTTTTAAGTACAAATAGTTACTCACTTGCAGTAGCATATTGCAGGAAGTTCTGTTGGAGAGCTCAGGTCTCTATGAATGTACACCGACTGATGTTTCTTGAAACGTGAGTGTTCACTGGTGCGACAAGGACTCCCTCTCCCTCTTTGAGGTTTACAAGGCAAAGTAGGCTATTAAAGAGCGTGCGAAGTCATGGTTAAAGAAATGTTTTGACCCAGAATTTCTCAAACTGGCTAGGCTAGCCTAGGCAACCCCTTTGTGTGTCTATAAACATTTAACAGTCTTTAGATAACACCTATCTGTATCTCATATCTCACCTCTAAGCATCTACTTAGAGGAATAAAACTAGCCAGGCATCCTCTGTATCATTCCCGCTGGATTTCGGATGCTTTCTTGGCCACCCTGGTTTTCTGAAGATCTGCTAAGAATTGTTCTTTCCCTCACAGCTGAATCTGGTATCAAGTGTCACACTCTCCAAGTCCGCATCAGAGGCTTCTCCACAGAGCTTACCTCATACGCCAACTACCCCAACCGCCCCCATCACTCCTGTCACCCAAGGCCCCTCCGTCATCACCACCACCAGCATGCACACGGTGGGACCCATCCGCAGGCGGTACTCAGACAAATACAACGTGCCCATTTCTTCAGGTAGATACTCCATTTTTGGCTCATGTAGAATTGTAATATGTAATTCTTGTAGACCAGCCTCTTTTTAAAAAGTGATAATTAATAGGACAATGATTCTTATTTAGCAGATATTGCGCAGAACCAAGAATTTTATAAGAACGCGGAAGTTAGACCACCATTTACATATGCATCTTTAATTAGGCAGGTAAGTAAATAACACAGTACGTAAAACTATATCAAAAGGTATACGTGGATATATTATATTGATGAAGTAGATTTAAAACCGTTTGGTGTGCAAGCATGCTAAGCCCTTTTCTATAAGGTTTTTTAAAACTGCAATATATAACATAATTGCTTTTGATTAAGTATTACAATACGATGTGATTATTAGGAAATTCATTTCACACAACAGTGAAAATGAGCCTGTTTAAAGATGGCAAGTCAATTATCACAAGCTACAGTAATCTCTGATCCCTAGAATTAATCTGAGCTCTAAATAATTACTGAGCTTTAATCAGCTAGTGAAATGTTTTGCATTTCTCTTTGATTCTGCTTTATGAATGACTAATAAATTAATATTTCTGTACGGAAACAGAAATAAAAACTCAAAACAATTAGATAATTCCATTTTGAATTTTGCTATTGAACTGTTAAATACAATCATTAATCTTAGATCATTTTGTGAAACCTTTCCTAGGATTTAACTCTGTTCATGGTTATTTTATATTTTCAAGAAACTGTGTAATGACCATTCTGCTGATTTGGTCATAAATTATCTTCTTCTGTTACTTTTGCTTTATAGGCCATTCTCGAATCTCCAGAAAAGCAGCTAACACTAAATGAAATCTATAACTGGTTCACACGAATGTTTGCTTACTTCCGACGCAATGCAGCCACGTGGAAGGTAAGCTGACTTGCAGGCCTTTTAGTCTTGGGTCTTGCCGTTTAGAGAAGAGAGTTTGTTGTTGATAAAACACAGTTGTTTTAAGTTACATTTATATTGTTTGGCTACATTCAGAGAGTCTATAGGAATATCTGATTGAGAAAGTAGTTCCATTGTGGTTAAAATGCTCAGATGGAAGACTCCCATTACATTGGCATCAGATGATTGGATGGACCAACCAGTGAAATGATCTCTCTTTGATTGGAATATGTAGGGAAAAGGAGCAGATGACCACTGTTGCCGAAATGTTGAGATTGTCCTATTACTTACACAAACCTCATGCTTTTTGGTCTTTAGCCACCACCAATATTTGCAGAGATGCATAGGTAATTTTTTTTTAAATCATTAGGAACCTGGAGAAATGATCAGACAAACTTGACTTAACCTTCATTGGTTGGATAAAAGCTCCTTAACCCAATTAGTGGAGAAAGCTGTGCCGTCCAAGTACTAGCACTATATATGGCGAACACATATATTAAGTTGGGTTATTTTTGTTTGTTTGTTTTTAAGTCAAGAGACTGTCTTAGTAACTTCTGCATTATGTAACTTCACTTTTACCACCATTTGCTATAAAACAGGTCATATGCCGTAGCTCCACGTTGGATGTCCCCAACAAGGCATGAGGTCACATGACAAACCTCATTCCCAATTTAGCAGTTGGTTCATAGATTCCATTAGTACTTATTCCATTATTTTAGATTAAACCCTCACAAATTTTTGGATTTTTTTCACTTTGAATTTCTTGATTTCTAATATTCTTGCTATAAAAGAGGGCAAGTACCATATGACATTTATTTTTTTGCAGTTTTTTCTACTGAGAATTCTTATAATCCCTAAATTCCAAGACATTTAGAAACATTTAAAATGCAGATATTTTAGGATACTTTTACATGTCATTGTTATATAGTAGAGATTTATTACAGGATACAAGGAAAATTTGCTTAGCTTGAAATAAATGTCTTCCTTGCCACTTCCTTAATTTTGGGGAGAAAAACAAAAGCAAAAACAGAAAACATGTTTCCTTGTTACGTTCCTGATAAATTAGCATTTTAAAAGAAAATGAATGTAACTGCAGGTTTAATTCATCCACTTTACAGAGGTGTGAATATCTATTGTGGCCCAATTTATCTTTTTGATTTCCATTAAGACACATGGATGCCAAAGGGCGCCCTTACCTCTATTTCTCAGCCTGCCTTGGGAGAGAAAATACAAAGGATCTTTAGCTACCAATGCTTTTCAAAATTTAGGAAGTATAAGCA
Organism: Equus asinus; assembly: GCF_041296235.1. Classification (NCBI taxonomy): domain Eukaryota; kingdom Metazoa; phylum Chordata; class Mammalia; order Perissodactyla; family Equidae; genus Equus; species Equus asinus. The sequence goes on from NC_091810.1 coordinate 30,825,804, forward strand.
TGAAGCAGGCATTTTCTTCAAAATTATCTTTTATAAATAGCAAATGATCAAATTTAGAAATAATTACCAGTTGTGAGTATGATATTTAAGCTCAGATCTTTAGATTTAACTTTTTCATTTTTGCGAACTGCAGGAAAAAGTGCCATTAATATAAACAATCCGAGATGAAGTACTTGTGACTCATAAATACATATAATTTTCTCTATGTGTCTTTATTTGTATCGTGATCTTAGACAAAAGATTAAATGCCCAGTTAAAGTTATGACTGAAAAGAGCTTGCTCATCTTTATGGGAAACTCTTGATTTCTAGCTTAGATATGTAGTATTTGAAAACAAAACTCAAGTTTTGACTTTTCATCTTTACTTACATGGTTGTATAGTTCAGACAGATCTACAGCAATCTTTTTTTCATATGTGGCTTCTTTACGTCTTTTCAGTTGTGTACATTTTGATGCTTACTTTAGAACCTTAGACAGTGATTAGGACGAGAAGAAATGTTGGTTTCTTTTCCAATTATGTCTCCTATATGTATACATGCTCTGGATTTTTTTAAGGAAATTTGAGTTTGTTTATTTATTTCAACCTCCTCAGTGTTGTTCTAGGAGATAACAGTAAACTCTTAGCATCCTTTTGCTATGCCTTTGTGCAATATAAAAAAGAAAATGCTTATTTAAAGACCAGACTGCAATTTATATGCAGAGAAATTTGTCCTATCTAGTATGATTATAACATGCCAAGTGTTTTCCAGAGATTTTTGTTTTGTTTTGTTTTTATGCAAACCTATCAAACCTGTTTGAATCAGGGGTGTCTTTTCATAGTGACCTGGGGGGTCTTGAAACTACCCCGTGTATGTATGCTGGCATTGCTCAAAAGCTCCTTGAGAATTTCTCCTGTGGCTTCTCCTTGTGAGAAGTTCATCATGCCGGCCGTATAATAAAACTTGAGGTCTCATTATCTTCTGAGTATTCCATATTGGAAAAGAACAATCGTCATTGTCTAGCTGGACTCCTTACAGTAGAGTCACCAACAGTGGTTATCTGAAAATTGAAACACCTCTCCAAGTATCAAGATTTGCCACTTGGAAGGATAACTTAGAGAGGAAATACTGCAGGTGGTTGAAGGGGAGGGGTGCAAAATGTTTGACCAGTAGCAGCATTACCAGAATTGAGTGAAGGGCTTGCAAGGTATGTGAGGTATGGTCTCCACATCACCTTCTCATGCCTCAGTTGTCACTTACTTATTCCCTGTAAGAACAAAGGTTTGAGTAAATGACGTGGGTCTCTTTGTAATAGCCTCATGTCTAATTTTGAGTCTGGATCAATAAGTTCAATCAGGACTAAAGAAACGAAGCCATGCTTGTTACTGTACCCAAAAAGAGTTGTGGATTTTCCTGAAACTCAAAGGAAAGATGAGATGTTAAAAGCTCTTCACACTTGAGTTGAGATCCTCCTTTTTGATAAATTATAGATGTCAAGGTTCTCAGCTTAGGAATGACCAGAAATGACTTTTATTCATAAGAAAGAAACATGTGTCTATAGAAACCATCAATTGCAGGAATATCGTCATTTTGCCATCGAGAGTTCTACTCATGTGCTCCTTTGGCATTTTCTCAGTTAATTAAGGTACTTGCCCATAGTAAGGGCCAGCTTTTATATGTATTTGGGAAGGCAAGACATAGCTCAGTGATGGATCCTGATCCATTAGGGGTCATTTCGCACCCTGAACCTGTCAGCTACAGGAGGCGATACTCTCAATGGTAAAATCCAATTTAGATTTCTTCTAAATAAATCTGAGAAAACCCATAGAGAGTTTTAAAGCCAAAACTTCAAAGAACAAGAACAAAATGTCTTCATCTTTCATGGTTTTAAAAAAAAAAAAAAACACCCTTTTTTTTATGGGAGATAAGTGTGTTTAAGAGGGACAGTTTTATGCTTTACGGGTTTATTTTGAAGTTCTATTAACACTATTTTCAGATTTCTACTGTGAAACCTATTTTGGGCTCCTATGCATATTAAAAAATATTTCTTCTGGTTAGCTGTGACCAGAAATTAGACCGAAATGCCAAAGTACAATTAATTCATAATTTTATTTTTTCATTTTTGCTTTTGGAAAAGGCACCCTTAACCACAAGAAGGTCATCCACGGGGGTGGTAGCCACAGCTCTTGGGGATGGTTTTATAAATGTGGACTGTTAGGCTGAATTTACTGCTGTTTTTAGAGTCTTTTCTTATAGAAAATGTAAATGTTCTCTCTTTTATACTTGCTGCAGAATGCAGTGCGTCATAATCTTAGTCTTCACAAGTGTTTTGTGCGAGTAGAAAACGTTAAAGGGGCAGTATGGACAGTGGATGAAGTAGAATTCCAAAAGCGAAGGCCACAAAAGATCAGTGGGTACGTCCGCCATGTTTGAACTTCTCAGCCTAGCTTGGATTGTGCTAACAAGTATAACGTAGAGGCTTTTGGCTGCTAGACGGTGTTAGACCAAAGAACCGGTTTCACGTTGTCTCAGTTAAGGGAAGCAAAAAAGCATTTCATCCCTCCTGTTTTGTATACCCACCAGTCCCCCTGCCCTGCTTGCGGTCTTTGTCGCATCACATGCTAGTAGCTTTTAGGTGGCAATGCATATTAACCCTCACAAACCATTTGCTTATGCTTATTGCATTTTATTTTCTTTTTCCTGTTCCCTGTATTGGATGTCTGTTCTGCCCCCAACCCCGTCTCCTTTTGTTGCCACTTCATCTCCTTTGCTGCTGCTCCTATCCCAGGGTGCCATTCGCACCAACCTCTCACTGCATAAGTGCTTTATCAGAGTAGAGGATGAGTTTGGGTCCTTTTGGACAGTTGATGATGAAGAGTTTAAACGTGGCCGCCATATTCAACGAGGCCGTCCTCGCAAATACTGCCCCGATGAAAACTTTGACGAGCTTGTCGCACAGTAAGAGCCTTTACTTGCTTTTGTTTTTTTTTTCTGCTGTTGCTTTGGCTTTGCATGGTTGACTCATCCCATGTAGTTTTGCATTTCACCCAGTAGCAGTGCCACGGCTTTCTGCAACGGAACTAAATTGTGTGATTTGTACATGTATTTCTCTCGTTTCTCCTTGGAACACCAGTGCCTTGAATAATGCTTTTTTGACGTCTTTGATGCAAATATTGTTTGTATTTTGATTCAGCAGCTTTCGGGGACCCTATAACTAAATACTTTTGTGTGACCAATAATTCCTCCAAGTAAAAAGGAAGCTTTTATTTAGAGTTAAAATGTGCATTTAATGGGGTAAATTTCTTCTTTTTGACTCTCCCAGTATAATAATATACACATAGTGAGATGAATGATTAAAATGCTCCAAGCATAGGAAAGAAATTGATAACAGCACATACACTTCCTTTGAAGGCCACTGATTAATGTAGGTAATTTCCTATTGGAAGCCACTCCTTTCCCTCGGTATCCCCTTCATGATTATTTAGTATTTTTACTCTTACTGGGCTAGAGATTTTCTTAAAACAGCATCTTGTCTCCGTTTGGTCAGTTAATGGACACAGCATCAAATATTCTCACATGCTTCCGGATTTGGCTGTGCGAGAAAGACCTCAGCCCAACCTCCCGCCTTACTTAGGAACGACCCTCCTCCAGCTTACCCTCCTCTCCATCTTCTTTTGGCAATAACCGTGCCTTACAGATCTTGGAGCCACCATGCTGTTCCTCCGACAGCCATTGCAGATTTCAAATCATGGAGAGGCTTAAGAGCCCAGATTCCTCTTCCTGACTCCCAGGAAACCCTGCTGTCAGCTCACTGACCTCCCCCAGCCCCCAGCCCAGTGCCCCAGAGCTTCTGCCTTCCTCTTGGAGCCAAGGCAGCGATGAAAAGTTTCCAGACAGGCCACTATTTTGTGATACAAAATTTATCAGTGGTGGGAGCGCCCAAGCCTCTTATTACTTAATTCAGAATTTTAAAGCCAGTTTCCTTGAATAGCAAAGTCTATCATACCCAGAAGTGTTCACACAGACCAACCCAATAGAGCCAGGGGATGTGGAAAAAACCTAACTTTTCTTTGGTTTTGTTACTGGGGGAAATTTCTGATTTGGAAGGATACCAGCAAGCTTAAAACAAAACTTAGCTAGGAACTCAGGGGTTGACTGTGTTTAACTTTGAGTTTTTATCTTTTTCTTATGCAGTAATCCTTCCCTTATTAAAAACATGCAGAGCAGCCACGCCTACTGCACACCTCTCAATGCAGCTTTACAGGTAAGATTAATGGCCGTCCCGAATATGCGGCAGGGGCACATGTCTCCCCCACTCATTTCAAAATATATTAGCCTCACTCTAATTAGATATTAAATTTTAATTCCGTTAAACTTTTTTCTTAAGTGCACAAAGCATCGTACTCCCTGGAGGCAAACACATCGGGCTGCTTCAGCATTAGCAGGATGCTTAGCATTTTGAATATTGTGGCAAAAAAATTAAAAGTTCACTTATTAATATTTATCAGCAGTATCATAATTTCCATCCTCTTATTTCAGAATTTCACTTGAGGCAAAAATACCACAAGTGTAATTACTCTAGCACAGCTATTAATGTGCTGGATGATAGGCCACTGTATCACATGACCTTCTATTGTTCACGGGTTTAAAGAGAAAGGAGAGCTTTTTATTTCTTCTTCTTCTTTTAAAGTCTGTTTTAGCATCTTTTCTTTTGTCTGGGGGCATTCCGGGTTTGGTTCCCTTTGTAAGAGTAAACTGTTTTTGTTTGAACGATAGAGGTGTTTAAGAAAACTCTAGGTTTCCAGCAGATTGCTGAAGATTACATAATACATGCACAGTGTTTGTTACCTACTGACAAGCCCAGCTCTTGTTACGCAACCGATGTTACTGGGGGATGAAGACGCCGGTATTGAGCAGGATGAGCAGGAGTGAGGTTACCACCTAAATATGAATTCCTAGGGCAGCCCTGGCATCTAGTGAGCCTTTTGTTTATTGCGTTGCTCAATTATCAAACAGTAAAGTCATTTCATCAGTGCACGAGAAGATGCAGGACCACTTCATTAAACTACCTGGGGTAGTAGTAGGAGGGCTCAAGCCCCCACCAAGAGTTCATAGGTAGGCAGTGTCCTTTTGGCCAGTGGTCCTGTTTGATTTTGACCCTACCTGGATTGTTCTAGAAAACAGGCCAAAGGAATCTTGACAACCTTTAAATGATGATAGAGTCTCTAGACAGACCTGACATTTGTAACCCAATGCCATCGCAGACCTTTATAGCATGTGTTCTTCTTGGGGGCTGTATCACCCAAAAATTGGTGCTTAGATAGCACTATGTCTTGTGCCCCTCCCAAGGCCCCTAATACATAAGCACATATTAAAATTGCATGAGGGGAGTGCACAAATAGGAAATCAAAAGTCTAAATTAAAAAAGCTCCTAAGGGACAATAATGAAAAACTGGTTGAGATTCTCAGCATTACAAGAACAGGGTGGGGTGAAGAGGAGACGATGACAGGAGCCCTGGTTCCCGCTATTCATTAAACAAATATTCCTACTCTGCACCCTACAGAATCATTTCCCCAGCTCGCTCGGCAGAGGCTTAAGGCTCCCAAGGATGGATGATACGCCTTTTACACAGTTTCAGTTCAGAGGCAAATTCGCTAAACTTAGCTTTTCAGTAATTATATTTATTTATTTTTAGCCTGAACCAAATTTAATAGGAGGAACTACTCTCTGCGTTTCTTTTAATTACTTGTAGTTTACACAGTAACTTTAGAAAAGCAAATGAAAGCACGCTTAGATGCCGCCACTGTAAATACCATTCATTAGTAACTTATTTTCCCTGGAGTCTCATGAAGTGTGAATTTAAAGGCTGCTCTATCTGGAACAGTATTAAGATTACAAGCACATTTTACATTCATGAGGCGGAAAGGAAAAAACACCCCAGTAATCCTGCATCCTCTGGATTCCCTTAACTATGTGACTAATTTCAATTAGCATGCTTTATCATTACAGAACTGTTCATGCTTCATCTTTAAAGTATTTGTTTTTGGCATCCTCTGCACCCTTTCTTGTTTTCAGTGATGGACCAAAACTGTCCTGCGGTTTTCTAAGAACACTATATCCACAATGAAGGGAGGTTGAATAAATTGATCTGAACTCATGATCTGAGGAGTGGATCTCTTCCCTCTCCTCTGTGAGTTTGGATCCATGGTCAGTAGACGGTCTCATAAGATAACTTTCTGCTGTGCAAATTAAATAAAGATTCTCCCAGCAGGCCCTCCTTGCCATTATTGCCCATTTCCATTTTTCAAGACAAGTAAAAATAATAGTGGAACAACATCTTAAAAAGATTACTAGAGCAACATAATGCATGATATACAATATATAAAATAGGACAGCAGAATCCACTACAGAAATAAAACATTGGACTTGAGACAGATTGCATTATGCTCTGAAAAAGTGAAGTAACTAAGGGTAACCGTAAAGCTTCATATTTATAGACTGCCTTTCCCCCAAGGATCTCAGAGTGGTTAATGTTCCAGAAGCAATGATACTTACGGACTTCTGCACCATTACTTAAGCACCTTCATTTTTTTGGCAGAGGTACCAGTTTGATATGAAACCACATACTGTGTACGAGACCACTTATATAATTAAATCCATTATAAAAACCATAACCCACCTGCTCCTAAGTGGGCATCAACTACATAAAAGAACTACTTTGTTAGGCATAAGCCGTTGGTGAAAATTTTTCTAACCTTGGGTGGGTTGCTTTGATCACTCACTCAACAAAGAATGTTCAAGAGGCTCTATTTTGTATCAGGCACCAGGTTCTCTTTGCAGCCCACTTGATCATTCTTTAAAGGGACAAGGCTGGTTTTCTTCATTGACATCTTTCTTGTCTGAGAACCGAGGCAGCATTGTAAGTGCTTGCCTTTGCCTTTGGATGCCTGTCGCCACTGTGGCTCTTGGGCCTCAGCCCGTGTTTTATGATCCGGTCCCAATCAGAAATGGCCTTGACCTAGAACAAATCATCCCAAGAAGGTTGTCCTGTCCATTGGGTGACCAGCTCATCCCAAAGAACACATTCTTAGAAACATTTCAATTTTGTCTTTACTTCTCAGTTTTTGACTTGAGAAGCTGCCAAAAATACCAAGCGAGAGATGGCCCCACTTTTACCACGTTCTGACTGTATAGTAGTGAAATGATGTTGTGAGAGCTGATCTTGTGGTCTTTCCAGTGAAAAGAGACTCAGATGATAGTTCTAGCAGAACCTCCATGGCTGAGAGAGGCATGACCACGGTGTTGTCTCACATAAAGGCAGTTAAGATGCTTGTCCAGCTGTAGTTTGCAAAAAAAAAGTTCTGGCAACTGTTCTTGCTTTTTGCTCTGCCAAAAAAAGGAAAAATGCTTTATTGCAATTACAAGAGATCTGTTGAAAAAAGTACTTGATGCAAATTATTTGACAAACTGTAGGAGAGTGAGGAATGCTGTTCATCAAAATGAGTTCACCACATTTGGAAATAAAAACAAGATTTTTTTTTTCCTACTCTTTAAAAGAAGGCAGTTATATAAATTCAGAAGTGGAGGGAAGGAAAAGCTGTGGGCTTACAGAGGCCGAGCCTTGAAATAGTACCTTAGCCAATGCTGTGTTCGGTGTGTATGGGTTTTCTAACACAGGGCTTGTATCTAGGAGGCATTTCTGGCTTTGGAGTTTGCACAGTGAGTGAGACCGCGATTGTCATAATAAGCAGATTCCCCACAGCCCAGCTTTGCACACGTTCTTTCTTCATTTTTTGGCTCTTCCTTTCACTCTCGGGCCAGGATTTCTAGAATAGTTTGGACTCCTGTATGACTGGCCAGTTGAAGTCACCATGCCAGATTGTCTTGTGATTGTACTTTTTCCTCATTAGGATGGAAAACCAGGCATAGTGTAGTCTGCAAGAGGACAGTTTTGATAAATCTTGGTCTAATTACAGCTGCCAGTTTTTGAAAGTCTGTCCTCCTTAATAAAATGAAAAGTCGCTGGGTCATAATCACTACCCAGATGAAACAATATGGATACTTTACTCGAGTGATACATTTGACTGTTGTCTGCATTTCAGACTCAGTGGTCGTTTCATTCAGATGGAGTAGGATAGAAAGTGAACAGTATCCCGCTAGAGTTTAGAATTTTTTTTTTTCCCTTTCCACACCTTTTTGCTGACACTCATTTGGAATGACTTTGTCACCTTCGATATGGATATACTTAAGTACCCAAAAGAAATACGATTTTTTCTTTGGTCCTGAAATTCCGGTTGATTGGTCTGAGTCTGAAAGATTGCATGGTGATACTTTCCACCAGTTATCTCAGCCTACACTAAACAGATTCAGAAATCATTAAAACAGAAATGATGGGGGGAGATAAAAATTGATTCCAATTCTATAATCTCTTCCTTTTCTATAGGATCTAAGAGGTAAATGTTTATGGAAGTTCTCATAAGTTTGAGGTGTGCGGCCAGAATAATCGGATCAAATCTTTAATATCCAATACTGGAGTCATCAAAGTGGATAAAGAAATGAAAATTCCATTATGTATCCCTGTGATCTGAAAATATTCAGTTCTTCTTGAAAAAAGGCATCAGATATAAACCTCATATTAGATAGCCTTGTCTAAACCATGTGACTCTACTCAGCAGGGCTGAATTGAGTCCTGCCTCCTGACAGGTGCTTTGGTCCCCCCAGCTAGCTCTTTGAAACCAAGCTTGGGACATGTGTCATGGGTCTAACTTTTAAAGCAAAATCCTTCTACCCCTGTTAGAAACTTTGTTTGCCCAACCAGGCTACAATGAACTTGAACTGAAGATTATTGGATACACTCCCAATTGATAGCTTCCCTGTGTATGCATACCCTATGTCTTCATAAATTCTCTTTCGGTTGATGGCAGGCTTCGATGGCTGAGAATAGTATACCTCTATACACTACCGCTTCCATGGGAAATCCCACTCTGGGCAACTTAGCCAGCGCGATACGGGAAGAGCTGAACGGGGCGATGGAGCATACCAACAGCAACGAGAGCGACAGCAGTCCGGGCAGATCCCCTATGCAAGCCGTGTGAGTACTGTCCACCCAGAAGATCTTTGCTTTCAGGTCCTGGTCTGCCTATTTTATGTGCACACAAGCCCTTCTCCAGCCACTTTTTACACCTTCTCTGTAATTTCTGATTTCCTAGAACTCAGGTAGAAGGCTGTGCTTCTGGAAATGTTTAGCTCTCTTAGCACATAAAAGGACCATTTACTAAATTTCCCCTAAAAGCACTCGGCTTCGTGCAGCCCTACAAGTGCACACGGCAATAAAATGGGTGACGTGTTTTCTTTTTTTCCTCTGCTTGGCATCTCAGTCCATTATTTAAGTCACATTACCTTTTCCTCCTAGAATTAGTCTGCCTTTCTCTGAAAAGTTTGTGGTTTGTTCAGCTTGCCGACACACTGAACCTAGCAGGGAGGAAAAGGGTGCTTGTTTACTTGGTGGTGTGATAAGCTTAACCGCGCACACGACACCGAAGCGTTATTACCAAGCATTAATGATAGCACAAATGAAAGGCGGCATGATTTATAGATTGCTCTTAAAATATCAAAAGGAAAATTAATAGGAGCATTATAGCAGCAGACGGCAGTATAATGAGCACACATATAACTGAATGAAGTGATGGGCGATGGTTGTCCATGCTGAATGTGAATGACACCAGCACCAGGCTAACCTCGGGAGAGGCAGTGATGCCCATGTTGGTGGGCGTGGGGAGGGACTGGGTATGACTATAACAGGTCCTTCTCTCCCGGGAAAAGTTTAAAACAGAAAGAAACCGCATTATCCCAAATGATTGAATTTGCCAGGGATGCTGTAGAATGACAGCCTCTCCCTTTTAGCAAGTGTCTGTAAAACTATTGCCCACCGTAAAGGAATAAACCAATCCAATGTTTGCCATACTGTCAGCTCCTAGGATAGGCGACTTGTCCACACAGTCTCTCTGAATTACTGACCAACGTCTCATTTTAAGATAATGTGAGTGATAGGAATGGAAAATACAACCTGCAGCAATTAGGAACAGAATGAATTGATATCTACTGACAATGGGAAAGAATGCTCTCAGCCAGGGTAATTGATGGGTTGTAGGGAATCTGAAATTTGATTATTTAGAATTTGAATTTCTTGCCCAAAGTGCTTTAAAAAGGATCTTTAAAGAGGGAAATAATTGTTTTTAATTTATACGAAGAATCTCTTAATATTTACTCCACATTTTAAGAATATGTCCCTCTTTCACACCAATAGCACCATATATCTTCCTTTCTAAAGCAACCTGATGTTTCCGACTTTATTCTAATCACACTTGTATTCATCTTTAAATCATTGTCATGACAGCAGTATTTACTCAGATATTAAGGAAGTTCAGAGCAAATGTAAATTGGTATATAAACTATTGCAAGAAATACACATTAGATCAAACATATCTGAAGTTATTGAATGGACGAGATAACTATCTCTCATCATCTATACTAACTCCAAGGTTTAGTTGATGTATATTCCTATTATTTAGTACAAAGGATCACCAAAAAAAGAAAGATCTTGGGATGAAAACCTCAGGCAACAGTTTAGAGTGATGCTAATTTTGCTGTACAAGATAAAGTCACTCTAATTTGTTTGACAACTTCAGATTAATCCCAATATTACCAAAAAACCACCTTTTACAGCAGTCAGCATAATTTTTAACAAAATGAGTTTCAATTGCTTTTTTTAAAAAAAGAAACCTACCTAATGACATCAGAATGGATACTGTTGCTCAACTCTCACAGGTTTACACTGTTTGCGAAACATAATGATATGTCAGTAGCAGATTCCCTGTGCTTGCTGTCTGTGTCATAGACCGTTACTCTTTTTGACTCCATATTTCCATTAAGCGAATTCTGTAATGACATAGTTTTCATTCTTGTCCAATATGCATGACCCTGCTATGATGCAAATTGTTTCTTAACTCTTCTGATCTATTGGAATAAATCAAGCCTTAAACTTTACAGCACAGCTTAAAGGACCTTGTTAGTACGGCAGCCCAGCTAATATCCAGTGTGAAAACAGAACTCTTCATTCTTACCCTTTCTGTGACACTCATATACCACTACATTTTGTTTCTCTTTTGAAACGCTAGAAAGCAGTCACATAATTATGTCTTTGGGGCATTGTACTTTTATCCTGATAGGAGCTAAAGGAGCTGCGAAGCAAAATACTCCATGCTGTGCACACACCCTCGGAACACAATGCCTTTAAACACTAGTCAGCTTGAGTTAAAAACTCTTGTGCTCCTAGAGTGGCTAAACAAAGGAATTACTCAGATGTAAGAAGGGAAATGTGTGGTTTTGCCCAGTTATTCATTGGTAGCCCTTTAGGAAGTAGGAGTCGGAGAGAAAGGTGGGGCGGTGCGGGGGATCGCTGGAGAAGCAGCTGCATCGCGGTCTCCAGTTTCTGGGAGACACATGGGTGTATGTGAAGCATAGTATCTTCCATAGTTTGCATCTTACCTGAAATGTACCTTGCATAGAAATCCATTCTCTTTTATTCTGAAGCTCTGCATGCCTGTGTTACTGCATTTGCCACCCTCAGGGGGATCTGCTGGTATCAGGAAGTGCGGCAAAGCTGGATTTCATTTCTCTGGTGTTTTAAGAAGCCTTAATATCTGAGCTGCTTGTGTTGACAGGTTGTCACACAGTAGATCTCGTCGGTTAACATTTGTTGGGGACCCACTCTGCGTTAGGCACTGGGATTGAGTCAGCATGCATGACAGGTCATTACCTGTGTTTGGCGATGGCACATAATCTTGTTGAAGTTTGGCTGCAAATTTCAGGGCAAAACAAAACATTCTCTAATGTGAATTGTGTTTTGTGGGGGGCTTACACGTCTCCGAGTCTTTTTTTGCCTAGCAAAACATTTGTCAAAGTCTAAAATTATAAAGCAAGAACTTCCCTAAGACTGTTTGAGTCCTTCTAAGTCCTCCCTCCTGCCCATAGCCTTATATCAGCTCCTGTCATCAAATTGAGGTTTGTAAACCTGAAAAGATTAATCAATCTGATAGTTTAAAAAAGTGAACGTAGGAAAATAGTGATCAGAGAAACTACATATGAACTTCAATACATGGCTGAGTAAAACACAGACACGTTCCTACCAATTAACATTGCTAGAACCGTGTGATCACTGAAGAGGGCATAACTTATGACGTGAGAGTTTTGAATCGTGAAAATATGAAACTGAAACACGAAGAAATGTTTACCATTGTCACTAATCCAAGAAACACAGTTGAGTGATCTGAGCTTCCTTATACCTGCTAAGCAATAGAATATTTTTAAAAAGTAATGCTTCGTGCTGATGAGGTTGAGTCTAAATTGATATGGCCCCTCTGGAAATTAATATCGCAATAAATCCTAAGAACCATAAAGATGTTTTGGCCTTTGCTCTAACAATTTCTTTCTTACAAATTTATCCTAAGGAGGTAAATCAGCAGAAGTAGAAAGATTAATGGATAAAAATGGTCACTGTATTACACAAAGAGCAAAAGAGGGGGTGGGGAAGAAAAAGACAGTCACAAAATGCCCGGTATTAAGGGACTAACTCGTCAACACAGTGGAATCTCTTATAGCCGTAAAAGTTATGACCGTAAAGCTAGCAAAACAAACCACCATATTCCTGCTGTTTACCTGTAAAAATATGACCTCAAGTGGAAGAGCAGAGGCACAAACAAAAAAACCTGCTGTAATTAGGGTTTACGGGTGACTTTTTTTTTTAAGGAATAATCATCAATACACTTGTTTCTTCCCAAAAGAACATAGAGGAGGGACCCTACCAAGGCTGACTCACAGGCATACGATAGATGCAGTTGCGCATGATCCCATGCATAGAAGTTTTAACACTCTGCCGTTTCCATCTCAAAACCCTTACTAATATTTGAACCACATTTTCACTTTGCACTGGGCTCCACAGATTACCTAGCCAGTCCTGGGTACTGTAGAAACACAGGCAAATGGGACCATTGAAAAAGTAAAAATAGATGGAGCGCACCAGTAAAATGTACTATAATGCAACTTCGGTATATTTCATTTTGCAAATAGTTTTGAAGAATACGGGCACGATTTTTTAAAAGCAATTTATCCTGACATCTACCCCCAAACGCTCTGTGGGCTGTGCTAATTTTAGAGTCAATTGGTCTTCTGAAGGTTCCCGTCGTCAAGGGCAGTCCAGAGCACTCCTCTGTTTGTTTTTAAATGGTTCAAGTGGCCTTTGGGGTTTGCATACAACATCAATTATTTAGGAAGCCAGCCATCCCCAGTACCACCTCTTATTACTAATACTTGATAACGTCAATTAAAAAAATCCTCCCTTCTGCAGCCTGTCCCAGCGATGGGACCCTTTTAACTTGAATGGTTCTTTTACATATCAAAAGCCCAGCAACAGAAAGTAATTTGTATTTGCAAAGGATCCGTTGTAAATATGATTTACGAACAACATTTCTCAATTGTTATCAGAGTGGTTTCATGTGATCCCCCCCCGCGGTCCCCTTTGGGTGAACCGTGCACTGGTCCATAATGAGAAAGTTGGCAGATCTCATCGCTGCCGTGCGCGTCCCGGTGGCCGCTACCAGCCAGGCTTCATGTTTTGCCTTGTTTACAGCTGACAGCGTTATTATTCTGATTGGGGCTCTGCTTTCTTATCATATTGTTGTGTTGAGCGAGCCTTTTCCTCTCCGTTTGTGTTTCCTGGCAGGGCTTTTCTTGCCTTATTGACAGTTTGTAAAAATATGCATTAATTTGGAGTTTCAAGCATGTATCATGGTGTCTCTTTGCTGTGTTTGCTTGAAGTTGATTAATGATAGAACCTCGCTTGGGGTCGGTCTCTGGAGAGTTCTTTCACAGGTTCTGCATGTTAACTAGCAAAGCAGAACACAGAGCAAGCCATGATTAGCCCAGCCTCCCACACTCACTGGTCCCCACAAACCAGTGTTGTGTTACATTCTTATTTCACATAATTATTTGAAGATTTGTATTCGTCTGCCCAGGATGCTACTGCAGGGCCTGTTATCTGGTACTCAAAGTGTGGTCCTTGGACCAGCGGCATCACCTGGGAGCTTGTTAGAGATGCAGAGGCTCAGGCCCCACCCCAGATCTGCTTAGTCACATGCTGCATTTTAACAAGATCCCAGGGTGATTCGAGGGCACACTGAAGTGTGAGAAACGCTACGGGGGAGGAGAGTCCTGCTTCTGTCCAGAGATGAGTCATTCTAGAGCAGCACCGTCCAAAAGAACCTTTTGGATGATGGGAATTTCTCTGTGCTGTCCAATATGGTAGTCACATGTGGCTCTTGAGCACTTGAAATGTGGCCAGTGCAACTGAGGAACTAAATTTTAGATTGTGTTAAGTTAGAAATTTTAATTTAAATAGCCACATGTAGTGAGTGACCGCTGTGTTGGACATCACAGTCCTGAAGTGTGGCTTTTGAATTGCCCGAAACACCCAACCTGCATTGAGTTGGGAAGTTCCCTCAATGACCCTTTTCTTGTTTTCCCAGGCATCCTGTACATGTCAAAGAAGAGCCCCTCGATCCAGAGGAAGCTGAAGGGCCTCTATCCTTAGTGACAACAGCCAACCACAGTCCAGATTTTGACCACGACAGAGATTACGAAGACGAACCAGTAAACGAGGACATGGAGTGAACATCTGGGCGGGCCAACCCCAAGAATGAAGATTGGGAAACAAAACAAAACAAAACATGTCAAAAGTCAGCAGTGAAATTGTTCTCCATTTGTTGTACAGTCTGGAGGATTTTCACTACATTTTGACAACTCTGAAATGTGTTAACTCTTAGTGCCATCAAGAATCCCATTTGGGAGTATTTTTGATTTTTCTACTTTTTGTTGAAAAAAGGAATTTGTACTCTGTGCATTGGATGGACTTGTTTGGTACTTGGGATTTTCCTCTCTTAACAGTCAACATCAGTGTTGTAAATTTGCTAAACTGATTCACTTTTAGCAGCAGACTTTGAACTGCAGTCCTGCCAACGTTGGACACTGAGGACACCCAACTGAGCATGTGCACCTAAGCTGCAGACCAAGCCTCTGCCCAGAATTTAAGGATTCCAATGGACGACCTATTTGCACAGTACTGCATGTTGATTATCACTGCCTTTACTCCATTTTTTTGGGTTTTTTTTTGCTTCCAGTTGGGATTGGGAAGGCCTTTGTGTGTGTATTGGGGGGAGGGGTTAAAAAATAATTATCCCAAACTTTTTAATGTATTGCTTTTTTTTTTTTTTTTTTTTTTGCTTCTACTATACCATTTTAAGTTCTGACCTCAGGCCTCCATTTGGGCCCAGGGCCTCTTGGAGGCTTAAAGTTTTCTGTACCTTGTGATGAATGTTAATAGGTGTTTTTATTATACAAAGCTGAATGTCATTTCTCGTTTGTAGTTTTCTGTCACTCATTCCATTTTCCTTCAGACATCACCACGTTTTCTCTAAAGTCAGAAAACATTCCGTTTTGGTCTTTTTCAAAAAGGTCCCAAATGCTGCACTCTACACATGAAGGTCCTCTCACACAGACGTGAATCCTGCCAGAAAGAGAATGAATGACAGAAAAAAAAATAGAGACACTCTAGAAACGATGCAGATTCATTCCACGAAGCAGTATTGGAGGTGGGAAGGGGTTGTGTCAGATTTTCCTTTTTTTTTTTTTTTTTTTGCAGCTACCATCATTCCTAATAAATGCCACAGCACAAACCAACACAGGCAGCACCGCTCCAAAGAAGCCTCGTCCTAGACTGACAGTGTGGCTGTGGAAGGCTCTCTGTTGTTAAAACCAGCATGAGTTGCAAAATGGTCCAAAAGCGGCTTCCCTGAGCACCTTTGCTGAAAGTACTGGTGGTGCTGAATTTAAACATCAGTTCAGACCTGCTTGGTGGCATTAATCTGTCTGAATGCAAATTAGATTTCAGATTGAACTTGTTGTGGGAGTAATGAGGACTGAGTTCAGCAAATGCTAAGGTGTTCATTTCAGATGTGCAAATTTGGTCCTGCAGTTCAGTTTGTTATGCAATGTTATCCCACCAAATCCCAGATTCAAAAACTCAGAGAAGGCATCAAGTAGACCTAGAGGGTGCGTCTCAGCCCTGGACTTTTTGGGAATCGATACAGCGTGCGTAACATGACGGTCATCGGTCAGTACAACCTCAGTCCTTAGAACCCCCGAACACTTCCACTCTGCACCCACTTCCCTGTCACTCATTTATTTATCTAGGACTGTAGCTTTTGGTTTGTTTTAGTTTGATAGCCTTTTGGAGCTTAATTTATATTCTTTGTACCTTTTTTTCCTAAAATTACCAAAGATATTACACAAAGGTAAATTATGTTCTCTGTTTTATGCTTTATCTGATGAAGCCAAATATCCTCTTATTGTTGATCAAAGGAGGCGAAAGAATTTAGAGGCAATTGATGAGATAGAGGTTATTGCTAACCTGAGAGAACTGCTCCTTCATCCTAGAGTACATTTAGAAGACCAAGTAGGTAATGGAACCAAAGTTCTTACTTTTTTTTGGTTTTTTTTTTTTTTCTTCTGTACCTCTATGGAGACCAAAACTCATTCTTGTAAAGAGAAATTATGAGGCTACTGAAGATAAAAATAGGACACAGTATTAAAGGGGAGAAAGAAGGAAGGGAGTCCCATCTCAAAGAGAAAAGTGAATGTATGCCACTGAAAATTAGGGGGTGTCCAAGAAAGGAGACAGTTAAAATCAAATTCAGAGAGAACAGAAAAGCTTCCACAATTGAACAAGACCACATAATAGTATTTCTAGAAGACATTTCTTTTAAAGAAAGATTGTATGCCACTTTTGTTTAAGGACTGTGCTATGATCGCTGCGTTCATTTTGGTTTATCTTGGCATAGATCCTTCGTTTTTTTTTCTTTTGCTTTAAAAATTTTCTCCTTTTTCTTTGCTTTTTTTGATTAGGCTTGGGTGAGTATTTTTCGTTTTAAAAAAAGTAACACTCCCGTCCACTCATAAGCTTGGTACAAAAACGTCTTTGGCAGTTAGTTACTTTTGAAGCTTCACTCTGCTTTCTGTATAAAGGGCAGTCTGTGGTCACTCGAGACTTTTTTTTCACTTTTCCAGGCAGCTTCGTGATGCGCAGGCAGTAGCCAGACAGGGTCATGGGAAGGGGCCCTGCGCTTCTAAACTGAGTGGTTGCTGGTTAGTTTGGTATTCAAAAGAGGATAAAAATCTGGTAGATTAGTTCATTCTCAGCATGTGTAGCTAGACATGAGTAAAGATAACAGCATGAGAAACTGTTAGTACGCATACCTCAGTTCAAACCTTTAGGGAATGATTAAAATTAAAAAAAAATACATTTCACTCAGTTGCACTTAGTCGTATGTCTTGCATGCTTAGTCTAAAGACTGTAGCAAAAAGAAAAAAAAAGAAAAATCAGATTTTACATATCTTTGCAGGTATCACAGCCTTGCAGAAGAACCAACTGAAAAAAAAATTCTCAGGCTTTACAGCAAGCAAACTTCACTATGATTTTTACAATTCTGATTCTGTATCCCTTGGGGGTATTCCAGTTGCTTCTTTAGGATGGGGTTTATTATGTTGTACATATATCCCGATGTGTCTGTGTGAATCTTTGTCTTTTTTGGGGGAGGGCAGAGGGCGGTTCTTTTTTTAGATATTGTTCCTAAAAAGGAATAAATGCATACACCTGTTTGTCAAAACACCTTTGCTTTTTTTGTGCAACTGCTTTATATTAACGATACTAAAAAAGAAAATAGCTTTGGAAAAAAAAAACTACTGTATGTATTGGAATTGCAGAATATGCTGCACATGTATTTTATTTAGTTATTCTTGCTTTAAGAATATTGGATGACATTTCCTGACATGTGGGAGGGAGAAACTCCTTAACCTTTTTTTTTTTTTTTTTTGGCTTTTAAATTGTAACATAGTTGACAGATTTTTTTTTTTTTTTCCTGTTCTCATTGATCGGAGCATTTTGTACAGGTTTTTTGTGTGTGTGCGTGCGCGTGTGTGTTAATCTGTTTTTGATACATTCCTGTCCCTTGTGTTTATCCTACCACTGCCTTCCTGGCTATCTTAAACAAGTTCATACGTTTGAAAAGAGAAAAAAAAAAAAATGTTGTTTTAAAAAATGTTTTCTCCTGCTGCAGTAAATATTTTGCATGATGAAATTCCAGGGTCACACTTTCAAAGTTTATCAGTGAAGTAGTGATTAATAATGGAGAGTGTCAAAGCTATTGAACTTTTTGTATAAAAAAAAAAAAGAAAACTTTACAAGGTGCCAAGATGTAAAGACAATTTGTTACTCTCTCTTTTTTTCCTTTTTGTCAAAGAAAAGCGTACATTAGGGAGATAGTCCCTTGTATCAGGCAAATGCGCTATCAGGAATGAGGATCCATCCTTCATCCTTGTCCCTAGAGCCTGTCCTTGAAAGACGAGTTACGCTGCCCGCGTTGAACCAGCAGTAAAATGAAATCTCAAGGCTTCTGTACATGAAGAGTGACCGCCAGCCCTGCCACCTTCGGACGGCTCTAACGTATTCCCAGCATCCTGTCAGACCTGGTAAAGAACACCTTGGATTCCTAACCCAAAATACGGTGTAAATCACTAGCTATTTTATCATGAAAAAGAAAAGTTAAGAAACATTTCCTCTCCTTTCCACATTCCAGCTGAGCTCCGTTTCCAAGGGTACAAAGAAGAACATGCTTATAAGGATTTTTGAATCTTTTTGGTACCTTTTGGTTAATGGTTATACCCTCTTGATATTTTGGATGTTTTTGAGATTCGGTTTCACTTTTTTATCCTGAGAATGAGACTGACAATTCTAGAGGCATTTTGTGGGCCCAGTGTAGTTCACGTGATCTCTGCTATCAGGAAGCCTTGGAGATGGTACAGTCCGGACTGGGAGCTTGGTGCTTCATGGATATGTGCTGCCAGTAACAAGAATTTTTTTTGTTTTGTTTTGTTTTGATAAGGCATAAAAGAAACTCATTCCTTGACATCAACTGTAATTCCATCATTCCGTGTCTGTGGATACAGACAATAAAAAAAAAAAATGTTGTGTAGTCAGTACTAATTACTGACATGATAGCATTCTCAAATGCAATAAAAATGCTGGTTGTTCACACTGGTAGTCAAGTCGCCACAGCCTAAGTTTCTTTCCCCTTCTGACCCGCTGATCGTGCGTGTTAAGGCGTCTGCCTCAGGTTTATCACCAGCTGCTTTTAACACAGGATTAAAATCAATCTTAACTAAAAGCTTTCATCATCACGGAGGGCTGGAGCCCTTCTCGGGATTTCCAATGAAAGTCTCCACTTGGAAAATTGGAAAAACAAAAAAGAGAGGCTCCCTTTTCCCTTGAGGAAGTGCACCCTTATTTTTCTTCATCAAATTTTCTCGAGGAAAAACAAAATGTTTAATAACTAGCATTAAGAGCAAACTAAAATTTCAGAGGAAAGCAATTTCATGAATAATTCATTAAAATTTCACATCTGCAAGATTAGTCATCCAAATAACATGCTAATGTCAAAAACATGCACCGTCTATAATATTCTCATCAAGAAATCTTTTTGCATATAATGATAAATGCTTAGATTAGAACAAATGGTTTTATAAAAATATTCTATCAAAAGTATGCTTGATAACTGCATTCAGTGAAGAGAACCGTAGAATTCTAGAAACTAAATATGCCAGAAAAACTACCTTGATTTGGAGGGGTTTTTTTTAATTGCATACCTCTAGAAAAATTTGTTATTTCTCTTTAATATTATCTCATATATATTCTAAAGATTAATGAATTTGGGCATCATCTTTCAGTAAAAATTAAATTGGTATATTGAAAGCAGCACGTTAAGTGGCCAGACCATGGTAACATAAAACTGTTAGACATGTAATTCAGAGCACATAACACAAGCCGAGAGATGACTTGAAAATTAACCTTGCAGTTTTCATTCGGCAAACACCGGCTGATGCTGAGGAACGTGTAAATGTTCTTTCTCAGCATTGTTTTCAAAGGCCCATATTAGGGGGAAAAAAAAATTGTAATATAGGTTTTGCTATTAAGTTGCAAAGGAATGTCCTCTTTTCATTAACAGTTACGTTACACCGTCTAGAGGCCCTCTAGTCTGATAATTAGTAAAACGTTTGAACATTTGAACCCTTAATTCTCATCTAGCTACTAAGAATATAATATTAGGGGTAATTGAAATTCCTTTAAATGCCAGGCTTAAACATCAATATTGCTTACAGCATATGCAGTTGGTAAAATTAAATATGTATACATATTTGAATAAGCTGAAGGACCCAAACTAGGTATGCGGATGATGATGCAACAGTGAAGATTTTGCTGCTTGATGCATAGTACATTTTTAATTGTATTTCAAGAGCTGTTCTAAAGCAGGGGTGTCCTCCTTTACATATTTATTTCAGTCCTGTCACTCAGATAAACAAGGCAGCAAACGCAAAATAGTGGTTCTTTTAAATGAGGGCCTTTCTATAAAAATCCTAAACTCTTAGGGAGACCAGTTTCACACCAACACAAACAGCTGCATGATAGTAACAACCTTCCCCTTTCCCCCAAAAAAGATCAAAACAAAGTATAAAAAGTCTTTTCTTGACATACTAGATTTTGTCTTCATTGATGATATTACGTATTTATGTGTAGGGTAGTAATGACAATTTATCTTTCATCTTCATTGTAGTTGAGTCAAATAAAAGTATTCTTTACTCAAAGTGAAGTTGTCTCAAACCTTCATTGAAGGAATTGACTGATTGACGAAAGGTTTAAGACAGAATTCACATTGGAGGGAAATTAAATTACATACAAAAACACTGGTTTAACTGTGGGACAATATTTGCAATAGAAAGCCATCACTCTAGTTATAACCTACTTTTATTTATTTTTAAACAGTATTTTATTTTGTAGAAAAACAAAACCCTACGTTGTCTTATTTCCAGTCTGATTGTAAAATGACATTTGATGCTTAATACCAAATATCTGTCTATCATCTATCTATCTATATATATATCAATTTGAAATGATCAACAGTCCTTTTTTTTTTTTGGCTTATACCAAGAACATAGTGAGGGGAAAAAGACAAGCTTCAAGTTATAATGTTAATTTGAAGGTAACCGGCCTTTCAAGAATTAATTTTCAGCCAAAGCAATAATCATTATTTACCAGCGTGTGACATTTTTATCACTCATCATATTAGCAAATTTCCATTGAAAATGCTAAAATGGTTCGTCATAAGGCAGATAACTGCTCTAGCTGTAAAAATGACCAACACAAGTGCCGGTACTCAAACATTAAATTATACTGTAATTAATAAAGACAGTTAAACTGTCTACTAGCAACAGCAATTTAGGTAACCACATTTGATCGGCTATAAATTGTAACTACATTAAAATTCCAGAAATATTAGCAATATGGATTACTTGATGGAAGTCGGTGCTGATCACCAACTCTTTTTCTTTTTTTTTTTAATGACGGAAGCACAGGTCAGCTTGACCACAAATCCGTGGGCGAAGATCAGGCCTGAGCACTTTTAATCTTGTGAAACAAGCAATTACAAATAGTTGCATCGATTTGTTAAAAAGCTTTAGGTGACATAAATTGTTTCCTGTTTAGCTTATTACTCTGATACATAAATGTCACCAAGTCCAGTATTAATCAGGGCCATCGAAGAACACAGGGTGTCTTCCAATGAAGAATTTGTCAACCCTTTTGTGAACGGTCTCAAGAGCTGCTCTCGCTGGCTCGTTTCTCATTAGCAGCAGAGAGAGGAAAGGAAAACTATTTTGTTACGTGAAGTCTTTAATACCAGCTTAATTTTTGGCTCTAAACTAAATTGCAGGATTTCAGACCTGTTTTCTTGCCATCTGACATAGGGCGCCACATTTTAAAAATATCTTCTAAATAGAATAATATTTACAAGGCAACTCAGCCCCTGAAAAGCTAACACTTCTCCCTTCTCAATATATGGTACTGTACGTGTTTCGTTGGGTTGATATTTCTGCACTTAAAATACAATTTTAAATGGCTTGTGCACGTTATTGACTTAACATAAATCAAATGTATCACATATACTTTCTTTAGGTTGGCATGCCACTTAGAAAAATACGTTAGATTCTGGAAGAAAAAAAAGCCTGGAGAAAATTTATTAAATAGAAGTTTTTACTGTAATAGAATATTAATGTAAGCCAATGCTCATTTGCCATTAAGCTGATCCTTTTTTAACATACACATGCTTTTTATTATTTTGCACTCAAGCAAAAATTCCACGTTCAAAGACTTTCCGTCTAGTCGGGAATGTCTCTGGCAAGAAACACGTAAGAAATCCTGACCTCCAGAAAGACAGCAGACCATCCACACCGAGCATTAGCCCCACTGGGTAACGAATACAAACCTACTCGTAAAACGGAAGGTACACGCTAGTCAACAGTGTGGAATTGGGAGAAACAATTATTCTTTAAATCCTCACCACTACTCCACCAGCACACAGATGAAAATGTTTGATTTGCAACATAAAAGATTCATTAATTACCACTTGAATATTTAAAGCTATTTTGCAGTCTAACAGAGATAGATAAAGCAGTGAATTAAAACCTCTAATAAAATTGTAAAAATATTTCAGTAAGTTTACCCGTGTTATGATTTAGGAAGAGATTCAAGCATCCTCACGCAACAGAGGCTTAGCAGTTTTCAAGTGTGTATTTGAAGGAAGGAGCTAAGTGTTCCGGGAATAATTTGTTTCCCACTTTCAAATGTTTACTAATAATTTATTTTCAAATCAAACTTGCTACTTTAGGACTCCAAGGATGAGAAAAAAATCTGCCAAGCAGGTTGGAGCGTTGTGTGTCTGATCCAGAAATTAAACTACTTTTGAAAGTATTAAAGGGTTTGGAAGTTATCATATAAAAATAGTGATTTCCTGCCCACAAAATGCATCAAATCTAAAAACAGCCAACCCCAAGAACATGGCATAGCAGTCCCTCCCTCACCCTGCCCAGCACTGGGTTTATCTACTTCTGCTCCTTCACAGCGTTTCAGTGTTTGGATCCTGGGATCCTAGGAGTAGATAGTGCCCAGCACACTGTTTGAATCAAATGCTAGAGAATCCAAATGCCAGGTTACCAGTCCTGGCCCTGACCATAACGAATGAGGTGACTGTGGCAAGTTGCTTCATCTCTTTGGTCCTCAGTTTCCTCTTTCTCTTAATTGAGGACATTTAACTAAAAGATGAAAAGAGTTCCTTTCCATTTTAAAATTCTAAAAACTTGATAATGTTTTCCTCCTTGGGGACTTTTCTGGATGAAATCCATGGTCTGAGCATGAAAGAGTTTTGTGGCACTCCATATTTCACCAGTATTATAATATTGTCTAGTTGAACTCTGCACTGTAACATGCCCCGTTAGGAGCAAATTTCACTAGCGTGCATGTTTCCAGCCATCCACAAATAAGCATTAAATGACCTCAACTCAACAGTGGAGGTTCCACTGGGAATAAGATTGACACTGCCTTGGCCACATTGTACCCAATGGTTCACTGGGAAGAGAGTTGTTACACGTTAGGTTGTATCGTAGTGCAAGAAGTGCTAACGAGAGGAAGTACAGGAATACATGGGAAGACCACCTGATTCCATTGGGGACAACCAAGGAGGCTTCCTGGAACACACAATGTTTATTGAAACCCAAAGGATGTCCAAGAGTATGCTAGCTAGGAGGAAGGAGGGAAAAGTTCTAAGCAGAGGAAATAGCACTCTGGCAGGGCCTGCACTATGAGAGGCATGGGACTCCAGAGCAGGGCCAGCAAGAAATGTCATAGAAAAACGCTAAATAAACGCATCCTTGCAGTTGCCATACGTCAAGCAATGTGGCAAGATCCTGAGTCCTATCTCGTTAACATATCTGAGTGCTTTACACAGTCCAGCTCCATCATTCCTGAGGAGGTGGTGCTAAATTAGCCTCATGTTCGGGTAGGGAAACTGCCCCACCCCACCCCTCTCTTCCAGCCACGCTGGGCACCAAGTGCACTCTGCCTCAGGGCTCAGAGTTTCTTTTCCCGTTGTGGTGGGTATTCTTCTCCTGGTTCTCTGTGTGGCTCACACCCTTCCTCCCTTCAAATGTCACAGCAGAGAGGGCTTCCCTGACCATGCAGTGTAAATGGCACCCTAGCAGCCCACTCTACCCTCTGCACTCCACGGCCTCTTTGCTCAGGGCACATGTCCCTCAACGACGGGGACAGAGACCCTGCCTGTATGGTTCACTGCCGCGCCACCAAGCTTGAGGATCAGGAATCGGTGCTCACATTTGTTGAGTGAATGAACAAACGTTACCCTGCTAGAGCAATAGAAGTGACATTTGAACATCAGCAGTTAGATTCCGGAGCCTGCCCACGTAAACCATTCCACTGTATTCCATAGCCAGCCAAACCAAATATCATTTCAAAGATTCTCACAACAAATCTGCAAGGTAGGAATGATCACTAGCATTTCACAGATGAGGATGTTGGGGTTTTCTACGTAATATGCTCCAGGTAGCATGGAGAAGAATCTGGAGAGTTGGTATTTGCCTCCATGGTTGACTCTACAGCCCATCTATTAGGGCTGGTCATGCCACTTAGCTCTTAAGAGCCTGTCAACAAAATGAAGAGTTTCATAGAAAGGTACCAAAAACTGCTTACATGGAAATAGCATCATCAACATTCATTTTTAGGATAGTATTAAGTTATCAAATAATGTGGAGAAAAACCATTTAAATGTAAGCCCCATACAGCCCATTGTGCCCACTGTTAAGTACAATGGCGGGAGAATGCTGCCTAGGCATGGAACAAGACTCAATCTATTGTGCATCACGGGGCCCTTATGACTTGCCTCACCTCAAAGAGCACTGTTTCTGCTCCCGACTGAATGGTGAGCAGCCTGACACCTTCCTTGAGTCTTGCTAATGAGGTACATTAAGTCTTTCTAATAAGTAGATAACCTCTATATCCAGAATCCCACAGTTTAGCTGAGATCTAATGTCCCTGGAGAAGACGTCTCTTGACGACTTGCCTCTTGATGACCACATTTTCAGGCAAGTTACTTAAACCTATCCGAGCATCGTAAAAATTCTCCCATAACAAGATAGTTATAATGACTAAGAGAGATAGAGTATGTATGTAAAGAATAAGCCACGGAATGCGTTCTTAATAAATGGGATGGAGTGTTGAGAAAAAACAGTCCCGGTGCCTGTCCTCGTGTCCTTTACACTCTAGCTGGGAGCCAGGCCTAGTCAAATAGCCTTATACGGAAATGTAAAATTCCGAGTGTTAGAAGAATGTGTAATAAACAGAGAGATGAGCTCTTGAGAAGAGGGTCCAGGGAATATATCTGCAAAGCCAAGAGACTGAATTCAGCTCTGAAAAGTGAGTAAGAGTCAGCTAGGTGGACTTCCAATGGCTTAGTTTACCAGCCTGCATTTCCAGTCTTCACGTCCAGCACCCTTATTTCTCTTTTAGGGAGTCACCCCTCTCCCGCCCTGTCAGTGTTACTTCAGCAGCATCAGCACTTTCACCTGCCTGCTCAGAACTCATCCCAAGGCTTTTGTTAAAACTGTTGAGAGAAATATTCTTCCCGAAGGGACTGTTGATAAGCCAGGACATGAGCCTAGAGCTATTGGTGGCTATTTTTGCTATAATATGGAAGAGGTCCACTTAAATGAAAGGAAAGAGAGGCAAACAGAGACAAAAGAGAAAGAGACAAAAGTGGAAGCCCAGAACAAGACTGAGAGCTGAACTCAAGACCAAGATGGGAAGACAGAAAGGGACACTGAAATCGAAACTGGAAACAAGAAATAGAGATACATACACACCAAATACTGATCACATCATTTGAGCTGCTGGATCTAGCCATGTCTGAAGCTAAAGCTATAGCTTCATTTCAATTACGATAGGTTTTAAATTTTATGAGCCAATTAATTCTCTTGCATATGCCAGTTTGAGTTGGCTTTCCATCTTTTGTAATCAAATAAGTCTAAATGAATGTACTATGGGGTGGGGGGCATTTCATAGAAGGAACAACACGCGTCAAGGCCCTAAGGCAGAAAACAGCACCGAAAGTTCAAGGTTCTGAAAAGAGGCCTAGATGATGTTCAAGACAGAGGCAGGGGCTAGACCACTGTTATCATGGCTTCATGAGAAAGAATTATGTGACATGCCAAATACATCTTCTAAATTATCCTTCTCCTGCCATTTTGCAGATAAACTTCAAACTCCAAAACACACTGGTATTAGGGAGAAGAATGACACATCTTTGGGCGTAGAAGAGAGGTAAAATGAGTGTTTTGTGCTCTCACAATGTCCTATGTAATCCAAGATGCCCAAAAAGGGATAGTTGATCCAGGTCATTGGAAAATGACATGGAGGAATTTTATATTATCTCTCTCATTTCTTAATCAGAGGGAATTTGGCACCAGGCTTGACTGAATGCAAGGCTCAAATGCAGAATCGCAGCTAAACAGAGAGAGGGATCACTAACACTTGAGCACAGCTCTCCAAAAGTGGTGATTTTTCAAAAATTGTCTTCATAGTCTCAAATAAGCGCGTCGATTAAGAATATAAAAGATGCTAAAGAACGGAGTAAGATGAGATATGCAGAGAATGGACCCAAAGGGTGGCACATATTTGATGTGCTTTCTTCCCCACTAACCAGATGTTATCTGTCTCTCTCTCCACCCCCCCTCACCTCCTAAACCTGCATCTCCCTGTGTATAAACCTCACACTTTCCCACCATACGTGGGTTTCTGTAGCTGAAACTCAGCTGGCACACAGGCATATGGCAGTGTCACTGTTTGTGCCAAGTGTTCAATTCTGATTGTTGCCCATACCATCCCAGCTGTTAAATATTTTTAACGTTGCCCCTGGTTTTCTCTGTGTCGTAAAGACGCTGCCCATAGGCAGTGCTGTCTCCGTGAGTCCAGAGTAAATGTCCCCTGCTCTCACCATCAGAGAATTTTAGGGGAGAACTCTGATTGGCCCAACCTGGATCATCCCCTCCTCTCCCAGCCAATCATGATGACCAAAATCACACTGAATAGGGTAAAACTGTTCCCTCCAAAAAAAAGGTGGTGCTGGGGAGGCCAAAACAATAGTAGAGGGAGTGGCCCTTTACTAGCACTAAGCATTGTGTTGAGGTCACAGCACTGAAAGACAGAGTCCCCGGTCCTCGAGTTGTTTATTATGTAGTTACTCCTTAGAGACAGACCATTCATCTAACCAACTGCTCAGCTGAGTGCCTACTGTGTCAGACACTTTGTTAGGCTCTGGGGATTCAATAGTGAACAAAGCAGAAAATAATCCCTGCCTCCTGAAGCTTCCTTTCTAGAAAGGGGAAACAGACAACAGTAGGTTAGATAATGAGAAGTGTTTGGCAGAAAAATAAAGCGGGGAAAGGGACAGAAAGCACCAGGGAGAGGGCTGGTGGGGGGTTGCCACAGTAAAGGCCTCAATGACAAGGTGACATTTGAATAAAGATCTGAAGGAAGCATGCTGGGTGGATATCTGGGAGAAGAGCATTCCAGGCAGAGGGAACAGAAACAGCAAAAGCTCTGAGGCTGGAACATAGAGAGTGGGTGGGGAAGAGGGTCATAAGAAACAAGGAAGAAAGGTAATGGAGAGCAGACGATGATACGCATCAGTGGCTTCAGTGTGAGCACATTCTCTTTGCTTGTTGGGTAGATAGAAGCCATTGGAGGTTATGAGCACAAGCATGACACCCACTGACTTGGGTTTTAAGAGGATCCCTCAGGCTGCTGCATTGTAAATGTAGGGAAGCAAGTGTGGAAGCAGAGGGATGAGTTACAAGAATGACTATGGTGGCTGGGACTGAAGGGGTAGCAGTAGAGACGGTGAGAAGGGGGTATATTTGAAAATAGAACCCATGGAATTTGCTGCTGCATATGGTGTCCATCATGAGAAATGAAAAGGGTCAATGGAAACCCCAAGTTTTTTTTTTGGTGTGATAAACCAAAAGGAGAGAGTTGCCATTTACCAAAGTGGGAAGACTTCAAGAGGAACAGGTTTATGGAAGTATCAGGAGATCATTCTACACTTTTAAACTCAAGAGGCTTCCTCACCATCCAGCTTGAGATGTTGAGGTGGCAGCTGACTAAAGGAGTCTAGAATTAGGGAAGACATTGGGGTTAGATATGTGCAGGGATGTGTGTAAGGGCAGGAAAGAGTAAATGATATTTTGGTTTCAATAACACACAAAAGGTACAAAATCCTTGTTCCATGAAAACAGAATCTAATTTGGAGAAGTTGTACAGTTTGGATTCAGTGAAGTCAAGAATTTGGAGATACAGCTGAATCATTTTGACCTGACATCAGGTTACTTACTTAAGGAACTTAAAATTGATATCCTTGGGGAAAAAATCTCTTATGCTAGCCTTAAAGGAAAGGAGCTGTGGTAACTACTTAGTGCTAAATTAAGTGCATAAAACAAAAAATCTTAATTCATAGCATGAGAACAAAATATTGTATGTGTGTACAGGGAGACAGCATGTTGTTTATATATAAATAACTTCTAACCTCAAGTATCATTTCCTGTGTTGGGCATTTTCAAAGAGTTACTAATTTAAAAATAAACATTTTCAAAAAAAGATCAGTTCACCCTAGGTTCAGTCTCTCTCAGAATTCCTTCCTTAATTACAAAACCTGCATAACCCATTTCCTTTGGTGTGCAAAAAGGTGTGTAATTAAACCATCAGCATAATACCTATCTCCGTGTAAAACCCGCACTTATGAACTTTAACTGCTGAATAAAAACTCCTATTACATGACCATTAAGTATTATGAATAAAGCAAGTCCTGGTAGGACTTGATTAATTTTTATGCACTATGGATTGTGTCTGGAAGAAATTTGATTTTGGTGGGTCTCCTCCTAGATAACCCACAGCTTTTGATGGCTTCCCCTCGGGAAAGGCAAGTGCTCAGTCGGCTCAGGGAAAAGGTGTCTGACCTCACTGTGGGGCTCAGCTACCCTTGGAGTTTTTCTGATCAGGGAGAACTCTCAGCTTCCACTAATAAATAATCAACACTATCAGTGTTGGAGAGAAAGTGAGGGCAACGGGTAGACAGAAAAAATAGTTGATCCCCCTGGGTGTACTTTCCAAAGTTTTCCAAACATGTTTCCAAAACACGTTTTTATGTTAATGCATATTTTAACTTTTTAGGTGAATGCATAAGAGTCTCAGTTTGAGACTGGCTTATTTCATCTGAAATTCTAAAAATCATTAATTTGTGCCTCAGTAGCTGAGACTTAGGGGTTCTCAGTTTAGACTTTGCTCTCTGAACCTCTGAGTGAAGAAGCAGGATGTAAGGGCAATATCTCCAACTGAAAAGAATTGAGTTTGACCAGCAGGTAGAAAGGAAAATTTGGAGCAGTGATAACTACAATGTAGATGCTTGGGTCTGAGAAGTGCCCAACAGAGTGCCCATGCTGGGGTGGATGTTGGAGATCCCATATAATTATAAAAGGATTCCCAAACTGAAAGGACATAAGCTAGGTTTCCCAGGGTTAACCTGGAGATAAAGAATCCCATATCCAAAAAGGACTGACCAGGACATATCAATGAGGAAATGAGATGCTAGGCAGATGGTCTGAGAAACCTCAGAGAGTCCTGGTACTTGGAGTGGTAGGAGAAACATGCAAATTGTTTCCAGAACCTCCCTTCCAGAGAGCCTCAGGGGTGGATATGAGCCTAGAATCTGAGGGGTCATAGGGTAATAGTGCTGGAACCCAGGTAAAGTGGAGAACAGGTAACACAGGTGAGGGCAGAGGCAGCCCCCCCACCCCCGAACATTCCCTTCTCCTCCTCTCTTCCTCTGCACGCTGAGGTATAGAAAATCCTGACTAAGGGAGTCTGCTCTTGGAAAAGAGCAGTGTCCAAAGTGGAAGCACAAGCAAATTTCCTGAGAGTCAGGTTCAGGTGGTAGAGAGGTAGAAAAAATGATACAGCCGAGCCCAGATTGTAATGCTGGAGGGTCAAACAGCCTTCCCCTCCCCCAGGGTTTGGACTTTAGCTTCTCACCAGAGTCCACTTTACTAGACAAGTCAGCTGATACCTGCAGGGATGCATGAGCTTAGAGAGAAAAATGGGACACCTCAGAAATGCAATTACTGTTCAAGACAAATAGCTGTCATTTAAATGTGAAGTCAAAATTAGATTTTCAGCATAGAGCTTTTAGAAAACACTCCTGGAGGAAGTACTCCAGGAAAAAGGAAAACAAATCCTAGAGAATATTATATTTGATAAATGAAGGCAAGTAAATAACATAGCAAAGCTTACTTTTGTGTGCAAAAGCAAAGACAAAAAGAAAATACATTCTTAATAATCCAGAACCAAATTCTAGTTGATACCAACATGCAAGTGTGGGCTCGGATCTGATAAGAGGAAGAGGAGAGTAAGCTAGGGTAATTGTCTTACTCAAAGGGAGTATCTCATTTCTTGTAAGTTCAAGAAATTTATAAGGAAACATGGTAATATATATGAGTCTTAATAAAGTAGGGGCAATAATCAGGAAAAAGAAAATGGTGTGTAGAATACTCAAACTAGCAATAGCAGAGGGAAAATATGAGGAAAGTAGAGTATGTAAGAAACAGGAAACATGATAGCAAAAATAAGCTTTAATAAAATAGTTTTGCAGTAAATATAAACATTAAATTAAAAAATCAAGAGACAAAGACTCTGATGTTAGATTAAAAAATACAAACTCTAGCAATGTGTTTCTTCACAAGAAGCACATTTAAAAGGATACAGAGTTTGAAAATAAAATAATGAATAAGAAAAACCAAGAAAATATGAACCAAAAGAAAATGGTGATAGTCATTTCACAAAAAGGGGGAAAAAGAACTTTCGGGGGAAAAAGTCACAGTGGACAAAGAGATAAGTTATAAGCCTGACAAAGGAATAAGAAATAAAGAAGACATAACGATAATAAATACTTAACATGCACCTAATAATATAACCTCAAAATATACTGAGCAACAGCTAGAGTTAGAGGGAGAAATAATAAAACATTGTAGATGAAAGATTGAACATACTCCTCTCTGAATGTCATAGGTCAATCAGAAAAAAATCAGCACAAATATGGAACATTCTGAAAATTGATTTGTAGGCCCAAAAGCTAGTAAATATAAGTGCATGTGAAGAGTGTACATCAAACAAAACTAAGCATTAGTTTTAGTCATAGATGGAACATTCCCCAAATTAAGCATGTACTAATTTACAAAGGAAGCCTTAAAAATGCAAAAGAATCAATATTGGGGGAAAAAAATACATTTCTCTTATGTAATAGCTTAGCTATTCCATAAGTGTAAAAACAAAGTGAGCTTGACTTAAGTGAAAAATACAATAAAAATAAAATCATAATAAAAATGAATTCACTCTAAAAGTACTAAAGTAGTTCTTACACAAAAATGTATAGCTTTGAAACATTAGATAAGTAAAGAGGTGTAAAAAACTAATTCAAATAGTTGAAAACTTCTGCTGTGTCCAGCCAGGATGACATAACAGAGAATGGATTTACCCTCCTATTTAAGCAAACAAACAAACACCAGCTTTTGAGACACTAGATAGATAAGAAAGGATAGTGATCCTCAAGAAATGGGAAATAAGTAGGATGAGCCCCACAATTGCTCCAGATTGCTGCCCGAAGAGAGTTTGCAGCCTGCAGCAGAGGAAGGGGAAACATGGCAGAGGTTTTGGGGTTAGAGAGAACAGTGGTCAGCTCTCACATAGTGCTGGCAACAGAGCTTGTTACAATCAGCCAGACTGGAAAACCTCAAGATTCACACGGCATTGGTTAGAGTACTTAGCAGGGTCTTGCCTCAGTAGTGAGGATTAATTAGCCTTAGAATAAATATTGCTCAGGCACTGTGTAACAAATCTTAACAGCCAGACTCTAAAGGATCAAACTATTTCCAAGTAGCTTAACTACATCCCAGAATAATTCTCAAGAATATTGGTAGGAATAAAAAAGTATCCAGCACCCAACTAGGCGAAATTCATGACAACTGGTATCCAATCAAAAATTACCAGGCATGAAAAGAGGCAGAAAAATATGACCCATATGAGGAGGGGAAAAAAATTCAGTAAATTGAAACTGTCCCAGAACTAGTAAAGATATTTGAATTAGCAGACAGGATATTTAAAAAGTTGCTTATGGGGGCTGGCCCAGTTGCATAGTGGTTAAGTTCGCATGCTCCACTTCCATGGCCCAGGGTTCACAGGTTCAGATCCTGGGCACAGACCTACATATGGCTCATCAAGCCATGCTGTGGTGGCATCCCACATAAAGTGGAGGAAGATTGGCACAGACTTTAGCTCAGTGACAATCTTCCTCACCAAAAAAAAAAAAAGTTATTATAACTGTATTCCATATCTTTAAAAAGCCAAATTGAGACACAGAAGATATATTTTCTAAAGATCCAAATCAAACTTCTAGAAATGTAAACTACAATGTCTAAGAAGAAAAATACAGTAGATGAGATTAATGATGGTTTAGACATCATAGAAGAAAAGATTAGTGAACTTCAAGTCATAGCAATAAAAACCATGCAAAATGAAAAATAGAAGAGAGAATGGATAAAAGAAAGAAAAACTAAAAAGAAAGAAAAAGAAATTAAAGAACCTACACAAAATGAAAAATAGAAGAGAAAATGAATAAAAGAAGAGAATAAGGGGCCAGCCCCATGGCTGAGTGGTTAAGTTCGTGCACTCCACTTCAGTGGCCCAGGGTTTCGCCGGTTCAGAGCCTGGGCACGGACATGGCACCACTCGTCAGGCCACGCTGAGGCGGTGTCCCACATGCCACAACTATAAGGACTCACAACTAAAAAAACACATAGACAACTATGTACTGGGGGGCTTTGGGGAGAAAAAGGAAAAATAAAAATTTCAAAAAAAAAAGAAAAAGAGAATGAATGAAAGAAGAAGGGAAGGAAGGAAAGAAGGGAGGGAGGGAGGAATAAATAAGAAAAGAGCATCAGTGAGCTGAGGGACAACTTCAAGCAACACAATATACATGTGACTAGAATCCCCAAAGTGGGGAGAGAGGCATAAAAATATTTGAATAAATAATAACTGATTTTTTTCCAAATTGGCTGAAAGCTCTAAGCCTACAGTCTAAGAAGCCCCATGAACCCCAAGTATTAGAACCGTGAAGAAAACTACAAAAAGTACATTATAATCAAATTGCTCAAAACCAGTGGTAAAAAAAGAACCTTAAAAGCAGCCAGAGCAAAACTCACTCATTCTGTAGAGGAACAAAGAATGATGCAGATTTATCATTAGAAACAACGTAAGTGAGAAGACAGTGGAGCAACATCTTTAATATACTGAAACAAACTGTCAACGCTGCATTCTAAATCCAGCAAAAAAATCTTTTAAAAATGAATATGAAATACAGACTTTTCCAGACAGACAAAAGCTGAAAGAATTCATCACCAGAAAAACTGCCTATGAGAAATATAAAGGAAGTCCTTCAAGTAGAAAGAAAATGACAACAGGTGGAAATATGGATCTTTACAAAGGAATTAAAGGTACCAAAAATGGTAATTACATCAGTAAACATATGAGATTTTTCTATTTAAATTTCTTTAAAAGAGAATTGACAGATTAAACAAAAACAGCAACAATGTATTGTGAGGTTTATAACATATGTAAATGTATGACAATAGGACAAAGGTTGGAAGGGAAGAAATAAAGTAAACTATTACATGGTTATTACATATGAAGAGGTGTAATGTCACCTGAAGATGGGCTGGTGAGTTAAACATATATAAATCCTAAAGTAATGACTAAAATAAAACATTAAAGAGTTATAGGTAATAAGCCAACAAAGGAGAGAAAACAGAACAATAAAAAATAACTCAATTCAAAACAAGGCAGAAAAAAAGAAGAAAAATAAAACAAAGAACTGATGAGACAGATAGAACTCAAATAGTGAGATAAACTTAAATCTAATCCTGTCAATAATCACTTTAGATGTAAATGGTCTAAATACTGCAATGAAAAGGGAGAGACTGTCAAGTTGAAAATAAAAGTAAGACCAACTAAATGCTGGCTACAAAAACACAGTTTAAATATGAAAACACAAATAGCTTAAAATGGGTGGGAAAAGATATGCCATTTTTAAATGAAAGCTAAAAAAATAAGAGATATATCATATATAAAAGAAAGCTGGAGGAGCTATGTTAAGTAGATTTCATAACAAAAAATATTACTAGGGATAAAGATTCTAGATGATACTCATTAAAAGGACATAAAAATCCTAAATATTTTTGCACCTGATAACAGAACTTAAAAATATGTGCAGCAAAAGCAGACAGAGCCACAAGGTAATAGAAAAGTCCAAAATTATAGCGTCAATAATTGATACAAGTATGCAGAAAATTAGTAAGAATATGGGATATTTGTGCAACACAGTTAATTATCTTGACATAACTGATATTTTTGGAACACTACCCAAAAGAAACAGAATACATATTCTTTTCAAGGGCACACAGAATATTTACCCAAATTGACCATATTCTGGATTATAAACAAGTCTCAAGAAATTTTAAGGATTCAAGTCATATAAAGTATGTTCTCTGGCCAACATAATTAAAATAGAAATTAATAAGAGAAACATTTCTGGAAAAGATCCATATATTTAGGAACGAAATATAAACCCCATTATAAATAAACTATGGGTCAAAGAAAAAATTTTAAACAATTAGAAAGTATTGAACTGAGTGGAATGAGAACAAAATATATGAAAATTTGTGGGATACTGCTAAGCTAGTAAACATGTATATTAGAAAAGAAGTAAGGTCTCAAATCAATGATGTCAGCTTCCACCTTAGAAAACTAGGCTAAGAATAAAAAATGTAATCCAAAGTAAGTATAAGAAAATATACAGATCAGAGTGAATATTGATGAAATTGAAAACAGAAAAACATTAGAACAGAATCAATGAAATACAGAGCCGGTTCTTTGAGAACATCAACAAAATTGGCAAATCTTTATCCAAACACAGGGAGACAGAGAGAGAAGAAACAATGACCAATATGAGGATTAAGAGGGTGACATCATTACAGAATCTATAGATATCAGATGAATAACAAGGGGATATTATGCACAACTATATGCCAACAAATTAAAGATCTTAGATGAAATAGATAAATTCCTTGAAAGACGCAAACCACTGAAGAAGAAGTAGATAACTTGAATATTCTTATATCTATTAAATAAATTGATTTTGTAGTTAAAAACTTTCAGAAAGAAAATTCCAGGGCTAAATGGTAATTCTATCAGACATAGAAAGACGTAATACTAATTCTTCAAAACTCTTCCAGAGATGTTAAGAAGAGGGAATATCACAAGTCATCCTATAAGGCCAGCATTACTGTGATACCACAACCAGACAAAGCCACTACAAGAAAGAAACTAGAGACCAAAATTTCTCATGAACGTAGATGCAAAAATTCTAAATAAGATTTACCAAATTGAATTCAGGAATACATAAAAAGGAATACATGTCAGGAACACATGACAACGTTGAACTTATCCCAGCAATATAAAGTTGGTTTAGCATTCAAAAAATCAGTGTAGAAATTCTGACACATGCTACAACATGAATGAACCTTGAAAATATTATGCTAGGTGAAATAAGCCAGACACAGAAGGGCAAATATGGTATGATTCCACTTATATGAGGTACCCAGAGCAGGCAAATTCAGAGAGACAGAAAGTAGAATAGAGGTTACCAGGGCCTTAGGGGGCAAGTGATTGTTTAAAGGGTACAAATTCCTGTTTGGGATGATGAAAGAGTTCTGGAAATGCATCTTGGTAATAGTTATACACCATAGTGAAAATACTTAGTACCACTGAATTGAATATTTAAAAATGGTTAAAATGATAAATTTATGTTATGTATATCTTACCACATAAAAAATTAAAAATTTACAAATCATTGTAATTCACCATATTAACACTCTAAAAAAGAAAAATATTTATAATCACCTCAATATACACAGAAAAAGCATTAGAACAATCCAATATCCATTTCTAATAAACCTCTGAGCAAAGTAGGGATAGAATGGAACTTCCTTACCCTAATAAAGGGCATCTGCAAAAGACCTTCAGCTAACATGATTCTTAATGGCAAACGATTGAGTGTTCTCCCATAAGATCAAGGAATGATCTTATTCAACTCACTCCTATTCAACATTGGACTGGAAGTTCTGTCCAGTGCAACAAGACATCCAGATTAGAAAAGAAGAACTAAAACTTTTATGTAGATGATCTGATAGAATCTACAAAAAGAAACTAGAACTAATAAGTGAGTTAGCAAGGTTGCAAGATAGAAGATCAATATACAAAAACCTATTTTTCTTAATGCATATTAACAATGAACAATGGACACTGAGATGAAAAGGCAATGCCATTGACAATAACATTAAAAATGTGATATATCTAGGGATAAATCTGACAAAATATGTGAAATTGCTATACACTGGAAACTACAAAATATTGCTCAGAGAAACTAAAGAAAAGACTTTTGGGTTCTAAATGTTCATTGGTTGGAGGACTCAATATTGTTAAGATGTGAGTTCTCCCAAATTTAAACTATACATTGAAAGCAACCTATACATTAAAAATCCCATCAGACATTTTATAGAAATTGCCAAGCTGACTCTAAAATTACTATGGAGGTGTAATACTATTTATTTTAAAGATTTATCATAAAGCTACTGTTTATCAAGACAGTGTGGTATTGGCTTAAATATAGGGAAATAGATCCATGAAAAGAATAGAGTCCTAAGAAAGACCCACCCATATATGGACAGTTGGTTTTTTGACAAAAGGACAAAGGCAATTCAGTGGAGAAAGGGTAGTTTTTAAATGAATCACGCTGAAATAATCAGATATCCGCAGGAAAAAATGATTTTTTTTATCTATACCGCATACTTTTATACAAAAATTAACTCAAGATGGACCATAGACTTAAATGTAAACCCTAAACTATAAAACTTCTAGAAGAAAACACAGGAAAGAGTCCTTGCGAGGCTGGGTTACAGAAAGATTTCTTAACTACTGCATTAAATGAAGGCTCATAAAAAATGTTTGATAAATTAGAAAACTGCTCTTTGAAAAACACTGTTAAGGTAATGACATGATAAGCTACAGACTGGGAGAAGATATTTACAAGTCACATATCTAATAAAGGACTTGTTTTCAAAATATATGAAGAACTCTGAAAACTCACAACCCCATTAAAAATGAGCGAAAGATTTAGTCATTTCACCAAAAAGATATACAAATGGGCAATAAGCACATGGAATATGCTCAACATCATTAGTCATTATGGAAATGCAAATTAAGATTTTATATATCCTCATAATGGGATACCACTACACATCTATTAGAACGACTAAAGTAAAAGGCCTGACCACATCAAGTGTTTCAAGGGGGTAGAAGAACTGAAACATTCATACCATGCTGGTGCGAATGTAAAATAATACAACCACTTTGGAAAACCATTTTGGAAGCTTCTTAAAAATTAATTATATATCTACCACCTGATCCAGTCATTCCACTCCTGGATATTTACCCAAGAGAAAACAGAGCATATGTTGATACGAAGACTTGTACAGGAAACATCATAGCGGTTTTATTTGTAATAGTAAAAACCCAGACAACTGAAATGTCCATCATTAGGTCAATGGATAAACAGGCTGGTATATCCACATAATGGAATACTATCCAGCAGTAAAAAGGAATGAAGTATTGACACCACATCTATATCGACCCAACAGTTTAGATGAACCTTAAAATAATTATGCTGAGAAAAGTAGGGCAGACAAAAAAAGAATACACACATTGCCTTTCCATTTATATAAATGATGTGAAATGCAAACAGATTCTCAGTGACAGAAAGCAGATCAGCAGTTACCTGTGGACCAGAGTGCTGGGATAGGTGGGGGAGAGGAGTTAGTTACAAAGGGTCATGAGGTCACTTTTGGTGTGCTGGATGTGTTGACTGTTTTCATTGAGGTGACCGTCTCATGGTTGTACACATATGTCAAGTCTTATCGAATTGCACACTTTAAATATGCACAATTTATTCTATGTCAATTATACTACAATAAAACTGTTTAAAAATGAAGTTGAGAAAGGAAATAGAGCAAGTGGAAAGAAATAAGTAAGGATACACTAAAGATAAGAATAGACATCTATGCAACAGAGAGGAAAAACAGAGAAGATTAACGAAAGGAAAGGCTAGTACTTTGAAAAGATAAAAAGATAAACAAACCTTTGGCAAGACTGATTATGTACACAAAGGAGAAAAGATTTAAAAAAACAAAATATAGAATTAGAAAGGGGAAGTAACTACAGAGATTAAAGGAAAAAATATTACAAACAACCCTGTGTCAATAAAATTGAAAGAAGGACAAAATAAACAATTTGGCATAAGATAAAAACAGAAAAAGAGAATAGAACCTCAATGGTGATTAAAGAACTACCCGCTTCTGCAATACGCCCCAGCTCCAAATGCTTTTACCGGTGAGTTCTTCCAAATTTTCAAAAGAACAGATAATTCTTACCCTACTGTGGTTTTTCCAGGAGAAAAAAAAAGAAAGAGAAAACTACCCAACTTATTTTGTAAGTTGAGTACATCCTTGACTCCAAAATATGATGGCGATAATACAAGAAATTTGAAGGTGTATTTCTCTTAAGAATATTTATGTGAGAATACTAAATAAAACAGAGTTGAATGAATAAAAATGTATTATAAATATACTGTAATCAAATAGATTTTTTTCTGGAATACAGGGATGGTCTGACTTCAGAATATTGAAGGGGAAAATTACAGGATTAACAACAAACATAAAAATCTGATAAATTTCTAAAACTATTAGTGAATATATATATAGAGAGAGACCAAAATCTATCTACCTATCAACAATATCTATCTATATATCTACCTATCTATCTGTCTATCTATCTATCATCTACCATCTCTGGATCAACATAGAAATATCTTCAACTTGAAGATAGCTTAGTAACAAGAACTGTAAGATCTTATGTAACAGAAAAATCTTAGGTGTGTTTATTTAAGATCAGAAACAAGACACTGATTTTTTAATCACTGCTGTTCAGAGTAGTGCTGGAGATCCCATTCATTTCAATAAGAAAGAAGAAATAATAACTATAAGAATTGAAAGAGAAATGTCAGTTCCCTAGGAATAATCTATATTAACATATATAATCTTAGAAATTTATAAAACTCTATTGAAAGTACTAAATTAATGGGAAGACATATTATGCAGACATTAATTCTCCCCAATAGATCTTTAGTTTCAATGCAATTTGAATCCAACTCCCAAGAAGATTTTACTTTGTTGGTGGGGGATGGGGAGTTTCAACAAGCATATTCTAAAATTTCTATGAAATATAGCAGAGTCATACAACCATTTAAAAGAAGAACCAGATGGGGACCTTACTCTGCCAAATATCAACACATTATAAAGCTATAATCATCAAGAGAGTGTTATATGTCATAGGAATATGTAAATAAACTACTGTATGAGAATAGTGAACTCAGAAATGAAACCCACATATAAGCAAACCCCACATAGATGGATACAGCTGTGCTGTAAATGAGTGAAGAAAGGATGTATTATCCAAAAAGATGGTGCTGGGATGGTTGTTTTTCAATATAGGACAACATGAAGTCAAGTCCCTGTCTCACACTATACATAAATATTAATTCCAGATGGTTTAAGAACTTAAATGTCCTTAAAACAACCCAACAGGAATTCAGGCAAAACATGCAATAGAAAAAGTATACAAAAGACACCAACAATCATTTCACAGGAAAAGGAAATATAAATGCCCATAAAAATATAAAAAGAGGCTCAACCTCATTTGTTGTCAGAAAAATACGAATTAAAATTCCACTGAGATGCTATTTCACGATCGGTCATTTGGCAAAAATCAACAAGCTGACAATTCCACACATTGCTGAGGGTGTAGAACAAATGGTGCTCTCCTATGCGACAGGCGGGAGCTGAAAACTACGCATCCACTTTAGAAAACACCATGGCACCAACTAGCAATGTTGACCAAGCACCTTCCCCGCACTCTAGAAATCCTGCTCTGGGAATATACTCTAGAGAAAATCTTGCAAATGTGCAACCAGAGTCATGTAAAAAAGCAGCAGCGTTGTCTGTAATGGTAGAACGCTGGGAGCAACCCACACATCATCAATAACAGAATACAAAAATTACTTGCTGTCTATAAATTGGAAACCTAAAGGAATTGACGGTGAATAAACCAGATAGACTGGAATTCTCGGGGATGTAATGCTCGAACAAGAGAGCAAGTAACTGAAGAATGAAGGCAGTCTGATTCCATTTTCATTAAGTCCCCAAACAGCCAAAACTAGCAATATTTTGTCTAGGAAATACGGCAAACCAGTAAAGAAAAACAATAGGTGTGCAGTTCCCTTAGGGGGAAAGATCATGAGGAATATGATCAGGGGTGGGCAAATGATGCTTTTGGTAATATTCTGTTTATTTCACTTTGTAGCAATTTATAAGTGTTCATATCATTGTTAGTCCTACCAAATTATATTTCTGGTCTAGTATTGTTACCTGCCTGGTAGTTATTTGAGTTTTTGATCCTCGTCATAAATCTTGTTTTATAGCTCACCTTCTCAAGGATGAGTCCATCTAAAGAAAGAGGCAACAAATATCTCATCATTTTGAGATTTCAGTAAGAGAGGAAATTAGCATGAAAGGTGACATGTGACACTGACTAGAATGCATAAAAGTTTCAAAAACCAAGCACTTACCACTGCTCTGCCTTGCCAAACTCATGGCAGATATCATAGCCATCTTTTCTTTTCTACTGAGCCCCAAGTGGCCTAAAAAGGCTCAGCATCAGACTCCAAACATCCACTCACAATCCATCAGCGTTGACAGGTGAGATACGACCTATTGGCAAGCCTGGTTCTTGAGTTTAATGTCTTTAGCCACATCCACACCAATAGGTTCAGGACTGCCAGTCAGTCCATTCATAAAACCTGGAAAAGGCACTTTTCCGGTCAGGCGATCAACACCAAGAGGGAGGCCTGTGGTTTTCCCCTAAGTCTCCTGACCTATCCTAACTTGAATTTATGCAATGGAAACAAAACTGCTCTTGTACTAACTAAGCAACTGACTTCCATGCATAATATTTGTTTTGGGCCTGAAGATGCAGTTACAATTTAAAAGAGAAAAATCAAATAAATCAGATTCCTGCATTTTTTCTGGTTCAGGTGAATCAGAGAGGCCCTTTTCAGTTGCTGAAGTTCTTTACATGTGACATAACCCTCTTAACCGGTAGGAAGGGATGTTTGTGTTTTCTATGATTCACACTTTATGGGAAGGAGGTGGGAGCTATGAAGGAGCACTTTCTTCCTCT
This sequence comes from Equus asinus, assembly GCF_041296235.1. NCBI lineage: Eukaryota > Metazoa > Chordata > Mammalia > Perissodactyla > Equidae > Equus > Equus asinus. Next base: position 30,867,354 of record NC_091810.1, read on the forward strand.
GTTGTCATTAGCTCAAGTCTGTGAAATGGGAACACAAGCTCACTCTGAAGTATTGAGTAGAAACTGCTGTCTTTACTCTATTCCTCACTTGCCTCTCCCATAAGAGGGAGGGTAGTTTCTGAATGATGACTCAGCCGGAGTCTGACACCCACTGGTCTACAATTCTCTCCTGTGCAGGGTTAATGTAGCAAACGTTGCTGCACACATGTGGCCTGTCTTTAGGGCATTCTAATCTCAACTGAGGGTAAAGTAGCATCATTTTCCTTGACCCTTTGTGGAGCCAACCATTCCCATGCAAGTCCCAAGTCTAGCCCTACCTAGAGGAAGAAGTAGACAGGCCATTTGGGCCTCAGGTCCAGGTCAAATATTAAAAGCCAGTGTTACCAGGAATGAAGCTTCTGTTGTTATTCATTAGCTGACTCTCTTTTTTCCCTCAACTGTGTCTGAACTCAGAGGAGTAGTGTGTGGTTACTTATATTCCTTAGACTACAGTCCAAGGTGAGATGAAGGCCAACTGTGGCTCTAACAGATTAAAATGCAGGAATTAGTGTAAATCAACAGGTGCAGTTATAGGCAATAGATGGAAGAATCCAAAAACCAACATGCAGGTCATATTTTAGTACAACACACTAAGGGTAATAATATCTAATATTTATTGAGCTCTTAGCATGTGCCAGCTACTGAGCGCCTTACATGGATTGACTTATTTAATTAGCTCGTAACAGCACTAATAGGTAGATGTTTTTATTATCTTCATTGTAGATTAAAAAATAAGGCAAAATGAAGCTAAGCAGGCAGACTGTAACCAGAGCCCAAAATCATCATTTCCTTTCCTTATAGACTATTGGTTAAGACACGATATGTCTAGAGGCTACTAGAACATTTAATAAAGTTGTCATACCTACTTGATCATTCAAGCATTTATTTTACAAGAATTAATCCAGGGCTTACTAGGTGCCAAGGATGCTTAGAGATGTTGAAATGTAGTGAAAAAAACAAGATTCTTGTCTTCAAGAAGCTTATATTTTATACAATTCAATAATAGGAATCAGGGCTCCTTGTAGAAATAACTGATTGTAGGGCTGGGGCAGAGAAAATACAAGATGAACCTGTAGCATCCTGTATTACCAGAAATTAAGGGAGAGCTTGAAAAACAAAAGAGTAGGTGGCATGTCAAAAGGACACAGGAGCCAACCTGAAAGTGTTCCTGATGCTCAAAGATAGAACAATTAAGACCTGAAACTCTAAAGCTCTTAAAAATAAGACCTGAAACTGTAAAGCTCCTAGAATAAAACAGGAGTAAGCGTCTTAATATTGGTTTTGGAAGCGATTTTTTGGATTTGACACCAAAAGCAAAAATAAATAAGTTGGACTACATGAAACTAAAAAACTTCTGCACAGCAAAGGAAACAATCAACAAAATGAAAAGATACCTACTGAATAGGAGAAAATATTTGCAAACCACATATCAAATAAAAGGTTAATATCCAAACTATGCAAGGAACTCATACAACTCAATAGCAAAAAACCAAAGAAGACAGTGGAAAAATGTGCAAGGGACCTAAACAGACGTTTTTCCAAAGAAGACATGAAAATGGCCAACAGGTACATGAAAAGGTGCTCAACATCACTAATCACCAAGGAAATGCAAACCAAAACCACAATGAGATATCACCTCACATGTCTTAGAGTGGTTATTATAAAAAATACAAGAAATAACAAGTGTTGGTGAAGATGTAGAAAAAAGGGAACCCTTGTGCAATGTTGGTGGGATTGTAAACTGGTACAGCCACTGTGGAAAACAATATGGAGGTTGCTCAAGAAATTAACAATAGAACTACCATATGATCCAGCAATTTTACTTCTGAGTATATCTAAAGGAAGCAAAATCATTATCTTGAAGAGATGTTCATAGCAACATTATTCACAATACCCAAAATATGGAAACAATCTAAGTGTCTATTGATGGGTAAATGGATAAGGAAAATGTATATATACGGTGGAATATCATTCAGCCTTAAAAAAGAAGGAGAGTTCCCGTTCAAGATGGTGACGTAGGAAAGTCCTGAACTCACCACCAACCATGAACACACTAAATCTATGGTTACATATGGAAAAATTTCCTCTGAATTAGACCTAAAAATTAGCTGAGCAACTCCTACATGTTGGGCAAATGAGAAAAAACCTACTTGAGAAAAAACCTACGTTAAAGCAGGTAGGAGAGACTGAGACACAATCTCACCATAAAGCCTACACCCAGCACGGCCACCCACATTCAAGAGGGAACTCAAAACCTGGAGTTTCTCCCTCCCTGAGGAGGGATGGGTTTGAACCCTACATCAGGTACCCCAACTTTTAAGACCTGCACCTGAGAGATCAGCCCCCAAAACATCTAGCTTTGAAACCCAACAGGGCTCACGTCCACGAGACCCATAAGGCTATAGCGAATTGAGAAACAGCTCTTAAAAGCCTCGTGTACTTGGACTCGCTTGCCTCAGGAACTAGCACAGAGGCAGCTAACTGAGAGGTCAAAGAGGCTTATTTACTTATCTTATAGTATTGGCCTGAGGGGCAGGCATCTAACTTAACACCTCTATGGGCCTGTTGGGGTACTCTCTGGAGACAGAGGCTGGCAGGTGCCATCTTTGCACTTTCCCTCTGTCTTGCTCCAGCTTGCCAGTATCTCCCAAACAGGAGCTTGTACCTTCTTCTGGCACCCCAATATTTATGGTTTCTGCCCAGGGGACACTTCTAGATTGCCTGGTTCTGGTTATCAAGGGGGCTTATGCTGGAGGGTCCCACAGCACTGTAACCAACGGATAGAGAGTTCTTCAAAGGCTGCCACCCTGAGGGAATAGCAAGAGCAACAGTCTGAGGGGCCCAGTCTTTCTGTGAAAGAGGCCTACTAGCTTATCTTCGTAGCTGTAGCCTCAGGGGCATGATTCTAATCAAACACACATCTAAGGGCCCACTGCAATCTCAGAATGCGGGGCTATCTTCACACTCTCCTTCTACCATGCTCCAAAGCACCAATGTCTCCCAGGGAAAAGCTTGTACATTTCTGGTGTCCTGGTTTTTGTGGCTGCAACCTAGGGGACACCTCTTGATTGCCTGGCTCTAGTGGCCAGAGGGTCTTGCTATCCTCTGTCTTATAGGTCTGCAGCAATGGAAGAGACAGTTCTCACCTGGCTACCATCCCCAAGGCACTGTGCTGAAAGCAGAACAAAACATATCCCCAATCTTTCTATGAAAGAGGCCTATTTGGTTGTCATGGAGCCAGAGGGACAGGCTTCTGGTTTGATACACACCTAAGGGCTCACTGAGGTTCTCTCAGATGATGGAGCTTGGTGGTTGTCATCGTTCTGCTCTCCCTCTGCCTTGCTTCAGCTTGCTGGTGTCTCCAAGAAAGGAGCTTGTACCCTTCTGTGGTGCCCCAATTCTTGTGGCTGCTGCCCAAGGGATATTTCTTGGTCCCCTGGCTCTGGTGGCCAGTGGGGCTTATGCTCACAGGTCCCACAGGACTGTAACCAATGGAGAAAGAGTTCTTAATTGGCTACCACCACCATGGAACAAAAAGGCAACAGATTGAGGCGCCTAGTCTTTCTGTGAAAGAGGCCTATTAGTTTATCTTCATAGCTGCAGCCTGAGGGGCAGGATTCCAAGTAAACACACATTTAAGGGCCCACTTTAATCCTCTCCAGAGACCTTGGAGGGCAGGAGCTATCTTTGAACTCTCCCTCTGCCACACTCCAGAGCACCATTATCTCCCAGAGAGGAGCTTGTACATATATCTGATGGCCTGGGTTTTGTGGCTGCTGCCCATGGGGATGCCCCTTGCCTAGTTTAAAAGCTGATGGCTGAAGGTCTGGCTTCCAATCAGCCTGAATCTAGGTGCTGACTGAGATTCTCTCCTTTGGGACACTGGCAGGTCTTAGCATACTCTCAACTACTAAAAATAAAGTAGGCTGCTTGGACAATCACAAAGGGTTGAGAGACAACCAAGAGCTAGGGCAGGGTTAAATCATAAGGTTCATCTCCTACATGAGGCTACTCCTCAGGACTGAGAGAGGTGGCTGTTTTGTCTAATACATAGAAACCAATACAGATGGCCAAGGAAAATGAAGAAACAAAGCAATATGTTCCAAACAAAAGAAATAGATAAAACTTCAGAAAAAGTCCTTAATGACATGGAGATAAGTAATCTACCTGATAAAGAGTTCAAAATAATGGTCATAAAGATTCTCGCCAAACTTGGGAGAAGAATGGATGAACACAGTGAGAATTTCAACAGAGGTAGAATATATAACAAAGTACCAAATAGAAGTCACAGAGCTTAATAATACAGCAACTGAATTAAAAAATATACTAGTGGGGTTCAACAGAAGACTAGCGGAAGCAGAAGAAAGGATCAGTGAACTCAAAGACAGGACAGTGGAACTCACCCAATCAGAGCAGCAAAAGGAAAAAAGAATGAAAAAAGTGAAGATAGTGTTAGGGATTTATAGGACAACATCTAGCAGACCAACATTCACATTACAGGGGTTCCAGAAGGAGAAGAAAGAGAAAGGGGTAGAAAATTTATTTGAAAAAATAGTGGCTGAAAATTTCCCTAAGCTGGGGAAGGAAACAGACACCCAGATCCAGGAAGCCCAGAGAGTACCAAATAAAATGAACCCAAAGAGATTCACACCAAGACACATTATGATTAAAATGTCCTAAACTAAAGACAAGGAAAGAATCTTTAAAAGAGCAAGAGAAAAACAACTTGTGATGTACCAGAACCCCCATAAGAATAACAACAAATTTTTCAGTAGAAACATCATAGACCAGAAGAGAGTGGCACTGTATATTCAAAGCACTGAAAGAAGAAAACTTCAAACCAAGTATATTCTACCTGGCAAAGTTGTCATTCAGAATTAAAGGAGAGATAAAGAGTTTTCCAGACAAGACAAAAGTAGTAAAAATAGTTATAACTACAATAATTAGTTAAGGTGTCCACAAGCTCAAGAGATGTAAAATGTGACATCAAAAAAATAAAATGGGGGAGAGTAAAAATGTAAAAATTTAGAATATGTTCAAACTTCAGTTGTTACCAACTTAAAATAGACTTTTATTTTTTTATTTTTTATTTTTTTAAAATATTTATTTTTTCCTTTTTCTCCCCAAAGCCCCCCGGTACATAGTTGTGTATTCTTCGTTGTGGGTTCTTCTAGTTGTGGCATGTGGGACGCTGCCTCAGCGTGGTCTGATGAGCAGTGCCATGTCCGCGCCCAGGATTCAAACCAAGGAAACACTGGGCCGCCTGCAGCGGAGCGCGCGAACTTAACCGCTCGGCCACGGGGCCAGCCCCTAAAATAGACTTTTATAAATGTAAGTTGTTATATGTAAGCCTCATGGTAACCACAAAGCAGAAACCTAGAGTAGATACAGAAAGCATAAAGAGAAAGGAATCTAATCACTTAGATATGATGTGGTCATCAAACCACAAAGGAAGAGAGAGCAAGAGAAGAAAGGAACAGAGCAGAACTACAAAACAGTCAGAAAACAATGAACAAAAAGGAAATAAGTACATACCTATCAGTAATTACTTTAAGTGTAAACAGACTAAATTCTCCAATCAAAAGACATAGAGTAGCTGAATGGATAAAAAAAACAAGACCCATTTATATGCTGGCTACAAGAGACTTACCTCAGATGTAAGGACACTCTGAACTGAATCTGAACCTGACAGATATATACAGAACATTTCATCCCAAAGCAACAGAATACACATTCTTTTCAAGTGCACATGGAACATTCTCCTGAATAGACCATATGTTAGGCCACAAAACAAATCTTAATAAATTTAAGAAGATTGAAATCATATCAAGTATCTTTTCCGACCACAATAGTATGAAATCAGAAATTAATAACAAGAAGAAAACTATAAAATTCACAAATATGTGGAGATTAAACAGCAAGCTATGGAACAACCAATGGGTAAAAGAAGAAATCAAAAGAAAAATCAAAAAATACCTTGAGAAAAATTAAAATGGAAAGACAACATACCAAAATTTATGGGATGTAGCAAAAGCAGTTTTAAGAGGGAATTTCATATTGACAAATGCCTACATCCATAAACAAGAAAAGTCTCAACCTAACTTCATACATCAAGGAACTAGCAAAAGAAGAACAAATGAAGCTCAAATTTAGTAGAATGAAGGAAATAAAGATCAGAGCAGAAATAAATGAGAGACTAAAAGACAATAGGAAAGATCAGTGAAACTAAGAGCTGATTCTTTGAAAAGATAAACAAAATTGACAAAACTTTAGCTGGATTCACCAAGAAAAAAAAGAGAGAGAGGAAGCAAATAAATAAAATTAGAAATGAAAAAGGAGACATTACAACTGATACCACAGAAATACAAAGGATCACAGAAGACTACTATGAATGATTATATGCCAACAAATGGGACAACCTAGAAGAAATGGCTACATTCCTAGAAAAATACAACCTACTAAGATTGAATCATAAAGAAATAGAAAATCTGAAAGGACATATTTCTAATAAGAAGATTGAATCAGTAGTCAAAAACCTCCCAACAAACAAAAGTACAAAAGCAGACAGGATCTCTAGTGAATTTTACCAAATATTTAAAGAAGAATTAATACCAATCATTTTCAAACTCTTTCAAAAAATTAAGAAGAGGGAATATTTCCAAACTCAGTCTATGAGGCTGACATTACCCTGATATAAAAACCAGATAAGGACACCACAAGAAAAGAAAATTACAGGCTAATATCCCTAACGAACGTAGATGCAAAAATCCTCAACGAAATATTAGCAAACTGAATTCAACAATACCTTTAAAAAATGATACACCATGATCAAGTGGAATTTATTCCAGAGACACAAAGATGGTTCAACATCCACAAATCAATCAATGTAATACACTACATTAACAAAGTGAAGGATAAAAACAATGTGATCATCTCAATCGATACAGAAAAAGAATTTGACAAAATTCAACATTCATTTATGGCAAAACTCTCAACAAAGTGGGTATGGAAGGAATTTACCTCAATACAATAAAGGCCACATATAACAAACCCACAGCTAACATTATACCCAATGGTAAAAAGCTGAAAGTTTTTCCTCTAAGAACAGGAACAAGACAAGGATGCTGCCCACTCTCACCAGTTTTATTCAACATAGTATTGAAAGTCCAAGCCACAGCAATTAGGCAAGAAAAAGAATTAGAACACACTGAAATTGGAAAGGAAGAAGTAAACGTTTCATTATTTGCATATAACATGATGTTATATGTAGAAAACCCTAAAGATTCCACCAAAAAACTGTTAGAATTAATAAATGAGTTCAGTAAAGTTGCAGGATACAAAATCAATATACGAAAATCTGTTGCATTTCTATACACTAATAATGAACTATCAGAAAGATAAATTAAGAAAACAATCCTGGGGCTGGCCCCATGGCACAGTGGTTAAGTTTGGCATGCTCCACTTCAGGGGCCTGGATTCACGGGTTTGGATCTTGGGTGTGGAATTACACCATTCGTCAGGCAAGCTGTGTTGGCAACCCACATACAAAATAGAGGAAAACTGGCACAGATGTGAGCTCAGGGTGAATCTTCCTCAGCAAAGAAAAAAAAAGAAAAGAAAATCCCATTTACAGTAGCATCCAAAAGAATAAAATACCTAGGAATAAATTTAACCAAGAAGGTGAAAGACCTGTACACTGAAAACTATAAGACATTGGTGAAAGAAAATGAAGAAGACACAAACAAGTGGAAATATATTCCATAGATTGGAAGAATTAATATTGTTAAAATGTTCATATTACCCAAAGCAATCTCCAGATTCAATGCAATCCCTATCAAAATTCCAACAGCATTTTTTACAGAAATGAAACAAACAATCCTAAAATTTGTATGGAAGCACAAAAGATCCTGAATAGCTAAAACAGTCTTGAGATAGAAGAACAAATCTGGAGGCATCATGTATGCTGGTTTCAAAATATAGATTACAAAGTTATACTAATCAAAACATTATGGTATTGGCATACAAACAGACACATGAATCAGTAGAATAGTGACCTCAGAAATAAACCCAAGTATATATGTTCAATTAGTTTGTGACAAAGGAGCAAAGAATATACAGTAGGGAAAGGACAGTCTCTTCAATAAATGGTGATGGGAAAACTGGACCACTGTCTTACACCATACACAAAAATTAACTCAAAGTGGATTAAAGACTCGAACATAAAACCTAAAACCATAAAGCCCCTAGAAGAAAACATGAGTGGTAATTTCCTTGACGTTAGTCTTGGTGATAATTTTTTCACTGTGACATCAAAAGCAAAGGCAGCAAAAATATACAGGTGGGATTACATCAAACTAAAAATCTTTTGCACAGCAAAGAAAACCGTCGACAAGATGAAAAGGGATTTGCAAATTATACATTTGATAAGAAGTTAATATTGAAAATATATAAAGAACTTACACAACTTCATATCAAAAAATAAACAACCTGATTAAAAAATGGCAGAGGATTTGAAAAGATATTTTTCCAAAGAAGACATACAGATGGCCAACAGGTACATGAAAAGATGCTCAACATCACTAATCATCAGGGAAATGCAAATCAGAAGCATAACGAGGTATCACCTCACACCCGTTAGAATGGCTATTATCAAAATGATAAAAAATAACAAGTGTTGGTGAGGATGTGGAAAAAATGGAACCCCTGTGTCCTGTGCATGGGGAATGTAAATTCATGCAGCCATTGTGGAAAACAGTACGGAGCTTCCTCAAAAAATTAAAAATAGAGCTACCATATGATTCCGCAATTCCACCTCTGGGTATTTACTTGAAGAAAATGAAAACACTAGCTTGAAAAGATATATGTACCTCCATGTTCATTGTAGCATCATTTACAATAGCCTAGATATGGAAACAACTTAAGTGTCCATCAATGGATGAATGGATAAAGAAATAGTGGTGTATATATATATATATATATATATATATATATACATACATATATATATATAATGCAATATTATTCAGCCATAAAAAAGAAGGAAATCTTGCCACTTGTGACAAATAGATGGAGCCTGAGGGAATTATGCTAAGTTAAATAAGTCAGACAGAGAAAGGCAAATACCATATGATCTCACTTATATGTGGAATCTAAAAAAAAAGAAGAAAAGAGAGAAGAAAACCTCAAATCGAGCTTATAGATACAGAAAAGAGATTGGTGGTTGCCAGAGGTGGAGGATGTGGGGTGGGCAAAATAGGTGAAGGGGGTCAAAAGGTACAAACTTCCAGTTATAAAATAAAGAGGTCATGAAGAATGTAATATATAGTATGGTGATTATAGTTAATAATTTGTTAGTGCTGTCAAGTCCCTTCCAACTCCTGGCAATCCTGTGTATAGCAAAGTGGAACTCTCTCAGATATTTTTGCACATCCTCTCACTTTCCTGCACTATGTTAGACAATACTCTGCTGCTATTGATACGGTTTTCATGGCCATTTTTTTTGGAAGTGGGTGGCCAGGTCCTTCTTCCTAGTCTGCCTTAGTCTGGAAGCTCTGCTGAAACCTGTCCACCATGGGTGACCCTGCTGCTATTCGAAATACCAGTGGCATAGCTTTCAGCAAAACAGCAACACGTAGCTCCCATAGTGTGACAGCCCACAGATGGGTGGTGTGGTTCCCCGACCAGGAAATGAACCTGGGCTGCGAGGGTGAGAGCACCAAATCTTAACCACTAGACCAGTAGGGTGGCATAGTCAATAATATTGTACTGCATATTTGAAAGTTGCTAAGGGAGTAAATCTTAAAAGTTCTCATCACAAGAAAAAAGTTAAAGAAAAAAAGAAGGAAATTCTGTCATTTGTGACAACATGGATGAATTTGAAGGGCATTGTCAGAGAAGGCAAAATTGATCTGCAGTAGGTTGAACCTGCAGATACGGAAACTCACAAATCCGGAGGGCTGATTGTATTAACTGTACTTTGCCATTTTATATAAGGGACTTAAAAATCCACAGATTTTGGTATCTGTCAGGGTTCCTAGACCCAATCTCTTGAGGATACCCAGGGACAACTGTACTGCATGGTATCACTAAAAGAAAGAGAGAATAGAAAAGTGGCCGCCAGGTGCTGGGGGGTGGAGAAATAGGAAGAGATTGGTAAACAGTATAAACTATCGGTTTAAGATTAAAAAGTTCTGAGGATCTGATATATAATATGGTGACTATAGTTGACAACACAGTATTGTATAATTGCAATTTCTTAAGAGAGTAGACTTTAAATGTTCTCATACAGACAAAACAAGGTAAATATGTGAGGTGATGGGTGTGTTAATTAACTCGATGGGGGGGAATCCTTTCACAATGTGTACTTACATCAAATCATCACATTGTACACTGAATATCTTACAATTTTATTTGTCAATTATACCTGAATAAAGCTGGGTGGGGGGGAGAACAATTTGAGCAAAAAATAAATAACATAGTGTTACATTGTAACCCAAAGTGTAAAATTAGTATGCATGGTCCCATACTAATATAAATAAATTATTGAATAAACAAACGAGAGAGAAGAGACCAATATTTCTTAGAGAATTCCAGGAGTAACGACTACCCTGATTTCTAACAGTATAGACTAGTTTTGCCTATTTTTATACTTTGTATAAACAGAAGCAAATGTACCATCTTTGAATGTTTTTAAACAGAACTATTTACCTGTTGGGTGCAAAGGAGACTTATGAAATATGAGAAGTGGAAGTAGAAGGTCTCTGATTTTTTATCATCTCTAGTAGATTTTATCTGTTTTCTTTTTCTCTTAAAATGCCCATAAACTTGTGACTTTTAAATTGAACTAATATCCAACAAAACACTTCAAATTTTTCTCTTGTTCATAAATCTGATTATTTCCGACCTATCAGAGTTGTAAAATTGCAAGCTAAAAAGCGGACTCGTTGTTTATGACTTAACAATTTTCATATTTATATACAAAGGCTCCTCATTGTTCAAGTCCCCTAAGTGACCTGGTTTGCACAAGAAACAGATGTCATTATAATACAAAAATATTGGTAATAAATACCTGTTAGACTCATCTCCACTCAATCATCCATTGCCACTTAGTACTAACTGCTACTTCTAAATCGTTGTGGTCACTCTCATGGATAATGTTAAACATCTAACAGAACTATTTGAATTTGTTGAAAAGTGAACTTGGGGTGCAGCCTGGTATCGCAGTGGTTAAGTTCACACGTTGCACTTCAGTGACCCAGGGTTCGCCAGTTCGGATCCCGGGTGCGGACCCATGCACCACTTGTCAAGCCATGCTGTGGTAGGCGTCCCACATATAAAGTAGAGGAAGATGGGCACAGATGTTGGCTCAGGGCCAAGCTTCCTCAGCAAAAAGAGGAGGATTGGCAGCAGATGTTAGCTCAGGGCTAATCTCCTCCTCCTCCTCCAAAAAAAAATGAACTTGTCCATCTTGGAAAAGGAGCAGAATTTCATGAAATTGATGAAAGTGATGTTGGAATACTACATTTTGGGGAGTGTGGAGGGATTCACTATGAGAACTGCTTTTGAAATGCATGCAAAACCATTGATAAAAGAGAATCTGGCAGAATTAGGCCAGTTAACAAAGCAAGGAGAAAATCAACATGAATGGCCATTTCAGAACAGAAAGATGTGCATATCAAAAATCATGAGAGGACTCTGGGATAGCTTGATGAAACTCAGGAACATTTTTGCAAATTTTTGCATTTTTGGTGATATGAAAGTCAACTGTGGAGTATGAGTATTGTTTGGTGCTATCTTAGAATAGTGTCCAAAAAGTATATACTGTTATAATTACAACCTAATTTTAGTTAAATATAAACATCTAAGCTTACATTAATAATTAATTTTTTCAGGGGCCAGCCCCGTGGCCAAGCGATTAAGTTCACACACTCTTCTTTGGTGGCCCGGGGCTTCACTGGTTTATCCTGGGTGCGGACATGGAAGTGCTCATCAAGCCATGCTGTGGTGGTGTCTCACATAGCACAAACAGAAGGATTTTCAGCTCTAATAGACAACTATGTACTGAGGGGCTTTGGGGAGAAGAAGAAGGAAAAAAAAAAAGATTGGCAACAGATGTTAGCTCAGGTGCCAAACTTTAAAAAAAAATTAATTTTTTCAAGATAAAGTCCCAAATTAACCCCCCCTTTTCCTGCTACTATAACATTTTGACTTGTCTATACTGCATATTTTACTCAAATTATGAGAAACTCTTCTTTAGATATAAGGATGCTGTTCTGGAAGCTTCTGCTGGAAATTGAAGGTCTTCTCAGATATGAGAGAAATTCTGATTTAGCTGACAGGAAAGGAGAGTTTCTAGATTTGGGAAAGTACTAAAATAATTACAAAGCAAGAATGAAAAGCTGGGGTGTGACGGGAGGGTGTTGGGCACTGCTGGAGAAAGCAGCATTCCCATTTCTAGAAGGAGAGGAGTCTTGCTTTAGAATGGCTGCCTGCACCACCTCTGCGTTGAACTATGCATCTAACTTGGCTGAGAAGGAAAACCCCAGCTCTGAAAACATATCTGAATACTTATAATGGGAAAGGTGGGACAATGGGGTTCACTTTACAAGATTGCACTTTTCTAGTTAAGCTGGTTGCACATTATCAATTCAGAAAAAATTAGTGCTGTATTTCTGAGAGTTGTAGGCTTTTTCTTTTGGCAATTCATGTGCCCAAGTGATGTTAAATGCTGCAAAAGAATCAGACACAACAGATCCCCTAATCCATTTAAAAATATTTCTGCTGAGTCCCTCTGACTCTTGCCACAAATATCTATGGCAGCATTTCTGAAAATCTGTTCTTTGAAATACTTGTCCATCCAGACACACCACGAAAAAAGGACTCTCTGCTCAAAGTTGGGAAGGGCTGTCAGTCCCATTTCCCCGTTTAAGACTCATAACGTATATTAGCATTACAGAAGTCTCTGATTTTGAGTCCTATAAGAAATGAAAAAATTGATATTGTTAAACGAGTACCTCTTAAACTTGTTTACCACACAAATTTGTTATGCAGGATGACCATTAACATCCTATCATGTGTGTTCTGGGACCACGCTTTGGGAAACAGAGCTGAAGCTCAAGATGGGTCCCCTAATCCTGAGCATTTCCAGACTAAAAGACCCATTTCTTCATGGCAGGCAGCTCTGGGAACTCAGTCAGACACCCTGGGCTTGTTCTGCTGCCGGAAAGGAGCAATCAGTGACATTATAGGTGACACTGTATACCACATTAGGCGTCTACTGTGCTGGTGGCAGCAGCAGAAATGAATAGAATCACAGACAGCTCTTTCATAGATAGCTATTATCTCCTTAGACTAAAGAATGCCTTTGGTCGAGTGGAATGTCAGCGAACCTTTAATTTCTTCTAGCCTATTGGCTCTGGGTATCCCTCTGTTCCACAAACTACTATATTTGAGTTTTCTGCTTCCTTCCCTGTCATATCAGACCTCAAAGGAGCTCCGCCGTCCTGCTGCTCAAGGGCTGATGGGCTGTCGGTGATTCATTGCATATTCATGAAGCAGTTGTTTCCTCCTCTCCACCCAGGTAAGGAGTCACTGTCACCTTCCCCAGAGGAGTGATAATTAGCAAGGAGGTTGGAGATTGGAGGTCAGTGATGGCAGTGAGGTGTCTTTATACCTCTGTGGGGAGCAAAATCCTCCCAAATGTGGCAGGGCTGGGGGAGGAGGAGGAGAAAGAGGAAGGAGATGAAGCAGGAACAGTGTCAGATGAGATGAGAGGTAACTAACTCCTCTGAAATGAAAATAGCCTACCTTTTCTTGGTCATCAAGGCGGTAGACACTCAGCAGAAAATTAAAGCAATAAAAAAAATCTAAAAAAGTCCAAACCATCCAGGGGCACTACTGTAATTATTTAGTGAGTAATATTCCAGGTAAGCTGTACATCATACCTTAGTCTCTTAGCACATAGGATCCATATGCTCCTGGTTTACGTTCAAGAGGGCAAGGAACTGGCACACGGGATGGGGCACCCATGATAGACATTTCTTCTCCTGGTTGTCTTTCTTCCCCAAACCTGAACGAAGGCTGAGAATCCTCACAGGCCCTGCCAACGGATTGGACTTGTCATCTTAAGTATACATGTTATTTATAATTGGGTACTTTTTTCACTTGTGTATTTAATGTGGATTCATTTCTTCTTTCATTCATGCATGTGTGTACCAAATTTGAACAAATTTGACTGAGTCTTCATTATGTACCAAGCATTCTGCTCGATGCTGGGAATGGAATGTTAGCATAAAGATCTGTGGTTCTTATCCTCATGGTACTTATGGTCTAATAGGGAAGACACAGACATTAGTCGAATAATCACACTATAAACGATATCAAAAAATGAGATGCGCACAAGAGAGGAGGACAAGGAACTGTGAGTGCTTGTGGTTGAGAGTTTAGCCCAGTCCTGGAGAGCAGGCTTCGCTTTATATCATATGTGAAAGACCTACTTATCTCCTTCTAAGGCTATAGTGTATGTTATATGGATAGATCATAATCAAGGCTAATTCTCTACTGTTTTACATTTTTTCATTATTATAAACCTTTATTGGGCATTTGCATTGGTGGTGGAAAGAGAAGCATATCAGGATAATATTTAAGTCGGCCTTCCTGTTCTGATTAAAGCGAAATTGCATATGTAATTCTTATCTTATCAGTAATTACAGCAAATGTAAATAGATTAAACACGTTTACATTTAGAGGTAGGCTACAATGAAATCTTTGTATTCTCCTAGTTAACTGGATTTACCAGGCCACTTCCTGGCTCCGAAACTTTGCCTATGCTGGTTTCCACCCCCATCCTGTGCATCTGGTCACTTTCTTCAAAATCTAAACTAAGTGCCACTTTGTCCACATTCCCCGCCCACAGGGTGTTCCTCCTTGGAATACCTGACATCTTTTGTGCTGAATGGCTTCTCTGGGTACACAGTCCTATGTGCCTTTGGTTTATACCTTTCATGTATGTACATCTTGTCCCAGTTAAACTAGATCCTGTGGATGGTGGGAACAGTGTCTCAAAAGGTATTTGATTTACATTTCCCTTATATGTATGTAACGATGACAGCAATAATAGCTACTCTGTGGAAGCCACCATCTCAAGTGAGGGCGGTGTGTTGACCTTATTCCATAGGTCCTCCCTATGAGGTAGTGCTGCACTCCTCATTTTATAGATTGTACTATAGTGGCTGTAATAATATATATTATTATTACATATGTTAATATATAATGCTATATATTAATATACTAATAGTTAATATAAGGTATTTATAATGATAATGTAAAAGGGATTATGTACCTAACCCAAGATTACATGACTAGCTGTGCTCGAGCCCTGAAGTCAAGTAAATGTGGGTTCAAATCCCACTTCTGCCACTTAGGATCTTTGCTGTTGGTCCCCTAAATTCTCCAGCCTTCAGTTTCTTCATTTTTAAAATGAGGTTAGTAACGATGCCTACTACATAGTGTTATACTGAGCATTAAATAAGAGAGCACATGCAAAGTGGAGCCACATCATAAGCCTGTAGATGTTACTGGAATTGAGCCCTATGTGCTTGGCAAAAAGAGAGAGATAATTTAATAGTGCGGCCTGTCCTAGTCTCTCCTCAGACAAGGAGGGCCTGCCCCAGAGTGAACACAAAGTGGGAGAAAAAGTGCTGTTTCCTCTGTCAGAGTCTGTTCCCAGGCGTCTCTTGTGCTTGAGCTTGCTGCCAAAATAAGTGTGATTCTGATGTAAAAAGGTTCATATTCTCCGTACATCAGGTTCCTAAAACATTCAATTACTTCATGCACTCAAGCAATAAAAGCAGTGCTCTGTTCCAACATAGTGAGAAAAACTTGCCACCCTGGGCACATTGAGAGAGAAAATGGCAGTCCCCACTGTGGGATTTTCCTAAGGATTTGCAAGGCTGATGTTGACCCTACTCAATTTTTGCCTTATGAGCCATCTTCAGTACCAAATACTCAGATGAGATGTCACTCCTCTAAAGGTTAAATGATAGAGCTAGGGTGCCAACCAGGTAACGTGCTGAGGTCTTACCAAATATTTACGGATTCCTTATGAAGAAACTCAAGCTGGGAGTGAGGGGAGAGGAAGAAACACACCAGCACTAGCATGGTCTGCTTCTTGCACAAAAAGTTATTTCTCAAAGCTGTTGAAGACATAGGTCTATTTTACACTTAGAATAAAATGTCACCTCCACAGCCAGTCATCAGTGGTCTTGGATAATATGGTCTCAACCTAACGTACAGCTTTTCCATCTGATATCTATATATTTAGACCCTTCATGTCAGCAAAGCTTATTAATTCACTGGCCCACCCTCTCCCTCAACATAGCTTCCTCTTCTTAACCTCTTAGCATTCATATTTTCCCTTCCACTAAAATGCAGATTCTTTCCTCCTTATCAAGCTCAATCCTACTCATGTTGTAGAACCCAGTTCAGACTAGGCCTCGTGTATGAACTTTTCCTACAGTGGCAGGAATCGTTCTCTGTCACCCCTTTTAGCATTCACTATATTCCAACCTGGGGCAGCATCATTGGCTTTTCCCATCAGTTGCTTCCTCAAGGACCAGGATCATGGTAGATCATGGATAGACAAAATCAATCAATCTACCTATCTATCAATTTTGCCTTGTTGATAAATGGCTATTAGATGATATCACATCTTGTCATTTCTCTGTTCCTGACCTTGCCACTTCTAGGCAGATATTAAAAGTTCCTAGAATGTTTGGTGGTTGAGTGATTGGTTTTAAACGTTGTCTTTTCTTTTTCCCCCCTACACTTCTGTGGCTGGAAATCTCACAGAGGTTACACATTCAGTGAAAAGTATTGTAGTCTAGTGGAGTAGGCTGGTCTCTGGCTGGTTTCAAGGCACTAAAAGCATATTTTGAAAATTTGCAACTTTTAAGTACCTCTTCTCCCAGGGAAATGACTGACATCTGGCTTTTTTTTTTTTTTTTAACTCCAGGAGTATGAAAGAAAAAAAAGAAAGAAAGAAGGAGGAGGGGAAGGAGGGAGGTAGAGAGGGAGAGAGGAAGCAGGATGTAGGTTCAGATCTTTTATTTCAGGAATATATCAGGGAAGCAGATTTCCTTTTCAAAGTTCAAAGGTTGGTGTTGCTTCTGTGGTCTGGAATACCTTCTCCAAATCCTTCTGTATGGCCTGGCCTGGGTGCCCAAGGATGGCTTAGGGCAGTGTGAGGATCCTTCAGTGACAAGGTCTATCTGACCCTTAGATGATAAAGCCTCTTTAGTTCTGGAGAAGAAATATTTTAATCTACTCATAATTTATGAAACAGTTATTCTGTGCCCAGCATCCTAATTAATTTGTGTAAGTTTTAAAGTTTAATCTCCACAAGAACTCTTCAAGGTAGGTGGTGTCATCCCCATTTTACAGATGAGGAATCTGGTACTTGGGAAGTTTCAGTCCCCAGCAAGGTCACACGACTCTAAGTAGCCACACCAGAGAGAGAAGCCTGTGCTTCTCTAACTACCTCATTGCCTTGGTCCCGAAACGCGGTTGGCATAGCAAGTAGCTCTTTGGAAAAGACTTAATGCACCAAGGTAGATATCAAGCCCTTATAATAAATTGTTTCCTTTTTATTGACTTGAAAGCAAATGCAACTGTGAATACTGTACATTAATAGGTTTTATGTGTAACTAATGGTTTGATGGGCCTCTATGATGTCTAGTATTACAGCAAGTGATCATTAGATGGTAAGAAGAGGAAAATGTGCCTTATCGCTGGAAAATGGAACCCTTCCTAAAAGGTAAAGGTAGATATGGAAGATTGATTTGAAAGGTCAGGGTTAACAAGCTCATTAATGTCTAGGTTAAAATCCAGCCCAATCCTTCCTTTTTTTCAGGTGAATAAATCATTTAGCTAAGTGATGCCCTTCATTGATAGCCTAGGGCTTTTTTTCTAGCCAAAGGAGGGATACGATGAGGTCTTGTGCAGTGCAGAATAGGAACTGAGAGCATGCGCCATGGAGGCAGTGGTTAGGGCCTAGCTCCGCCCTTCACTGGCTTGGTAACCTTGACTGCATTATAGAACCTCTTTGTACCACACTTTCCTTAACTGAAGAAAAAGAAGATAAAACCTACCCCTTCAGAACTGCTGGGAGAACAACGTGAGACGATTCATGCATTCTACATGGTCCAATTCCAAGCAATCTCTTGAAAAAATATTAGCTATTATTATATTCTACACTAGAGGTCCACAAATTTTTTTTTTTTTTGTAAAGGGTCAGCTAGCAAATATTTTAATCTTTGCGGGCTAATAGTCTCTGTTGCAACTTTTCAAATCTGCTCTTACAGCCTAAAAGTAGCAATAAACAATATATAAACAAATGGATGAGGCTGTGTTCCAATAAAGCTTTATTTACATAAGTAGGCTGCCAGCCAGATTTGACCTGCAGGTCATAGTTTGTTGACCCCTGTTCTAATCTAAACTACGTAGGGATACATATTCCAACTTGATCATAGATCTCCCGAGGATGGAAGATAATTCCAGTGAGGGTTGACACTTAGGAGGCAGGAATCTCTCTGTTCTTGGCTGAGTTGTTTAGAGTGAAATGATCCAAGATCGAGATCCTCCATGGGAAGTTTTAAAAATGCAAGTTCTAAGACCTCCCCCCCGCCCATCCCCCCCCCCCCCCCCCCCCCCGGTCAAAAGGTGATGTGACCCAGGAATCTGTATTTTCACGGGAAATTCTGATGTGCAAAATCTTCCCTTAAATCTTTAGGGACTGATTGTGGCAGCCAGCCAGGGAAGAATAATGAATAGGCTCCATCTACCATATTTTTCAAGCTTAACCCCCTTTTGGGGTCAATCTGCCTTGAGGAACATCTAGAGCCCTGAGATGACTACTGAAAGTGTTGTCAAATCTTTCCCTTTAACAGATCCAAATTCACCCGAGAGGTAAATTGAGCTCTAATTTACTTGAGATTATGAGATCCCAGCGGAAATCTCCATGTGGGCAAGCTCTTCATTAAACATGTAACAAGGTGAAATTCTAACCGTGTTCCCCTGATCCCCTGGCAAGAGGTTGATAAGGTTTTGAACAATGTGCCCAAAGCAAAGTTGTTTTGGAATTTTTCCTCCATCCGTAATTTTTTTTAACCACTGGCCCTTAGTGGGCCTTCTTGCCCTACTGCTGGTGCAAACCATGCTTTAAATTATCTTCCAGATTTCTATGTTTTACGTATGCTCTTTCCTTTATTTGGGTTGCTCAAGTAAATATGGCCCTGCCACCCAGTTTTCTGCTTTTTATATATTAGATTCTAAATAAATGTTATTTAATATTCACATTGATTAGCCAGCATGTTACTTTGCTATTGCTGATGATTGGAGTCAAGGTTAAATTGCTACCCAAAACAAAATGAGGAGGGCGTGGCCCAGCTTCTCACCCTTGATTTTTAAGTTGGGGCAACATTACCATCATCTTAGATTTCTTTGGATCAGACAAAGGAAGAAGATTTTCCCATGTGTCTTTGCGGCCCATATAGATTAGAAGGTTATTTGGGTCCTTTCTGTTGCTGTGGAACCATAGAATAATCCAGGACTGAGTATAAACAGGATTTCTTTTTTTCAATTTATAGGAATTAAATTTTTTAATGTATTTTTAAGTCTCTTAGATCAAAACAATTCTTTATTGCTCAAGTGAGCTCTTTGAGTGAAGACAAAAGCGACATTAACTTAACCACAAATTGCTTAGCTTTATGATTTTAATGGAGCAAAGAAAACTGATTTATTAATAAAGTGTATTGTTGAAAGAGAATCTTTGTGGAATTTCGGACTGTGCAATGCATCCATTTGTATTGGCTTCACTTTGTTATGCTTTCAGAGCTATTTATAATGTTATTTCACTGAAAATTCCTTTCCATATTGTCATTTGTCTTCCATCTCCAGAAAGCTTCTCATCCAAATTAAAAAAAAAAAAAAAGTTAGTCTTTCTTCTTTCTTTTACACCTCCTTAAAATCAATTGAAAGTGGCATCTCCTGGGAATGGGTCCATGTCTTATCCATGTCTGAAATTTCTCCTGCTCCCAGCAGGGAAAGAAAATGGAACTTCCCTTCAAAGATTTTGCTCCTCAAAAGAAAAAGACCTCAGGCAAATGCTCCCATTCCTTTCTTACTCAGAAGTGATCTGCTTTAACATTCTTTTCTTTTAGTAAAAGTACTGCGAGAATCAGAAACATCTTCATGGGTGTGCAACCTGTGCAGTCACACAAGGCCCTACGCTCAGAAGGGCCCCACACACTGGGTTTAATTCTCTGCTGTCGCCATCTTGAAACTCTTGATAGCCTTTGAAGAAGAGCCCTCCTGTTTTCATTTTGCATTGGGCCCTGCAAATTATGTAGCCGGTCCTGGTGAGAATGAACGTGTTAGAGCACTGAATACTTTTCTCCAAAAAACTTCTTTCCTTATGGAAAGAAAGAGAAAAATGACAAAATGTCAAAATTTTTCCAAGTTCTTCCTATGAGCCAGGTTTTAAGCTGAGCGTCACGTGCTTATGTTTCATCCCTGAGCAACCCTGTAAGTACCATTATAGCCTCCATTTTTCCCCACATGGGGAAATTAAGATTTAAAGAGAGTTAACATGTTGCAGGTCACACAACTACTGAGGGGGGAAGCTGGTTTTTTAACTTAGCTCTGCTTTCAAAAACCACCACACTATCTAACAGTTTAATGTCAGTTCTTGCTTTAAAATTAATGGTTTAAACATTGAACTAAATTCAAGTTCAACCACTTTCTACAGGCAGACGATCTGGAAAGTATGTGGACGCTAAATCTGGGAGACAAAGTTCTTCGATATTCTCCTTCCCAACATGATTTCCACCTCATTTCTGAGTTTGGAGATAACTCCAGGCTGGAAGACTATTACTTCTTCCACTTTCACAAAAATCTTTGAGTTTTTAAAAAATTCTGTGTTTACAGTGTCTTGGAAGGGCCGTTAAAAACTATGTATTTGATATGTTTTGTTTCTCTCTGCCCAATCTGCATTTCTCTTTCCTCTCATGCTCAGACCTTCAATTTTCTTTGGATGACCCCTCCTTCCCATTCTTTGTCCTTGTTATTCTAGTGGAATTGCCTCACCCTAATCCAAGACAATCAAAATCTTCCATGCTTTGGAGACCATCATCCCAAATGGTTTTGTGATTGATTCAGGGATGGGCAACTTTGTGGGAATCATTGTGAAAGAGAAGCATTTTTTTTCCTGCTGAACTGGAAAATGTAAAGTAGGAGCTCCTTGGGCTTTCAAATTCAATCAGAACCACGTGACGGAGGAAGAAATATTACTGCTGCATTTGAGCTCCTCGATCCACTCACATTCACTCGCTGGACAGTTTGATTTCACGACCCCAGAAAATTCTTTTTCGCTTAAGTCACTTTGAGTTGAGTTTCTGTCACTGGCAACTAAACCAAGTCTGGTTAACATAAAAGGCAACTGTCCTCATCAAAGAAAAACAAAATTTTTCCAACAGTAATGTAGAAGGCTAGGTAAACTAGTAACTAACTTGCATTTCTTCTTTAATAGATGGGAATATGTACAAGCTCTGCTGTTAAGAGGCAGACACACTGAGAACTGAAAAACATCTCAAACTCAAAGACCATGTGCTGAAAAATCTCAATCATTTTTCTCAATCATTTTTCTTCCCTGTTGTTTCTTCTTATGGTTCAACAACTGCTGGTATTTTTTCTTCTCCAATTGTAGTACATAATTTGCTAGTTTTTGAGGAAAGACGTCCACATGTTTCATAAGGGTAAGGCCTAAACTGTTATGAGTCACTTTGTTTCCCAGATGCCTGGCAGGGTCCCCACTCTTTTGTAGGTGATCAAGAAAAACCTGCCTAATAAAAGGCCTATCAGAATTCCCCCACTACAGCTAGAAGTATAATCACTGTCATTTATAGACTGAGCTGGTTCCCCTGTTAAATAACAATCTGCATTTGGACTAAGGAAATGATAGCCTCTTTGCAACTGTCTGTCTCAACTGAATGAGTGGATACTCAGCAAGTGAAATTGCTAATGGCATTTGGGGGAATTTAAAACGAAATTATAAGAGTTTTTCCTCATTCCGTATCTATCAGAAGAGATGTTGCCCTGGCTACTCCATTTCTCAGATTCTGTCAAACATAAAGATTCGATTCTCAAAGTAAATATGGAAAAAATCTATAAAGTACATTTGGCTCTGACAGAGCTGCAGTGGACAAACTTTTGAGCCTGTGTCATTTTGGTGACTTTGCACATATTTTCATACAGGTCACATGGTTAACTTTGTCAGCCCCAGGAATAAAAGAGGGGGAACTTTACTCCCCTCACTTGCTAAGTGCAGTGCTGGCAGCCATCCAGTGAAGGCAGGGTGTGCAGACCATCAACCCGGATTATTTTTTTGCTTTGGGATATCTAGACATTAGTTGTCTATGTGTTTAAACCTGCAGGAGGACAGCCCATCCTTCACTTTACGGTGTGGACCTGAGTCATTTAAAGAGAAATGGCACTCTCCTAGATATTCCCAGGAAACGCCGGGCCATCTTTTTATGCTTCATAAATTCTTTCCAGCAAAACTGTCTCGACAAGATGGTCTAAAGTGATAGGCTATGGCCTAGAGAACAGGTCACAGCTTCAAACTTCAACTCTACTGCTTCCTATCTGTTGTCTCCTTGGCCAGGTACTTAGCCTCTTGGGCTCTCAATTTCCCATTCTGTAAAATGGGGCTAACAACATCGATCTAGCTGAGCTGTTGCATAGATTAGAGATAATGTAACACACCATTTAGCACAGCTTGGACACACAGAATGTATTCGATATACTTTCCTTATATCATTCCCCTTGGATGTCCATGAACTACTTGGCACTCTCTGCCATTCCCAGGACCCGGCTACTCCTCTGGATCAAGTGGAGGAGCATGGATTTGGCAGTCAGAAAATGTGACTTTGACTCACAGTAATACTCCTCATGGATTGAGTTGTCAGATTTAGCAAATAAAAATACAAGATGCCCCATTAAAATGGAATTTCAGATAAAAGATGATCAGATTTTAGTATAAGTGTGTCTATGTCCCATGCAATATTTGGGACATACTTATGCTAAAAAACTATTTGTTGTTTATTTGAAATTCTGTTTTAATAGAGCATCCCATATTTTAGATGGTGACACTGCCCACAGGCTGTGTGACCTTCAGAAAGTCATGTAATATCTTCAATTTTATCATGTGTAAGGGTAATATTAACAGCAATTACTGAAGAATTATCATATGTGACACAGTTATTCAATCATTTTATCCTCATAGAAAATTTATGTGCTAATTTTGTTATTCTTATTTTGTAGATGATGAAATGAAGACACAGAGAGGTTAAGTAACTGACCTATGCCCATATAGCCAATAAGTAGTTGAACTGGGTTTTGAACCCAGCTGACTTGAGAGCCTCTGCTGTGTCCAACTGCCTCTATAAAATGCAATAATATGCCCATCAAATACTGAATCCATGTGAGAAAAGCAGATAATACATATTGGTGGAATCCTAATAAATCTGAGGTTCCCACATAGCTCAGTCTCATGGAATCAAATTGGAAGAAGCATGGTGCGACTGCCAGAAAGAATTTAAAATTCCATTAAAGACAGCCCAAATATTTGAGCAACACTCATCAAAATCCTCTTCCCTTTCCTGCCATTTCACTCAAACCTTGCAACTCCTAAAGGACTTCTCTCCTCAGCATTTCCTGGAGAAAAATTCTCCACCCCCTCACCTGTGACCGACTTTTCCTCTTCTTCCCTCATTTTCTCTTTCTCAGCCCTTTACTAGATAGATTCACTTGGCCTCTCTCCTAGAGGAAAGAGTTGACATTCTTTAGAAGAAAGAAGGAGAAAAATTGGACTGGCAATTTCAAAATTCTCTTTGGCAGGCTGGGGAATTGCTCATGTTCATATACGTTCCCATGTTAATAAATTCTTGTTCTTTTACACTAGGAACTCATTAAATGTTAATTTCCTTCTGCCTTCCCTTGCACTTGCGCATATTTTGCCTACTATTATGGGAGGTTCCTCCCATGGACCATCTCAGTATTCCACACATGGCTTGACAGGTACCTGAAGCTCTTGGAAACCGATTGGGATTGAGGCCCACAGGTAGTGCCTGAGATTACCGGGTTAGAAGGAAGAGAAGCATGAGAAAAAGGCAGCTCAAAGAATAGAGGCACCTCTCAAGAGAATGTGTTTCTAGGGAACCAAGGGGCAGTACAGAGACAAAGTGAGGATGTAGTTCGAGAAAATGCCCTTCTTAAGCAGAAAAGCTTTGCAAGCCCAGGGTGGTCTGTCTATATCATTGGCTTCCAAATGCTGATGGGTTGTTCCATGTGATAAAAGGATGGATAGCCAAGGAATCCATTTGTAGCCAGCTGGCCAATCTCGCCTTCCCGATACAGTTCAATAACAAGGCTATCACTTGAAGTGTACACCTGGGGCTTATATATGCTCTAGTGACTGTTTATTTTAGAGTAACCAGGGGAATTCCCTTTTAGTTCACCTTGGCGTCTAATCCCAACAATTTCAAAAAGAAATTGAAAATTCAGGTCTTGATAATTATAAGCATTTTTTTAAAACAAGATCTAGAGCAAACACTTGTTTGTTAAAGGGAACATTGAGACGATCTCTTATACGACTTCTGCCATAACTCTCACAAGTTTGTGGGTAAATCCTTCTATCATTATTTTGCTATTGGAATTTTTTCTTCATCTCCTTCTGATGTGTAGATATCACAGCAAAAAAAAAATCTTCTCAAATGGAAGATAACCATAAAAGACCCCAGGTAATTATATAGGATATTATTTATTTTATTCTCAAAAACCCACTTTGGGGTTGTTCTACTCTTATCATTTTGCAGTTGAGAAAATGGTGGTTCACAGAGGTAAAAATATTGCCTGAGGTCACACAGCTGAAAAGCTATAGGATTGAGATTAGAGCCCAAGACTTTCTGGCTTCAAAGCCTGTGCTCTTGCCATGATTCAGAGCATGACTCAAAACATGTGACAAAGGACTGAATAGACATTTCTCCAAAGAAGATATACATGTGACCACTAAGCACATGAAAAGATGCTCAACATTACTAAATCATTGGAGATTCAAACCAAACCACAGTGAGATACCACTTCCCACTAGTTAGGAGGACTATTACATCTATTAAAAAAATAGCAAATGTTAGTGAGGATGTACAGAAATTGGAACCCTTATACATTGCTGATAGGAATGTAAAATGGTGTAGCCACTGTGGAAAAAGGTATGACAATTCCTCAAAAAATTAAGTACGGAATTACCATTTGACTCAGCAATTCCCTGTCTGGGTACGTACCCTGAAGAAGTGAAAGCAGGAGCTCAAGCAGGCTTTTGTACACCCATGTTCACAGCAGCATTATTCACAATAGTCAAAAGGTGGAAGCAACCCAAGTGGCTGTTAATGGATAAGCAAAATGTGGTGTATATTATAATGGAATATTATTCAGCCTTAAAAATGTAGGAAATTCTGACACATGCTACAACATGGATAGACCCTGAAGACATCATGTGAAGTGAAATAAGCCAGCCACCCAAGGACAAACATTGTATAATTCTACTTATATGAGGTACCTAGAGTAGAGATCATAGAGACAGAAGTGGAATGGTGGTTACCAGTGGCTGGGTTGGGGAGAATGGGGAGTTAGCATTTCATGGGTGCAGTTGCAGTTTAGAAGATGAAAAAGTTATGGAGAGGGATGGTGGCGATGGTTGCACAACAATGTGAATGTACTAATGCTATAGAAATGTACACTTAAAAATGGTTAAGAGCCAGCCCTGATGGTCTAGTGGTTAAAGTTCAGCACTGTCACCGCTTCAGTGGCCAGGGTTCACTTCCTGGTCATGGAACCACAACACCCATCTGTCTGTTGTCATGCTGAGGTGGCGGCTCACATAGAAGACTAACGGACTTACAACTAGGATATACAACCACGTACTGGGGCTTTGGGGAGAAAAAGAAAATAGCCATATACTTTCATTACGTTTAAAAGAAACAGTTAAAATGGTAAGTCTTACATTATGTATATTTTACCACTGAAAAAATAAAAGAAAGAAAAAAAAGAAAGAAAAACACACATACACATATACGAGAGCTAAGCAGTTCCAGACCACGCTGTTCAGAGAGCACAGTTCTTGATGGCGGATGTTAAGTTCAAAATGCCTATTTCCCAGCCCTACCCAGCAGGACTGAAGTAGGGCCTGGGACTGTGCGTTTTTAACGTGCTGCACAGGTAGCTCGGAAGCATGTGTTCCGTGGACAGACTACACAAGTTTGAGGTAGGCTCATCTTACAACAGAGAAAATTTAGACTCCCCAATATTTCGGAACTAGTCATTAGTCTACCTGGAATTTGTTCCCAGACAATCTGACTTCAGAGTCTGCTCTCTTAAGCACTGCCATGGGAAACCCAATAATACACATTTTAAAACTTTACTTTGGGTATCTTCTGGTGCCCAAAGTGAAAGATACAAGTTTCTGACAAGTTGGGAAAGAGAATTTTGATAAGTGTTGCTGCAGATTAATGGTTCTCAAGTGGGGGAAACTTTTTTTCCCCTGTGGACATTTGGCAAAGCCTGGAGACATTTTTGGTTGTCACAACTGGGGTTGCTACGTGGATCTCACGGGTGAGACATTGGGGATGCTACTAAACCTCCTACAATGTACAGAATAGTCTCCCACAGCAAAGAATTATCTGATTCAAAATGTCAATAGGGTCAAGGTTGAGAAACTTTTCTTAATCCAGTTGTTTTTAGGATCTTTACCCAAAGCACACGTAAACTGGACAAAATATCATGTGTCAATTTTCCTTCCTTTATCAATGTGTAAGATCTTAGTGTTCAGTAACCCTGCCTATATCATGAGGTCTTCACAATATATTATTTCATTTTGACTTTACGTATGCTTTTCTCAGATTTCAATTTGCTCTGAGAGATGAATTCCAGTGTAATGATGACTTTATAACACTTGTGATACACGACAGCTTGTATACCAATGTTCTCACCTTCTTTTCCCAGGCCCTCTGAGTCTACTTTGGAATACAGATTTTCATCACTGAAGCTGAGCTCATTCATTTAAATGATTCTGATAAAAACAGAGATTTCTCTGATTCCTACATAAAGTCAGGAGTTTTACTGGCTGTTGATCAGCAGCTGTAATCTGAACACACCCTAGAGAGATGATCAAAACTCCTCCCATGAAGCTGAAGCGTAAACCGGGGAGGAATGGATTGAGCAACCCAGATTCTACTCATCTTGGTCAGCTCTACCCCTGATCAATCTTGACATGACTAAAAGCAGAACAACTAGAAATCGTGGGCATCCTGATGTAATGAAAGAGGAAATACACAGTCTCACCTCTGAAGAATTCTTGACAAAAACAAAATTTAACCAGAATTTAATCAAATTTCTAGATCTAATGACCTGCTTACAGGAAATCAGGGAGATAGAGGAACAAATAAAACGACACCATGAAAAAACAATCAGGCAGAATCAGAATGTGGGAAATCCACCAAATGCAATGGCCCTTGTTTGGATTCTGACTCACACAAACCAAGTACAAAGAGACATTTGAGACAAGAAGGAAATTTGAACATGGACTGGGTATTAGATGATGTTAAGGAATCATTGTTAATTTTGTCAGTGGTCATCATGGCATTGCGGTTATGTAAAAAATAAGTTAAACACGTCCATTGCTAGCAACAGTGTTTTTCCAGACGTGAGATTCCACTGTGTTACATCAGATGTTCAAGATTAACT
The DNA here is from genome assembly GCF_041296235.1 of Equus asinus. Lineage (NCBI taxonomy): Eukaryota > Metazoa > Chordata > Mammalia > Perissodactyla > Equidae > Equus > Equus asinus. Next base: position 30,895,245 of record NC_091810.1, read on the forward strand.
ATGTTTTTAAACTGGGACAAAATGAGTCCTCTCACATGCCCTTGGCAGTAACATTTAACAATGGGTTATCTCTCAGTCATGAACTGCAAAGTGGATGATGATGCTCCAACGCAGAGATGACAGGAAGATTTAAATGTTCCCAGCATAAAGCACCTTGATAGAGGCGCAAGCAGTATTTCAACACATTAACTGAATTAGCAATAAGTAGAAGTAACATCAGATGGGGCATGATGGAGAGAGAGGGAGAGCCAAAATGTTGTTGAGGGCACATGATGAAGTTGCTTTAGCCAAGATGTGTTAATGGGCACTGAGAAGCCCCGAGATGCACTAAAAATCATCTCACTGACCTGTGTTTCCATCAAGACATTTCAGCTGGGAAAATGGCACTGAAGTTTTCTTTTTTCGTTTGCAGATCTTTTGGACAGTAAAACATGACAAAAGGAATGTAACCAACCAGGGAATCAGTCAATATTTAATGATTTTCAGTTTAAGGGCTCTCCATTTAGTCATATAAAGGCATTGGTAATGCTATTTTTAAAAAGACACTCTTCTTTTGTTGGATTTGTGCCTGTATTGCTTTAAAAGCATGAATAACGTCATTTTCATTTGGGTTAAAAATACAAGCAGAAACCCCTTCAGCCTGCACTGTGACTTGGCCTCAAACATTTGACCTCAGTCCAAGCCATTGGTATGAAGGCAACAAGAGAGGAGTAGAAATTTAGACAGTGGGTGAACTTGATAACCTGGGGCTTTTGAGGCTGTAACTTCAGTGTATCAGCACACCCGTGCAAAGGCCAGGAAAAGTGAGGGCTCGCAGGGATTATTCAGCCTTAATGATTGAGTACAATATCATGTCCAGTTTTCCTACTCAACTGAAAGCTTTTTGTAATGAATTAACTTGTGGTTTCATGTCAAATAGACAAAACAATAGCATGTCTTTCTTTCGTCTGTCTTAAATCCTTCTCGGGGCTTCCTAACCAAGCGAGTTCTAGCCACTGCTCGTCTCACAGGTGGCATAAAAGAGACGAGTAGTGGATAGCTGAAGAGGAGAGCTCAGTTCTAATCCCGGCTCGGTGAAACACCCACCTCGCTTCTCTTGACTGCATTTGTCTGATGTGGTAAAGCATTGCAGCTAGAAGAGAGAGCATAGATTCAAAGTGGATTTCAACCTTCCTTTCTGTCTGGCACAGCTAATGGATATGATGGCCCCTCCTCAACGATGGGGGTGCTCACTCACTTCTGCAGTACCATGGGCAGGGGCCCATCCTCTGGGGTAAGCTTTACTGCTATCCACAGATAATTGCTGCCCCTCCAGGGGAAGATTATCTTTCCCTCTCCCCACTGGCATCAGGCTTGGCCATATGACCTTCTGTGGCCACTGAAACATGACTGGAGGTGCTGTGGCACTTCTAGTTAGAAGCTAAAGAGCGTGTGTGGAGTTTGCCGTGTGGTCCTTTCCTTCTCTCGTGAGGTGTGTAATGTTTCAGCTACAGACTCCTCCCTTATCTTGGGTCCCAGAGTGAAGATGCTGTGAAGCAGAGCTGCAGCCAGCATGTGGTGGGTAGTAATGTGAGTGAACAATATACCTTTGCTGTTGTAAGACACTAACATTGAAGGGTCATCGTTGTTTTATTTGACTACAGCTTAACCTGTCCTATCCTGGTATGCACTCCCTGGGTGACAGATCAGATTTGAGGGGGGTGGTGAGAGGAAGCAGGTGTCATTTGAAAAAAGCCTCTCAGATGATTCTTATGTGCCCTTCTGCTTCCATCTTGGTAAAGACTGTTTCATCAAGGCGATGCTGTTTTCCACAAACTATTAGTATGAACATCATGGTCTCAAATTTGTGTGAAGCTTTGACTATACTGGTTCACCGGTTCTTTACCTTCTAAACTGGAAACCTATCTTCCAATATATTGAAGACATAATTATTTGTGATAAATAAACCCAGCTCTTGAGGTTTTGTTTCAGTTTATTCCCTCTGTTATGTAGTCTCATCTTATGATTCAGTTTAACTGCCTTTTCAAGCTTAAGATGATTATTAGGCTTTATGGTCTTATAACCAGGTCAAACCGCTTAGCTATGAAAACAAAGAAAACAACACAAGGCAGGCAAAGAGCGTATTCTGAGTACCTATTAATTTCCAGGCCCTTGTACTCGATGCTGTAACATATTGCAATTGCTCTCACTTAACAAAAGAGGAAATTGAGGCTCAGAAGTGTTAAGGAGCTTGTCTAAAGTCTGTTGCCTGAAAGTGGAAGAGCAGGGACAGAAATACAGGCCAGTTTAACTGTCCATTACCCCAAAACACCTTCCACAAACTCGTTTAGTTCCATTTCGTACATACTATTCTTTTCAAATTATCTAATCCAAAGGATTCCTTCTGTAGGCATGGGTTCTACAAGCATTTCCTTTACATTACTTTCAAAGCATTTCAAATTTGGCTCAGTATCGGGTGGAATATGCTACTTTATGTCGCAATAACAAAAATTCCTCCGGGGATCAGTGGTTTAACAGAACACCACTTTAAATGCCACTCATGCTACGTGATCAGAGTGGGTCTGCAGGGTCCCAGCTCCTTCTAGTCACCCTGAGAATCAGGTTGATGCTTCTTGCCCCACGATTCCATGACGGCCAATTTGGGAAAAAGGAAACGCAATACATTATGCACGGGCTTTTAAAGCTTCACACTAGAAATGACACATATTGCTTCCACTTCCATTTCCTTGGCCAAAGCAAGACATCTGCCCATGCCCACCTTCAAAGGCAATGGGAAGACACAACCCTGTCGTGTACCTACAAGGAGGGGAGAATTGGGATATTCATTAACATTTAAAAAATTTTGCCGCATAGTCCACAGCAAGTGGTGTCTTGTAGTGATATAAGTAAAACATCTTTTACTAAAAAATATATAGCAGCTATTATGGGTATCAAGACACCCGTGAAACTCATGGGTTGGAGTCTGTCAGATGACAGTGACTATCCAGCTCTCTCTGGAGTCTATTTTTCAGCACTGCTTAGATTTTTCAGATCTTTTCAATTGTAGAGTCTCAAACCAGGAACTCATTCCTACCCAAGCCAAAAGGTAGCATTTGATAGGCGGGAGTAAAATTCCTGCGTTGTGCTGATCAATGGGTCCTTACTTCAAGAACTTGTTCCACGCTGTGGTCTTAAAACACTGCCTGTTTGTAAACACGTTCATAGCTTGGCCAATGCAGGTAAATGAAGGAAACAGGCACACATTATAAATTATCTCATTAAAAATTAAAGCCAGATAAAATTGTATACATTTCACTAAATTACCTTTCTAGGCTTTGCAAATATTCCGAAGGTGGCTAATCTCTCCATTTTAATTAGATTGCACATCTTTTTCAAAGGCTACTGTCCTGATGTTTTAATATAAAAAGACGATTCCTATTTAAGGCAGAAATCTGGAGAGTGAGAATTAACATTCATTGTTAACCTTTTCTTAAGGCGAATGATTTAACTTCAAGTGAGGAAGACCCTCCATGTCTGAACCACATTTCTGACTTTTAAAATACAGTGGTAGCAAATGATACTGTGTATGTCTGAAATGCAACCTACCTAAAATTACAACTCCCATCCTCTTCCTACACCCCTTCCTTGGTTCATTTTTTCCCTTAGCCTTTATCATTATTTAACATATTTTATGTTTTGTCTCTTTTTCTTTTTTTTCTTTAAGATTGGCACCTGAGCTAACATCTGTTGCCAATCTTTTTTTCTTCTTCTTTTTCTTTCTTCTCCCGAAAGGCCCCCAGTATGTTGTTGTATATACTAGTTGCAAGTCCTTCTAGTCCTGCTATGTAGGACGCCACCTCAGCATGGCTTGATTAGCGGTGCTAGGTCCACACCCAAGATCTGAACTGACAAAACCTTGGGCTGCCAAAGCAGAGCGTGTGAACTTAACCACTCAACCACGGGGCCGGCGCTGTATGTTTTGCTGATTTTTCATTGTCTGTCTCCCTCATTTATTCAGGAATTTTTGTCTGGTTCCTTGCTTTATCTTCAATGCCAAGTAATGTGCCTGGTACACAGTACATGCTCAGTAAATCTGTGTTGGATAGATGAATGAATAAATGATTGAAATTCCAAGCTGTCACAATTAAGGAGCAACTGTTTCTTAAACAGACTCTTCAAGGATAGAATCATGGTCTGTCTTTTTCTCCAACTGTGTCTCTGGCTCCTAGAACACTGCTTGGCACAAGGAAGTTTTATTTTTTTTCTGAGGTAGATTAACCCTGAGCTAGCATTCGCTGCCAATCTTCTTTTGTTTGTACGTGAGCCACCAGCATGGCCACTCACAGAAGAGTGGTGTAGGTCCACGCCCGTGAACCTGACCCAGGCTGCCAAAGTGGAGCATGGAAGAATTAACCACTAGGCCACCAGGGCTGGCCCAGGAAGTTCTTAATAAATATTAGTTAACCAAGACACTATTTGAAAAAGAGATGTTGTACAGGTTAATCTGGATAGCACGTAGGAAGAGAGTAGACCTGACAGTAACATATATCTGCATGTAGTAGAGGAGGTTGGGAGTCATATGGCAAACTTTGCTCACTGTGTATCAGCCATGCTGAGGGGTTTTCTCTGCCTTGTTGACTAGGCTCTTCCATGTCTCTGCACTCGCACACACGGTCAGGCAAGGTGGGACCACTCTCCAGCCACTCTCATTTGGTTGGCTAACTCTGATTTTTTTCTAGGCCCTGCCTTAGACATCCCTTTCTCTAACTCAAGGAAATTCCCCTCAAATATTTGCTGAATGTATTGTCTTTGGGTTGTTCAGGCCAAAAAGTCTTGAATTATCCTTGACATCTGTCTCTCACATTCTACATTAGATCCACTGGCAAATCCTGTCAAATCACTTCAAAATATACTGAGAACTTGACCCTGTCTTCCAAATGGCATGGCCACATTTATTGCTTGCCAGGGCTACTGTAATGACTTCCTAACCGGACTCTTGATTCAGCCATTGTGTCCTAATCAGAGTGATTCTTCCAAAAGATAAACTGGATTCATGTCCTTCTTCTACTCAGTCCCCACCAGCGGCTTCCCAACTTGGAGTAAATGCAGATGTTCTTACAGTGACCCATAAGTTTGCCTGCATGGTACATCTCCACCTCTTCTCTTAGCTCATCTACCCCTTTCCTTCCAATTCACTTCGCCCAAGCCACACGAGCCTCCTCGAAGTTCCTCAAAACCACCAAGCACAATTCCACTTGCATGGTCTTTGACTGGCTTTTTCCACTCACCAGAATGTTTTCCTCCCAGATATTTTCATGACTTGTTCTCCCACTTCTTTTTGGTCTAACCTTAGAAGTGACTCTATCAGAGCAACCTTCCCTGATCACCCTATAGAAAATAGCATCTGCATGCTCATCTCTGAATCCCCACTTACCTTCTGATCTATATGTACTTGTTTATCCTCTATTGTCTTTTCTCCCCTCTAGAATGTAAGTTCCAGTTGATGCCAATATTTCCAATGCTTTGGTTTTACAGAGATAAATTCAATAAGTATTTGTTGCATTGAATTATTGACTTGGACTCAATGAATGCAGAATTTTTTTTTTTCTTGAAGCTTTGTCTAGCCTGTACAAATACTACTATCTGGTAGGTGGGTTCTCCAAGGAAGAATTCAAACCATGTCAAGAACAGTAAAGTCCATGACAATACAACACGGCAGGGAGATTTTACACCGGTCCTTAATGGGGTGTTGAGAGAGGAGGCATAGTCAAGCCTGTTTTCAATATGTAAGAATCCTTCACATCATTTAGAGTTTGTTAAAACGACACCTTCATTTAGAACCTATTCTAGAGTAAAACACTCTTAGAAAAGCAGATGATAGAGAAGCTCCCTTAGAAAGCGTGCAGACAGCATACGTGGTGGTCACATGCATGGGTTCTGGAGTCAGGTTGCCGGCGTAAATTTCAGCCATGCTATTTCCTAGCTGTGTGGCCATATGCTAGACACTTTGCTTTTACAAGTCTAAGTTTCTTCACCTGTAAAATGAGAAGCAAAATGGTTCTTGATGGATGGGAATAAATGAGATGACTTATATGCTCAGCACAGTGGCTGGCACAACGTGAGAACTAAACGTGAGCTGGTATTATTATTTTTACTGCTGTTGTTCATTGCACCTGTAGCGTCCAACCAGCTACACTTCAATTTTATGCTCAATATAGAGGAGCAGGAAGCTTTCTTTGGGACTTAAAAAATGTCTTTGTTTAGGCATCTACTCCAAAGCTAACTCAGAACACTTCAACAGCTGCCTTGCTGGGTCTGGGCATGTGGCAATTTGTGGGCGTTGGGGAGAGGAAGTCAAGGTCAACCCAGCCCAGTGCCCGGCACATGGTTGTAGGTTCTTTCTAAATACCTACTACAAGAACAAACTAATGTCAAGATCGATTCCCTTAGGGAAGAAAGGAGGCTTGTCCCTAAATGCTCAGATTCAGAGAGACTGTAGCATGAAGGCATAGTCGACAGTTTCAGCATCAAAGTTTTGTATAATATTTATAAGAAAAATAACATGCAAGAGAGTCATTTTATCAACTTGTGCCTAAATATACAAATATAGGTAGGTGGTTCATATTCTTGCAGGATGAGCTCATGGTTCGTATGTGCATTTTTGGTTTGACCAGGTAGAGATTTGAGTCGCATCACCACAAGCAACCAGCTGAGAGGGATGGCTGAGAACTTAAAAAAATTCCTGGAGTACATCACTCTCAGACTGGGGCTTTAAACTGGGTGCCAGTTAAATCGCCCTTCAGATATAAAATTGCCGTAATGACCAAGAAGATCATTTCTCATATTGGTCCTGTCTTTATCAAAGATCTTCCAGTTAATGACCTACTTTTTCAGTTCCTAAATTCTCATTTTTGTGGGGCCTTGTTGACTCTTAATTTCAAGTTGTCCGTTTTTCCATTGAAATTTGCTTTGAGATAATTGTAGATTCACTTGTGGTCTTGGGAAAGATGACAGAGAGATCCCTTGTGCACTTTGCTTAGTCTTCCTAATAGTAACGTTTTGCAAAACTATAGTATATAGTTATATAATACAGCAAAATATTACAACCAGGACATTGACGTTGACATGGTCCACAGATCTCCTCAGTTGTACTTGCGTTCAGGTGTGTGTGGTGTATTATGTGGTCACCTGTATAGGTTTCTGTATCCACTACCACAGAGAAGATACTAAATAGTTCTACCACCACCAGGATCTCTCCTATTGCCTTTTTATAGCCACATCCACCTCCCTCCCACGCTTGTGCCTAACTCTTGGCAATACGTCTTCCACTTCTAAAGTTTTGCCATTTCAAAAATGCTATATAAATAGAATCATATAGTATGAAACCTTTGGGATTGACTCTTTTCACACAGCAGAATTCCCCGGATATCCATCAACGCTGTTGCAAGTATCGTTTGTCCCTTTTAATTGCTGAGTATTATTCCACAGTATATATGTATCATACAGTTGGTTTATCCATTCTTCTGTTGAAGGAAATCTGAGCTGATCCCAGTTTGGGGCTATTACAAATAAAGCTGCTATGAACATATGTGCACAGGTTTTTGTGGGAACATAAATTTCATTTCTTTGGGATGGTGCAAAGGAGTACAATTGCTGGGTTGTATGATGGTTGCATGTTTAGCATAGTTAGGAACTGAAAAACTGTTTTCCAAAGTGGCTATAGCAGTTTATATTCTGACCAAAAATCCAATGTATAAGTGATTCAGTTTCTCCACACACTTGCCAGCATTTGGTGTTGTCGCTATTTTTTCTTTTAGTCATTCTGATATCTATGATGTCTCACTATGGTTTTAATTTGCATTTCCTTAATGGCTAATCATGTTGAACATCTTTGCATTTGCTCATTTGCTTTTGTGTGTTTTCTTCACTGAAGTATCTGTTTATATTTTTTGCTCATTTTCTAATTTTATTGGTTTTTTTTAATGTTGAATTTTCAGAGTTCTTTACATATGCTAGATAACAGTCTTCTGAGTGATATATGGCTTGCAAATATTTCCTCCCAGTCTGTAGCTTGTCTTTCATTTTCCTTACCCAGGCTTTCACAGAGCAAGTTTTTAGTTTTGAAGAAGCATAATTTGTTTTTCCGTCTATGCAGCATGCTTTTGGAGTTAAGTTTAAGAACTCTTTGCTTAGTCCCTAGATCCTAAAGATATTCTCCTATGTGTTTCTCTCAAAGTTTTATAGTTTTACATTTTTCAATTAAGTATATAATCCACTTTGAGTTAATTTCTGTATAAGGTATGCGGTTTAGGATCACTATTTTCTTTTGGCCTGAAAATGTTCAATTGCTCCAGCAACTTTTGTTGAAAAGGCCTTCCTTCTGCTGCTGAATTGGTTTTGCACCTTTGTCAAAACTCAGCTTGACATACACGTGTGGGTCTATTTCTGTCCTGTCTTCTGTTCCCTTGCCCTGTGCCTATCCTTTCGCCAATACCATACTTTCTTGATTACTATAGCTATATAGTAAGCCTTTGTATTAGGTAAGTAATTCTTTTTCAGAATTGTTTTAGCTATTTTAGGGCCTGTGCCTATCCATATAAATTTTAGAATAAGCTTGTCTATGTCTATGAAAAACCTTGCTGGATTTTGATAGGCACTGCGATAAACATACAGATCAATTTGGGGACGATTGCATCATTACTATGTTGAGTCTTCCAATCCATCAACACAGAATATCTCTCCATTTATTTAGGTCTTCTTTGATTTCATTCATCAGCATTTTTGACTTTTAAGAATACAAATCCTATAGATGGTTTGTTAAGCGCATGTCCAAGTATTTAATTTTCTTTAGAACAATTGTTTATGGTACTGTGTTTTTAATTTTAGTTTCTGTATGTTCATTGCTAGTATATAGAAATGTGGTTGATTTTTTGTGTTGATCTTGTATCTTGCAACCTTGATGAACTCATTTATTAAGTGAAATCCTTTTGACACAACGCTATGTTCATCATACACCTGAAATATATAACCCTCAGGCCAAAGCCTGAGGTCTTCGGGGTCACTTCTTGTTTTTGAAGTGAGCTCACAGCTATTGTTTGCTTATTAATTCTTTTAGGCCTTCAACAATCCACTGGGAAATGCTGCCACAGAAAAGATAACCCATTTTAACTAACCTGTGATCTCTTTGAACTAACCTACTTTTCGTGCAGAACAGATCAAGCCTAGAAGAAATGGAGAAATCTGAAGTCAGCAACTTATAGAGAACCAAATTCTAATTCTGGAATGGCTTGTCAAGAAATCCTTGATTTACTAGCTCACAGAAAATTCAGTGGTTTGGGGGCTTGGAACCCAAATTTAACTTGTAAATGATTTCAGAAGTTATAGAATGGGCAGAAACTATCTTCTCAAGAAACCATCTTCTCATTTTGTGGCCAAAATGGTGCTTTCCAGCAACCAGGCCAAAGTAGTGCAAGAAGAGAGCTGATCTTGTGTATCTTTCTTTCCTATGCTCTTTTCCCTTTAAAGAGTTTCCTTTAAGAAATTAAACAGGACCAAATCCTCAACTTTATTTTTTTTTCCAGTTGCCTAATTTTGATTCAGAACCACATCTTTGTTTAAGGGTTTATGTAGATAAACCTCAATTTTGTCAATCTCCATTTTGTCTAAGAAGTAGGATCAACTTCTAATTTCCAACATTAAATCCCGTGCTCTAGTTGCTCCTGCAGTATTCTCAAGATGACTGCACCAGTTGACGTCCCAAGCTGGGCCATTCTCAGGAAACTGAATCACTGTCCCTACGTTATTTTCTCAGCAGTGCTACGGGCACAATCTGAAACAGTTTATACTCAGCAAGTTCAGTTGCTTCATGTTATGGCACCAAATGCTGGAGAGAACAGAGAGGAATCCCAGCAATGCTCATAGTCTGTGCCCTTTCCTACCCAGTTCTGTGAGGCACCTGCAGCTCTCCTGGGATAGCCCGGGGCTTCTCTCGCGAGCCTTTGACTCAAGCAAAATTAATCCACATGGTTACATTTTTGTAACCATTTGAAGGAGATCTAAAGGCTTCTCCAAGCGGCAAGATGTAATAGCACGATGGGAGATGAAACTGGCACCTTTTGTCACTAATTGTTAGAGAACGTGTTGTAGCCAGAGTGAAAAACTCAGATGCCTTGGGAGGGAGGGACAGACAGGAAACGTAAATGAACAAAACAGGCCTGCCTAAGACAGTAGAGAACAGTGGGGACTGAGGAGAACTCAGAATGCCAACTTGCCTAAAGTTCCTCAAATTTGAAAACAAATTTTAAGGAGCTGAATATGACTGAAAAACAAACAAACTCACACCTGCAGTCTAAAGTTGTTTGCAAAACCAGTGATACAAAACCTCGAGGTAGTGGTTGAAACTCTGTAAAGGAAAAACATACTTAAGATTTCAGTTATTTGTCTGCAGGTCTGCAAAGATAACCAAATCTCAGACCAATGGACTGGTGACTAGGTAGCCTCAGGAATGATGGCTTAGTGACTCGCTTTATCTTGTACGGTACCCAAGCTTCTGCTACTATGTTAGAAGCTAAATTCAAAGGATTGCCTTTTAATTCAAGCAAACAGACATTTATTAAAATTACTTTTCTGAGAAACATATTTATGTGAGTTATAAACAAGAACACTTTTAACATTAAAAAATTTGAACTTTAAAAAATATGTAAAATGTTCAAAAAATGTAAACAGGAATTTTCATCTCGTTTTCCATATGGTTATGTAAGCACCTTAAATATCAACACAGATCACAGACAGGCCCATTTACATTCAGAAGAATTTTCTAAATAAGAAAAAATTGTTTCTAAAATTAAATGTTATTTTTTGGCAGCTAAAGTAACACTTGTTGTATTCAGAAAGACTGAAGGATAATGCGGGCTTCATATAAGTAAAATGTCCACATAATTGAGGTTTTTTGTTCCTGAAGAAGCAACTTTACAATATTTATATTTCACATTTCCAGTAGACACTTTCTGATGGGTTTCTCCGACTTTTTATGTTTGAATTTACAGAACATGAAATTAGACTTTCTTGATGACTCAGGTTAGTGTTAGAAACATCCATAATTGTTCAGCATTTCCTTCAAATTTTTCTTTTCTTTTTCCTCAATGACTGATTGTTTATGGAAATTTATGCTTTTATTTGATCTTCCTTGAATATCTCCACTAATTCTAATATTGCTTCTCACTTGCAATAGGCAAATAGCCTAGATTGTTAGGAATATTTCTTGCATAAAAGTAATTATTGAATACGATTTTAGGAAATAAGTTGAGAGGAGGGAGCTGCGACAGTTATGTGACAGCTATTTTAGGCAATCAGAGTTCCTCTAGGTTTTTGTTTTGTTTGTGGATTTTTTTGTCTGCTTGTTTGTATTTTTTCGTTTGTTAGTGTTTTGATTTGGGATCATGTTCTAGGTTGCCTGAAGATTAACTTCTGGAGCAACAGCTTTTAATAGGAAAATGACATTTGGTTTGGGATTAAAGAAATCAACTGTTGTGTGTTAAGATTGAACGAAATGTCTACTTTTGTTTTTAGTCTCAAATACATTTTAAAAACTTATTTAAATATAGTGAAAGCTTTTAGATTTTTTTCCTAACCAAAACACAAATTTTAAGTGTTACTTTGAATTAAAATATACTTATGATAGCACTGAAAAAGATATGTATTAGTATTAATTTCCAGGGCTGCTGTAAGAAATTACCACAACTTCTTCTCTCACAGTTGGGGAGGCCGGAAGCCCCAAATCAAGAGGTCATCAGGGTTGATTCCTTCTGGAGACTCAGAGAGAATCTGTTCCATGCCTCTCTCCTAGCTTTTGGTGGTTGCCAGCAGTTTCTGGCCTTCCTTGACTTGTAGCTGCATCACTCCAGTCTTTCCCCCATCTTCACATAGCCTTCTTTCTTGTGTGTGTGTCCCCTGTCCTCCCCTTATAGGGACATCAATCATAGAGTTTAGCATTCACTCTAACCAATATGGCTTCATCTTAACTTGATTACAACTGCAAAGATCCTATTTCCAAATAAGGTCACATTCACAGGTCCTAGGGATCAGGACTTGAACATAACTTTTTGGGGGACACAACTCAACTCACTATATATCCGTACATAGTGTATTTAATATGCACTCTGGCTACTTAATATATACTATGGAATATACAATGAATACTTATGGAAAGTACAAACTTTCTCTTGATAGATAATTTTATAGATATATAGGAGATAATCAACTTCAAATCAATTTCTAAATGGTACTATCTTAAAAGTAAAGATTTTAATGTCCTACTTGGAAAAAGCATGTAACTTTTCAAGTTAAAGAATGAAGTTCCAACACCAGGAAACTCTCTATTCTGGCCACTCTGTCTTGCTTCTAAGTGGACGTTCTAATCAGAACCAACTCTCATAATTACTTTTATATTAATAGCATTATAAGGTAAATGTTCCTCTATCTGGGTTTTATCTCTCTGCTATGAATTACATTGTTACTTCATATACCTCTTGCATTACCCATTATTGGAGATGCTTTTTAGACAGAATTGGGACCATGAGTAATTGTAGAAGCATCTGCAAGATGCGGGGAATTTTTACCCTCCCTCGCTTCCTTTGCAAGGCTGGATCTCTAAAACCCGGCTGTAAAAACATTGTTATAAGACAACCCTTGAATTCATTATGGGATTTTTTTGTAAAGCCAGTGTAAAAAGCTGTTGAACAGGTCAAGGGATTCCTACCAGACAAGTCTTTGGCTTATTTTTCGATTTTTTTCTGATGTCTTGCAAAGAAAAATTTATGCACATTAGCGTGAGGGGCTTCTACCTCTAGGTGACGGTCCCTAGAGTTCACTGTCAGATGAGAACAAAGGAAAAGTTTACCTTTTTAGGGAGCAGACCTCTTTACATATGTTTTAGTTCAACACACATTGATGACCTAGGGGAGGAAGACGCTTTAGACCCTCAAATCCCCAAATTCACCCAGAAATCCAGCTCGATTCATTTTCAATCTTTATAGTGGTCTGAGTTATGTCTGAAGATTATTTTTATGGATATCGGGTTGCCTTTCTCACAAGCCTTTTTAATTTGCACCATTATCTAGTGATAATGGGCCTGCATCTTCTGAAAAATACAGAAGTGTGCTTTGCCACAAAATGCTCATGAGGCTTCCCGGGTTGAGAGGAAGCTCTGTTGGATGCTATTAATGGGATGGTAGCTGACAAAAATGTCAAAGACGTAAGTTATTGTTCCAGTCCACTTGAAACCTTAGAATATGTTCCCCCAGTCACCCTATTAATGGAGATATATTATCTCTCTGAGAATTTCCTGTCAAACTCTGTTAAGTAAATAAAGGATAGGTGAAATATCAGAAACAGAGCTAACAAATGGAGCTAAGGCCTCCACTTGAAAGAAGAGAGCCAGCTGTTTACTGTGCTAATTCGAAACAAAATGAAAATGTATGTTTTTCATCTTTGTGGAATATAATTTTCAAACATAGATTGAAAATTGGCTTCAGAAAAGACTTTTTTTAAAAGGGATATTTAGTGGTCTGGTTTTTGTGTGACAAATGTGACTAGGACCTGACATAAGACAAATGCCTGGTTGAGCCTTGCATATTGCCTCTAAATTGAACTCAAACCACAAAGTAATGTTTAAACCATTTAGCTGGGTTAGTCTGAATGCGTCAAGATCAGAATAGAGTGGAATATTTTTTACAGTCCGGGACCCATGATCTTAGCTACCAAAGACCAGGCAGGACCCAGGACGTCGGGTGTGGATGAGCAAAGCCACCCGGTTCTCTGGTCCTGGTGGTGCTTTGCAGATCTCAGCCAAACTCCGTGCCACTCTAGCAATCCAGTGTAGAACTGATATTTCCTCCTGTCGGCCAGTAGTTCTCAGCTGAGAGTGATATTTCCTCCCTCCAGGGGACATTGGACAATATCTAGAGACATTTTTGGTTGTCATAACAGTGGAAGTCGCTACTGGCATCAAGTGGGTGGAGGCCAGGGATGTGGCTAAACATTCTTCAAGGCATAGGACAACCACCTACCACGAAGAAGCATCTGGCCCAGAATGTCACTTAGGTTGAGAAACCCTACTCCAGAGCAGTGGATCTCCAACTGGATGTGTGTCAGAATCACCTGGAGAGCTAATGAGGACGAGTGAGCCCAGCCTCATCGAAGTAGGTGAACGCCTGAGCTTTTGAGTTTTCACCATGTTTCCAGGTGATTCCCACCAAAGTTTGAGAATTATTGCTATGGGGTATTAATTAGGTTTGGAATTTGGACGTGAACCAGTATTCAAAACCTTTTTAGGGTACATCATCTTCAATTGCTCTAGATCTCTTGCACAGAAAATAAATCCTATGACAATAATTGCTTAATCATTATTTCTCTAGACCAATATTTCCCAATCTGTGGGTTGTGGAGTTACAAGGGCTGTGAGAATACGTATGTGTGCAAACATTGCTAATAGAATCAAAAAAATAGTCTTATACATATAAAAATATGAATTTTTTCCAAATTGCATAGATGATCTGATTAATAGTGTACACGTTCATTTAAAAGTGTTGCTCATCAAGTGTTTTTTAAAAACAGATGAACGCTAATATATAGCTACTGTCATGTGTGGGTTCATGAAATATTTTGACACTTGCTTTGCAAGGAGTCCTCTGAATTGAAAAATCACCTACAGACCACATTTTCAGGATTTTTCCAAAATTTCTTTTAACCAACGTATCAATGATCCCAGTTTCTTGGGGGGAGGCAAGTTTTCTCCACCTGCTTGCTTTAGAGTAGTATTTCTCCGGGCTTGATTTCACAAGTCAATCACCTGGGAATCTTGTTCTCCTACAGATTCCAGTTTGGTTGGCCTGGGCTTGTGCTTCTGCATTTGTGACAGGCTCCCAAGGAAATGCAGATGCCCCTGGTCCTCAGACGGCAATTGAATAGTTGGGATTCAGACGTGGCCATTTCTTGACTTTCACGCACTCGATCCACCACGTTTCTTAAAATATTTACACTGTGGAAATGACTAGATCTCGGTGAAATGAGGCAAAAAATGCATCAGGACTCACATTAACTAGCATAAACCTCATACAAAGTCCTTCTTCTATATGAACTAATTTTTCTAACAAAGGGTTACTAGAAAATAAGAACACTGAAGAAAAATTCAGGTGAGAACAATATCGAACAATCCCATATCGAAGACTTTGCTGTGAGAGGGCTGGATCTAGGGGTGCTCCAGATCTCCTTGGAGATGAGCCACCTTCTATCTCCAGTCATCTCTGCCACCATTTCTTCTACTAGCACTGTCATGGGGAAAAACCTACAACTTCATAGAACGCAGGTGGGATCACTGGGGCGACTTTACAGTCTGTCTCTTGGTGAATGCTTCTAAATATTGCTCCCTACCTTTCGGCAGCCATTCTGTTGTTTGAATACGTAAACTTCAATACACTAGCAATTGTGACATCGTTTGTTAGATTCAGGCTAACACATTTGAACAGATTTTTAAATCAATTTGAAATAGGTGGATTTCCAGGAAAATTAATTGGTTTGTTTCTCTGTAGTAAAAATGGGACAGTTGTGGAAGAAAACAGGCACATAACAGGTTCTCTACATGAGTCTACAGATTAGTACCAATTTATAGGATGCTTTGTGGCCCAATTGGCATTTCCTCCTGTGGCTTAGGTTCTGGTACTAAAATTTGGCTAATAAAATAATCTAAAGCCTGTATTAATATTCAGATGTGACTTATGCATCAACAGCTGTGCTTGGCAACGCTAGGCTTGAGGGTACAAATGATGTCTCCCCTCCCAGAGCTGGCCTGAACAGACCTCATCCAGTTGGAGGCAACATTGACTCATTCCAGCCAATGGGTGATGCAGGAATGTGAGTTTCTAGATTCTCTCAATTTTTGAAGGTGGAAACCTGGATCTTTGCATGCAATCTGATTTTTAAGTGTAGAAAAATAATTTTAAAAGCTTAAAGCACTGTGCGGAAAAAAAATAAAATGAGACTGGAAGCGGAATTTGGCTTTCATGGTGCAATTTGCAATCTGTGGTCTATGACAGTGGCTCTCAAACCGTGGTTCCCAGGCCAGCAGCATCTACATCTCCTGGGAACTTGCTAGAAATGCACATTCTCAGGCCCCACTCTGGTCCTTATGAGTCAGAATCTCTGGGGGTGGGGTCCAGCAATCTGTGTTTCAATAAGCCCTCTATGGGGCTCAGAAACCAGCTCAACTTTGACTATCACTGATCTGGAGCTTTTATGATGCACCCAGTCAGTTCCTTCTTGCTGTGAACCAGAGCTACTGCCTCAGTTTACCATTTAGTCCTACGATTCCAGGAGCTTTGGGTACAGGCTTGTTCTGTGCCTTTCTAGCTGTCGCCCTGAGGGCCTGTGCCCACTCTCACCATCTGATCACTGGCTCGGATCCTACTTTAACCTTCTTCCTATCTGTCTAAATCTCCAGTCTGGAAACCCTTCAGCCCTTTTCCTTCAATATTAGGCTGAACTACACGAAATGGCTGTTTTTGTAGGTCAAAAATTATGGCTCCTGATGGAACATATTTGATAATATTGTTGTTTATGGTATACCCACTTTCTGCCACGCACATTCATGACCTCAAAGAGTTGTAAGCAGTAAATAAAATAATGGATATAAAATGTTTCACCCAGCACTTGGCCACATAGTAAGCACTCAGTGAATGTTAATTATTACTATTATCTTGTCTAAAATAACAATCCAGCAAGATAATTATCTGCTTTTTTAGGTGATTATGTTGAGGCTGAAGGAGTTAAGTTGTCAGAAATTTAGTCATATAGCTAGTAAGAGGCAAGTGCAGGCATTGAAGTCATGCATTTCTGCTCCCAAATCCTGTGCTTTATGTACCATATTGAATGGTCTCCCAAGTGGTCTTGGTGACTGGGCCACTGGGTTTGCCACTTCATTTTGGAAACTACCATTTTGACCCATCAGATCCCTATGTCCAGTCCTTGTGCTTCCCTGCCAGCCCAGCACGTACATAACAGAGGTTGCGCTTTCAAGTGGTGGGAAAGCTCGGGTGATGCCAGCTCTGAGGGATACCTCATCTACTCCAGAGGGATTCTAGGAATAAAGAGAGTTCCGGCAGGAGCTAAGCCTGGGAGGAGACAGTCCTGGATCTGGTATCTTCTGGTTAGATTGATGAGACTGCTTAAGGAAATCTTGTTCCTGGCCACCAGCAGGATACTGGGGTTTCCCTAGCCAATAACCAGAATCCCAGGAAGTGGGGGTTATTCCCTGAATGTATGAAAAGGGCCTTGGTAGGAAAAGCCCCAGGTCAGATGACGGTAAGTGGAGGGCAGCATGGCTAACCATGCTTCTTCAGCAAAGACATTACCCAAAAGAAGGGAAGTGACAAAGCCACTGCTAAGGTTTTTGTTTATGCCTAATGGTGGTCCTCACCAAGGAGGTAAGAGGGACCTGAATTCTTGACCAAGCTCTGCCTGCAAAGCCATGTTCCCACTGGGCTGCAACACCCAGAAGAGGTAACTTTTTCTCATTCTCTCAACTTGAGAATTGGTTCATGCTGGTTCTGAGTAAAAGGTATGTGGGGATAAAGATTTGGATGACCCCATATGAGACAGAGGAAGAGTCCTATAGGACTTTTGAAATAGGTGGCATTGAGAGATGATAAAATGTTGTCACGTGCTTATTGAAAAACAGAACATTTATTCGTTCACTCATTCAGCACTTGAGAGCTTTTAAAAAATTATTAATAGACTTTAGAATAGAGTTAGGTTTACCAAAAATTGAGCAGAAAATGCAGAGTTCTTATATACTGTCTCCCCGCTGCATTCATCCTCTTTCCCCTCCAGTTTCTACTATCAACATCTTGCATTGTTGTGGTACCTTCGTTACAATTGATGGGCCAAGATTGATACATTATTATTAACTAAACTTCATAGTTTACATCAGGGTTCACACTTGGTGTTGTACATTCTATGGATTTCCCCACGTGTGTAATGACACATATCTGCCATCACACTATCATACAGAATAGTTTCACTGCTCTAAAAATCCCCTGTGCTTCATTTATTCCTCCCTTCCTCCAATCCCTGACTACAGATCTTTTTACTGTCTCCATAGTTTAAATTTTTTCAGAATGTCAGAGAGTTGAAATCACAGAGCATGCAGTCTTTTCAGACTGGCTTCTTCCACTTAGCAATATACATTTAAGTTTCCTTCATGTCTTTTCTTGCCTTAATTAGCTCATTTCATTCCCTTGTGTGGATATCACTTGAAACTTTTCATTTGCAGAATACTGTGGTAAGTGCCTGGGAATACACAATAAACAACACCTAAAGTTTTAACTACCAGCCTTATGCCTAGAGTCTTGCATTGTCATTTTAACGCATTATCTCATCCAATTCTCATAAAGTCCCTTTGAGGTATATACCAGTTTCCCTATTTACGTGGGGAAACTGAGGCTCCGCTAAGTTAGTTAACTTGTCCGAAAACAGCATGTGGTGGAGGCTGTGTTTGAACCCGGACTTTTACCTGACCATAACTCATTCCTTTCAATATTGATACCTAGATGCACTGTCCTTGGGGAGATCAGAGTTTAGTGGGAAAGAAGAGCAGAAGGATTTGCATTGCTTGCCTCAGATTCTCCACTCAATACATGTTTTCTTAAGCAATATTTTCTTCTTATGCCTACTGTCTCTTGCCTTCTCATAAACATTCTCTAAAAATTGTGCCAAATAAGCCAAGCAATTCAGATCTTGCCATCAGCTTGCACTCCCCGCCAGAAAAACAATATTCTGGTAGTTCAGTAGACGGGGCCCTCCCACCACGTGACATTGTCTGCCTCCAATGCCCATCTTTTGCTCACTGTATCACAGTCCACGTCTCCTAGAAAAGACACAGGTGCAGCTCATAAACCGGACTCCATCTTTAATTTCCCATACTTAGCATTCCCTCTGACATCTTGGTCAGACGATTTGCTATTGGGAAATTTAGGAGGTCCAGTAAGAAGTGTTGGCAAGGCTTATGGACTGGCGTTCAAGGTCAGGAGAGTAGGACAATGTAGTCCCTCCTCTCCAAAAGAATACGTGAGCTCACAGGCCACAAGGGCCTTGCTTTTTGTTGGCTACCCAGCCTGGACCTTGCTACTCTCTCCTCTAATTCATTCGCCTGAAGCAACAATGTGTCCAGTTTTCCCTAACAGCTACTTTGAATTCTTCATTCCTCTACCCAAAGATTCCCAGTGAAAGAAATAGGATAACTTTACAGTAGGGAAGCCTGGCTGACACTCTCTTAATCTAGTGATCTGAGTTAGCATCACCAAGAATGGGACAAATGAAATTCCAAGCCACTTGATAGGATGCTATGAAAAGAAGACAGTGTCACTTCTGTGTTATTCTTGCAAAAGCTGAATCCCCTGACAAATCGTGAGAGATGATTAGACACGCTCAAATTGAGGGACATTCTGCAAAAGTACTAGCTTGTAATCTTCAAAAGAATCCAAGTCATGGGGCCAACCCGGTGGCATAGTGGAAGTTTATGTGCTCTGCTTTGGCGGCCTGGGGTTCACGGGTTCAGATCCTGGGCATGGACCTACACATTGCTCATCAAGCCATGCTGTTGCAGTGTCCCACATACAAAATAGAAGAAGATTGGCACTGATGTTAGCTCAGGGACAATCTTCTTCAAGCAAAAAGAGGAAGATTGGGAACAAATGTTAGCTTAGGGCCTATCTTCTTCACCAAAAAAACCCTCCCAAATAAATAAAAAAGAATCCAAGTCATGAAAGCCAAGGAAACAGCCACAGACTGAGGAAGGCAAAAGAGACAGGACAACATACACAGTGTGTGATTCTGAACTGGATCATTTTACTGTAAAAGAGGTCATTGGGCCAACTGGCAAAACCCGAATGGAGTCTGAAGATTAAATAGATGGTAGTAACGCAACAGTGTTAATATCCTAATTTTGCTATGTGTGTGGTGATTATAGAGAAAAATGTTCTTGTTTGTAGGAAAGCCCCTCCAAAGCATGGGGAGTGATAAGGCTGGTTAGTCAGCTATTTAATCTTTCTAATCTTCTTATAACTTTGTTCTAAGTTTTTGACTGTTTCAAAATTTAAAAAAATTACAAGATAGCTCCCAGTGGCTGTATTCTTATCCAGAACGCCTCCGGCTGATGTGTGGGGACCTCAGTAACAGGATTCCACTGTCCCTTTATTCCCCATGGCTCCTCTGGACATCTCTTCACTCTTCTAGGGAACGGCTTCTCCACTTCCGCCTTGGGCTTCCTTCTGCAGTCCAAAATCCCATCTCCCTCCTGCTCATCAGCATCCTGTTAGTCCAAGGCCAAGATTGCGCTCCTCTTCTTGTCAGGCAGCCCTCCCGTCACAGCAGTCCTTGTCCAGTTCCCTTTTTCTGCTCAGTCAGATTGTTAGCTTCTGGCACCCAGTGTAGCGTTCAGCTGTACGAAGATGCCAACTCAAACGTACCGTCTCAGGAAGCAGTGCTCATTTCAGATACTCCCATGGGTACCTTCTTCGTAGTACATCTTCGGGAAACCCCTCGTCTCTGGCTGAACACTGCCTGGTCAGATGTTCGCTGTCATGAAATAAAGACCCATTTACAATTCACTTCTCTGCGAAAAACTCAGCACTTTACTACTACAAAGGACTTCTCCTCTTCCTGGGCTTGACTGGAAATTTAAAATGTGGCAATGAAGACGCAAGAGCCACATCTCTCAAGTCGAAGAAAACCTCAGTTGTAGCCTCTGTGACATATTCTCCAAATGACTTTAGCTCTGTCTCCCTCTGAGACTTCTGCCATCTTCAACTCACCTTTCTCCTCAGTTCTATCTTCTCATTGACATTTGTGACATACAGTGTCTTTAGCACATACAGAACCTGAGAAGTAACAGAACTAAGGAATTCACCCTAGGGGCCTGCCTGGTGGCACAGCGGTTAAGTTCACACGTTCCGCTTTGGTGGCCTGGGGTTTGCTGGTTCGGATGCTGGGTGCGGACATGACACTGCTTGGCAAGCCATGCTGCGACAGGCATCCCACATATAAAGTAGAGGAAGATGGGCACGGATGTTAGCTCAGGGCCAGTCTTCCTCAGCAAAAAGAGGGGGGATTGACAGCAGATGTTAGCTCAGGACTAATCTTCCTCAAAAAAAAAAAAAAAAAAGAAAAGAAAAGAAAAGAATTCACCCTACATGCTGGGTTCCTCCAGGAATATTAGACCCAACTGTTGGCCACATAACAGACAAACATACACACTCATGCCTGCTTGCTTGTAAAGATTCTAGCCTTTTAAAGGTATTTTGTCTTTAAGCTAAAAATCATTCTTTGGGGGAAAAAACATCAAGAGAATAAAGGTGGAGTGATACATAAGGGCCTGGGGAGTCTTCATACTCTAGAACACTGTACATACTTCTGGAAGCATGCATTGCGTAACTGAGTTCCGATTGTAGTTCTGTACATGTAATTTCCCATTTCGTGCCTTCGAACTATGCTTTGATACGGAGACAGAGAAAGTCTCTGGCACTTAGTGTGTGTGCCTCTCTCTTTTTGTGGATATATTTGCTCAACCCAATTTTGGAAATATGGCCTTCGGTGGCTCATTTTTGTATGATTGGTACATAATGATACTCATCAGTAGCTTATTGCTATGTAATCAAAACTACTCAAGATTTCAATGCTGCACTAATATTAACTTCAACCATTTACTATTTTAATGAAGTGAGTGTTGATATAAACATTTGCATACTTATTTGTCAATACAAACAGATTTGATGTCGAGTAATAAGGTCATTAAAAGTAATCACATATTTACATTTTTAATCCCCATTTCCCTCCACCCCTTGCTCCAGTTCCTCTCTTCTTCACCACTGCACTAAATAAATTAACGAGATAGCATTGAAACCACAGTACAGGACCACTGTGGGCTTTTCCAGTATAGAATCTGTCATCATCATTAGAGAATCTGCTGGCAGGTGCCAGCCGCACAGAGGAAGGTCACTTTCTCTAGTCATATTCCTGCAAGAGGCTCAGAGGCCACGGAGCTGAGTGATGATTTATTTGGGGAATTTGATGCATTCAGTAAGTCTCAGATGAGACCAAAAAAACCCCAAAAAAACCCTCAACTACATATATGCATCCCACAGCCAACTCCTGCACAAGCCTGTAGTCCTCATTCTCTTTCTCACTGTCATGACCGCCCAGATCTAGGCAATGGGGGTTTGGCTTTGGGAGATGAAACAAACCGGGGTGTGTAGACAGGAGGAAGGAGGAAGCTGGAGCCACTTTCTGGAAGCCAAGATGCTGAGCATTCGAGCCAGAAGGGATCTTTGAGAACTTTGCTTCAAATCTTTATTTTATACATAAATACTGAGAGGTTCAAGGAGGCAAGGTGATTTGCCTGAGGTCACACAGCCACTGTATGAGAACAGTCTTTCTCAAACTCAAAAAAGGACTCAGCCACTAGTCAGAAATAGGATCAGTTGACCAGTGTCATGTCTCTCTATGTGTATATAGACCTACTCTGACTAGTGTTCATTCCCACCCCACCCCTCTACACCCATCACCTTTGAGTGATAGCTACTGGGATCTAGTCCTTCTGCACTGGCTGCAGTCTTGGTGGGGCTGTCACTCAAGGTGCCTTGTCCTTCCCTCACCAATGGCAGACTTGTAACCCTGGGCCAGTTTTATTCTTTTTTCTTAGGATTTATGTCTTGAGCCATAACAGACTGAAAATGGTTAGAGCTGATTCTTTCCAAGGTAACCACCCAGTAGGGACTGTCTCTATGTCCTGCTCCCTAGAACCTAAGAACCGCTTTGGCTCTTTCACTTTATCTTTTTTTTTTTTTTTTTGAGGAAGATTAGCTCTGAGCTAACATCTGCTGCCAATTCTCCCTTTTTGCTGAGGAATATTGGCCCTGAGCTAACATCTGCTGCCAATTCTCCACTTTTTGCTGAGGAATATTGGCCCTGAGCTAACATCTGTGCCCATCTTCCTCCACTTTATACGTGGGACGCCTACCACAGCATGGCTTGCCAAGTGGTGTCATGTCCGCACCCGGGATCCGAATCAGTGAACCCTGGGCTGCCGAGAAGTGGAACGTGAGAACTTAACTGCTGTGCCACCTGGCCAGCCCCTCTTTCACTTTATCTTTAATGCTAGGAGTGGCCCATAATCTGTGGCAGATGCTGTGGGTAGGCTAACCCAGTATTTCTTAACTGGGGGTGATTTTGCCCTTCCCCACAGGGGACATTTGAAAATATCTGAAGACATTTTCATTTTTATAGCTAGTAGCGGAGTGCTACTGGCATCCAGTGGGTAGAGGCCAGGGATGCTACTAAACATCCTACAGTGCACAGGACAGCCCCCACAGCAAAGAATTAGCTGACCCAAAAGGTTCACACAGGTGAGGTTGAGAAACACTGGGCCAGCTCACAACCTATTTCCAATCCCCTCTCTCTTGCCTGCTTCCTTATAGAGGGTGACAAATATTCACTTCCCCAGCCTCTCTTATAGCTAAGGATTAGGGATCCTGGTGATACAGTTTTGGCCAGGGAGTCTGAAGCAGAATCTGCTTTCGTAAAAGAAAGGACAGGAGCAGGGCCGGCCCCGTGGCTGAGTGGTTAAGTTCGCGCGCTCTGCTTTGTCATCCCAGGGTTTTGCCAGATTGTATCCTGGCTGTGGACCTAGCACTGCTCATCAAGCCATGCTGAGGCGACATCCCACATAGAAGATCTAAAAGGACCTACAACTAGAATATACAATTATGTACTGGTTGGCTTTGGGGAAAAGAAGAAGAAGAAAAAAAGAAGGGACGGAAGCAGCTGGTACTCTCCCTTCCCCTTCCTCCTGCCTTGAGGGTAGATGAAGCTTGGTGTGCTGGCAGCCATTTTGTGACGATGAGGGAAAAGTCAAGAGAATCGCAGGTACCCAGCCTTTACAGTGTTCAGCCATTGAGCCAACTCCAATGGCTATCTTTTTTCAGATTTGTTGTTGCTGAAGAAAAACTGCATCCTCATTTGTTTAAGCCACCAATAGTCAAATATTCCTTTACTTACAGTTGAAAACATTCCAGTGGTTACTTCTCCCAAGAGACTGTTTTTCTGCTTATATTAGCTAGAGTCCATTTTTGTATTTTTGCAAGAGAATAACTCCACCTGATACACCACAGTAAATATGAGCCTTTGTGGCTTATGTACCATAGCCAGAATTGAGCTTTCTCTCTCTGATTATTCTTGATGCTGGCTGAAATTTTGGCTACATATATAACAAGCCAATGTGGTGAACTCTTTGCTAGCGTTTAGCTGTATTCTTGGATCTGTGCTTTGTGATAAGACATGTGATAAAAATTGTCTTTTGCCTTTTCATGATAGGTCAGAAAAATCCTTCAAGCTAGAGTCAACGAGACATGAGTTCCGGGCCAGCCTTCCTAACTTGGGACTAGGAAATAGAGAGCAAGAAATGTTTTTTTACACTCCTCTATAAAGTGGCCACGAGGACTCAACAGCAGGCATTTCAGCAGGAAGGGAGGCCTGCATAGTCAGATGGAGTAGACCCACCCACCTCCAACTGCCCATCCCCGCCTCTCAGCACTGCTCCACAGGGTTCTTCTAGGGGATGGGGGTAAAGGCACCGCTGGTGATCCTTCTCTGACCATGACTCTGTCGCTGGTGGATCCACATTTTTCTTGCAGGTTTGAGTGGGCAAGTCAGAGGCAGAAACAGCTCTCAAGGCATTCTCTGATTAAGACAGGAACCACAGCTGTCCCCTCACCTCCATGATGGAGGCTCAGCCCTCCCATGGTACACGGCCTCTTCCCTCGCACCCCTACCCTCCAGACCTGCGCATCAGAGCAGGACCACCCTGCCCTTGTGTCTCACCCTCAGCCTGGCTCCTTTGGAAGCGGGATTATCCTTTCTTGGTTCATTTTCTCTGCAGACTCACTGGGGGTGCCTGGGGTCTTGACTGCTATTGGTTCCCCAGCTTTCTTTTGATCAGAATGACAAGGTTGAGTAATTTCTCAGAACCGAAACATTTTCTGGAGGAAGTATATGTGGAGAGACTGGGAGCCCAGGTTCTATAGTTTGTCTGAGTGCACGTGGTCTGTACTCCTTAGTGATAGTAACGATAACATCAGCAGCAGCAGGCAGTATTAACGAGGACTGACCGTATGCAACGTCATTCTAAGTGCTTTACAAATATTATCACACTGAGTAGCTGTTTGACTTTCATCAAGTTGTTTAACAGCTTTGAGTTTCAGGTTACTCAGACAAAATGAGCAAAATAAGCGGACCCAATTTACGAGATTGTTACGAGGACTGAAAGAGATGACACAGTGCAGTGTCTGACGTCTAGTGAGAAGTCTTTAAATGCCAGCTTCTAACACTGGAGGCAACAGGTTTTGACCAGTTGAAATTCATATTTAAAAGTTACATTGCAAAGCAACCCAGTCAGTTTGAATTTACTTTGACTTTTCAAGAAGACAGATTCATAAGCTGAGCTCTGGGACGTCTCTTCCACACAGTAACCACCAGCTAGCATAGCGTGGATGCCAGACCAGGACTCGAACAATGGAGGCTTCTAGCTTCCTTCTTGTCTCTAGAAACCTGTAGAATTGTCTTTGAGGCTGGACGGCTGGATTTTATAGGGTTAAGCTGAGTGTTTGAAGGCTCATGATTCAGTATTCTCTTCTTTTGCTTCCTAGAGCAAGCTTACAATTAATAATTTAAAAACTATTTGGCAAAAGTACGTATTCCAATGATTTCCTGTAAAGTTGGAGGGAAAGTGGGCTGTTGAGCTGGGATAAGGCGACACCAATGATAATGATGAAGATAAATTATAGTAGAAGATATGAATACTGGGCTATAACTGAGCACCAAGCACCATACTCTGCGTCTCATCACACATCCCTGAGAAGAAGACATTACCCCACTACACACAAAAAGAATAAGAGACTTACCCACGGACCCAGCCGGGAATTGACAAAACTGAGATTTGAACCCAGTCATCTTCAAGTCTAGTTTTCCTGCCACCTCACTATGGCGAATGCCACAGACAGGCAGAGTATCCTGCAGCTACTCTCTGCAGCGCCCCCGCACAGAGGAGAAATGGCCCCACTGGTCCATAAGGGATGCAGCTTGGTGGCCTTCTGGAATGTTAGCTCTGGCTGGGGTGGGAGGGAGAGCCCGAGTCTGACTTCCTTGGGGCAGGACTGAGCTCTGAGAAGCCCTAACCAAGGATTCTTCAAGGCAGAAGAAACAACGTTCACTTCACAAGTCCAGACGAGTAACTCAAATTTTCATCTGATATTAGATTATCAACCTGGGAAAACTCTGTCCTATTTTCCTACAACTTTGTCTGATACAAAAAGCCCCCAGGGTCCTCTGTGGACTCGTTATCTCTAAGTATCTTCCTATGAGATACTTGGTTTAAAATGTACCCCAATGACCTCACGCGATGGGGTGATATTTACCTCAATTCAGAAAAACAACCGTCTCGGAAGGGACGGGCTACAGCTGGCTGGCCTCTTGGGTGGACGCTCTGCAGAATCTGCGTGCGTTCATAAACAACCTGTCAGCGAGGTTCCGGCCAACCTTACCGGATGTGGACGCAGTCAGAGCTGAACCTGTAAACCTCTCACTTCATTAGCCATACCTTTCCAGCCGCTGTTTATTATTCCTTGAGATAAATGAAAGTTTCTATTTTTTGCCAAGACTCTTACAGAGAAACCTGGCTTTATTTTTTAGAATTGTCCTTCAGGCTCAAGTATAAAATTAGTTGAAATTCTCATGGAAAAATTTAAAATCAAGTCCAATTTACTAAATGTGCCTTAGACTGTTAATTAAGTGAACAGCTTTTTGGGAAGGGCCTAGTAAAGGAGATTCAAATAGGAAAAGGTACGCTTTTAGCTAGCAGTGGTAAGAGGAATTTCTAGGAGAGGCCTAATGCAGGTCATCAGACAAGACAGTGGAGCCTTCAAGAATCTTAGAGAATTCGTTCAGGGCTAGGGACTCACAGGTCTTTTCCTCTCTCCCCTCCTCTCTGGAAAGCAGCCATAGTTATCAGCAGGGCAACCACGTGTGGTTGTGCAGGCTGTGCACTGCACAATCTCACTGTGTCAATAAGGCTGATGAATAAAGCCAAAAAACCCAAATTCTTAGTTTATCATGAGACAAAATTCACATGGGGCCCACATTGTAAGGGGTAAGGGGGTTCTTAATCTTTTGGGGGTCATTTTCAAGACCCAGAGGACAACTGTGGATCCTCTCTCCAGAAAAATGCGCAAACCCTCAATAGTCTGAATACAATTTAAAGGAGTTCATGGGCCCCTAAACCCTCTGTGAACTCTAGCACTTGGGGTAAAAATGTCAGTTTCTGATAGAACCAGTTGAGAAGCCAAATCGGGATTAGAAGCTTGCTTGGTGAGCAAATATTCCAATATTTAATGGTGTCAGACTAAGAAAACATGGTGCATCTAAGTCCATGCTGAGAAGAGCTTTACTTTGGCGCAAGCATCTCAGTCATAGGGAGGCTCCCTGTTCTCCATATGCAAAGCCAGGATGGGCAATGTCAATCCTGGATGTCCAGATGCTCATTTTTTCCTGGTTTTGATTTCAGATCAACACCAATGCAAACCCTCTGCTTCCTGATTGACACATTCTTCCCTCAAATGTGTTGATCCATTTAAGCCCCACTGGCTGAGTGCCACCTTGAGTCTTCAAGAGACCTGCCATATCTTTGCCCCGATCTACTCTGTGTTGATCTTGCCTTTCAACCTCACAGTGCGCCGTCTTATTTCTATTTCCAAATTCCCCCAGGGACCCCCTCACTCTGGTTTTATGTTAGGCACAATGCCAGATCCTAGACGTAAGAATAGCCGCAACTAACATGTATTCTGCTCGTCCTACGCATTAAGTGCTCTGGACACCGTCTGACACACATGGACTCATTTTAATCTCATAACCACAGTCGGCCATAGATACCAATGACTATCATCGGCCCCATTGCACAGATGAGGAAACTGAGGCCTCGAACGGCTCATTCAGTTGTTCAAAGTCACAAAGTAAATGGTAGCTTTGGAATTCAAAGCTGATCACCTGCATCTAACCTCTCTACCAGGGATTGGCACACTTTTTCCTGTAAGGGGCCAGATAGGAAATATTACAGGCTTTGTGGGCCATATGATCTCTGTCGCAACTACTTTGCTCTGCCATTGTCGTGGGAAAGCAGCTGTGGAGAGTACTAAAAATGGGCACAGTTTTGTCCTTAGGCCTTACTTCGCCAGCCCCTGCTCTCTACAGTGGTTCCAGCTCCGTGCCTCAGGAAGTGGTCATCTCACACCTCAAAATAGTCACAACTTGAACATGTACAGCTTGGTAGTCTTTCAAAGCAAATTTGAGTTCTTATTGTTAAAAAAAGGATGATAGTCAAACACGGATCAAGCCATACTTGGAAAGTAATGTGACTCTCACTTATTGTTACGGGAAATTTTTTCTTTAATGACGTGTTTCAAATTATGCAAGACTTCTGGAACCTCCCTCTTCTTGATTTCCTGGAGATGCGGGTTTTATCTGACAGAGAACAAACAGCTAAAATAAAAGGTTAAGAACATCTAGAGTTCTCAAACTTCCTGGCCTGCCTTGGTAGGCGGGAAAGAAACCTCCTTAGGAAATGTTCCTGTAGCACACAAGGTCTGGGGAAACAGCATTTTTTCTTTTTAGGAAGATTAGCCCTGAGCTCACATCTGCTGCCAATCCTCCTCTTTTTTGCTGAGGAAGACTGGCCCTGAGCTAACACCCATGCCCATCTTCCTCTACTTTATATGTGGGACACCTACCACAGCATGGTTCGCCAAGCAGTGCGG
This sequence comes from Equus asinus, assembly GCF_041296235.1. Classification (NCBI taxonomy): domain Eukaryota; kingdom Metazoa; phylum Chordata; class Mammalia; order Perissodactyla; family Equidae; genus Equus; species Equus asinus. The sequence continues at coordinate 30,924,134 of NC_091810.1, forward strand.
TGTCTGCAGCCGGATCCAAACCAGCGAACCCTGGGCTGCCCAAGTGGAATGTGTGCACTTAACTGCTGCACCACCGGGCTGGCCCCAAAACAGCATTTTTTAAATAATAAATGCCATTCATGCAGTGACCAGTACAAGATACCGAGTAGCTAACAAGAAGATTTAAGGCTAACGTTTGCAAATCACACTTTCTATGGCTTTAGGTGTGTCCCTGTTCACTCTTCAGAAGCTCCATTATTCTATGTTTGCCTGGAGAAATTGTCTTAAAGTTTAATGGTAGATAGCATCTTGACAGAGGAAAGGTGTGGTTTGCGGTTCTTCGTGCGTTTTCTGCCTGTGTTAGCTGAAAGTTGCCAAGGCAGAAGAAGTGCAAAGCAACGAGGGGAGAGAAGATAAAGGCTGAGATGCTTGGAACTGGGCATGGAAACTTTGGGGCTATCCTTGCCTCTCCTCCACGGAAGGCCGCAGTGGAGGGGGTAGCCTGGGAACTACCAGAATAGCAGGTATACTGCCCCAAATCATTAAGAACCAAAGTGGGAGAAGAAAAGAACATGAGCAGGACAGGCTGGAGAATTCACCGTAGGAAACTTCTTCCAATATTTGAGCTAATTTTTTAAGTTTTGAAAACGATATTAATTAATCCCTCTCTTTTTCCAGCATTTAAAAATGCTCCCCTGTCCAGAGTGGTTACTCCTCTACATTCCCGAAATGGTCACAGAAGCTCTAATAAAACAGAACAACAAAACAACGATAACTTCGCTAGCAGCAGCCAACCTCTATGAAGCATTTCCCATGTACCAAGCACAAGCCTAAAAATACACCCAGATACTATTGTTAGCTCCATTTTATAGAGGAAGGAACTGAGATGAGTTTACATTTTCCATAGTTTCACGGATAGGAATCCCATATAGAATTAAGTTATACAGAGTCAGACAGTTGTGTTTTCCAAACTATGTTCACTATGGTACCCATGATGTGCACAGGAGAGATTGGAGGTTTCGAGGTAAATGCCAAAAGTGATGTATTGGCAGTCACCTAGGATATTTTCACTTTTTTTTTTACTTTTTCTATTTCAGGCTCTATTTAATATTGTAGCTGTGTTTGCTTTAATATAAAAATAAGGTTCAAATTGAGAATACAAGACAACATGGCCTGTTTCTCCCATCGTTCCAGCACTCCCAGGGTGCATCTTCACGTGTTTGAGAAACACAGGTCAAGCCATCACTTCCCGGCAAGGGAATAAATAGTCAGATCCAAAGGCCAAGAGGTGGGGAGGAATATTCAGATGATCCAGCCACACAGACTCAAGGACTTCAATACTTATTCATCAGTGATTTCATAACTGAAGGAAAAAATATTTTTCAGGGATGAAAGATTTGCAAATCTCTCTCCCAAAAAGGGGCACATTACCTGAATGCCCCGATGACACAGACACATTCTTTTACTCATTCAACAAAATTATCTATGGAGCTCTGCCCCTGGTAGTAGGCACAGGGGTTATGATGGCGAAGAAGTCAGCCAGTTTGACCTCTAAGAGAGTCAAGGACTAACAGTGTTTGGATGTCCACAGACATCAGAATAGAGTAAGGCCAGGTAGTTCAGGAAAGGTAATCCAGTCTTGACTGTGATATGGCCCCTTCTCTTCAATACCAACTTTTCCCCACCCTCTGACAGATTAGTCTTGAAAGGCTGACGGTGTCTACCATCTTTCCTGCCTCATTAAAAGGTAAAAAGGAATCTGGTTTCTAAGAAATCCCTCTTTGAATGCAGCCTATGTTCTTCATTTTGTTTTGAAAAACAAATGCTTCCTAATGGCCAAAATATTTAAGTCTGAAAGTCAGATAATGAGAATACACAATAATCGCTTCCCTCAACTTTTTTTATTCTAGCAATAATTTCCTTGTCACTTGAATGTGACTCCCGATTGTCACAATGACTCTGAGACAATAATTCGGTGCCGCCTGATGGCACAAAGTGAAGTTGTGAAGCTGATGCCAAAACCATGTCAACTCAGGAGCGTGACAAAAGCTCTGAGTAATTTCACTCGTTTAGAAAGCGGGCCAGGCCACTCAACCGGAGCACAGGTTAGTTCTAGCAAATCTTCAGCTTCTTGACCAGTTGCCCCCCCATGTCCTCTCGGGGAGAGTCTCTCTGGTTGATATATTTGCTCTCTGAGACTCCCAAACCCAGGACTGTGGAAGGCAAGTAAGCTTGAAGCAGTCCCCGAGGGAATTTCCCCCAGGGGAAAATCTCACACAAGTGTTTTTAATGAGAGAATAAAATAATCCAGATTGTTTTAGTTATTAAAGGATAAATCAAAAGGCTATTCAGCCCTTTGCTTTTTCACGGATAGCAAAACCATGGCCCAGAGGTTGCCATTGTCCATCACTAAGGCCATAGTGTTCTCTCCCAACAAGTTTGCATGTCATCACGGAGTCCTTCCCAACACAGTGCCAGCCCTAAAGGATGCAAGATGGGGAGAGATGGAAACTGCTCTGTGTACCTCTCCAGTCCAAATTCCAGCCTCCTCAGATCGTTGGCGAATAGCATTCATTGTTTAATTCAGAAAATATTTGTTAGACTCTTACTCTGGGCCTTTTAGTGCAAAGAGCAAGAGCAGATTGATTTATTTCCTTAGGGAACTGGCAGTCCTGTGAGGGAGCTGAACCCTGAACACACAGTCACACTAAAGGATGCTAGGTTCTGCAATGTGAAGGAAGTAGTGATCTTTGAAATGAGTTCTGAAAAAGAAACAAGTGTCCATGGGGCCAAGGACTGGAAGGGCTGAGGGGCGGAGCTTGGGAAAGTGAGTACAGTAAGGGCAAAGGCTGAGGAATCCAAAGGATCCACAGAAAGTGAATGTGGCTAGAACGCCCACAGTAGGAATTATGCAAGAGAAGAGACTGCAAGGTCCGGAAAAAAAAGATGAAGCAGGATCTTTCCCATCATCACTCCCTGATGAGGTCCTATTCATCCTTCAAGGCCCAGCTAAAATGCCCCTTCGTCTCCTCACTCTTCTCGTGGGCTGTTGCCATCACCAGCAATGCTGCTGTGATACCATAGACTATCACATTCAAATAAAGTTCATTTCTAAAGTCAATAATTAGGGAGAAAATTATATATAGTAAAAAAAAAATAACCCGTAAATATGAATTTAAACCATTAGGATCTGGTTCCTTGCAAGTCCCAAAGCTGAGTATTAACTTCTTTTGTTTCTCTTGCTTTTGGCCTTCTGTTTTCCCTAAGGAATTGGAGAGCAAGGTCTGGTTGAAGCAGCAAAGGGTCAAAGATGGTATTTTTTTCTCCTTGCTTCTCTCTTGCCAAGCTTCTGAAGCCCATTGCTTTTGGTTTGCCCAGTGTGGTATACTACCTACGGGCACAGAGCTCCTGCTGTGAAAAGTAAAGATTTTTTGAGGCTATGTCGACGGAGGAGGTTGGAGAACAGAGACGGGCCGTGGTGGGTAAACAGGATTAAATTGTGTTAAATAGTTCAACAGATAATCCTCTCTTTTGCCTCAATAGGAAGCTTCTATAAAAATTACACTGATAAGCCATGTTTCAGGAGTTGGATTATGTATTGTGTGTGCCTTTGATGCACTGAGGACAGTGTATGGCCTTCAAGTAGGGACAGAACAAAGGCAGATGTTGCCTGGCGTGGTCCACTGTCCCATTTGGGTTACGTTTGTTCTCAAAGAGCATCATGTCAATGGAGGGATTTATAGGAAAGGGAGCCCCACACATCCACACATTTCTATGCAGTTCTCTAGAAAATCTAAAAACAAAAACAAAACAACCAACCAATTTGTGCCATGACCAGAAACCAACGAAAAGAGGTACTTTCCTCCTGAACTTCAGCAAAAATGGTGGCCCTATGAAGTTATACAAATTTCTACCAGTTTGAATAATATTTCTTTTAGGAAAATTTAACCTGACCCCTCAGGCTAGATTAGATCTTTTTTCTATAGTTTGTACTCCCATAGCTTCCAGGATTCCTTTTCTGGAATCTCAGCATATTGCTAATTACTTGTTTATGTCTGAATCAAAGAGACTATGAAATTAGGATTTCTGAGTCTCTCGTGCTTACTTATGAATCCTTATTTATCATCCACTCATTTCTTTACTCATTGCACGTATATTTCACAAGTGCCTATGTATGAGTTTCCTATTGCTGCTGTAAGAAATTACCACAAACTTAGTGGCATAAAACAACACAAATTTATAAGCTTACAGTTTTGGAGGTCAGTAGGCCAAAATCAGTCTCACTCGACTTAAAACAAGGTGATGGCAGAGTTGTGTTCCTTCTGGACACTCTAGAGAAGAATCCGTTCCTAGCCTTTTCCAGCTTCTACAAGCTCCTTGCATTCCTCAGCTCGTGGCCCCCCAGCACTTCAGCTTCTGCTTCCGTTCTCACATGCTGGTCTCTGGCTCTGACCCTCTGCCTCTCTCTTCATAAGGACTCCTCTGATTACATTGGGCCCACCTGGATAATCCAGGCTCCTCTCTCTAACTCAAATTCTTAACTTGGTCATACCTGCAGAATCCCTTTGCCAGGTGAGGTAATGTAGTCACAGGTTTCAAGGATCAAGACATGGACATCTTTGGGAGCAGGAGGAGATTGTTCATCTTGCTTCAACCAGCTGTGTGCCTGGCATTATGCTAAAGCTATGAAGAGCAAAAATAGATATAGTTCCTGTCCTCATGACATTGTGGACTAGTGCGGATGCTTCCAGGCAGAGGAACGTCATGAACAAAGGCCCCGGAGCAGGACTCAGAAGGGAACTCAGTGAATTTGGGGCACTGAGAGTAGGACTGTAGCACAGAGTGGGGTGGGGCACTGGCTGCAGGAAGCGGCAGGAGGAATTAGCAGGGGTGCAACCAGCAGGATCTTACAGGTGTGTAATTATCAGAGCAAGGGAAAGCCAATGCAGATTTTTAAATAGGTGTGTATGTGTGTGATGTCTGTGAAAACAACTAACTGCCTGACTGATGTGTGGAGACTAGATTAGATGGACGCTAGAATGCAAGTAGCTGGAACAGTTAGGAAACTATTACAATAGTCAGGCAAGTGGCAGTGGTGGCACAAATCAGGATGAAAAACAAAGGTGGAGAGGAGTGATGAATAAGCTAGCACAGGGATAGGCAACCATGGTCCAGGGCCAAATATGGCCCCCACTTTTTTCCTAAATAAAGTTTTATTGGAACACAGTGACACCCACTTGTTTACTGATTGTCTGTGGCTGCTTTTGCCTACAAAGGCAGAATTGAGTATTTGTAATGAAGACCACGAAGCCTGCAGAGGCCAAAATATTTACTATCTGACCTTTTACAAAAAAAGTTCACCAACCTCTAATGTAAAAGGTTAAACTAATATGACTTACATACAGATTGGGTGTGGGACGTGAAAGAGTGGAGAGTTTCTGCATTGTTGGAGATATCCACTTAGAGGAGGTCCTGGTTTGGAGGATGGAGAAGAGTGGTGGTGTTGAGGGAAGACAATGAATTAATTGTTATCTAGGTTAGGTTTGAACTGAGTCTGAGGCATCTAAGGGGCAATGGTCAAGTATAATACATGGGTCTGGAGCTCTGAGGAAATATTCACAGACCCTAATATCCTGCCTAGTGGGTGCTCAAAGACAGACTTATTGATTCATCAGACTAAATCCTGCGACAAAAATATTTCATTTAAGCTTTGTTTTTTTAACTCATATTTGTATTCAAATTAATGAAAAAGACAATGCCAGAAACGTTGGTCGAAAATGTGTTTGTGCGAGAGTGAGTGTACATGTATGTGTGTTTGTATAAATCAATGTGCAATTATTGAAAGACATTAATATTTTAATTCAGCTTACTTTGATTCTTGGTCATAATTTAAATTTCATAGCCAGAGTAGCAAATTCATATTTTAAACTTTTCTCAAATTTAAAAAATATGAGATCTATACTTTGTTATTTATGGATTCAGTATTAATGTGTCAGAAATGAATGTCAGTATGAACTGATGGAGGTTACTGTCTATCCAAGCTTTGTCAAAGAACCAAGTGAATGGCAGTGACATTCCTCCTTCTAGTTGCCTGCTTGAGATTTCAACCCTCCTTTACACTACTGCTCACGGTCAGAATGGGAAACCTACTCAGCGTACAAAATTTGCGTGGTGAAACCAATGGTTTCACTTGCTTGAGTTACAAGATCCATAGACTTCATTATATGTGTGGTTAGCGGTGAACTAATGCCCTTCTCTCTTGACCCTAAGATAACCGTACGTCTTCCATCAAACATTTCCGCCATAATATTCCTGGTATCTGGCCCCTTAGACATGAACTCAGCTGAAAACATACTCTGAGGTTTGTGTCTGTTTTGTGATTACTGTCTCTAAACTAAGCAACCTGCATCCTCTCTCCTCTCCCTTCCCAGACAGACAGAATGACACATAGCCCTCTGGTTTATTGCTCACTGTTGACTTACCAGCATTTAATACAGTCTATATTTTACTTCCTTTGTTTAGTGTCTGTCTCTTCCCAGTAAAATGGAAGCTACCCAACAGTAGTGATTTCTGTCTTTTTTGTTCTTTCCAGTATCTAGAACAGTGCTTGGATTATAGTAGAAACTCAGTAAATATTTCTTGAATCAATGAATGGATAAGCAATGGTCGCTTAAGATTCAAGCTTCATAAAAATCTCTATCAGTCTGATCAACATTCAGTCATCATCACCTCTCTCTGAACTGGGCAGGTTTTCATAAAAAAGAACAAAGATTCTGGCATCCTGCTACTTAGTATGGAACACTTGAAAATGAACTGCAGTGTTGATGAGATGGCTTGCAAATGATCTTAAGCCTAGTACTTCTGTATTGAGCTGCAAGATTCCTGACCTTCATTATCAGTTTGGTAATCAGCTTACTATTTCCTTCTCGTCTTCCTGAACAGCTCAATATCCCCATGGCTGGCTCCATGAATCTGGAAAGTGGCTGAAAATAAACTTGGAAGTTTGTGAGCCAATACATAAATTGTCATTTCTAAACTAAGCTGGTGAACTGGTAGCAGTTGGCTCACAGCTCGAACCCAGAAATCTCTTGTCTGAAACACAAAGTTGAGCAGTGAAAGGGTAACCTTCACCTGCACCCAGGGCTGGAGTCATTGAAAACAGGAGTTTTTAGATATCCACTTTTTGATCACATGGATGAATTCTGAGCTCTTGTTGGGAGGTGTTAAGGAGGAAGAGTGGTAGAGAGGTGTTTGTATGTGATGGTCAACAATTGGGGGTACACCTTGCTTGTGTATTCCCTGCTCTGGGATGCATCCTCACCACTACCCCAAGGGACAGGCCTTCTGAACCTTGAGTAATCACCAGACCCATGCTGGGCTGCTCACATCCTCTTTCTTTTGAATTTCTCTTTGGGATTCATCCTTGCTAGTCCCTGCTGGATGATCTCAGGGAGGACACGTAATGAGAAGACCATCTTTGTCAGACACATAGAAAAGCTGAGTGAGCAGTTTTTCAGGGAAAGAGAAGAGAAGAATCTGAATGTAGAGAAGCAAGAATGAGAGAACATGCAGTTCCAGAGAGATAAAAAGAGGAGATGCATCTGATTCCCATTCCTTTTGACACCCATATTAGCCAGTATTCTTTTGTTTGCAAGTGACCAAAACCCTACTCAAACTTGCATAAGCAGAAAAGGAAATGTATTTGTTTCATGCAACCACAGAGCCCAAGAGTGATACTTGAGACACAATTTGACAGAGGGACACAAACTGCATTGTCAAGATTCTCTCTCTGTTTCCCAGGCTCCCTCTCATTCTATGTGTTGGCTTCATTCTCTTCCCCTGCAGAGAAGTTCTCTCTATATAGCTGAAAAGACAACTGCTTGCTGTCTGATTTGCGTGCTTTCAACTCTATGAGCCACAAGGAAAGACCAGTTCATCTCCAGCTCCAGACTGAACAATTCAAGATGAAAATTCATTTTGAGTCACCTGCTCGTTTCTCGACCAACCATTGTGGCCAGGTGAATGGGCTGTGACGATTGGCTGGGCTTGAGTCATGTATCCCTTCTTCTAACTGGGGAGTAAGAGCCCTGGAAGCCCTTTCAAGCTCCTGACTGTAGTGATGATGAATAGTTTCCCAAAGGAAGAGTAGGGGAGGTGCTGGACAAACCAAAACTAGCACATCTCCATGATGCGTTCACTCATTCTCACCTGGATTTCTGCCACCCAGCCTCTTAGCCTATTTTCTTACTTCTTTATGGGTAGGTCATTCTTTACTTAGTAGCCAGTGTGATTTTTCTAAAGCATACGAGATCACATCATTTCTCCCGTGCTTAAACTCTCCATGATAGGCTGAATGATGCCTCCCCAAAGATGTCTGCATACTAATCCCCAAACCTGTGAATGTGTTACCTTACATGGCAAAAGAGAGTTTCCAAATGTAATTAAGTTAAAGACCTTGAGATGGGGAGATTATCCTGAAATTTTCAAGTGGGCACAATGCAATCACAAAGGTCTTTACAAGAGAGAAGCAGAAGGATCAGATAGGAAGAGGCAACGTGACAACAGAAGCAGAGGCGGAATGGTGTGGTCACAGGCCAGGAATGACAGCAGCCTCTGGAAAGGGGAAGAAGCAAGGAATGGATTCTCTCTTGGACCTTCCAGAAGGAACCAGCCAAGCTGACATCTTGATTTTAGCCCTGTAGGTCTCATTTCAGATTTTTGACCTCCAGAATTGTAAGATAATAAATTTGTGTTGTTTTAAGCTACTAAGTTGGTGGTAATTAGTCACATTAGAAATAGGAGATGAGATTAGGGGCCATCCTGGTGGTGTAGTGGTTAAGTTCGCGCACTTCACTTTGGCAGCCCAGGGTTTGCAGGTTTGGATCCTGGGTGAGGATTTACACACTGCTCATCAAGCCATGCTGTGGTGGCATCCCACACACAAAATAGTGGAAGATGGGCACAGATATTAGCTCAGGGACAATCTTCCTCAAGCAAAAAGAGGAAGATTGGCAACAGATGTTGGCTCAGGGCCAATCTTCCTCCCTCGCTCCCCCTAAAAAGAAATAGGAAATTAATATAACTCTAATAGCTGTTTATTAAACTAGAAGAAAGCTCAAATCTCAAATTTCTTACCATTGCTGACAAGGCTTACGTTGCTGGCTCTTTCTTTCTTCTCATTCCATGTAGCTCCACTCTCTCAATTCCCTGTCCTGTCATTCTGTACTATTCAAAATGGTAGCCATGAGCCAATTGCGGCTACTGAGCACTTGAAATACAGCTAGTACAACTGAGGAACTGAAGTTTTAAGTCAAATTAAATTTTAATTAATTTACATTTTAATTTAAAAACCAAAGCAGTATAAAATATTTTTTCCTTCAAACACAACTTTACTGTTTTGGCAGGATTACGTTTTACTTTATCTATTGAAAATTTAGCATCCAAATTGAGATATGTTTTAAGTATAAAATGTGCACTGGATTTTGAAGACAGTATAAAAAATTCGAAATATCTCATTAATAATTTTATATCGATTATATGTTGAAATGAAATGACAACATATTGGATATGTTAGACTAAATGAAATATGTTAAAATTAATTTCATCTGTTCCTTTTCACTTTTTTTGGATGTGGCAACTAGAAAATTTAAAAATTACATATGTGGCTCACATTACGTGTCTGTTGGACAGTGGGCTTCTAGACTTCCAGCTTTTGACTTGTTCCTTCTGCTTGCAAAGCCATTCCCCTAGATTTTGCAGGACTCACAGCTCCAGCCTCTTTCGCGTCATTTAGATTCCAATGCCCATGTCACCTGTTCAAGAAAGCTCTCCTCAATGCAAGGATTCCCCTACTCTCTCCCTCTTCCAAATTCCAGGACTTCTATTTTATCTTACTTTGTATAACAGTATTTATTTATCTTCTTTATAGCATCTATTGGCAGTTGACATTCTTATTTACTTGGTTTTGTGTTTATTGTCTATCTGCTCCAACTGGAATGCAAGCCTATGGGAGCACGGTCCCTGCTGGTCTCTTTCGCTCTTAGGCTCCAGCGTGAAGAATGAAGCCTGGCAAATTTCAGGTACACAATCATTATTTCTTGACAAGACCGCATTGTGCTTCCCACTGTTGAGTTCCCAGTGATTCCCCTGGAAGCGTTGAAATAAAAGTCCCTTGTTTTGCTTGAGCAAGTTTGAAAGGGTTTCTATTACCAGCAACCGAAGGGGCTTTGACTAAGTGTACTGATGAAGTTTCTTCCCTCTGTTTTCCCACTTGGAGCAGTGCTGCAGTCCTTTTCAAATATAAACGTGTAAATCAGGCAAATGATTAGGGAAAAGAGAGTCATAACAGGCCCTCTTTTTCCTTTCTCTCTCTCCAAAAGGGTAGGTAAGAAACGTTTTCACTTTATTCTTACTTTTTCTCTAATGATGTAAGAGTTCACTTTGAAAGGTTTTCCTCTAAGTTCTTTGATGAAGTAACTTTGAAAGAATACTGAATTTGGGAAGGAGATGAAGTGCACCAGCCCTTCTAAATTTACTTGCAGCAACTTGAATTCTTACTGTGGTTCGTACTGAGATTGCTTGTTTCCTTTTATTAGTTAACGTTGCTGCTCTTATTTACACAGCTGTTAATAGCGTATTTTTTCCTCATGTTATTTTTGTTTTTTCCAATTCTGTTTGTCTGGGCAAATTTGGATGCTGACAGTTTATGTACAGCCTGAGATTTAAATGTGGAGTTGTCAGTTATTAAAAGCTACAGAAATCACAGTTCATCCTCTTAAGATAGAGTGTTCTGGATGCAATTTTTTGAAAACAGGACTTGAATGACATAGCGACTGAAGCAACTTAGACTTTATATTATTAGTCAGAAGGTAGATCTCTCTGTACCTCTAATTTGAAGATAAGGTAGATTGCAAAGATAAGCCTCCTTTATGATGATATCTTCAATTATGGAAGGAAATGCTTTGGTTTTTCAATTTACATATTTTACTCTAATTTTACATTTTCTCTACTATTCTTTTATCTTCCTATCTTTTCTTACTCCCAGTGCTCAACATACAGAAGGTAGAACAGGGGAAAATCTATTTGGCATGAGAACACCAGGAACTGACCTATGCAACAGATTTAGATTGACATCTTTTTAGCGATAATCAGCAGAAAGTGAACAACTATTTTTTTTAAACTTTGAAAAGTGATTCAATTTCATCTGCAGAAAATAAATAGCCATGCAGTCAGGAAATTTTCATGTCCAATTTTTCTCTAGGGTGACTGATTGCGTTTTGTGGGAAAAGACAAAATAAATAAGAACCAGAGTTTTTGAGGACGTGTCTACACTGCCCCAGCTGAGATATCTGACAATTATTCCTTTAGATTGAACTATAGGGAGGACTACTCTGTGCCTGGTGAAATTTGTAGAATTGTGACTATCCACCTTACTTTGAACTTCTTCCTTTATCCCCCTCTGTAAAGGCTACATCCTGCATCTTATAGGATGTGTGTAATCACATATGTATTTTGACAAAAATTTCCACTGCGAAAGATAAAATGCATAGGATAATCAAGGAAGTCATTTTTATTCAGCCTATTGCAATAGGGAGGATATCATCAATCAGAAACATCTTAAAGAAAAGGAAGGGGGACTCAAGTCGGCATTATCGAGGCAAGTAAACAAGGCAGACACCCCGAGTCTTATGGGAATCATTGAGGAAGGATGGAGATGAGTCTTATCTGAGTCACTGAGGAAGGGTGCAGATGAGTCTTAGCTCAGAATAGGTGAGGGCAGAGTGGTCCTGGGAGGTTAGCTCTGTCTTAGGACCCAAAGGGTAGGGAGGGTTTTTCAACTGTTGCTGCTTTCTGGAAACACAGGGCACAGGCAAAGTTCAACACTGCCAGTCCTCCCTCTTGTTCAAGATGAGTATAACTTGCTGCTGAACATCTCAAAGGTGATCAAAGACAGGGTCTAAGAAATCATGGTTTGAGGATTCTTGTTTTGCATTTCTCCAAACCCAGCCGAACCATCTGTTGAGAGGTGGTGGCAAAGGTCAATTGTTTTAGTGTCCTGGAGATAAGGCATCTTAAAAGAGGAATGCTTAAAATGAAAAAGAAAAACATTAATATAAAAAGTTGTACTCCAGTCAAGAGCCATGAATTGAACCCCAAGGGTAATCAGTCCGGTGGATTTCAAGAGGTCTGTGGAGGAAAATCTTCTGGTTAGGCAGTTATGAGCTTTTTGATGCTCTTGAGCTAGGATGTTGGTGCTCTGGGTGATGTTGTCCACAGTATTGGTTACCCCTCATGCAAAAGCATGTGTGACCAGACTTCCCTAACAGTCCAGACAGTAGCCTATCCAGGGAGAATTCTGGTCCATGCCTGGTTGACTGTGATGAGTCCTTTGAGGTTCGTATCAAGTCCTGGGGCTTCAGCTTGCAGAGCTTCTTGAGGTTTTGGGATCTGATAGGGATCTGGGCAGTCAGATTTCAGTTCTTAGTGATGCCCAGTAGGAAGGAGGAAAAATCGGAAATGCAGGTTTGGAGAATTGTGGCCAGATATTGAAGGAAACTAAGATTTGAAAACTTAGTAAGAGTTGGCAATTCAAGGACGACAAAAGATTCCAGTCCAATTTACAGGTAGGTACCAACAGAGAAAAGATTTCTATAAACCATTAATCTGTTTACAGAAATCATCAAATGATCAGGCCATGAAGCCAAAGGAAGGCAGTACCTGAAATCAAGTGAGTACTCAAAAAGAATAAAAATCACAACCCTGCCTTGTTGCCAAGGGACAAGGGTCCAGAGCACAGCACCAGGAATTGGACTGATTTTTGGGTCGCCGATCCCCAGCCAGGAAAGGACTGCCCTTGTTACTTAGCTGAAGTAAGCAGAAATCTGAAGATGAGATCCATCCTACCCAAGCCACAGCCCCAAACTGTGAAAGACAAAATACACAGGATGAATAAGGAGATGATTCTATTCAGACTATTGCAATAGAAAGAACACTTAGAGGACAATCTCAAAGAAAATGAAGTGAGGTTAGGGTTTTATAGAGGCAGGTAAACAGGAGAATCATCAGGAGTCTTCTGGGAGTCATGATGAAGGATGGAGATGGGTCTTATCTGAGAGGAAAGGTAGAGGTGAGTGTTGTCTCAGAATATGCGAGAGCAGGGTAGGCCTTTGTGCTTAGCCATTTCTCAGAACGCAAAAGAGTAGGGGGGATTTCTCAGCCATCACCTATACTTTGGGGAGCTCAGACTCAGATCAATTCAACATTGTCTCCATTTTCCAAAGGGTTGTTTCAGCATCCTATTAACAGGGATGTACATACGAATAGCTAGGGAACAGACAACTGGTGTGTGGTTGACCAGGGATATCCTTACTTAGCTTTTTCTAACATTATCCAACTTTTTCTTGGACTCTTTTACTGACAAGGAAACTCATGTACCTAAAGAGGCAACCAGTTCTAATTTGAGCCACCTCTGTTACAAAGTTTTCCTTTTTTTTTCCCTCTAAATTTTTAAAATGACTTTTATCTATATGTCAGTTCTAACCACTGGGAAACATACAATATTAGACCATAGAAATACTACCAATCTGATGTTGGAAAGTACAAAATTTAGTTAGAAAATGATGATTTAATCCTATTTTTAAAATACCTACTTGAATTTTATAGAAGAGAGTTGGGAACCAAACTGAAATTGCTAGCGAAATGTTAGCAATTTGGATTAATTAGCAAAAAGCTAATTTACAATTAATGAAAATTCTGAATTAGAGAATACAGTATTTAAAAGAAACTCTGGTTTATTACCTTCCACCACATTCTGTAACTCAAATTCACTAAGGGAACTTGCCTAGAAGATCATTTCAGGAGACCTACTTTAATAAGAATTACTTATAATTAGCATAACAATTTCGTATGCAAATGGTACTTCTAAAGTACTTTAAATTTACTCTTAAGTACTTTACACATTCCCATTTGCAGTCTTATTTACACCTTTAATTTGAGCTTTCTCTGAAGAACGACTTCCCTAATGAAGAGTCAACTTGAAGCCAGCTCCACACATTCTGAATTAGCAAACCCAAATCAATGAGATTTTACTTCATATATGTTAAAGAGGACTATATATAACAAAAATACTGAGTCCTAGTGATATACTATTATACTAAAACTCCACTCACATTTAAATTTTGTAGCATGTATATATACATGATTTATTATAGGTTGGGAAAGAAACGAAGTTATTGCAAGTAATTGGATGTGAAAGGCTTTAAAATTCATACTGTAACTGCCTGTACTATATACCATATATCTTCATCTGGTACTTTTAAAGAAATAGCACTTCTGAAGACTATTTTCAGAAAATAGTTCTTCAATGCCCAAAATCTTAGTTCCTATGTAGAACCAGGAGGAGAAAACTGTAACCAACAACACATTAATAGGTCTTTAAAACAAATACAAACTAAAATGAAAAAATACAGATTTCCCCAAATTTCCATCTAAAGGGTGAAAGAATATGCAAAATAGCTTCTAATTTTAGCTACCCGGGACTCTATATGTTTAATTTACCTCTGAGAGAAAATGCTTTGGACCGCTTTGAAGTTCCAGAATTTTTTTCCATTTGGCAAGCATCGTGGGCCACAATTTTAAAATCCGATTCCTTCTCCATCTACCTTTTGCAGTTTCCAGCTCTCCCATTTATCTCTAGGGACTTGCAGGCTGTGTTTACGTTATGCCAAAGAGCTGAAGCAAAAGTGAAATTCCAATTCATCACCCAGATGTTTCCAAACTCCACGTAGCCATATTTGGAATTGTATATATAAAATATCCCTATAATTTATTAATTTTTCTTCCCCACCTGGATGTTTTGGCATCAAGTCACTTTATGTCTGGCAACTCCTGGGAATTTCATATTAAGGCCTGGAATAGGGGTTCCTTGCTAATCAGTCTGCTTTCATCTTGAAGTCCAGCCAGGCTGGTGGGGGTGGGAGGTGGCTAGACACTCCCCCAACGCCCAATGCTTATAACTCAGGGAGCTTTTTCCGAAGAGTGAGTATCCAGACACCAGGATCAGTGAGAGTGTGCTTGCTGCTCCGGAACAGTGACTAATGCGAGGGGAAGCGAATTTGCCCTCCATTACTTAAGAATAAAATGTATATGTGTGTATATTTATATGTATATATGTGTGCGTGTGTGTATACATGTACCTTTGGCGTTACTTTGTCATGAGAATAAAAAGAAAGTTCTTTCTTCTAAAACGAAGATAAAGTAGTGTTGACGAAAATAATCCATAACCAATCTATAAATGAAAATTTGGGTGAGTTTATTCTGAGCTGAAATCTGAGGACCATGGCCCGGGGCCTTTCTTCCCAAAGGAAGAAAGGGCACTGAAGAAGTGGGGTGCACAGAGTGGTTATATACCCCCAAACAGGGTGTTTCACATATGATTGAAATGTCCCTCCCACAATAGTCACAAGATTGCCCTGTGGCACAGCACTTGATGGACACAGCAGGTAGTGGGTCTGCTATCTTGGTGGACGTAGCAGGAGGCAAGTCTATTGTCTCGAGCTGGGCGGTCACAGGTGAGCGCAGCAATCAGTTTCTAGGCTAAGGAAAGATGCTTAATCCTTAAGGAGATGCCAACTTTGGGAGGGGGAGGGAAGTTGCACTTTTATCTCAAGGGCCTTTGTTCTTGCCATAGGGAATCTCTAAAGCAGATATACAATGCATGCTCAACGGCCTCGGTCAGGCCCTTTTGGAAAGACAAGGTCAGGCCAAATTAGGTTTATACCAAATGGATTCCTCATATTCTCCAATATATCCTATTGCTTGCCATTTTTATTTGTCAGCAGTTATAGAGTTTTAGAGCCAGAAGCTCTCCTTAGAGGAAATTTTAGTCTGTTTCCTTCCTTTCACAGATGAGTAAACTATGCCCATGACAAGTGGAATGACTTGTCCAAGTGGCAGAGTGAACCAAAAAGGAACTAAGACCAGAACCCAAGTCTAAATAACCTGTGCACTGAACACCTACGCCAGTATTAGATTTCTCTATCTTGCCACTGGGAAAACCTATTGGGATAAATAAGGTTTTTATTATGTTAAATGCCAAATTATATTAGGATAATTCTTATATTGAAATAGGCTTAGAAAGTTTTCATTTTGTTTAAATTATACAAACACTGACATTTTTGGGCCTGAATCAAATCATTCCTTCAGATTGTCACATGTAATTTACACTGGGGTCACATGGAAGCTATTAGGAACATAACCTCTGAGCCTCAGTTTGTCCTTCTGGTAAACGAGAAGATGAACAGCGTCCACACAGAATGAATGTGTGGGTGAACCAAACCTGTACCCCACTGTGCCTGGCACATAGTAATTGTCTAATAAATGGTTTCAATGATGCTGATGGCCTGAAAATTCCATACCAGAAACAGAAGTGGGGTTTCCATGAACATGTAGATCAAAGACAAAGGCAGAGGCTATCAATCTTCCACGATAGCAAACTACTCAGCATCACACAGATTTGCTGAATAATGTGTCACATCTGGAGGAAACAAGCTCACAAATCATAGGAGAAGATGCTGTGATTTAAAACACATAGAAATGTAAACTCAACTGAGATCAAAAAATTGATTTTATAACGCTGAGGACGGCAGGGAAGAAAGAGGTGAGAGTTTTTTCAGTGTACAAAATTAATATTCGAAAGAGCTTTGACAGACCTTGAGAGACGAAAAAGAAAGAAAAAGCAAATTGCACCAAACAATCTAATCTAATCAACCCACCGAAAGTTTTGTTCTGGAGTGGAAATACATCAAATATCACTAACAGTGGCATTGGTTTGGAAATTGGACACCTATGTCAGCTCACACCGTACAAAGATGTGTAATCATTGAAGCCTAAGCTTTTTTTGCAATCTCTTAGCTGCATCTTCCTGAGCAGCGGACTTACTATCTCTTATGAGAAAGTTAAAAAAACTCCCTTCTGGGTGAAGTGATGAAATGTCTACTCCGGGCTGAGGAGACTTTTTGTTAAAAGGTCTCATCTCTCCTATGAGCTTATGTGGCAGACACTTGACATTTAGGAGGGAAGTGTCTTGAGACCATTGCAAATATAATTTCAGCCAAAAATTGCAGTCAAGTACCACTGAAAAAATTTAAGGAACGCCTTTGCATCCTTAGTAAGAATTTTGGCAATAATCGTGTAAAACAAAGTGTAGAGACAATTAAGTGATATTAAGATACTCAGTCTTGAATCGAGGGACAAGCTCTTGAACTCTCAGCTTGCCATACATGAAATTCGAATGGGTACCTGCATTAGTTATGTATCGCTGCATAACAAATCACCACAAATGCAGAGGCTTAAAACAACACACCTTTACTGTCTCATAGTTTCAGGCTACAATCAAGGTGTCAGCCAGTGTTGGTTTCGCACCTGGAGACTGGACTAGGGACAGTCTGCTTTCCTGCTGGAGATTGTGGGCAGATTCAATTTCTTGTGGTTGTAGGACTGAGAGCTTCATTTTTTTGGTAGACTGTCGGCTGGAGTCCACCCACAGAAATTGGAGGCTGCCTGCAGTTCCTCGTCACATGGGCTTCACCAAGATGCCACTTACTTTATGGCACTGTGCTTCTTAGACA
Source organism: Equus asinus (assembly GCF_041296235.1). Lineage (NCBI taxonomy): Eukaryota > Metazoa > Chordata > Mammalia > Perissodactyla > Equidae > Equus > Equus asinus. The sequence continues at coordinate 30,941,740 of NC_091810.1, forward strand.
AAACCAGCAAAAGAGAGAGAGACACATTCCAGCAAAGACAGGCACTACGATCTTATGTAATCATGTACATGCAATCACACCCAGCCTGTTAACTTTGCTATACCCCATTGGTTAGAAGCAAGTCACATTCCTGTCCACGCTCAAGAGGAGGGGGTTGAACAAAACCATGAATAACCAGCGTGTGAGGATGATGGGGGCCACCTTCAGAGTCTGCCCACCACAGTATGTCTGCACAATGACAGGTACCAATGATTATGGTATTTGAGTTGTCTCTTGAATAGTCAAAATTGCCAATATTAATTCTATAAATACCAAAGGCCTTCTGTATTTGCCTAATTGCAAAAGTTCCTACCTCATAGAGTCAATCAACAAATTTTTCTTGAGCACCTACTAAATGGCAGCCCTGCCCTCATGCAGCTGTAAACTACCGGCTTACTCTTAGGCATGTCCTAGGCACTCAGTTATGCTTGCTCACTCTTTTCTTCAAGATATTGTAGCAAAAGAGAACTTTCTGCCTGCTCCCCTTACTTGTTTATCACATTCCTGCCATTCCCTCCCCAATCTCCAAGGGGAGAAAGGGTCCAAAGGCTGGAGTTTTCTTAGCTTAATCACGCATTGAAACAATGCTATGAGAGAAGGTCAACATTTGTGTGAGAAAGTATTAAAAAAACGAAAGCTTTGATACTCAGTTTCCTCACTGTCTACTCGAGTCCCTGGGAATGTGGAGGGATGCAAAATGCTAATGGGATAGTGAGTTATTAAAGATGGAGGGAGGGGCCTGCCTGGTGGTGCAGCAGTTAAGTGCACACGTTCTGCTTCGGAGGCCCAGGGTTCACTGGTTTGGATCCCAGGTACGGACATGGCACCGCTTGGCGAGCCATGCTGTGGTAGTTAGCTCAGGGCCAGTCTTCCTCAGTAAAAAGAGGAGGATTGGCAGTAGATGTTAGCTCAGGGCTAATCTTCCTAAAAAAAAATAAATAAATAAAAGATGGAGGGAAATCAATGAGAGCAGAATAACTTATGGGTACCCATGGGAGTTGGAAGCAGGCTGATCTGATGTGTGACTTGAGAAGGAAAGTAATGACCTACATTACACATTCTTCAGGACCTGCTAATAGTAGATAAGTTTTGCCTACATGTCTCTTACGTTCGTGGGCATGAATAAAGTTTACAATTCTAATTTCCCCAAGTGAATGTGGATAATGACACTTTCACTCTCAAATAAATAAAGAAAACTTGAACGTGACATAGTTACAGATCCACCCTAGATGATTCTAGAATATTCTTCAGGATGAGAGAAAACTCAGCCTTGTTATGAAGTATTTTAATGTCAGCTCAGGATAGAAAAGACTTCTTGAGAGAAACTCTCACAGCAGAGGAAAGGTAAACTGTTTACATTTGCTCCTCGTCCTGCTCCCTTTGAGCAGAGTGCTATCTTGTTAGCAAAAACAAATGAAAGGGGTGCCTTCTTGTCTCGGGACGTGGGGATTTATGCAGGCAACCCGTATTAGTGTTAATGGGTGTTAGACGTGTAAAACCCAGCCCTTCGACATGATAATACATAATACACCCCTTAATTTTTAATTCACTCGGGTCTCAATTTTAAAGCATTTTCTTGTAGTTTGTCCTAATTATAATCATTTTTAATGACAGCTTAAAAATTTCATCCAACTGTCTTATCACATACGGTACTTAATTTCTCAAGTGAACAGTTTTACTGTACACCATTCTGGGAATTTTAAGAACTAAAACATAAAAGGAGAGAAAGTCCTTTGTATGGTGAAACTAGATGCTAATTGTTCTAATATACATAAAGAGACCAAAGCAGTTTCTTGAAGCGTGGGGCTGGCCTTCTTGCAGACGCTTCTCCAGCCCCTTTCAAGGGAGATTCGCAAAAGCCCAGGGGAAAGGAGAAGAAAAGGATTTTTTTTTTTCCATTTTGCTGGGTTCTGCCAAAAATCAGAACTGGGATTGAATATTCATTGTTGTATTCTACATGTTGAATAGACAGTCCTTGTTTGCTTAGACCAAAGTGGAAACTACCCAGCCAGAAAGAATAACGAGCTGGCTACCTTGGCCATACCATCCTTGGACCAGGTTATGTGTTAGGCTGTTTGAGGCACAATGAATTTTCCAACATCTGCTTGCAACCCTTTGGGAGAGTTGACTTCCTGGTATGTTATCTAGCTCATTGGCACCCAGAAAAACACAATGGATCACAGGGTTGTTATACTGCTTAGTTGTAATTAATCACAAGCCGCATGTAGGATGTAGAAGAGTTAGAAACACATACGCACACACGCGCGCACACACATATATATTTTTAAACTAGCTAGAGACACTCAGGGTGCAGTTTCTTCCCCATCTTCAGTGGTGTTAATGCCCTGGCCCATGGCTTCATCCGTTGTCTCCTGGGCACTTTTTCTCACTGCCCTTAGCAGTCCAATGTTACCCTAAGATCCTGCCTCAGGACGTTTGATTGTGCTGTTCCCTCCACCAGTTGCCTCTTCCCCTACAAATGGTGGTCTCTGCTCAAAATGCCCCCTCCAAGAGGCTCTCCCTGACCATGCTTTGTACCCATTCCCCCAGTCACTCTTTACAGCCTTACCCTGCTTTTTACTTTTCTACAAACCCCTTATTACTACCTGAAATGATCTCATATATTGTAAAAGGAAAATGTTCCATTTCAGCAGCCACTGCCTGGAGGACGCCAAAACTGAGTGCTGTGTTTCGTCACAACTGAAGCACTCTGACGTGCACTTTGAGTGGCTTTGGTTCACCAGCCCCAAGTCAGACCTAGTCCAAGACTCCTTCCTGATCACCAACAATGGGGCTTGTTTTAACCACTTCTGCATGGACCTGTGGACCGTGGGGCCTAACTGGGGTGCTAGTGTTCACTCCTTAGTTTGTGTATCCACCACTAACTGCCTTTTCTAATGTTTAAAAACTCCTGAGTTTCCCTCCTCAGTGAACTACTCAATGAATTTCTTCACTGGTGTATATGCCCTTGCCTAGCAAATTAATAAACTGAATTTTTTCTTACTTATTTGTCCACTCTGGTAGTCTTTGTATTACTTGTTGACAGCTTTCCACTTATTTATTTACTGTGCTTCTTCCATAGAATATAAGCTTCACGAAAGCAGGCATTTTAGTGGTCTACTTACTGCTGTGTCTAGACCAGTGCCTGGCATGTGACAGATGCTCACTGAGTTTTTGTCGAATTATTAGCAAATCGTCCTTATCTTTGCTCTCAGCTGATATACACTGACTGGCCAGAGCAATTAAACAGGACCGATGGCTATATCTATATAAAGCAACTGAGAGCTGAGAAGAGGGCTTGGGAAAGGTTCTATCAGATTTTGATATTATATAAGTTACTTAATTATTTGAATTTTCCATTTTCAATGTGATTTGGGAAGGGGAGTATAAATATATATACAGAAAAGTGCCAAATCATCCATTTATCGCAAATTTTCACAAAGTGAACACATCTTGGAGATCAGCACCCAGATCAAGAGACAGAACATTATCAGGACCCCAGAGCCTCTACACTCCTTCTGGACCAATCCACCTTGAGTAACCACAGCAAGTGGAACGTTTTCCCCAGTGCAGATCAGTTACCTGGGGCGTGGATGTACTGTCATTAGAACACATGGCCATTTAATGCGCTAAATTAACTGTTGAATTGGAAGGAAGCTTTGCATTTTCTGCTTTTTTTTCATGTTCTGAGGATTTTTGAGTTTTGTCATGTTTTGGTCACTTATTATTTTTTGAGAGGCTGGAGGCCTCCACTGAATGCCTGCTGAGCCAGCAGAAGATTCATGTACTGTGTCTGGTAAAGGCTGTAACATTTAGGTCTCTTCCCTTTCAGTTTACCTGGGTCACTCCACAAGTAAGCACTAACTGGACTAGGAAAACTCACCTTTACTTAGTGATTAACTAGTGATTGTCCTTAGTGAGTAACACTGAGGACACCTTTAAAGAACAATGGAGACACTTGAAAGTTGTGACATTTATATTATTTAAACTGTGCTATAGAACAAGCCACACTCCACACGATCTCCACACCATCTGTAAGGCAGGAGCTCCGGACCTCCACTGTGTATTGGAATCACCTGGGCATGCCAGGTGGGGTGGGCTGCTAAGTAAAAATGCACATTCCTGTGAATCATTTCCAAAGACCCAAATTCAGTTGTTCTTGGAAGGGTTGTTTTTATTAAGAACCCCGTATGATTCTAAAGTAAGATGTTGTGAAGAGTGATGTGGGGACCAGTAACCTGATTTCTCTGGTAGGACTTGGGTTGTGGTTAATATCAAAAATACCCGAAACAGAACAAATCGAAACAAAACCCAATAGCAACAATAAAAAAAATTTTTCTCCAGTAAATGCTCATAACTCTTCATGAGTAGGCAATTTCCTTTTCCTGTAAGAGAAACAACCCTAGTAATAGAGTTCTTACACACTCACACACAAAGGCTTTCTATACACAAACATTTTAAAGATTTCATATAAACCATTCACCAGTGGGGATTAACATGAGTTTCATCAGGAACTTGATATCGATAGTGACATTTGGAGGAAAATCTGGATGTGGTCTGACCCTCTATAGTTTGGGTACATCGAGATCTAACGTAACTATTGGGAAAAAGCAGCATTTTCCCCCATCAGTTTACTCCTGCCGGGCTCCTGTTCCAGATGGCAGGAAGGCACAAACGCTATTTCCGTGCGTGTGCGGTCTGTCTTCACTTCCTTTTGGGAAAGGCCCAGGTTTTTCTGGGTGGTGTGTGTAGAGTTCACGTTTGGCTGTGCATGTCCCCTGTGCATTGTCCACCCATACACCAATGGCCACCTTGACTCTCTCTGAAAGGGCTCTAGGGTTTGCAGTGTAATGATCAGAGCCCAACATTTGCCCAAATAAGTTTACTCCAATCATGTGCCAGATGGAATGAAGAATGCAGGCACAAACATTTCTCTCTCTCTCTTTTTTTGGATGCATCTCTCCCATCTATGTGCATGTGCAGTCTGTTTTGACTTCTTTTTGAGAAAGGAACAGGTTTTCCCATGTGTTTTATGTAGGGCCAATGTTAAGACCAATAGTGGTGCTCTCCCAATGGCACAGACTGGTCTTATGCTAGTACCAGCCACCCCCCAAGTGGCCCGTGGTACGGTTCCAGGGGTGAAGGTGGGTGGCAGAGTGGGTGTAGTATCTTCTTTGACCAAGAATGCCTAGGGACTGGACTCGAAAGGCATCGGCCAACCCTGCAGGGGAGCTCATGTCCACCAAGGCAGTGGGCAAGAAAGCTAATCTCACTTATCCAGTGTGGCTGGGCCAAGACGTTCCGTGGCCCTGCAAGTGGAAGGGGAAGCTGCATCTACCATAAATGCCAGCGGCTAAAAATCACCACCAAATTAGTAGCTTCCAAATATCATTTGCAATAAAAACTTCATGATAAAGAACATGTTAATACCCAATGGTTAGTGGTTTTTACGATGACGTTAAACCATTTGTATGGAGGCTGTACTGCCGATGCTGTTTCCCTCTCCGAAGAAAGAAATTGGCTGCCCGTGCGGCGTTGGTGCGCTTTCACTGTTGCTATAAAATCAGCCCCCAGGAGAATTTTAAGTCTCTTGAATTGCTTTTTAGCACAGACTAAGGAAGTAAAAGTTCTAAAACTGCCTGGTTACAGACAAATCACTTAAAAAGCCAGCTTTGTACTGGCAAAGTCGTGCTACAGGAAATGTTTCAAAAGGCAGAAGCTAACAATATGAAAGCTAAGTATTGTTATTTATTTAACAAACGAAGCAGGCTGTCATTGAAAACTAAGAGCCTCCAGGAAATCTTTAAGGTCATGCGAAATGCCAGATCCTTGTTGTAACAGACGTCCTGCTATACTGCGTGATGATGTTTACACACGTATGTCTTGGCTGGTGGACTTGTTTGTAAACAGACACATAGGCACATATTCTCTGCTCAATAAAAGATCATTAATCCATTGCAAGTTGATTCAAAATAGTACTTTACGTGAAGCCGTTCTCCAGATAGCCAGAATCATTGCATCTTTCAATGAAAAATATAGAATAATCTAGATTTAGTTTAATTCAAGTCTAACATACTGAAAGTTAAACTAACTTAGTTGTTTATTAAATTGTTATTAAGCTGACTTAGTTGTATGTTAAATGTACCCTGTGTACGCAGTGTTTTTACAAAACGGAGTGAATCCAGACCAAAAGAGTGACCATGAGAGATCAGTGGCATTCTAGAGATGGGGTTATGTGACTTGATTGAATTGGTCAGTGTCATCTGTTCCTTCCACTGTGTGGTGAACCCTTTCAGGACAGATACTGTGTGAACTCATCTTTCTATTCAAATTATATTTCTATTCAAATCTGTTCCTTGTTCCCTGGCTCCTACAGTGGTATTCTGCACCTAAACGTGTTCAATAAGCATTTAATGTCAGGAAACTGGTGTGGTTGTGTATTCGCAACTTCAGTGGAAGGATACTATTTTGTTTCATTCATTGGCCAAGAACACAAAGATCATAATTAGGAAAATAATTCTGTCAAACAAAATGAAACATTTGGCCTGGTTTTAACTGATCGCCAGTGAGACCCTCAGTCCAGGAATCCATTTAAAAGTGGTCCAACATAAGCCACTGGCACTTTGCCACATGCTGTAACGCTCCCTGGCTTACATGCAATGACCTTCAGGTTGGCCATCCACATGTATTCCAAACAACCTATCTGCCCCAAATGTAACAAAGAGCTAGGATTGTAAAATCCGGGGAAGACATTTGAGAAATCATAAACAACCCTGAGGATTTGAGTATTTATTCTAGGCTGCTTATGATGACATATTTTTATAACACTTGTCTGGGTGCCAGGTAATGGCAGGATGGAAAATCACGTTCCCCAAATAAGTGAAGGGTGTGTCACCCTGAACCACTTCCATCTCCAGCAAACTCTATTGATAGCCGAGAGAGTTTAAAGGTGCAAGAGAGATTTAATTCCTCTCAAAATGTCTTTTAAGAACCTTATGTTCAGAGAAGGCTTCTTTTTCTTCCTTTTTCTTTCTTTTTTTTTTGACAGCCCGCTCTCAGTGTTTGCTAATTTGTGATCTTTAGAAATGTCTAATGTGTTTTCGGGCCTTCTGTGTACCTTTAGTGAGAAAGGTTTCTCTGCTTAATTAATTTACATTCTTTTTTTGTTTGCCAGACAGGGTCTTCTGTTAAAAAAATTTTTTTTCCCCTAGGAAGCAAAGAAGGAATTGGAATAATTTTGCATCTCGGTTTTGGAACATTTTATTTGGGTAATTTGGGGATCAAGCTGACGAGAAGAGATGTATAAATCATATCCCTCTCATTTTCTAACACTGTGTTTCATAGAGTATTTGCTGGAAGGTTAACTTAGTTTTTCTTTTTTTTTTATTAAAGTATGACTTGAAATTGGGATTCCAGTAGGAACCCTGTATACTTTCTAAGCACTTTGCTACTTCTCGTTGTAAAATAACCCAATACAAAGTTTCAAACACTATACAAATTAGGGATGGTCATTAAAGTAGTTACCCAAGATGCCTGTATGTTTTCCCCTCAAGTAATTAAATTTACACATGTAAGTTAGAAGCTGCTACAGAAAAAGTAGCACAATTTGTGTAAAAACCAGGGCTGAGAAGTTGTTCCTCCTCTCTGAAAATTAGAATTCGCCCAGCGTGCGAAACTATAATGCCGACTTCACGCTGGTCAAGTAAGAGACCATTATTAGTGACAAGTAAAACCAGGAGATTTGCAATTATGACTTTGTTCCGTTAGGGGTTGAAAAGTGCAGACAATTTATGCCAAATACATCAGATTTCTTGCATTTTTTGATGTTATTAGTAGACTTTGCTTTCACATTTGCTGAAATTTGCATGAGGTATGCCCTAGCTCCAGGGAAGAGAGTCAAAACTGTGTTTCAATGACCAAATTGAAGCTCGTAATCTCCAAAGAACTTGGAAACTGGTTTCTTTTGGGGCTATGGAAAGTCATTTGGCTGTTTCTTACAGAAGCCAGAGATATAACACAGCAGAAGACCGTTTTCATTCCTCTTGAATGTCCAATAGTGAGCATCTGAGGAAGACGTGGAAGTGTTCCAGGATATATACAAGTGGACTGTACCATGGAATCGCAACCTGGGCAGTCACACAGGGCCCTGTGCTCAGAAGGGGCTGCACTTGTTCTGACTCTCCGCTGTCTCCATCTTGAAATTTTAAATAATTTTATCTTTGAAGTTGTGTTTTGTAAGTGAAGTCTGATGGGATGACAGACCATGCAGGTGAAAGGGCAGATATGTGTAATATGTGTGTTCATTTTTCCTGACACCCCATTTGCATATAACCTTCAAGAAGCCCCTTGATCACAGAATTTTGGAGGATCCATGGTGTGTGGGAGTTCAATGAGACTCAACGTGAGAAGAAAAGGAGCATGTTATGGAAGCCCAAGTTCCGTAGAGAATTGGTAGAATGTGAGCGAACCAAGAAGTGAAATAAAAATAGTAGAGTTAGTTTTGTGCAGTGTTTCTACCGTTCTGGTAAAAATGAAATACATACAGGTTTAAGAGCTATGAAGTAGAAATTGTGTAATTTTGGTGACTCCATGTGCGAATTATGTTCTTATATTTGCATTTAAAACTGGCACTGCATAATATAAAGATGAACAGTAAAAATCATGCTAATAATTTAAAGTTTTAACTTTACTGAGAACAATATTAAATGACAAACAAAAACCACTATGACAAGTTGAAAAAGAGAGAGAGAGATACCATGGAAGAAAGGAAAACACTATATTTTAGTATCTTTAATGGCACTTTTCCTCTACTTTTTGAGCAAGAGGTCCTGCATTTTCATTTTGCATTGAGCCCTGCAAATTGTGCAACTGGGGTTGGTTAGGAAGACAGAAACCATGCTAGTTATTTTAATGGAGATAATTTAATATAGGGAATTGGATAAACACGTATTGATGGGCTGAAAAGGCAAAAAGAGAACATGGAGGTAACTCAGATAGTAAATGCAGACAGCAGTCACCACTCCTACAGCAGGGAGAATAGAGGGAGGAGCTGGGGTTATCAACACCTAGGAGCTGAGAGGAGGAGCCTTGTGAAGCTGGGGCCCAGATGGCTAAGAAAGGGGCATGACTGGCTGGTGTCGGTATCTCAAAAACTGAGAGGAGCAACCCCACAGAGTCAGGCCTTAGATGTCTGAGGAGTGGCCATTGCTTCTTGTGCTGGTCCCTCTGACATAGTGCAGTGTGGCTGGTTCTGGAAACTAGATCATCACTGCTGGAGCCGATTACTGCTCCAGGAACAGCGCTCAGGGAAGGAGCGAAGTCCTTCTGCCTCCTTCTGCCTTCTGATTTACTTTCCGTGCTCCCTATTGGCCAGCTAACAAGAACTCAGTTGGTAAAGGAGAAATATGGTTTGCAGAGTCCCAGCATGAGCTTCACAAAGTACAGTATGTAAGGATGGGATCGCGGCTGTGAGACTTCCTTAATAAATTAACCATTTTGGGAGCTCTGGAGTATTAATAACTTGTTACAAAAGCCGAGTGTTCATGGGGGGCCACAGACAAAGCTATAAGGTTCAACCTGAGAAGTTAGAGAAGTATCCCAGAAGAACAACACTGTATCTTCAAGGCTGAACATTTTGCTCATCTACGCTCACCCATTTCCAGCCACAGTGACTTCCATTCTCTTCCGTGACGTGTCTAGCCCATTCCCACCTCAGGGCATCTCCAGGTCTGGAGCACCCTTTTCCCAGACATTCCCATGGCTGCCTTCTTCCTATCTAGGTCTCAGCCCAAATATTTCCCCCTCAGAGAGGCCTTTCCTGACCTCAAATCCAAAATGAAACCTTCCCTCCCACCCTGAGGCACTCTCTACCTCATTGTATGCTTTGTCTTGGCAATTATCAATATCTGAAAGGATCTGCTTGTCTGTTTAATGTCTTCCCATACTGGAGTGTCATCTTCATTGGAAGAGAAAGATTGTCTAACTTGTTCAGTGCCCAGAAGATGGCTGGTACTTGATAGGTACTAAATAAAATATTTGTTTTTAACTCCAAGTGGGAAAGAGTCCTACAGAAAATATTTTCCATCATTAATATTATTGTGTGAAAGGGTAGAGTATGGCTAGGAATACGGTACTTGGCTAAAGTGGTGCTCATCAATTTTATGATTATAGAATACTCTACTACTTTTTAAACATAATTGAAGATTAATCACACTTAACTCATTGAAACTTTCTACTTGAGGGGTTCCTGATGTGAGTGTGTGCTTGCGTCTGTGGGTCCAGGCACACTTTTGAATTCTAGAGTTTTTAGTGATACAAGCGAATAGATTAAAAGATTCAAAAATGTTTTCTGAATGACCCAAATGTCTATCAACTGAATGGATAAACAAAATGTGGTATATCATATAATGAACTATTATTTTTGTCATAAAAAGGAAGGAAGTAATGATACACAATACAACATGGATGAATCTTGAAAATATTGTGCTAACTGAAAGAAGCCAGTCACAGAAGGCCACATATTATACAATTCCATTTATATGAAATGTCCAGAATAGGCAAATCTATAGAAACAGAAAGTATATCCATGGTTTCTAAGGGCCAGGGTGGTGGTGGTGGGATAGGGTAATGATAGCTAAGTACAGGATTTCTTTTTAAGGTGATGAAAATGTTCTAAAATTGACTGTGGCGTTGGGCGTACATATCTGTGAATATACTAAAAATCACTGAATTATACACTTTACTTGGGTAAATTGTATGGTATGTGAATTATAACTCGATAAAGCCATTATTAAAAATAAATGTTTTCTGGCTCAAGATGGTGGAGGAAACATACACATTTATGTTGTCTCCCACCCTATATACTAGGGATGGGCACACTATAGCCCATGGACCAAATCTGGCCCACTGACTATTAGCCTGTTTTTTATTTTTATTTTTTTAAAAAGTTACATTGGAATGCAGCCATGCTTATTTGTCTACATATTGTCTATGGTGGCTTTCTTATGACAACATCAGAGTTGAATAGTTGTGACAGACTTCATTGCCCACAAAGCCTAAGAAGTTTATTATCTGGCCCTTTAACAGAAAATGCTAGCCCCTGTTTTAGAAGAAAAAGACAGGCAGACGAATAATAGCAACATGATTGAAAGAGCAGACACTTGCCATGCTAAGTGCCATGTATGAAGCATGTTAAAACAGAATATGTTGGAAATGGCCACCTGGAAAATTTCCAAAGAAAAGCCAACCTTGTTATGAGCATTTCTTTCTTTCGTTATCATACGGTTATTCCCTAAATCACCCTATTTCAGTGACTCTAAGATTCTACCAATTATAGGAAACGCTATTACTGTATGTATTACTAAGGAAGAAAGAAATATTTTAATTAAAATATAACACAAGGCCTTCCCACCACAGAGAACTTCTATTTTGCAATTATTGAACAAGCTCATTCATTTAGGTGGAGTTTTATCATACATCGTTCTTCACATGCAGAGAAAGGTGGTCGTGAGCTGTGGCAACACGCAGAGAGAAACCTCACTGTTGGTAAATCTGGAAAGCCGTCCTGACACTGGGCCCTCTATTTCCTGCCTCTTTTCCATTGCTTCTCTTACTCTCTCCTTTGTTTCTCTCCCTCTCTTCCCAACTGTTGCATCTGTCAGTCTCCTCTGCCCAGATGCTCCATATCTTCCCTTCCTCTGATCAGCCCCTCAACACACTTCCTCTCTTTGTGCATTTCTCTCTGCTTCTTCTCACACGTCTTCCCCATCCCCCTTCTTGTGGTGAGTACAAATGGCCCGTGGATAGTGATTATAAGATACATCTTGACTTCAAGGAGGGTAACATATGAAAAAAAAATGCACGACTTGGAATCCGTGAAGAATGGTTTTGGAGGGCTGTGGACTGTAAGTTGTAAACAAGATGATGTAGACAGGTTACGGTGCAACAGTGCTAGTGTAGCCAGTGCTGTTTGGCTTATAAATTGGGTAGATTTTTGTATGTGTGTGACCAACTCATAATGCCTGGAGACATTATTGTGTTCAGCCCCATTAGAAAAGGAATCCTTCCAGCCCTCTGCTGGGGCAGGCTGTGATAACTAAGACATGCATGAGCTAGTTCATGTTGGAGGTCTAGTGGCTGGAGCCTTGTTTCTCAATTGCAGTTCCTGCTCTGACTGATAGGGGGCTCTGTGGTAACTTTCAGTCAGCCTGGACAACACCCTCTTTGCTCCACCTTCCCTTTGCTCTCTAGCAGTGGTTCTCAAAGGGTAGGTCCCAGACCAGCAGTATCAGCATTCCCTGGGAACTTGTTAGAAATGCAGATGTTTGGGCCCCAGCCCCTACCTGCTGAATCAGAACCTCTGAGATTGGTGTCCCTTAAAGTGTGTTTCAACAAGTTCTCCAGGCGTAAGCTAAAGTTTGGGAACCACTTCTTGACAACCTACTTGGAGTGGTGATCCCTGTCACCTTTATAGGCTTCCGACCTGTAGGCCTTATCTTCTGCCTCATTGCGATTACGAGTGGCAGGAGGTGACAATAAACCTAAGTTTTAAAAACTCATCTCAGGTGAGACTTTGTTCCTGTGGAAGGGACTGCTCAGTTAGAGGAAAGGGCCCTGCTCTTTTGGCATTGTTGGGAGTAGAAAATTTGCCTTCCCTGGGTGATGAGATAGAACATGACTAAATAGGCACTGTAGACTGGGCAGTGAGAGAAGCCCTTACAGAAGAGGTGACAGTTAAGTGGACTGTGAAGGCCAAAAAGGCATCAGCCTTTCTAAGATCAGGAACAGTGTCTTTCTTCCTACCCTCTTCTGCATTTCAAATCATCCTTCGCATGGATGACAAGTTGATACACTTACAGCACCCATTTATTCATGCCACACTACTGTTCCACAGAAGGGAATACGGCTCCTGCCACAGAGTGTGTGTCACTACCAGATTTACTCTGCATTTCTCCATGGCCCACATGCTACCCATCCTTTCTATATAAGTATTTTTACTTCCGTCTCAGGCTTTCCTCACGCATTCATCCCGCCTGTATGTGCTTCTCTTCCTTACCACCAATTTGAAGCCTACTGACCTACTGCTGTGTCACTGTATTAAATAACCCCATTAATCACACTTCCTTCACAAAGCCTTTCTATAGTACCACGATTTTTACATGGTCCCCATTACACACTATTTGTACATCGCTTTATAATTGTTGCCTTAAGTTGTAAGAAGTGCTTATCCATAGGTATATAAGCATGGATCTGCCCATTTTTCCCTAGGTGTTTTTAAGATTCAGATCAGATTCAAGTTTTCGCAGAGTCTACATAGTATAAATTTAATGAATGTCTATCAAACTCATATAGGAAAATATGCCGTTATGTGAGTAAAGAAATTATTTGTGGCAGAGTTAGCACCTAACCTAATTCATTTTTCCTTGAGGGCAATTTCTGTTTGGTGTATCTAAACAAACAATAGAGGTGGGGTTCAGAGGAATTGCAGAAAAGCGGGAAGATACCTGCTTGAGATTAAAGAGTTTCCAAAAGGGACCAGCAGAATAGATTTTTCAGTATTAGCGATTTCATAAAAGGGAATAAAGAAGAAAGGGAAGGAAGAAAAGCAAGAAAGATGAAAGAATGGATTGCAAACAGTGGAATTTTAAAAAATAGAGCTATGAATTAGAGGATTCAATATTTTCAAAAACAAGCACAATAGCCATCATTTTTCCTTTTTAATTACATATTTCGAATCTCTCAGTTTTTGAAAGTTTACTACAACATAATTCCCCCAAAAGAAGGAAGATTTCCAAATCACCATGTAAATGACAAAAATCAGGGTTGAGACTCATCTCAGACACCAGATAGCACACACACGTGTGCTCTTAAGAAGCTTTCCCGGCTTCACTGTGCCCATTTCAGAGCAGTGTAAACAAAGCAGCAAGCATCCTTTTGTGCCTTAGAAAGTGAAACAAAGGTGAGAAGTCTGCAGCCTAAAACAGTGGTTAAGAGTTTAGGGTCAGAACTGAGACTGCTGTGGAGTCAGACAGCGGTGTCAAATATCTACTCCACCCCTTACCAGCTGTTGGCCTTAGACAACTTACGGGACTGCTCCTGGGGGTGAGCTGAATAGTTTCTCTTGCCTTGTTGGGAAGATTAAAAGAGATAAAGCATGGGAAGCTCTTAGCATAGGGTTTGGCAAGTAATAAACACTCAATAAATGCTAACTATCATACAAAGAAGAGGCCTTTTTGTCTAACCACCAGATGACATTTCCTTCCTTTTGGGTTCGCAGATTCCACTATCAAGTGATTATAAAGCTACATGCTATCTCACAGTAAGGCCTGCTTTCATGGCTCAGTTTTATGAGTTTCCTGGCTATCTGAGTGCTAGGAAATCCTTCATCTGACCAATGTGCCAAACCCGTTTCCCTGCTAAAAAACAAAACAACAGTGTCCTATTCAAAAACAACATAAAACAGAAGCCAGAGAACGAACGCATTTTTACAGTAAAGAGTAATGAGCACATCAAGAATGTGATTTCTGCCGTAGTCCAGGTGGCCTTGGAGGCAGGTGACACAGGGGCCATGATGGTATTAACTTCCTAAGAGTAGATAAGTCAGCGAGAGCTACTCAGTCACTTGACAGAAGTCAATTCAGGAGGCATCTGAAATGCCTGGCTTTAAAGATAATCACTTTAGGAATCAAAAAGCGGTCTAATGTTTGAGTCATGCCTTTCAAATGCAACAAATCATTATACCTGTCAAGATTTATGGACAGATGTATTTATGTTGACACTGGACTACTAATACTTTGACAAATGAGGGACCTTGACATATACAACAGACATGTCCAAGACTATTTCCTGATTCAAAAAAAGGGATGAAGTAGTGAATCATGACAAGCTGGCGATGTGAGCTGGCATGGCTCTGGAGGGCTTCCGCTGGCTGCCCTGGCTCCACCACTGCCCAGTGCCCATTGCAGAAGGCCCAAACAGTGTTCAACACAAAGCACCCCTCTCACCAGTAAACAAGACTGGAAATGGCTGTTATGAAAGTCTAATAAAGAATGAACTCCCATGGAGGTCACGCACGCACTGAAATGAGTCTGATTCCCTAAGCCTCAAAGGATTTGTGGCCCTCTGTGAAAGAAGTGAGGAGAATTTAATTAGCAGCTGGGAATCTGAGTGGTGAGGGTGTAGTGGCCTCAGCTTCTCACTAAGTTTATTAAAGAGGCTAATTTGTATCAGTGAATTAAAGTCAGGGCTTGATTCATACTCAAATACCTGGAAGAAATTTGCTTTGGAAAAAAAAGAAGTCTGTAAAGAGACAATTAGATTTATGATCTATCATCAGGAATTTGATAAACTCACATGGTCAAAAGGGACCTTTGATGAGATTCATTAATGTAATAGAATCTATAGTATTAATAAGAGGGAACTTTGCAGGTGGAATTTTATTTCTACCTGCTTGTTTTTGGATATTGTCCCCTGAATTTTTTACCAACTCCCACATCTTGCCTTAGGAAAGTCCAATTTATAATAATTTAGTCCTTGGATTAAAAGTAGTGATCTTTTTGGGGGCAGGGAGTGAAGAAGATGCACCCTGAGCTAACATCTTTTGCCAATCTTCTTTGTTTTCTGCTTGAGGAAGATTAGTCCTGAGCTAACATCTGTGCCAGTCTTCCTCTATTTTGTATGCAGGTCATCACCACAGCATGGCTGATGAGTGGTATAGGTCTGCACACCTGGGATCTGACCCCCTGAACCCCAGGCCACCAAAGCTGAGTGCACTGAACTGAACCACTACTCCATCAGTCTGGCCCCAGAAGGGATTTCTTTATTATAGGACAACTCAGTGTGCATGAAGGCTTACAGGAGAAAACAAGAGCCTTCAATGTTGACAGTGAGCTTTTCCACGGGAAAGGAGATTGGATACTGAGTACTACTGCAGACAGGGAGAACTTGGCGCTACTGAATGAGAGGTCCCCACAAGGTACAACAGAGAGCTTGGGTGGAAAACAGGGGTTCAGCTAGTATATCTCCATGTTCTTACGCAAATACACATACACTTTCTGAATTTAGTTGTGACATTGGAAAACAGAAGAATAACAGGAGTTCTGCGGGGTACAGACAACAACTATACCAACATTCATTCCTTTGAAAAATATTTATGAACACATACTGTGCTCCAGACATCATGCTAAGCTCTGGAGATACACCAGTAGAATATTGCAGATAACACCCTTGCCTTCAGGAGCTTACACTCAAGTTGTGGGTGGTGTGAGGGGAAAGAGCGTCAAACAATGAACACATAGGCAAATAAAAAGACAAGTGCAGTGTGAGATAGATGCCGTAAAGAAAATAAATGCCTGTGGGATAGAGAGTAACTGGAGAAGGGAACTACTCTAGAAAGCAAGTTTAAGGAAGATTTTATAAGAAGATGACCAAGAGAGAAGATCTGAAGAAAGAGAATGGAACAGCCATGCTAAAACCTGATATGTTACAAAGTGGGGCCAGTGAGTTGAAAGGCCCTAAGATAGACTGACACTTGGCTTGTTGTAGGAAAAGAAAGGAAGCTGAGTAGGGCAGAGTAGGTAGAGTGAGTAAAGGCAAAGAGTGGAGAAGGGCCACTGAAGTGGTTTATGCTTAGGAGCCACATCATCTGATTTCAATGAAAAAAACGCATTCTGATTGCTCTGTGGGGAACTGATTCTAGAGAGGTAAGAATCAGCGCAGGGAGATTTGTTAAGACTATCTAGGAATTTAGGTAAGATGCTGGCAGCTTGGACCATGTGGACACCATGCAGATGGAGAGAAGTGGATGGATTTGGGTTTTATTTTGGAGTCAAAGCAGACTGTAATTCCCTAGTCAGTTCCTTCTAAGGTTAAAAAAATTTTTTTTTCTACCATGCACCTAAGATTTATATGGAGATTAATGAAATGGTACCCACACAGTGCTTTGAATTCCTTGGAGGGAAGCAAAGTATTATTATTATTTTCTTTACTCATATTATGAATTTATTAACTTTTAACTCCTAGACTGAGGTAGGTATTTCACTGACAGCTGGGGTCTCATTTAGCTAACCAGGTGCCCATGTTAAACAAAGGTTATATTATTATTGAAGTTATTATTAAAAAAACATAATAGCTCATGTTGAATACCAATAACAAAACCTAATTTCATATAACTCCAGCAGGCAACTTTAGTTATGGAGCCTGGCTAGGTGTACTCAGTGATCATGTTTCTGATACTCAGTGTTCTGTTTTCTCACTAGCTTTAAGGAGGTTTGAGAGCTTGAGTGATTCCAGCCCAATTCGTTCTGAATAATAGCTTTGCACAGTGGTCAAAACCAAAATTCTCTCCAGAATTTTAAATTAAGCTCTTGAGGAAGTGAAGGCCAGCATATTGACAGGGCAAAAGAAAAAACCCAAATTAATTGGTCCTTAAAAAGTAATTAAACCCAGGAAATTTGGTTATAGGAGGAAGGAAATTTTAGAATAAACTTATGATTAAATTTAACAAAGCATAATAAATGTAATAAGAATACACAGCAATATATTTTTCATAGTTTGGATGTGGACAAAATCAGAGCTAATATATCACCTGAGGGCATTCTAATCTCCCCCCGAAGGCCTTCCTCCTAGAAAATCAGATTGTACCAGGCATACTTTTCATACAGGTAGTTGTGAGCACCATCACTTGATCATTGTTTTTTTAAAATAATTAAACCCTGCAAACCGAATAGAATTGCTTAAGTGTGGCAATTGTATGCAGAAATACTGGTTAATATCCATGTTAACCAGGGTAAAAAATATCCCTTAATATGGACTGGGCACTCGTTGAGGATACAGGCATTACTGTCAGTGTTTGTGTGTGTCCGTGAAGGGCACTGTAAGAACCTGAAAATGAGTATTCTCGGAGAGTCAGGAAATCAATATATAGTTGGAAGATGGCCATTACCAACAGCATTAACCCAAATAATAAGTCGAATGTGCAGAGGAAGAGTTTCCTCCAACTGAGTGATCAGTTGTGAACTCTTGAAAGAGTGAAGCATCCTTATCTTTTTCTAGGTCCAGGCCCTTGCTCTCATATTCCATGCTCCCTTCCATCATAGAAGACATTAGTCTTGCCTTAGTTGACTGTGCAATTTTCGTTCTCCTTTTCTTCTTGGTTAACAGAACCCTGATTTTGTTTGGGGTGACCATGTGCCTAGGTCAGCTTCCCAGAATCCCTTGCAGCTAGGTTTGGCCATGTGACATGGTTCCAGCTAATGAGATTTAAGTGGAAATCTGTTGGATGGGGCTTCTTGAAAGCTATTGTTTTTCTAATTTTAAAAGACCAGACTCAATTTAAAATTTTAGCCCACTACTCTTTGTCTTTTTTCTCTTCTTTGCACCAGAAACAGGTGTGATGCCTGGAGATGAGGAAACACATTGACAACGTGAGGCATCAAGCATGACGATAAAAGCTAACTCACTGAGGATGATGTAGAAGTTAGAAAGAGCCTGGGCCCTGATGGCATTACTTAGCAGCGATAATAATCCTGGATTGCCTACTTTCAGATTTGCTAATGCATTTTTAAGCCTTGGTTGGCTGAGCTCTCTGTCACTTATACACTATCCTGAAACACTCAGGTTGACCTTCAGCTTTCACCTTATTTGCAGAGCAGTGCTCCCCATTTCACTGTAAGTTTCCTGAGGGGAAGAGCAAAGCTTTCTTCATCTAAGTGTTCTCCATGGCTAGTACAGCCTAAGATCTAGGGAACACTGAAGTAATTTTAGATTGCAAAAGGGATGCAAGAAATCTAAGGCTTCTTCTATCCCAGTGATTCTTAACCAGGACTGCACATCAGATTCACTGCGTGTGTATATATGTGTAGAAATAAACACACAAACATATGCAACATACCTACCTGGACCCCATCTCCAAACATTCAGATTCAGAAGGTCTGAGATGGGACCCTGGCATCGGTATTTTAAAAAAAACTCTCCAGGTGCGATTAAAATCCTCTCTTCACACGATTGCCAGGAAACTTGGCTTTAACTTCATGTACTATACATATCCATCCATCTCGTTCTGTCAAATACTCCCTTCGAGAAAAGTCTGCCATTCATGGGCTTCCTAAACTTTCTGGTCATATTTGTAACCTTAGTGGCAAGACCTCTTCTCCCCACTCCCCCATTAATGAAACATGGTTTTGTGTAGTACCCAGAGCCTTTTCTATTTTAGCCGTTTGAGAGGGATACAAATTAGAAGGAGTAAGAGTTAAATCACGGCTAGCTAGTCTGGAGCATTTTCAAGAGAAAGCTTCAAGAGTGTGCATGGTAAGGAATTATCATCATTGCACCCCTCAGGTAATTAAAACATTTCAAGGTGGCTAAATAGTGGCTGTCTCTGGAAGGGTTAGGGTAGGGACATGGGGGCATCCAGTCAGGTAGGGGCACTCTGGGATAGTAGGTCCATGGATATTTGCTGTCTATATACCTTGTACATGCATTAGAGATATGCTTTTGAGTATGAAATATTTCCTTAAAATATTGAGCAATTCAGGTAAAGGATATCGTAATTTTACTTTGATCAAAGAATATAGAAAAAACAAACAAAAGCCAAACAAACAAAACACTGAACTGTGTTTCACACCAATTTTCCCTGACAGCAAATGATTCCAGTTTCCGGCCTAAGCAGTTTTCTTTTCCACTACCTTAGTACACAAATTTTCCTGATTAAGGAAGTTTCCTATAATAAGATAAACCCTAGGCCACATTAGAGAACTCACCTCTAAAGTAAGCAGAGTTTTATTTAGAGCAGTTAGGGTATAATTACTTTCCATTGACCCTCAACTTATGAAAGAGAGGCAGGTCATGGAAGACTGTGGATCTATCTTGTTTTATTTCAAAACAAATTCTATTTTTATTTTTCTCTCTTGGACCAGGCTTTCCAATGATCTGCACGGCAGGAGATAGATACAAAAGCATACACATCCCCACAAAGAAGGCAAACTCACAATGTATCATTTCAAAAGCTAGCTTACTTCCTATCTAACCCAACATTTGCTTCAGAGTTGGAGCAGAGTTGGACATTTGCATGCATGTCTTTCCTTCCTTCCCGAAAGTGATGGAGGCTGAAGTAAGGCAGTGACAGGCAGCAAAGTAGTAAGGGGTATGCCACCCCACCATGGTGAGTCCATGGCCGATGTTGCCAGTTGATTACAAAACTCTTTCTTATTGAGCCAGACAATGAACCAGAATCTACAACTCAGTGCTTCAAACAGTCCCTACCCATCTGATGGAGACACCAACTACATGGACCTATTTGCCGTGACTGGTGAAACTTGAAGGTCAATGCTCTGAGGGAGTGGGGAATAATGAATTTCTCAGCCACATACTCATACTTCTGCTTTATGACCCTCTACTTGGTGATGTCAGGCCTTTGGATGGTAGGTTTTTGAAATGTCAGAGGCCAAATCCACTGCACTGAATGAGATGCCTTCCTCCCGGCTTCCCTAAGTCACTCAGAACAATAGTTCCCCAAATTAGTTTGCATTAGACAGACTTGGTGCCCCAGCCCCATTGATTCAGGTAGGTATAAGGTAGGGAGGGGGCCCAGCTATTCTAGCATAGGTAGTCCAAAGTCCACACTTTTAAAGACACCACCTCTGGATGGCTCTAATGCCTTTTTGGAGTGAGAGTCTTATTTTCGGTGGCTCTGGGGACTCATAGGGGTACCACATACAAGGTGCAGTGGATCTCTCTGCCAGTCCCTACCTCTCCTACCCATTTGGTTGAGACCTGAAAGGTGACGCCAGACAGATTTGTCCTAATTCCTCCTCCCACTGATTTATTCACTGACTCACCCTCAAAACAATGAATAACTGACACATAGTAGGTTTTCAAAAACGCCTTGTGTGAATGGATGCGAGAATCCAATTTTACTTTGGGAGGGAGCTCTTAGAGGTCTCCTGAGATGTGTTTGAGGGTCTTTCGAGATCTTTGATCTGCATCGTCTCTTTAAAGATTTTTGCAGGAGAAAAATATAAAGATCTTTTCAGGAGCCCGCTCCAAAGTCAATGCTGTCAGTTGGAATGTGCTTGGAGTGACTTGATCAGGGAGCATCATTTCTGCTACGGATAATTGAGAAGAGCCTGGCTGTCAACTAATCCAGGGACAACCACTGTCTGAAAACTTCCTGTGTTGCACAAGCTGCCCACTATGCATAAAAGAACAAAGGTTGGAGCAGATGTTTGCGTGAGAGTTGTCCAGTTGAAAAATTGGCTCCAAGTCAAAATAAAAATAGGACTTTACAAAATAGATCACACTTGTTCAGTGAGAGTGACTCACCTATCTTTGCATCCCTCAAGGTCAATGTTGCCAGCTGCTTTTTATATAGGGAAACAATTGGCTAATATTTCCCATTATGCCTTTTTAAGTTTTAATGCCATATTCTCAGCAAGACATCATCCCACATAACTGTAAGACATCGGCCTGACATGTTTCAGATTGGGACGTAAGCCATCCACTACCATAGGGTCCGCCTTCTCCTCGAGGGACAAGAGAAAAGTCAGGATTCATGGGAAGTGTACTTCTAAATAACGCCAGATTAAAATTTGTTCAGCTTTCATCTCAATTCAGTTCCGTCCCTATTTACTGAGCACCTGCAATCTGTGCAAGGTCCTGGGGATACGGCGGTGAATCAGCCAAATGGGGTCTGGCCTCAGGGAACTTTTAATCAAGGGCAGGCACCTCTTCTGCACCACAGAGCCCTTTTGAAGTTTGGTGAAGACTATGAACCCCTTCTTGAGAAAATATTTTTGAATACATTAAATACACAGGGTTGTAAAGATAACCAATGATAATGAAATTACCTAAATAATTTCACATTTTTGATATAATGTAAGTGCTTCTTTATTAATATATTAAATAAATTCTTGCAGCGTATCTAACGACTATCATAATAGTGGTGAGCATAAATCTTTCAAGAGATCAGCAATAACTGTAATGTGTCATGAAATATCTGTGCTCTGTTGTTGACAAAGTCATAGCTACTGCTAATACTGTTGTGTTTTGTTGCCTGCAATTATACTAGAAGAAAATGATGAATTTCAGCTTGAGGTTAGTTAAAAAAAAAGAGTAATTTTCTTCCATGACCTTCCCAGCCCTGCCAATTTCTATCTGTGGATCACTTGGAGGTCTGTCATGTCAGGTTAAGAACTCCCGATAGTGGAATAGACAATGAATTTGGTAATTCTCCTACACCATATCTATATCTATGTGTCCATATAGGAATAAAATATAATGCATGGCAGATGTTCTGATAGGAGAGTACCGGTGTTACTGAAGTACCTCATCTACTTACAGCTGGAGGAAGGCTGGGACTTTTGGAAGGAGTAACACGTAGGTTATGACATAGAAGATACGTAAAATTAAACCAATGGAAGGGCTGTAAGGAGGGGGAGGTAAGTACTGTTTTAGACGAGAAACCATATGTGCAGTCTCCGTAAGACAAAATGGAGCATGTATGTGAGGGAGGAGAGAAATTTCCAAGTCTGGACTGTGGAATGGTGAGATGGATGTGGTTGGGAAGGGTTATGAGCTGAGACTGGAGTGGTGAAGATACCCGTTTATAAGGGAAGGTCGTCTATGCTAAGAAGCTTGGCCTTTATCCTAAGACTGTTGAGAAACCATTCTTGGTTTCCAGGAAGTGTTCCTTTAGACAATCATTTTGACTACTATGTGGAAAGAAGATCACGGAGTAAAAGGAAAGAGGCTGAGAGATAGTTGAAAGGCTGCTGGGCTAATTTGGTCACCGAGTTGATGCAAGAGCGAGCGGGCCTCTGGGTGTATGATGGTGCCTTTACTGAACCCGAGAACGTAGAAAGAGATGTGGATTTAGGGCAAGGGAGAAATCCTGCATTTGGTTTCAAATATGGTAAATAATTTCATGTGCCTATGAGACATTCAAGAGGCTATAACCAGTAAGCAGTTGTATATATGCATGGAATCGGATGCACAGAAATAAAATATGGGCTGGAGATGTAAATTAAAATAATCTTTTTCTTGTTGAATACCAAAGATTCTAAAATTGATGAAAAGCTATAGTGAAGCACATGTTGAGTAATTATTTTAAAAAATTACCATTTAATGCTATGTATCAGGCATAATAATATACAACCTTTTCTTGGTCTTCGAAGAATTGGATGATCTAGGTATGTTTGTGCTAACTTCGCAGACAGGAAAATCAATACTAAGAGAGGTTAAGTAACTTGTGTTTCATAAGGTGAGTAAGAGAAAGAACCAGACTTTAAACCAGGTCATCAGATGCCCAAACCCACACTCTTAAATTCTGTGTTCTACAGATTCCCTAACCAAGTACCCTCCACGAAAACAAAAACACAATGTTCCATTTACAGAAAAGACAATAGAAATTTCAGACTTTTTCTTTCTCCCTAAGAAGTCAACCAATTTTTACAAAATTTTCTGCACATTTTTGTTTGAGGGCATGGATTATATCTAATAAAATCTTTTCATCCATTTCATTTTGCACTACGCAGTACATGTTTATTAAATGAATGGAAATACAAGTTTCACCCAAGTTAGATTTATCAGGGAAGAAGAATATGCATGGAAATTTTGTGATTAGGTAGAATTCTGTTAGTTGCAAGAGACATAAGCCCATAAATCTGACTCAAACTAGTTTAAGGGGGGAAAAAAAGATTATTTCCCGAAGAATGGAAAAGTTTTCTTAATGATGGCTGGATCCAGATATTGTTCAAATGATGTCACTAGATTTGGTCTCCTTCCTTTGTTGTATTAGGCTTGTCACAAGGCTGCCCCTAGGAGCTTGAGGTTGACATCCTCTTGGATTCATTTCCGGGAAAAAGAGCTTCTTTATTCCAGTCATTCCAGCATGATTCTTTGAATTGCATCTTTTTGGTCTGGCTGGGATCACACGCTCAGTTTGAGACAATCTCTGTGGCCAAGAAGAAAGACTCTGATGTCTGGATGGGTCTGAGTCACAGGTCCACCCTTCTAGTGTGGGCGAGGATGAGGGTCCTCCCAAAACCATATGCACTAAGGGGATTAGAGGGGTGGGACCTCCCCCAAAACGCAGGCTCTGCTAATAGTAAAGGGAGGAATATGTGCTGGGCAGGCAAAAACAACAGATGTCCATTACATTTGGCCGCAGCAAAATAAGATTCTGGTTTGTCACAAAGAATGCAGTTTTCATATAAATATCTTTGTGTCTAGAGATAAGAATATTTCAACAACAGTAAGTTACATAGTTAACTGTTCAATCACCAGGTGTTATTTTACAAGAGTTGCTCTGCGATTTTAACTGGAATTGAATAACTTAACCAAGACATAAAATTTTAAGGGCGCCTAACTGCAAAAAATGAAAACAACCATAAGCAATGTCATCTGGCCTACTGTCAGGAATTTCTAAAGCTATATATTCTATGATTTAAAGAAAAAAATTATCCCTGACACCAGTGTAACTTCTGTGTGAAGAATAAGTGACTAATCTTAGAACAGAATAAGAAAACTAGCCCTTATTATCTAAAATTTATTTGGTTCCTGAGTTCCGATAGCGTGAGTTATCACCGTGAGGGACACCTGTATTGGTTTTAGGGTAATAATTCTCTATACTTTAGGTAGGAAAACTTTTACTTTTTGATGTATCCTCATAAACATCAATGACATACACAATTATGTAAATGTAACATTTAACAAAATAAGAACAAAATTCCATCCGTTAAAGATGAACTATAGCATTCTCGAGATGTGTGACAGTGTGTTAGTTTTGTCTAGAAGTAAAAGCAAGAGAAGGAATAACTCGCTATCTAATCGAAATCATTAGGCAAATACATTGTCGTCATTAGCACTGTATTTCTGTGGGGCCGGTATCAGAATGCTTCGAGTTGATAGATGTCTTGATATTTCTTAAGGAATAAGTTCATCCATAACAAAGCAGAGCAAAATTAGATTGAGGCTTTTCTTCAGTTTTTCTTTTCGCCCTCTCCCTTTTTTGTTCTTGGCCCCTAGAGCGACTAAGTAAAGAAGGAACATTAAGAAGTTTTCCCAGGAAACTGATCATCATAAATATTTCAAGATCAAGAGAGGGAAATTACTAGGATGTAACTAACGCTCATTGAACACCTACTGTGTGCATGGCATTTTGCAATTACGAAAAATATTTATCAATTTTGAAATAATTTTAGACTTACAAAAGAGTTACAAAGAGATTTCCTGTTTGCTCTTTAGCCACTTTCTCCTTATGTTAACATTTTAAGTAACCATAGAATGTTTATTAAAATTAAGAAATGAACTTTGGAACAATACTATTAACCAAAGTACAGACTTTATTTGGATTTCACCAGTTTTTTTCACTTATGTCTTTTTTTTTTTTTTTCTGTTCCAGGAATCAATCGAGAATTCCACCTTGCATTTAGTACACTTTTCTTAATATTTATATTTATGTCCTTTAGTCTGCATGACTTTCATACAAATTAAACAACAGTTACTAAGAATTTATTAAGATTCCTGGTGGCATGATCTCTGACATCAAATGCTGTAATTTTCTTATCCCTATACTTCACTTTGCTTATAAATTCATAAATTATATAGGGGATATTTTTGCCTAATACTTTTATCAATTAAAGAATTTTACCTTCATACTTTCAGAAATTTCCCCTTTAAAATGTACGATATAGCCAGTTTCACAACCTGTATGGATCTAAAACTAGTCAGTCAAGATCAATATAATGCTATAAGAAAACTACTAGTAACTGATTAATTCAAAAGATAAACATTTCTAAGATTCTGAACAAATAAACAAACAAGAAGTAGTCAGGCAGATCTCGTGGTCATTTGTAGCCCTGCATTCATTCCTGCTTTTTGATGTAACTTGATTTTTCGGGAGGAAATTACCTCTTCCCCTTTGCACATATTTTTGGTGGAAAGGCAATTCCTTGTGATGGTTTTACACTGAAGAAGGTGAAGGATCGCCTACGTCTCCCTCCCACCTGGAGGAAGTCCAGAAGTAGGTGCAAGACCTAAGCTCAACCAGTTGCAAACTGTTTCCCAGAACTTTGGATCCTGAGCAGATAACATAAGGATGAAAAGACCAGCCAGAAGTCAGCAGTCAGCTCACCATACCACTTCTACTTGTAGATTCTGGTTCCTGTGCCCAGTCCTCTCTTCCTGCCCATTTGTAAGCCAAGGTCTCTAGCTGTGCATTAATTCTATGCGTTTCCATCTCAAATTTCCTTCCAGTGAATTTCCTTTTACTTAGATTAACAGAATTGGTTTCTGTTGCTTGCAACCATGTACTCTAAGTAAAACATACAGGATATCCTGTCTAAGCATTACTAATTCCTTACATGTTTAAAATGCTTTGGAGGGCTTCAAAACACTTTCTTTTCCAATCCTTCCGTTGTTTAAAAGTCTGAACATTAGCCTCTAGCTTTACGGGCCTAGGAGCCAGTACTGCCCATTTGGTCATATTTATCACACTTAGTTTTTGCTGTCTGACTTCTCGCTTGCATGACACTTTCCACGCAGGCAGGGCCTCAGCCACCAGCATCTAGCATTGCGTTGGACACATAGTGGGCACTCATTAGATGGAGGGGAAAGAAATGTATGATCACAAAAAACATTTCTTCCAGTGAATATACACGCCTCATCACTATTCACGAGAAGTCGCATTTTTACCTTTGTGATAGTTGTTTTTACTTCTGGTGAAGGGCTAACATTTTTGTCCAACTTCAAATTATCAAAAGCAGAAGCTATTTCACCAAATGTTAAACAAGATCGCTTTAAAGGTGGCATAAACATTGTCATGATGTAGATTGGAAAGTGTTTACCAATTTCGACTTCACCAAAGAGGCCCAGATCATTCCCTGGCCTAGGATGATTTAGGAAGAAACCACTTCCAAATGCTATGATGAATCTCATGGTAGATCATTAAAACTCTTAAGGGAGATGTTATTTTTCTCTGATTCTTCAAAATCATGGGCTTATAAGTGAGTGAACAATTACAGCCAACCAAAGACATAACAACACTGTTTAGCAAACGAGGGTGATGTTTACAACAGGACTGAATGTGACAGCTTTCAAAGCATTATGTATATTTCTAGGCATATACACGTATAGCTCTGACAGCATGTCAGTTATAATTTTTGTAATAATGTGGATATAATTTACTAGAATTCAAACATAGAGTAAACTGAGCACATGCTTCCGCCCAAAGTACTAATTCGTCTATTGATGACAGTTTTGTATGTATTTTAAGTAGAAATAAAGACATTATAATTGAATAAACGTTTTCCCCTTGCTAACCATGCCCTCTCAGGGTTAACAGCAAGCAAATGCAATAACGTGGAATCCTTGCAAAAGTAACCACAAATAAGACAACTATGGGGAAGAGGTGGGTTTCAGCTTTCCTTGTTGCCTGCCATAGAGGTTTGCTCATATGTGATTGATTGCCCTGGTGAGTAATACCAGTTGGCAGACATTAGTAACACTTTGTCTTACTTTTGGTACAGTTGTTAGCTTTTCTATGTTTAGCATGTTTTCATATTTTAATAAGAATTCTGAAGCTGTGTATATATATATTCAGCATTACCCTGAAACTTGACACTTTTGATTCTGGGGTAATTTATAGCTTCATCTGTATTTGACATAACTACAAGATGCTTCCAACATATGGAATTATGCTTATAAAATTTAACCTTATTACATTCCTTTTCCAGCCCCTGTGCATTTTTTTATACACATTTTATTTTGCATTTTAAACATTTTGATTATATATTGTTAGTGGGCTTGGCATGGTTTTGCAGGAGGCACGGAGGATGGGAGAGAATCAGGAGACGTGGAGTTGTTTTTTGTTTTTTTGACAATTGACCAGAAGGCTCCATTTCATTTATGAACTGAGATGGATGAGGTACCAGCCTGAAATCCTTTGTGATTTCGCCAACAACACGAGTACCCGGAATGTTTTTACCCTCGCACTGAAGTATCCGATGAGGTGTTGGAAACATGTGGGCTCTTCCAGTATTTTGCATGGTGCACTTGCTCCCTTCTGGGAGTTGGAACACGTCCACCAGGCGGACCATGTGAAAGGCATGAGACTTCAACAATGGTGTGATGGAAATTTAAATAGGCGAGGACCTGTGCCAAGTGTGTGGAGCATTGTTTTAGGCTGACTTTAGCTCAAGCCAATGAGTGGCTTGGCTTGTGTACTTCAAGGCAGAAGTTGAAAACGGCTTAGGGTTGTCTTGAAAGTCGTGGGAGTTTCTAGATACTTAATAAAGCACCCCGTCTTCTTCAGAAGATAGTTCTAAGGACTGACTTGATCTAGGAAACGGCACAAAATACCCGCAAGAAAGAAGGCTCTGGATGGTTTTAATTCACAATGGCAAACTACAAACTAAAATTAAATGGATGATAAGCCATTCTATATTTGCTTATTTCAGTTTATTGCAGCAGAGGAGTGTATTTTAAACGCTTTATCATGTTCTTTCTATGGAGTTCAGTTAACATTGCCTGGGGCCCGGGAATAGGGGAAACTTAGAGGTTTTTCTTAAACAAAAGAGAGGAGAGCTTGCTCCTGAAGCAGGTTTCCCAAGGTCATGGCCACTTCTAATTACAATTCTAATGAAACATAAGGAGATCTTCCCAGGAGATCATTACTTGGTAATTTTTCAACAATAGCTATACCATCTTCTTCCCTATTTGGAAAATACAGAAAAATGGCCCATCAGCGTTCCTACCATAGATTTCATTTTCGTACGCGGTATTTCTGAATTCCTGATTAGTTCTCTGACAAGCAGCACATTTATATACAGTATGAAATATGAGCGTTATCTGTGCCTTGGTCTTAATTTAAAATTTGCATTATACAGTATTTATGTAGCCCTTCTCTGCAACCTTTCAAGTACTCGAATGGATGATTCTCCATTAAAGGAGTTTATCTTGAAATATCTGTCTGAGCATTGTAAATAGCATGTTATGGATCACGCGTTTATTTAGACAAGTGAAATACAACATCAAAAGCTATCGCGGAAAAACTAGGCCAATATGGGCATTAAAAATATAGCGCCATATATCTTGGGCAAGAAAGTTCTCCGGATCCCACGTGCGATGATGGGGAATATTTAGACTCTCTAGCAAAGATTACATGTTTCTTGATTCATCTCACAGTGCAAGTCTACTTCATTTGCAAAGTGATAACCTATTACCATAACTAAACCGCCTATTGCATGGAGGCTCAGAAATAAAATAAAAAGATTAGCCAGTTATCTTATTTACATATATTGAATTGCAGTAATACAGCCCGATCTCTGCCTCTCATTTGATTCTAATTAAAGCGTAGCAGAGAAACTGCAATCCACACAAGAGCTTATTTTAATAGTCAGAGCTGGCAAAGTCCCAATATCACAATGTAGCAATTAACAGCACGGCTGTATTTGCTATTCATGGTTTGATGTAAAAACTTGTTTATTAAGATGGGCTGGAGGCGCTGGTGTGCAATAGACCTGCATGTAATTAGATTCCAATTATTTGTCTGTTTCTGATATTGTAAACTGGCACTTAGCACATCAGTTAAATTGACACACGGCGCTGCATGGTTTACTCGGTAATTAAAACATGTTCTGTTAATTAGATGATGACCACTTTATTTCAGGGCTCTTGTGTTTGGGTTTTCTAGTGTGCTCTGTTTGTATCATGAGCCACCAGACGCTCCTCTAATGAGTCCTTGTTTTGTTTCAATTACCACCTGCTGTTCAAAAGCAAAGCTTGTTTTAACTAAACAAAATTAATGCTTGTCTCTTCCTTTGTAAGAACTTAAACGTTAGACAAATTAATACGCTTATTATCGAAGTGCTAAGCTCTGGTTTTAAAGACTGCTAAGGCAATTAGAAGAAAGTTATAAAATGTTGTAGAGTGTGGCATAAATATTGTTTAGCGTATTAAGAGGCATTACAAACAATGAAATATTTGCTGGAGTTGAAAGGGAGCGTGGAGACTTAGCCTCCCCACTTCCAAATTAAATTAGGTCTCGCAATTTGCAAAGGGATCCAGAAACTAAAGATACCAGGGACTTTCTACGAGAAGGAACTGGATGAAATTGGACATGAAGGTGTATGGCATGGCTATGAGTAAATCCATGAATGATATTGTACCATCCTGGATGGTTTCCAAAACTACGTCTTTGCTGCATGTTCTCCTACATAGTATATGTTGTTTCCATGCTAAAGAATCAATTGAGCTGTTTCTTAAAACTTTTACTGTGAACACTAGTGAGAAAGCCACTTTGTATTTTCTGGGAGGTCAGGACTTGTCCTGTTAACTAAGCTTCTTATTCCACAGCCACCTCTACATTGGCGATTCTCCCATGGAACCTCAGGGCACAGTTTATCTTTACATTTCCACAGCCCTTCCCATCCCAACAGCTTCTCGTTTGCACGCCATGATATCATGACCACTCCTCTTGTCTGCAGTTGAGAATTGTGATGGTGCAAGGGTAGGGAGCAAAGGATGACGACTTTTTCCCCAGAATACCTTCCTCATCAGATTTGGAGAACTCATTACTGAGGCTAATAAAGTGATGTCAGGCAAGTAAGCCACTGGTAGGTGTTTAAGAAACTGTTCTAAATAGAGTCAGGCATGTTAGAATATCATGCAAAACTACCAGTTCATTCCCTTACATTGGCACCAAATCAGCCAAGTCAATAGCTAGGGGGTTGTCCTATGTAAGATAGTGAAACACAAGATAACTTCAGGATTAGTTCGGTGTACTGTTTTGTAAGTTGCAATTCAGAGTTATTCAAGGTTCATGTCACCGTGTTTTAGAGTTAATATCTGTCATCCTAGGGAAAATGCACAAACAAACCTGGAATGGCATATTCACAATATAGTTTCTTGGAAGGTATTTTAATTCCAAGGCAAATCATGTTCTCCTGTTGTGAGAATTGGTTTTATTCCTACAGATGTATTCTAGAATTCGAAATATCATTTATACCAGAAATTCAACAACAGCCATGTCACAATGTGGAATGCCAGCCTGAGCTTGTGGACATCAGCCCCCAAGACCACAGCCCCATCAATAAAGGTGATATGCCTGTATGCAAAAACTAAATGCCACACTTCCTCCTGGAACTTTAATTGAAAAAGAAGTTACAATAGCTGATTTCTATACCTCAGGAGTACACTTCCAAAGCAATGGGTGGCAAGTGAGCTTCAAGACTTCTATTGATATTAATGGCAGTCGCGGAGCTAAATCATTGAGCACCACTTGGCAAACTTACTCCATAAAGCTGCAGTTGCCTTAAATTAATATTTTACAAAGACCTAAAGTAATTAGACTGTGTCTTACTAAATGCCCCATTTACTCATTAGACGTTTCAAAATGCATCTTTTGCGGCAGGCCCATTGGGGCACATTAACTTCTCTAAAATCTATAAATGACTTCAGTGGGATCTTTTTTTTTTTTTTAAAGATTTTATTTTATTTTCTTTTTTCTCCCCAAAGCCCCCACTACGTAGTTGTATATTCTTTGTTGTGGGTCCTTCTAGTTGTGGTATGTGGGACGCTGCCTCAGGGTGGTTTTGATGAGCAGTGCCATGTCCGCGCCCAGGATTCGAACCAACGAAACACTGGGTCGCCTGCAGCGGAGCACGCGAACTTAACCACTCGGCCACGGGGCCAGCCCCTTCAATGGGATCTTTTTAAAAATGCTGGTCCAGGGGACGGACAAAGCCTCCTCACTGGTGACCAGTTAACATTGGCCCATTAAGGTACACGCTGTTGGGACTTAAAGGACATGACTTGATCATGACTTGACCATCTGGATGCTATCCAGATCCAGGAACCAATGAGTTATTTTTCAGGCACAACTCATGTATAAATTTTAAATGTAAACCTTAATTTATGTCCTCGTGGTAGACATTTGCTGTTTTTGGCCTCCCAGGGTCTATTCCTCTTTGTCTAGTTTCTTATTTGCGTTCTCCTCCACGCCCAGGTATACCCAGAGAAGCTGATTCCACTCCCGGTTCTGGAGTGAGAAGGCCAAGTTGAATTCATCCCTCTTGGCTGCAGTGATCGGTTCACAGATGGGCATCTTAGCCAGGATGTTCCAATTCCTGAGGTTAAGGATATTTATTGAATTGTTGAAGGAAGAAATATTTTCTTTTCTGCTGGATGGGGGCCTGGAGGGAAATAGCCCCAACATTTGCTAGCAGACGTCTTTGACTACATCTTTTAAGCAAAGGGCCAGCCCAGAGGAAGCAGAGGCAACAAATGGAACTCAGTATATTGTCTGTGACCTGTATCAAACCGGGTCTGAAGACAGTGCTACCCCTGGAGCTATGTGAACTATTATCTCCTCTACTACTTTCGCCACCATTTTTGTTTTTAGCACCTAAGCCACTTAAGGGGTGGGGAAGTTTCACGTGCAAGTGGAAAAATTACTAACTATTCAACCCTACTTTTCACATCACATTATCATGCTATATTTTACCCATTGTGTCCTGAAGCTCAAGAGAAGAATCCTTAAAAGTAGGTTCTTCACCTGAGGTCAGGGTGGATTTCAGAGGACTAACCAATTCCCTGGAGTCATCAACAATGTTTTATGCTATGTGCATTTTTCTGGGGAGTCAAAGTGATTGTCAAAACATTCTCCACCTTGAGAAAGTTTAAGAACCTCTGTTACTGGTAACGAAAGTCCTGGAAGGTCAGCAAGGAGAGGGGTCACTAACATGAAGAAAGATTTTGTATGAAATCACCTGCCTATAAGTATCAATCTTAGTTTCCTTAACTGAGCTCAAAAATTCAAGAGAGGGGCTGGCCTGGTGGCATAGCGGTGAAATTCATGTGCCCTGCTTTGCAGCCCGGGGTTCACCCGTTTGGATCCCAGGCGTGGACCTATGCACCACTTATCAATCTATGCTGTGGTAGGCGTCCCACACATAAAGGAGAGGAAGATGGGCACGGATGTTAGCTCAAGGCCAATCTTCCTCAGCAAAAAGAGGAGGATTGGCAGTGGATGTTAGCTCAGGGCTAATATTCCTAAAAAAAGAAAAATTCAAGAGAAGACAGAGGGCTTTTCTGAAGAAACTTGCATAGCTAAAAGCTAGAACTTTTTAGAAACTGGAATTGGTTGTCCTGGGAGATACAGGGGGCACATTGGGGCTGCACATGGGAGAATGAAGTGGTGCTTTTACAAAAATCCTTAATGATTGGCTTTTTTCAGTTTGCTGTATCTATGTTTGTACAATGTGTGTAGAATATACTACATACATTTTTTCCCCCACATAAGCCCACACCAAAATGTCTGAAGCAAGAAATAGGTATTTATGGTCCATATTGCACCTGAAGGAATGTGTAGTTTCAACTTTAACTGCACTTGGAAAAGGGGCTTGCCCCAAGCTTCTGTACTCAGAGAATAAAACCAGAACAAGACTCAAAACGGTTGTAATGCCACAGACATGGAGGCCAAGGCTATTACATCATCTTCTCGTCTTCTCTCAGATGTTCATCAACATCTGTTTCGTCTGATCTGGATGAAAATAGGTCCCTGCTACTCAACGATGATATTATAAGGAAAATAAAGCAAAGCAAAACTAAACTAAACATGCAAAAAATGATAAACCAACCCTCCCAAACTTATCACTCACTTATACTTTGGAATTCTGCATAGTTATTGTGTCAAAGGGATTACAAACCTGGGCTCTCAAGTCAAAGGGTAAATTCAAATTCTGGCTCCACCACTTCCTACCTGTGTGCCCTTGGGCACATGAATTTACACTTCTGTAACTTAGTTCACCATCTAAAAAGTAATAATAAGCTAAATTACATGAAATGCTGGACATTCATCTATATCTAGAAAAAGAGCAATGTTGTATGGCTCAAACCTACCTGTATTAGTTTGGCAAAATACTTCAAACTGAGTGGCTTAGAACAGCAGAAATTTATTCTCTCACAGTTCTAGAGACTAGAAGTCCAAAATCAAGGTGTCCTCAGGGCCATGATCCCTCTAAAGGCTCTAGGGAAGAACTCTTCCTTGCCTCTTTCCAGCTTCTGGTGGATACTGGCCATCCTTGGTGTTCCTTGACTCGTAGACACATCGCTCCCATCTCTGCCTCCATCTTTACATGGCGCTCCCCCTGTGTGTGTGTGTGTCTGTGTCTGACACTCTGTGTCTTGCCTTATGACACCAGTCATTGAATTTAGGGCCCACCCTAATCCAGTATGACCTCATCTTAACTTGGTTATATCTGCAAAGACCCTATTTCCAAATAAGGTCATATTCACAGGTATTGGGGGTTAGGATTTGAACGTATCTTTTTG
This sequence comes from Equus asinus, assembly GCF_041296235.1. Taxonomy (NCBI): domain Eukaryota; kingdom Metazoa; phylum Chordata; class Mammalia; order Perissodactyla; family Equidae; genus Equus; species Equus asinus. The sequence goes on from NC_091810.1 coordinate 30,976,105, forward strand.
AGGGATACAAATGAACCCACTATATTAACTCATACAGTTTTTATGAGGATTAAATATGTTAACGCATGTAAAGTGTTCAGAGCAGTGCCTGGCACATTGTAGATACTCAATAAAGCTGAACTGTTGTTGTTCTTATTGTTTCAGCCGATTTCAACCTATCTGCGTTGGACAAAGCTCAGACTCGCTTAGACATTGGATGCCTCCGTGCCCACCTCAGGATCAAACAAGCTCTTTTTCCTCCCCACATGCTAAAGGCAATTCCTTCTGTACCCTTATTGATCCAACTGTATAATCTCTCATCACAGAAATTTTTAAAAAGATTAAGCCACAGAATATTTTATTCAAAGGAAATGTTATTGGAAGACCAATATCTAAACCAGATGAAAGGGGAATTGCTCTTTGAGAAGATGGAAACTCACAAGCAATATCAGCTCCCTCATCACTGTGCACCCCTGTGCTCTATACCCCTCCCCACAATGGCCCCTGAGATCCTTTTTTGGAACATAGAAGGCTCCAGAAAAGACAATATGGTAGCTACTCCTTGTCCCCACCAGATCAAGGAAGGAGGGGTTCCCCCTCTGGGCAGAATCTAGGATATTGATGGTGGCATGTTCACCAGCATTACTCATACCACTGGTTTGGTGACAAGGCACCAAACCACACACAAGCCTGTGTTTCTATATGCTGGATTTTGCTTGAGATTTCCCTAGCAAAGGTTGTCCACAACAGAAAGATTCCAAGTTCTTAGAATTCACAACTGAATTCCAAGATTCAGTTGTGCAGAGGGGAGGACTTGCTCATACCTTGAGGCCAAGCTATATGCTCTTGTGCAGCTTTATCAAAGGTCTGCGCAGATGGCACTGTCTTAGTCTATTTGGGCTGCTATAACAAAAGACCACAGACTGGGGAGCTTATAAACAACAGAAATTTATCTCTCACAGTTCTGGAGGCTGAGAAGTCCAAATTAAGTGCCAACATAGTTGCTTTCTGGTGAGAGTTGGCTTCCTGGTTCCTAGCAGCCTTCTCACTGTGTCCTCACCTGGTGGAATAGGGGGGGATGTCTGAGGGGGGGTCTCTTTTATAAGAACACTAATCCCTTTCATGAGGGCTCCACCCTCATGAGCTAACCACCTCCCAAAGGCCCCACCTCCTAACACCATCACATTGGGTATTAGGATTTCGGCATAGGACTTTTTGGGGAAACATAAACATTCAAACCATAGCAGGCACTTAGGAAGAAGCCAAGCTAACATAATAATGGCAAACCTTTCTCCTTTGGCTATTGTTTCTTGTATGTAAACCTCCTGTGGGAAACTGTAAGGAGAAGGGATGATTGCCAGGACTGAGTTGGGACATTCCTGTGAGGCCTGGCCAAATGTTATCAACTCTCTTTAAAGAATGCTTCCTCCCTTCCTCTCCAAATGAAATCTGGGTTTTCCTAGGGGATACCGTTTTGACTATAGTCTTCTCTTGTGCAGGAAGCTGCTTTCCCAGTATCCTGTGTGCCTTGTAGCCACAGCAGGTTTGAATTGTTGTTAGGGCTCACTGTTTATTCCACATAATGACTTGTCAACTCATTTGAAAAGACCCATAATGTTATAGGGTCTTTCTTCCCTCTCTGCCTTGTTCTCCTTTTACCTCTAAGCATCATACTCATTCTTAGCCCCAATTTCCTGTTCATTGGGAAGGTAGACAAGATAAGTTATAGCTCTGTCACACTCCTAGTCCTTCTGGCCGTGCACTCAGGAACGTCTTCCCCAAACAAAAATGGAGCACAAGCTAAACACAGATAGGTGTTAGTCAGTGTTCTCAGAGAAACAGAACCAATAGGATGTGGATATTTATAGAAAGAGATTTATTATAAGAAATTGGCTCATGCAATTAAGAAGGCTAAGAAGTCCCAAGACCTGCAGTTGGCAAGCTGGGGACCCAGGATTGCCAATGTGGGTTTCAGTCTGATCCAAAGGCCTGAGGACCAGGAGAACCGATGGTGTAAGTTCTGGTCCAAAATCTGGCAGGCTCAAGACCCAAGGGGAGCCAATGTTTCAGTTTGAGTCTGAAGGCAGGAAAAGACTGATGTCCCAGCTCAAAGCAGTCAGGCAGGAGGAGTTCCTTCTTACTTGTGGAAGGGTCAGCCTTTTTATTCTATTTAGGCCTTCACCTGATTGGGTGAGGGCCACCCACATTGGGGAGGGCCATCTGTTTTACTCAGTTTACTGATTTAAATGTTAATATCATCTGGAAACACCCTCACAGATATACCCAGAACAATGTCTGACCAAATATCTGGGTATCTTGTGGTCCAGTCAAGTTGACACTGAAAATTAACCATCACTAGATGCTTCTCTCCTCTGAGAGAAATTCTGCGGATAGCTCTTACATTTCTTTCTTTCTTTTGCCACTCTTAGATTACTTTAATGGTTTTCTAATTGGTCCCCTGTTAACAATGCTCTCATACCAGTTCCTTCTCCGTGTAACTGGCGGACTAAACTTTCTAAAAAGATTGGTCTAAAAGACCATAGTCTGCTACTGTCCTGTCTACTCCACCCTACTCCTTGAGAAACATAAAAATGAGAGAATTAAAAATCCTTAGTTTGGCATACAAAGCCATTCCCAAATTAGCTCACAGAGCCATCCTCAAATCTTTTAGCCTTTCTTTCCACGCATCCTGCCCTCCTGCCACATTGAATTTTTCCTGTTTCCTTAGAGGCCCTTTTCGTATTTTACTCTCACAGAAGCCCTTCCTTTCACCTAGAACACTTGCTCATCTGCACATTGTTCTAAACTCAGGTAAAACTACTTGTTCTATTTTCTGTGTTTATAAAACATGTTCTCCACATCATTCTAATGAAGCTTCCAACTCTTAGTCTGTTATATATCTCTCACTACCACTAACCCAGCATTTCCCGAAATATGTATTTGAGAATGGTAGTCCCAGAAAAGAGTCTCTCTTTAAAAAAGCATTTGTTATTTAAAAAATTGCAAAATGTGAATATTGTATTCCCCTGTAGGAATTTCGTAATGTCTATGCTAAAGACTCTAAGAAGAGCTTTGGAAAAGAAGTCTATTTAACTTGGTCTAATTGAATATTTGGCTTATCCTAAGCATGGTTTATTTTGCATTTATACTGGCTGGGGGATTGTTGAGCTCCTTGGATCTATGGGTTGAAGTTTTTTACTTCATTTGGAAACAATTCAAGAAACATTATTTCTTCAAATGTTTTTCTGCTCTATTCTCTATTTTTCTTTCATGACTCCAATTATACAATTAGATCATTTGGCATTCTCTCATAGCTCATCTATGTTCTCTACGTTTATTTAATTTTTTCAACCTCTCTTTGCCCCTAGCTTTAGTTTAAATACTTTTTATTGACCTATCTTGATTACTCCTTTCTTCCTCTGTGTTCAGTTTGTTGCTAAGCCTCTCTCACGAACTTTAAAAAATAACAGATGTAATTTTTTGGTGCTCGAATTTCTTTTTGGTTCTTTGGAAAGGTTCCATTTTCCTGCCAGAAATACCCTCACTATATCCATCTTTTTATATAAATCCTATAAATCGTTTCATACATTTATAAGAGTTATTTAAAGCCTTTGCTAATTTCAATGACTGGGTCATCTATAGATCTGCTTCTATTGACTATGTTTTCTTTTGATTATGTTCATATTTTCTTGTTTCTTCTCATATCTCATAATTTAAATTTTTTTTACCTGACTATATAAAATGCAAAGAGTTCAAAAGATGAAAGATATTTAGAACAAATTTTTGGCCTTTCTCCTTCCCTCCTAGTGGAGAATGAAAGTGAAATGTACCATCATCCTAACCAAGTGTGGGAACTTCAAGAAATTCTCCTGTAGAGATGGTGGGTGTCTGCAGGAAGGAGGAGTGGGAGTCCAGATTCTGGTTGGACATTTACTTGTTGCTGGACTTGCTGGACTGTCTTTATGCCCTTTTGAGCTTGATAAAATGAACAGGAGAGAGACAACAAGGTGAAGAAAGGACAGCCATGAACCCACCTTTATTGCCACACTTAGTGTGACAAGAAATGTGAGTTTTGTGTGGGTCAAGTGGGCCAACCAGACTTGTGCTGTCTTGCCAGCTCTCCGCTTTAGAGGGTTGCCTGACAAGAGGCTGGGGGTAGGGACTGAGGGTGGAACTTGGGTGGAGAATGAGGCCTCAGAAGAGCTTAATGCACGTTGGGGGAGTCTCAGTGAGGAGGACTCCTGTAGGGCTTCCTGGAGAACTCATACCTGAGTACCGTTGTATCCTCAAGAGATGGAAAAGGAAACATGGATAGGGCACACTTGAAAGTCATGATTTGTACCATTGCATGGCTGTATTACCCCATCAGGATTCCGAATGATTAACAAACTGCTTACATTTAAGTTTCTGTCTCCCACAATGAGCTATAAGCCATGGCTTCTGTCTGTCTTGTCTTCTACTCCATTGCTGCTGCCTGGTGCAGTTCCTGGCACACAGCCTGTGCTTAGTATGTTCCAAGAGTATATTTTGAATAAATGAACAAATGAAGCAGTGTCCCCACTTGTCCCTACATGCTCTCTTGATTTTATTTTTCTTCCTAGCACTCATTACATCTGACACATAATATATTTACTTATGCATTTGGTTACTGTTTACCTTCCTTATAGAATGTAAGCCCTATGAAAGGGGGGCTTTGTTTTGTTCACTGTGTGCCTCTAGGGCTCAGAAGAGTGACTGGCACCTAGTACGTGCTCAACAAATATCTTCTGAATGAGTGCTTTTGTTATATGCCACACGCAGAACACAGAACATGAAAATGGGAGAGGGGGCAAGCTTAAAAAGTATAGTCATGGCAAACTTGTGATGGGTATTTTGGTAGCACAGATGAAATTGAGGCAGGAGAGAATTTTTATGCTAAAACAGTTTTTGAAAACGAATTGTGAAGCTACTCCCAAGGATCTTTCTTTAAAAGAAAAATCCCATCAGTTCTAACATGTATCTTTAAACAGTTACCTTTGCTCAAATCTTTTAAAAATTGTAACTTTTTAATAATTCATTGTATGCCAAGGATAAAGAAAGAAACAGTTCCTGATTGATGGGATTACAATCTAAGAAGTTAGCTGAACACCAAATATTTTAAAAACCAGTTGAAAAGACATTTGAATACTGGCTAACATGAGGCTTCATACAGTAATTACTGAATCTGCCTAAGCAGATATAGAGAATATTAGCTTTGGAGCGAAGATTTTTTTAAAAGTTTTAATATGCAAAATGAAATATAGTTTTATATTGAAAGTAGAGAATTGTTTAATAATATACTTGTGATATGTATTTGGTTAGACTATTTCTTGACTTATAGACTTTCTTCCATCTTGCTCGTAGGAAGGGCATCAAACCATAAGCCAGGAGAGGTAGCATGTCTTGGGTTGTTTGTGACTTTGGAATAAACTGGTTTCAGAGTGTTTGTAAAGAGCGCTGTGGCTGACCTCTATCAGGGTCACTATTGGTTACATCATGCACAACGAAGCTAGTCTATGAATATCTACTCGCCAGAGAGAAAAAAAGAGTGTCATTAGGCTTTTGCCTTATGACCCCGAGCTTTATGTAACAAATATCTTCCCCGAGTAAGCAATCGATAGTCCAGTGAGCCCATCATCTAGCTCTTTGCTTCTCCTTTTCATCATTTGATTAAGCTGCAGTCAACTCGAGTGTAAGGATTCTCATGCTTGATAGCCAAAATCAAGGCAGCAGCACCAGTCATAGCACTGTTTCTTTTAATCAATGATAGTGGGCATGTGGAAGAAACATCTCTGAGATTTTGCTTGATATTCCTTAGATGCTTAGTGATGAAGCTTAAGGCAATGCTGGAACTTCAGGAACACCTATTTCAATAACCACACTTCCTAAAAACATGCTCTCTGACGTCAATGAGGTGTTGTTTCACCACGCAGGAGATTAGCCAGAAAAAGAATCTGCAAGTGGCAATTTCTACAGTAATAGATTTTGATGAATATTTTTTCAAAATGTTCTGCTGATACTTGACATCGTAATGAATCATGCCAGATTACATCAATCATGTTGTGTCACTTAAAAAAAAACAAACCCCAAACCACCATGTGACTGTTTAAAGATGGAGTTGTAATGGGCCATAGTTAGGAGGTATCCATTTTAAGAAAGAAAAAAATACTGTAAACACTTAATACTTAGGGCCCAATTAGCAAATTAAGAAAGGCTTGTAAATTCTCTCTGAAAAGCAGACATAGTTTTATATTTAATTTTTTAAAAATGAGATATATACTAAGGAAAAAGGATCATCTAGAAACAAATATTTTAAGCTATATAGATTACCAATTCACAAATTCAGATCGATTGGGACCATTTTTTAAAAAATGGTCCAATTTTCTCCAACTTGAACACAATTCTTAGCTTATCAACCAGATAGGGCATGTATAAACATTCCCATATTGAAACTAGCTTGTACGAAAGAATAAAACATTGGAGCAAGATACAGGCGAGGATGGGGAAGATAAAGTCATCCTGAAAGGTTCTATATCATCCATAAAGTTCTCTGTTGGTTTGACGCACTTAAGTAATATTTCTGTAGGATGTCAACACCCTCAGAATCAAGGAGCGTTTCTTTCTGTCTTCCCTTCAATTATTTTTTAGCTCTATTTCCTCTTTTTTTGTCCTTAATAGAAACAGAATGACATTTATTATACTAGATATATTTTTTGAGATACAAAGATTGCATTTTTGCTTTCTCTAAAACTATTATTTTCAAACTGTTTTAGCCAAAGAATTCTCTGTTCAAATAAAATTTTAATATATAAACAGTCAAAACTACTCAAGTTAAAGGGAGTGTAGGTTGTCCTCAAATCTTTCCTACAGGGAATATTTCATTGACCTGGTTTTTGCAGACCCAGTGGGTCTACAAAGAACTTCTAGAATCTAGTATAACAATTACTGCTTCATCTACCTTTGTCTATGCAGACCAAATGCCTAATATTATATATTTTTTTTACTCTTTTCTGTCCCTGCCCCCCTCCCCCACCCTTCCATTTTTATATGTGGAGCCTGAAACTGAAGAGTCTTGAAAAAAACCATGCTGAAATTCTGGTGCAAGAAAATGAATGCCATGGATGAACAATGTGATTAATGTGACTGGTCTATTCTTTATATGGCAAATGTATTTCTTAATACTTTTGGGGACATGAATAGCTCCATTGGTATTTTCTTGTTTCCAAGATGTGTGATTAGGTAAAAACTTTTAGAAGTTCATTAAAAATTCTTTTTCTATATTTTTGAAACTCTAAGCCAATATATCAAATTCTTGGATTTTGTACATGGTTGCAACCATCCTAATATATGCAGGAGGGAGAATGGGAAAAAAGAAAAGCAATCTGTGTGTGTTAATTTGACACACAAAGGAAGGAATCTGCACATATGTTGAGGGAGTACTGTGGAGCAGTGGGGGTCAATGTGAGATCTGTACTCAGTCTGCCTGGAGTTCAAATCCTCACACTAATTACTAGCTGTAGACTTTTGGTAAACTATTTTATCTCTCAAAGCCTATTTTTCATCTATAAAATGGCAATATTAATGATGCTTGTCAGTCAGAGTTATTGTGAGGAGAAAAAAGACACAGCACACAAGACATTTAGCAACGAGCCCTCACTCTCAGCAAATACTCACATGCCATCTGCATTTTACACTTTGGGAAAACAATAGTTCATTGCAGTCTTTGCATGCCACTTTAAATTTTTCAAGGTTCAAGAATATAACTAAATTTGTTTTTCTAACCTTTCTTAAGATTTAAAAAAATCAACCAATCCTAATCCTAGACTTTTATTAGAAGATCAAATGCTCTGCAAACAAGTATTAATATTTTCATTCATGACTTGTAGAAATACAGGCAGAGAGGCAATGTAGTTTGACTGCAAGTCATGGTTAAGAGAATGCCTGATTCTCCATACTTCTCCCTTTAGCCACTAGAAAATATTTACTCTGCAAAAGAGTTCCCCGATGTTATTGGATCTCTTGCAGCTTTGACCTTTGGGCATTGGCTAGTACGTTTTTGGATCTTCTTCAAATGAATGGAATAAATTCTGGGTTGAAATTGAAAGTTGGAGAAACCAGAAATCCTTCATGGTGAATTGTGGCCTGGGGACCTTGTCAAATTTCTCAAAGAACATCACAATTTACCACCTGCTCTTACTTGTCTGCTTCGTGAAAACTGGTGGTGTGTTGGGTGGGTGGAGGTGGGTGGGGACTGATGATTTACAAAGAGCTGCTTCTACTACCCAAGTTTTGCAGCAGGCGAGAGCAAGTCACATGGGAAAGAAGGAGAACGTAGATTGCTTTGATGACGGTTGGCCATTGCCAAGGAAACTGCTCCCTTGGTAACCGTGGTCAGTACATCTGTCTAGTTGCATTTCTAAGACTCACATAGTAACTACCATGGAAAATGTATTTTAAAACACAAACACACAGGAAAAAAAAACAAATAAAAAATAATGGAGTTGATAAGGAATTCTTTGCTTTTATGGCGAAGTTATTAGGATGGAGTTATGGTATTCAGCAGAACATGTTTAGGGGTGTTAACTCATAAATGGAAACCAAAATGTCCCCAATTTAAGCCAGCCCATAAAACAAAACAAATCTAAACCAGATAATCATTGGGTTTATTATTCACAATATACATGGGTTTAAGACTTCACAAAAGTATTTATAAGGAGCTTATTTCAAACATTGAGCAATCCCAAGTACAGTAAAGCTAAAGTTTGCATAATTTTATCTATCTTAAAGAGAGATGTGGGCAAGAGTGAGGGAGATAAAGTTAAAGACCTGTTTGGGGAGAGGGTAGAATGCTAAGACCTATCAGAAATTAAGAAAAGCAACTCTGAAGTAAAAATCTAACATGGTAGAAATTATGATTCTGTTTAAGAACATTTGATTTATTCCCACCTCTTTAGGAGTACAGTAAGGCAATATGTAAGGAATGCCTCCATTGAATGGCCATTGACTTTGAGAGGCTAGAGAGAGTTACATTTTGAACTTAAAAAGTGTGAGTAAAGAGAAACAAAGATTTTAATATACATTACCTGCCTGAATTTTATGGAACATTTATTGTTTCTATGAAAATAATTTGTGAATTACAATTCACACAGTGAATAAGATCTTCACTGAGACCGTAATTTGAAGAGTTTATACCAAGAAGGAAGGGTATAAATTCCAAATGAGTGTCCTTTACAATTGAACACCTATTTTAATGTAAAATGCTACATAGAGAAAAGATGTATAATGTTAGTTACATTTTATATTCTGAAAACACCAGACGATGATAGCGAATTGAGATAAGGGTTAGGTTATATTTTCACATGCACCTTAAACACTAAAAAGTGTTTAACAAACTCTTGATGTGCTTTTGCACATCTTCATGGAAAGCATCTTAACACTGCTGTGGACTCGGCAGTAGTTGTGACAGAGTTATTATCTGTGCTTGCGCATGAAAATTCATTGCGTGAGAGTATGTCAGCAGCTTAGAAGAAAGTCTTGGGGATAATAACGGAGCATTCTTTTAAGGCTGCTAATGTTCATGATGGCACAAAAGATAAGAGAACATGGAAAAATGCAAACATCAACAACTGCATCAAAAATGAATTCAGAAAAGTTGAACGATAAGAGTTGCAAAATTTTAGGAATACTTTAACCAATTTATTTTACTTATGTTTTACTTTTTATGTTTGCACAAGTGTGAAATATGATAAAAAATGTGTCTAAGTCTGAAACTGTTCTTTTGGTAAGTATGGAATAAAAATTCTAGGTGATAAGAAAGCATTATACTATAGTTTAAGCAGCACTACTTTTTCTTTCTTAGTGGTAAATAAAAAAATGACCCACCTTGCAGTTGATAGTATCTTAGATTCAATGAAATACGGGACTAAGTTTAGACATCACCTTTCATTGTCTAAGAAGTGAGGCAAAAAGAGAGTGAGAGAGACTGAGATGGAAATTCTGACTAAGAATGACACTACGCACCTTTCTCCTCCTCCCCAACAAATGGAAAAAGGCAAAGATGAAAAAAGGTGTTCAATGAATTGCTGAAAAAGATAAAAGTACAAAGTTGGTAAGCATTTCTCTATGGCAAAGCATGCCATGATTAAACAAATGATTAAATCAATTTCATAGATGACCTTGGTGTTTAATCTTAATCTGCCTCTGTCACTTAATCTGAAATCCAATTTAATGTCTGCTTCGTACATCAAAGAACAACACAGGTCCACGCTACATATTTTCTCAAAGGAAAAACTTAAATTAAAAGAGAAAAACTTTCCCAAACAGTAAGGTTGATGTAGATGCATTCGTTAGAGTAACACTAAATTTGGCAGTTTCTGTGGAGCAAGCTGATTTTCTCGCAGATAAATTACTCTTCAAGAATATCTTCAATGTCGAGCCTAAAAAGTTGTCCTTACAATACTGCCAGTCAGTTACTGTACATGTTCTCTTTCAACGGATTTATCTACCAGGGTCTGTTTGCGCCTGTTGATTGAAAAGTCAACCCTGCATACATTCCATATTCCTGACCTATTTGACAGAATCGCAGGGAAACATTCAAGGAGAAGATCCTGCTTCCATAGTTACATCACTCTGTTTGAGATTCCATTGAAATTCAGCAATAGATAATACCAATTCCAACTTTATAGTATAACTTCCATTTTGTGGAAAGCTATTTTCATTTTGGCACATTAACTAGTACAATATGAAAATGAAAAATCCTAAAGTGAATATGTAAATCCGTATACCCTCCAGCTGATTCTTCAAAGTTCATTTTCAAAATGTACTTGTTTTGAGATTTTCTGCAGTAGGAAAACTGTATTTACCAAACCATGTAGCACATTCCTAGACAGACACAATACCACTAAATCAGCCCATTTAATGTTGGCACTTGCCTTACTAGAGAGTTTGGTTTTGATCACTCTTCTCCTTTTTTCACCAATAATATAATTTTTGGAGCATGCAGTAACTGCTGGCAAATTTTAGTTATCATACCTAATTGTAGCAGAAACAAACTATGTGTGCACTAGGAAGGCCACATTTCCCCAGGCTGCATTGCAATCAAGTGGGATCATGTGACTATATTTTGGCCAATAGAATGTGGACAGAAGGGATATATCCACTTGCAGGCCTTATCTTTCTGTTTCTTTGCTTGCTGGATGATAGATACCAGAGATCCAGGGAGGACTCTGAGACTTAATGGAGGGATGAACAGTAGGAGGAGGTAGCCTGTGTCCATGTATGACTCTGGAGCAGAGCAAGCCCATACTCTCAATCCACATTTGACTGCCAAGAGTGACACATTAACCTCTCTTATGTCAAACTGCTGAAATGCTGGGGCTGTTTGTTACAGCAGCTAGGGTTACTTAACCTGACCAGTAATGATGGTATAATAGAGAAGTCTCCAACCATATTCCTTAGGAGCTCCATCAGACACTGTACAATATAGATATACGGGCTTTGTAACATAGGAAAACATAATCAAAATGTATCTGGACATTTGTTACCTCATCTCAGAGATGCTTTTTAGTGCCCATTTTCCAAACATTGGGATGAGTTCAGCAGATATAATAATTAGCCAAATAGACATGATTCTTTCTCTTATGGAGCTTATAATCCAGGAGGCAGACATTAGGCAGTGGATTGCACATATAAAGGTAAAATTATAACCATGATCATTTCCATGACACAGAGAATCATGTTCCTATCAGACACAAAAGTAGAAGTGTTTGCCTTAATTAGGGAGGTGCCCACGAGGAAGGATTCCATGCTGAGGGGGACAGATACACAACTACGATGTGGAAGTCAGATGGTGAGACAAAATGAAAGAGGGACATAGTAGGTGGAGCAGAGAGAATGAAGGGAAATGGGGTACATGAGCCTGGACAAGAGTGCAAACCAGGCTAAAGTAAAGATTTTGCTCTTCATGTAGATACTAAACGATTAGACTTGTTTTTCGTCCTTTGAAAAAGGCCACTCTGTAGGGGAATGGATTGAACATGAACAGGAACCTATATTTATATAAAGAGTGTATGTGACAATATGAGCACCACCTATCAATACATGTATACCCCAGAAATAAAAGGAAATATAAAAACAGTTCAGCACTGGAAAAGGTTTTGAGATTGGATGGTTGTTTGGTCCACTTTAGTTACTTTTAGTTTTGTGCCATTTTTTTTTCTTTTACATTTACAGATTACCTAGTAGTTCCATCTGATAAGTTTGAGACAGGAAACATTTGCCTCAGAGCACCAAGAACATACAAGGCAAATGAAATTGCAGCCAAATGCGAGGCTGTTTGAGTGAGATTTTTGTCTTCAGTGCCTCTAGCGCCCAACACCTGTCACTCATCCATACCAGGCACTGAAAGGGACTCCCCATGAGAAGCATTTGGAATCCCTGACTCTCATTACTGGGAAGACATTGTGACATCTCAGTTTCTCCACAGAACTTGTGAAAGATTATGCCCAAAACATGAAGGAGAAAGTCTTCCTCAGCTTCCCTGATTTACCCCCATTTCTGGCACTGATGACCAACTGTCTCAGACTATCTCCCAATCCCTGAGAGAATTATATGCTGATGATTTACTGATTTTTTTCTCTCTGTACATGAAAACCACTGGCAATCACACCTTCCCCACCACATAAACATCAGTGCAGGTTCATACGGGGCCTCTCTCCCCTGTGCATGCAAAAAAGAGCTGGATGCTAACTCCTTGTTGCTTTTCATTTTTAGACACACTTCACCTTTCCAGAAGCGATGTGTATAGAGAATGCTAAATAGGCTGCCCTGCATTGAGTTGCTTCTAAAAGATGTCTTTTTCCCTGTAAGGAAGGATGATTGATTCCAAGTAGTTATTTCCTAAGGTACGACAGCAGACCTTCAAAGTCAGGCTGTTAATTTGGTGATATTAACTTTTTGAGTCACTTGACTAATCAGTTTAGGAAGCAACAATTCTCTTGAAACTCTTATAATTACATTTGGACAAGTTTGCGCGTAGGACCGCAAGTCCATCAGCTTATTATAACCATGGCACATTTCACACACCATCTTCATTATCTTGTGCTAAAGAAGAGAGCACACACTCTTCTGTGGGTAATTTTAGATTGGCCACTGACACACTCCGCAGTGTTTATAAAGAAAACAAAACTTGGATGTTGGCCCTTTTAATTATAACTGGCAGAATCGCTACACCCAAAAATCACATAATCTCTTCACCATATTATATCTTCGAAGACATCTGCTTGCAAAGCAGTAACAAGGAACTTGAAATCTAAAAACAAACTTTGTACTAGATTGATTGGTTTGGCGAGCCACGCTTCTGAAGTACTGACGGATTCTGAAAGATATATTCCTGAACTTCAAGAAAAGTTTAAAATATGCTATAATGGAGCTACATCATATTGTCCTTGGTCTCAACAGGCAGATCAGAGTCTGTTATTAGAGTGCCTATTGGCACCATGGGAAGTCCAGTTGCCCAATGGGAGGTGCCATAAATTTTACCAGTTATTTCTATATTTTTGTTTCACAATTTCCAAATAAACGTCTCACTGATGAAACATTTTGATAAGTTCAGTGCACTATTTCACATGAGAACCGGTCACCGCTAAGGTGCTGTTTTCTTGGTGCTTTATATAATATTTTGAGGACAACAGAACATTAGACATTTCATCAAAGGGTGAAAGCCGATCTACGACCTCATCTTGACTGTTCATCTAATATGTACCACTCTTCACAAGATTTGGATGTGATCTGAGCTCATCTTTGAATAATTAAACTGTGATCCTAGTCACTTAGGTTTGGGCAGATCATTTTACAGCTCGCAACATTCCCAAACTTGTGGTACCACAACCTGAAAGACAAAACAGGACGATTCATTAATCTGTGCTCTGCGGAGGAGTAAGTCTTTCCTTTCGTTGGTGCCTTGTGCGTGTGTATTTGAATTAGGAGTATATAAAAAAAAAAGCCCAATGCAAAAGCCTGAATTTATTGCCAAAATAAAATTGCCTACATCTTATGCAGTCGTGTAATTCATAAGGTCCCACCCTTCTTCCAGAACTCCAGCCAAAGAGTCTGTTTTTCCTTCTCTAACAGTGTTTTCTGGAACCCGGGACTAGTTGTTAAACACTAACATGACTTAAGCCGGCTGCTGGGAAAGTGAAAGCAATCTCATTGTGCTGCATTAGTTCAACCAAAACGACGAACAAATTTCAACATTTAGAATATTCAATTGGACAAATATTTACCGCTCAGTGAGTACGTTTATTTTAAGATCTTAATCCAAAATTACTTTGCTGGTGTTAATGCTTTGAACATTGCCTATATTTTAGACAAAGTGATTTTTTCCCTCGATGCTAAAAATTATGTTTATAGATAGGCACATTGACTAAAAATTACAAAATTGTGTATCTCATTTTTTAAATGTCAAAAGTGTTCAAAGGCTTCAAAGATGTTGACATTTGTTGTCATTCTAACACTAATTTTATTAGTTGAAAGTATTTTTTCCCAAATTTTTTTTTGAGAAGCGCAGAGTAACTGCAGCCACCCCAGGGCACTGAACTATTAACGGTTCATGGCAGGGGAATTTTCGGGTTCCCATATTTCAGCTGCATGCTTGGATATAAGTTATTTGGTTCATACATCTCCTTCTTGCAAATTCACAAGCTGAGGAAGTGAATAATTTTGAAGTGAATTAAAAACTCCTGAATATCTTCATATATGTGGCACAGGCTCAGGAAACATTATTAGAATTAGTCAACCACTGGGATGATAGGAAGCCTGAAAGTAAAAAAAAAAAATGATTACAGCACTAAGAGTGATTTATTTTAATGGAGCCCGTTCAGCATTTCCATTTTGTGTATTTATGGTGAAGTTATTCAACATGTTTTCTTTCTTTTGGTAGGTCATGCCAGGGAGATTTCGGCTGAAGAAAATCAGAACAGACTAGAGATAATGCAAAAGAAAAATAAAACCATCCCATAAAGATGTTATTCTAGAACTTTCTGTTTTCCAGGGAATGAGACCAGGATGTTTGGGGCTACGTAAATTTGGGTAAAGCCTTGGGTTCTCAAGACTACCACAGAACACTGGGGGCAAAAGACTAGCAGGGGCTCTTAATTATAAGAGTTATGTGGCATGTACTTTCTTTAGAGTGTGTAGCTTTGTGTTCACAGATAGATGTCCCACTTATAAGTCTTGGGTGATTTTATGCAAGTTTGCTTTGCAGGACTGGTTTTCTTACGTGTTTTCCTGGGCCAAGTAAAATCTTGATCGTCAAGAGAGAATAAGTACATACATACCTACTACAAATTAATTTGGCTCAAAGGCTGCTAATGCACAAAATTCCTCCCAGGCTCAGAGAATCTAGAAAAGCCTGTGACTTCTGCACGGCTCTCTCAAATGTGAGGGAAGTGAGCACGACTGCTCTTTGATTCTCATAGGAAATATAAAGATGTAATTTCTGTAGTGAGTAATGGTACAAATAAAATTATGTTTATTATTATTTTATTCATGGCATTTAATTATAGAAGGAGATGGGTAGTCAGATAGCAAAACAGCCATAAACAAGGGAAAAGGCCCTCTGCTCTTTAAATGAATGCCCTAAAACAGTTGGGGAGAGCATTATAGAATACTCAGCTACAGACAGACTCCACAAGCCTATGTATTTGCTTGAGGTTCATCAAATAATGGACCGTTGGCCTATTTTTCAAGCCATTTCTCTGCAGTAACTTGACATTTGATAGGATTACCTTTGGATTTTGGTCTGCGTCTCTGCTATGCCTGAGAAGATTGTCATCTTTTGATTTAAAGATAATAGAGCCAAACATGTGAAACTCTTCTGCAAAGAGTCAACCTGTGACACATCACCAAATATCAAAAAAGATTTTGTCTACAGTTTGCTTTCTTACCTCACTGTTGTAACAGAAACGATCAAATGACTAGTTTCCATTATAAACACCATATATTTATTTTATAAAAAAGCTTGACATTCTTCAGAGATGAAATACAATAGTATCTTAAAACTCAGGGGCGATTCTTTTCCTGGAGACTCAGAGCATTTGCTGATTATAATTTTAATTCGAAAGTTTCACCAGAAAATATGAATCAGTTTTGCTTAAGCACAACATCGGAAAATTTTTTAAAAACCTGAGCAGGTTAGATATAGATAAAACCAAATTATGAAGCAATAGAATTGTAAACAGGGGAATAAACGAAACATACCTAGGCATTGGCAATGCAATTGACCATTCAAAATATAGTTAATAAGTTTCCAAACACGCAAGTTCGAATTTGAAAATTAAGCCTCCCAATTGCCAATTTCAAAAAACATAATGAGTTTAGAGTGGCCTTTTTATTATGCATGGTTTTATGTCTTTGGATTTCAAAATTACCTAGCATGCATTTTCAACTTTGCTACAATTTCTGGGCTGTTTTCATTTCTATTTAAAAAAGCCTAAACAGTAAGTTGTGCCTCTGCTTTGCATTCTAATTGCACGTAACTGATTTGCACAGCAGAACAAAAAACTCATTTTCAGATTAAGAATCGTGCACCAAGAAATAATTATTGTTCTACCAGAAAAAAAATATTTTCTCACTTTCTCCCCTCATTTATGTGCAATCTTTGTCGCATTCCCCCGGGTTGATCTCTTTTATAGACCACCATGCATTGCTCTTTAGGGGCTAAAATAATGTAAATGGAAACAAGGAACATACAACTGTTTTGACTACATTCTTCTGCTTGCAACATAACACTTGCCTTTTATTATTTTATCTTCAACAATCAAGGGGTGACTAAATGGTTGCAGGTGGTGATGAAAATAAAAGCCATCCATCATTATTTATTAGGCATGAAAAAGATACACAATAATGTAATTTAATCTCAGAGCATACAATTATTTCCACATATTGATAATACAATGTGAAAACTGTCATGAATTCTAATATGATATTTTGGCTTTATTGGTGCACCACGGCCAGCGTGACAAATAATGAAATTGTATCAAAAAGAGAAAAAAGATAATTATGTGCATATGTCAATATCACGGGTGGAAAACATATCACCAAATTTTTAAAGCTTCTTCATTATAACTTGACCAATTCAAAAGTTTGGAGTGGAAAAAAGTACATTTTCAGTTTTCACTACTTAAAACACAATCTATTACGTTCACACCACAATCTATAATCTGAATAAACATTGACTATGTAAGTGTTTTATCATATAAAAGTTTTGAAGGCAGCCAGTCTGCTAAAATACTTGCAAGGAGTATATATACACCACTGGGTCAAATTTCTAACATGTTCTTTAGTTCACTTTAGTCTGGTAAAAATCTGCAGATGAAAACTCTGAGATCTCGACTTTGGGTAGCATACACATGACTATTAAATGCAGCAAAGAACGTACCTTTTAGCCAAATAAAACAAGAAATGGTTGAAAATAAACATCTTTGGTAGGAAAAATCCTGACTGATGAACTGCTTGCTTAAAAAAAAGTGAAGGCTAGGTTTTCGTTATGTTAAATAATTCCTCTTTCCACTTGGTTGTGGAACTCTACCTCCAAAAAGGCCTCGGTAGATGAAAACACGACAAAAAAGAAACAAACTAGCATCTGATCTCCCGAGATGGAAACCAAAAGCATTGTATGACTTATATTTGAATAGATTTTGGTTTCTGTCCAAAGAATGAGCATGATTAGAGACTTTCCTAGTTAGAAATAAATGAGATGGTTTTTAAAGGACCTGCTCATTATACAGTACACACACACACAAACATACGATGTGTAATTTTATTAAAAACTAACGGAAAGCCTGGGATCAAACCTATGTTTTTATGGTGTTAGTAAACTCCAGAAACATATACATAGCACACTCTATGCTTTCTCGGAGACTAATTTATTCACGGTTTGCATGTAGATTAGAGATATAAATATAAGTTTATTGGATGAGATAAATGACCTCTTCTTAGAAAAATGCCTTTTAGAATTATTAAGGAAGGAAAATATTTTAGACTTGGCTTTGAGTGGTGGACAGGACCTGGAAGAAAAAGTATCTCTGAGTGATCACAACACTGTGACCATTCTGGGCTGGGAGAGAAAATTTATATATCATGTGGTTACTCAATTTTATAAAGGGAACCTAAGAACAAGTGTAGGCACTGGTTAGGAAAAACAAATGAAAGGAATAATTTAAAAAGTCAATAAGCCACAGGAAATCTGGAGACTGTTTAAAAACACCTTATTGGAAGCCTAGCAAAAGTATGTGCCAGAGATCAAAGAGACACTTGGAAATGTGGCCCAAGTAAGGAAACCAGGGAGATCCACAAACTATGGTAGGTCAGGTGTGAACAAGAATGCAGGCGAGCCAAAAGAGAATTCAAGAGTACCTTGCAAGCGACTCCAAAGCTAATAAAAATGTTCTTCAAAATATATCCATGGCAGGAACCCAAGTAAAGAACTAATGGGCCGATCAAGTGACCCACTCTGGGCAGAAGAGATATTCTTCTTGAAAGATGGAAACTCTTTTGACTTTACTAAAGATGATTCATTCATTCACTCATTCATTCATACATTCACTTTAATTCACTCATTTAATCATCCATCCATCCATCCAATCAGCTATTCATTAAAAGAAAAAATTACAGAATACTTACCATGAGCCAGACTTTGGGTTCAGTACTGGGAATATAGAAATACATAAGCCATTCATTCATTTATTCAGTCATTCTTTCTTTTCATTCGTTCATTCATCAATTCATCCATCCATGCATTTGATTACCTATTCATTCAACAAAAAATTTAAAGAATGTATATCATGAGACATACCCTGGGTTAAACACTTGTCATATGTCAAACATAAGACATTCATTCATTCAGTCAACAAATATTCGAGTGTATATTCTGTGTCAAGTCCTGATCTAATTCTTTTGAGATAAATCAGCGGACAAAAGAGAGAACATCCCTGCTTGAATCTAGCGTCCTTTCTAGTAGGGAGTAGCAGTGGAGGTAGGCAATATACACAATAAACAACTAATCACAAAACCAAATCAATCACTTAGTATGATAAGTATTATGAAGGACAAACTTAGGCAGCTGAGAGTGCCTGATGGGGGTCCTGTTTAAGGCAGAAAGCAGCACCCCATGGATAGACCTGAAGGAATAAGAGCAGAGAGAGAGAAGCGGGAGGTGAGGATGAGGAGATGGCAAAAGAGCCACATCATTTGGTCCCTGGGAGGCCACGTGAAGAACACTAGACTTTTTCTTAAGAACAAGGGAAGCAGCTGAAGGGTTTTAAGGAAGAGTGATCTGCTTAAAAAGTTCAACACTCTTCTGTTCAAAACTTGGCAACGGCTCGATACTTCAGAGTAAAAGATGAAGTTCTTACAATGACCTACAAAACCCTCTGTATTCTTTTCTCTGTTAGCTCTGACCTAATTTTTTTTACCTCCGTCCGCTGCTCACTTGACTCCAGTGGAACTGAGCTCCTTGTGCCCACTGGCTATGTCCTCCCCTAACCCAATCCAAACAGATCCACCCTTACCTTCTCCAAGTCCTTGCTCAAAACTCACCTTGTCTATGGGACATTTCCTGAGGACTAGACTTAATATTGTAACTTCCTTGCCCTCTCTACTTTTACCTTGTTTTCCATTTCCCCCTCTTGAGGAACTCATTACCTTCTGATGTACAGTACACTTCATTTATTTATGAGGTTTTGAGTATTGTCTATATCTTCCCAGTAGAATATATTCTCCAGGAGGCAGGAATTTTTGTCCTTTGTTCACATTTATGCTAGTCAACTACAACAATGCCTCAGATACACAATCAGTAAACATTTGCTAAATAAGTAAATTAATGAATGCATTGGACAAAATGATCATCTTGGCATTTAGAAGATTACTGTGGCTAAAGCTTAGAGAATAAGTTGAGAAGAATTAAGCGGAGATAGAGACAAATAAGAGGCTATATTGAGGGTCTAATAAAAAAGCAATGACAATTTAGGCTAGGGTGATGATGCTAGAAGTGGAGGAAAGTAAACCGCTTTAAGAAATTTTTTAGGTAGAATCATCAGGGCCTACTTACAGTAGTGTGCTGGTGCTGGCTCTTGCTGGTTTGCAAGAGCAGATAGTTAAATTTTCAGGAATTTTGTTAGTTACTTGTTAAGCACGGACATTATTAAAAATTAAATTATACAAACTTACAATTAAATAAATTATGTGAAAACGAAGTTAATACATATTTAAAAGTAATTAATTCCTAATTATTTTCCTACATTTTACTATTATCTATGCTCTTGAGGCTATTTATGTCTATTGTGTTTCTATGGGAAATATTATCTGATAGTATGCTACTGTGCAAATCTTTCCAACTTCACATTCAGTTATGTCACATTGGTAACTTGAAATCAGTCATAATGGGAGTATTTATTTCTTGGTAATTGTCAAACACTATAAATGAGGGTTTGCTTTATTGTATTGTTGATTTTCTAGACTTAAGAAAGTGATGGAGAAGATGTTAATAGTACAGATTAATTTTAGAAGTGTGTCATATCTGCAGATGTTTCATTGTTAGTATCACACAAAATTGAGGAAATATTCTCCCAGTATGTGAAAACAATTATCTGATTCAGCAAAGAAGTCATTGACATCATTGACAAAAGAATGAAATTCTGACATACATCCTTGTGGTTTCACTCTTGTCTTACTTATTAATGTAAAGGAAACTATGAACCAACGTACACAACAGAAATACACTCATTTGTTAGTTGCAATCATAAGTTGCCTACGGATCCAAGAGTCTGGCGAAAACACAATGAAAGCATTCTGTGAGAATCTATTGGCTATATGAAAATACAACAAAGAGTATTGTATATTTTATTATTATTTGTAAACTGTGTGCTACACATTCTTATATCAATAAAATCTAAGAAAAATTTAAATATATATGCATACATTTTCTTTTTTGGAGAACTGGTCATTACACAGTATACCACTGGGTATATATGAATCAAAAGAGAAGGAACTGTCAAAGATGCTGCCAGTTTCTGTCTTGTTCAACTGCCTGAATTATCATGGCCATTCCCTTACTCAGGGAACATTAGACAAAGCCTAGGTTTGATGGGCAGGGATAGGAAAAGTAGTGTCACAGGTTAGGTTGGGTGATATTAAGTTCAAAGAAATAGACTACATGGTCAGGTAGCCAGTTGGATCTGGAGCTCAAAAAATAATTCTAAGCTGGAGCCATCAATTGGGTGATATCTGTGAAGAACAAGTAATTTAAGACTTGAGAGTGGATGAAACTATTCTCAGTGTTTCTTCAAATTAACTTCTGAAGCAGAGCTTGGAGGTATTTAGGTAAAAGTAGTAAATGCTGAATGTTCTCGTTCTGACTGACAAATTAATGGTACATACATCATCAAGACCAAACAGTGTCCTTTAAAAATATTGGAGATTTCCATTAGTGATGTACAGTCCTGTGACCAAAGACATGTCCTACTTTATTGCAGACGGATGTCTTAGTTAAATAGCGTCAAAAATATAGATCACTGTTGGGAGCCTGTGATATGTAGGAGACTGTGGTGGGTGCCGTGTGTAAGTGGACTTGAGTTATTTGCTTACCAGTAGACAAGGATTCTGAAGACTGTGAGTAGGATTAATTACTAATTGATACGAAATGTGGGGGTCAGACCTTCAAAACCAGGATCCTTCTTTGAGGACTTCATATTACCTTTAAATTCCAAGGGGCACAGACAAAAAAAAAAGAAAGCAGCCCGACCCAAACAAAAACCTACTCTCTCTAGTCAAAGAATCAGGAAAGGGGCAGCCTAACAAGATAGAAAACTTTCAGAAAATAACCACTCTATTCCAGCCACATATCACAGAAAAAATGTGGTTCCATCCTATCCACACCAGCAAAGACCTAGTGGGAAGCCTAGACATTCACCCTTGTGAGACTGCAGCAAGGCTCGCCAGGATCTCCACTGGGACAGTATCAGAGAAGGCTGAGTAGGGAGCTTAAACTCATCTCTCCCAAACACTAATGATACCCCTCCTTCCTCATCCCTGCTCCCAGTAATGTTGATGGAGACCACAAGCAGATTCTGGACTTCCATCCCCACTCAGCATTAACGTGAACGCCACTACCACCACTGGTGTTAACAGACGCTAAGTGGGGAGCCTGGAATTCTACCTCCATTTGGCAGTAAGGAGGCACTGCTTCCTCTCTTTTCTCGTAGGAGCCATACCAGAAAAAGTAAGCTAAAACAGAGGTTTAAATAAGATTCAAGAGTCTTAAAACATAACACAGAAAAATCACTCATCACGGGGCCGGCCCAGTGGCGCAGCGGTTAAGTGTACACTTCCGCTTCTCAATGGCCCGGGGTTCACCGGTTCGGATCCCGGGTGCGGACATGGCACAGTTGGCACACCATGCTGTGGTAGGCATCCCACATATAAAGTAGAGGAAGATGGGCACGGATGTTAGCTCAGGGCCAGGCTTCCTCAGGAAAAAAGAGGAGGACTGGCAGTAGTTACCTCAGGGCTAATCTTCCTCAAAAAAAAAAAAAAAAAATCACTCATCATACCAGGAACTAGGAAGATCTAAATCAGCAAGAAAGAAGACAATCAACAGATGCTAACATCAAGATGGCAGAGATGTTAGAATTACCAAAGACTTTAAAGCAGTCATGATGAATATGCTTCAGCAGGCAATTAAAAATATGCTTGAAATGAAAAAAATAGGATGTCTTAGGAAATAAATAGAAAGTCTCAGCAAAGAAATAGAAGGTAAAAAGAAGAATCAAGTGGAAGTTTTAGAACTAAAAAGTATAATAAAAATAAAAAGACCAGTGGATGTGTACAACAGCAGAATGAAGGGGAGAGAAAACAATCAATGAATGGTAAGACAGAACAACAGAAATTATCCAATCCGAATAACAGAGAAAATATACTGAAAAAATTTAAGCTTCTCAGGGACTTGTAGGACAATAACAAAGGATATAACATTCTTTTCATCAGAATCTCAGAAGAAAAGGAGAAATAGAATAGGCTAAAATAACACTAAGAAATAATGGCTGAAACTCTCCCACATTTGCCAAGACACATAAAACTATAGGTTCAAAAGCTGAGTAAATCTCAAATAGCTGAAAACTTTCCTCATGATTAAGGGGAAATCAAGACGATCTTTGATGAGGGAAAACTAAGAGATCTTGCTAGCAGATCTCCTCTAAAAGAATGACTAAAATAAGTTCTTTAAACAGGAAGGAAATGATAAAAGAAGGAATCCTAAAACATCAAGAAGGAAGAAAGAACATGGTAAGCAGAAATATTAGCAAATCTAACAGACTTTCCTTTCCCTCTTGAGTTTTCTAAGTTATGTTTGATGGTTGAAGCAAAAATGATAACACTCTCTGATTTGGTTATCAATGCGCAGAGAGGAAATATTGAATATAATTATATTATAAACAGAGGAAGGTAAAGGGATGTAACAGGAGGTCAGGTTTCTATATGTTACTCAAACTAGCAAAATGACAACACTAGTAGACTGTGATAATTTATGTATCAGTAATGTACTATCTAGAGCAACTGCTTAAAAAGTTAATCAAAAGGATATACTCAAAAACACTACAGATAAACAAAAATGTCATCAGGAAAATGTTCAAGCAACCCACAAGAAGGCAAGAAAAAGAAAAAGAAAAAATAGAACAAACAGAAAAAAAATGACAAACTTAAGTCCTAACATGTCAATAATTATTTAAATGTAAAAGATTTAAATATACTAATTAAAAGACAGAGATAGACAGAATAAAGAACAACCTTATTTGTTTGTCAAATATAATGACACACAGATTGAAAGTAAAAAGATGAAAATAGATATGTCTTGCAAATATTAATCAAAGGAAAGCAGAAATGGCTGTATTAATATCAGATAAAGTAGACTTTAGATCTAAGAATATTACCAGAGATAGAAAGAGACATTACATAATGATAAAGGGCCAATCCACCAGGAAGGTGTATCAATCAAATAACAGAGCTGCAAGATACATGAAGTAAAAACTGAAAGAACTAAGGAAGAAATCCAAAATTAGATACGTATATAATATATATTACACATTATATATTATATATAATGTATGTATGTATATATACATATATATTTAAATTGTGTGTGTGTATATCTATCTATCTATATCTCCTTATTTCCACATTTAATAGAACTAGAGAGAAAATTAGCAAGGATATGGAAGAAGTCAACATCATCCACTAAGTTCTAATTGATGTCTGTAGAACTCTCGATGAAACAACAGCAGAAGACACACTCTTCTCAAGTGCCCATGGATGAGATGCCAAAATGGATCATATCCTAGGCCATAAAACAAACTTCAACAAATTTAAAAAGAACTGAAATCACATGGAGTGTGTTTTCTGACCACAATGGAATCAAATTAGAAATCAATAACAGAAAGATAAGAAAATCTCCAAACACCTGGAAACTAAACCACAGACATTTAAATAATTTGCGGTGTCAAATTGGAAATATCAAGGGAAATAAAGAATACATTGAATTAAATGAAATTACAATATATCAAAATTTGTGGGAAGCAGCTAAAACAGTGTTAAGAGGGAAATTTATAGCACTAAATGCTTACCTTAGAAAAGAAAAGAGGAGAAGCCTCTAATGAATAAGCTAAGTTCCCACCTCAAGAGCCTAGAAAAAGAACAGCAAAATAAGCCCAAGACAAGAAGAAGAAAGAAAATAATAAAGATAAGATCAGAAATCAATGATTTTGCAACAGAAAAACAATAGAGAAAATTAATAAAATAAAGATCTGGTTCATGGAAATGATTGACAAAATTATAGTAAGACAGAGAAATAAGAAAGAAGATACAAATTACCAATATCAGGAATGAAACAGAGGATATTACCACAGACCTTGCAGACATTACAAGTATAATAAGAGAATACTACAAACAAATTTAGACACATAAATTTGACAACTTAGAAGAAGTTGACCAATTCCTTGAAAAACATAAACTAATACAACTCACCCAATTTGAAACAGACTGTTTGAATAGCCCTATATCCATTAAGGAGTTAACTTCATAATTGAAAAACTCCCCCAGGGTCAGCCCCAGTGGCCTAGTGATTAAGTTCAGCATGCACTGCTTTGGTGGCTCTGCTTCAGCGGTTCCTGGGCATAGACTTACACCACTTGTCTGTCAGTGGTCATGCTGTGGTGGCAGCTCACATACAAAAAGAGGAAGATTGGCAGAAGATTGGCAGCGGATGTTATCTCAGGGCAAATCTTCCTCAGGAAAAAAAAAAAGGAAAAAGAAAAATCTCTCCAAAAGAAGTCTCTGGTCCCAGATATTTCCACTGGAGAATTTTATCAAATGTTTAAAGAAGAATTAATACCAGCTATACACAATCTCTTTCAGAAATGAGAAGAGGAAAAGTTCCCAATTCATTTTAGGAAGCTAATGCTGCTCCGATAATGAAAGCAGAGAGGGCAAAACAAAACAAAAGCTAGAGAACAATATTCTCATATAGATGCAAAAATTCTTATCAAAATATTAGCAAATAGAATTCAGTAATATACAAAAAAAATTACATACTGTGACCAAGTAGCATCTATTTCAGGGATGCAAGACTGATTCAATATTTGAAAAATGAATGTAACTCAGCATATTGAGAGGCTAAAGAAGAAAGATCACATGATCATATCAATTGATACAGAAGAGCCATATGACAAATTTCAACATCCATTCATGATACAAATTCTCAGACAAACTGGAATAGAGGGGATCTTCCTCAACTTGATAAAGAATAGCTACGAAAACCTTAAGCCAACATCATACTTAATAGTGAAAGACTGACCACTTTGCGCTAAGACTCAGACCAGAAAGAAGACAAGGATGTCTGCTCTTGACACTTCCCTTCAGCATTGCCCTGGAGCTGCTAGTCTACTAACTAGTCAACTGACTTTGGACAAAGGTACAAGCACAATCCAATGGAGGAAATAGAGCCTTCTCAATAAATGGTGCTGGAGCAAACGGACGTTCATAGGTGGAAAGAACCCCACCTGAGACTCACAACTTGTTCAAAAATTATCTTAAAATGGAGTGCAGACTTAAGTGCAAAACTATAAAACTGAAAAAACAAAAAAAACCAGGAGAAAATCTTCAGGATCTAGGACAAGGGAAAAAGTATTTACCCTTGACATCAAAAACACGATTCACCAAAAGAAAAAGAATACGTTGGATTTCATCAAAATGAAAACTGTTTGGTCTCAAAAGACCCTGTTAGTAGGATGAAAAGACGTGTCACAGACTGTGAGAAAATATATGAAAATATATCTGACAAAAGGACTGGCATCTAGCATATATAAAGAACTCTCAAAACTCAGCAGTAAACAACCCAAAATTCCAACTAGAAAATGAGCAAAAGACGTGAAGAGGTGTTTCACCAAAGAGGATGTGCAGATGACACGTAAGCCCATGAAAAGATGTTCAATGTCACTAGCCATTAGGAAAAGGCAAATTAAAACCACAATGAAATATCACTATATACCTATCAGAATGGCTAAAATACAAAATAGTGGCAACACAAAATGCTGGCGAGGATGTGAATGAACTGGGTTACTTATACATTGCTGGGGGGGAACGTAATACGATGGAGTTACCGTGGAAACGTTTGCAACAGGTGAAGTGAACTCCAACCTATTTTCTCTAATTCAATGTGCAAGACTATTTCAACATGTAATCAATATAAAAATTCATGATATATTTTACATTCTTCTTTTGTAATTATTTTCCAAATTCTGGTGTGTATTTCATACACAGCATATTTCAATTTGCACTAGCCACATTTCAAGTGTTCCATAGCCACTTGGGACTAGTGGCTAGTGTATTGGGCAGTTTAAGTTCCCATACAAGATTGAAAGGCCCAAGAAAAGCTTCACCTCCAGCAGAAGTTGCAGTCAGTCATTTTGACCTTGGCAGACAGGAGATAGGAGGTTTTGCCAGCAGCTTCTCTGAGTCCTACAGGCAGCTGAACTCATCAGTGACAGTTTCCTGTGATTCCTGCACTTACTGGTTTCTTGAACTTTAGCGGTGTCTTGCCTAACCTTCACTTTCCCTGTCTTTCAAATGATTATACATGCTTCCTAATGTCCTGTGTTAAATCCCTTCCTACTTGAAATATCTAGAGTGGTTTCTGCTTTCCGGAGTGAATCATGACTATTAAGATTGGCAGGGATATTTCTCTTCACCAAATATCCATATGTGCGCCCACGTTTCCTACTTTCCCTTGAAGTTATGGGGCCATATAAATAGTTCTGGCCAGTATGCTATGAGAGTTAGTGATGAGAAATTAGTGATGCTATTTGCAGTCTGAAGCTTTGAAGGGTTATGTTCAACTTTCCAGCCACTTCCCCTCTGAGGCCACCTTCGTTTCGTATATTGAAATGTTGGTGTCATGAGATAGAAGCCACTGGATTGCGTGAATCACTGCATGGGAGACATGCCCTGGACAACTGCCCAACCCACCGTGGACTTTTCTTAAGCAAGAGATAAATTTTTGTTGTGTTAAGCCACTGGGATTTCAAGGTTTGTTTTTTGCCATACCACAATGTATTCCAGAAATTAGTCCTGGAATAAATACTACAGCATCAAACCCCTAAAATATGTGTCATTGACTTGGTATTGCTGTGAAAGAAGAAGGTTAACTGATTCTTCATTGCTTAGGAATAGAAGATGCAGTTGAAGAAACAATTTAATCTGATCTTGTGGAAGAATGGGAAGCTGTGCTGGGACTTTGGAAGGAGAAGCCAACATATTTTGAAATCGGTAACAGTGAGAGAAGAGAATATTGGGATATTCAGACAGCTACTCAAGACTTATTTCTTAAACCCAAGACTAGGTTGCATAGGAAGTGTAAATATGATTCCTTAGACATAGTCTAAGAGTCTATCCTTGAAGAATGAATGTCTCCTCAAAAGGAAATTTGATTCCGTAAGTATTAACAAACAGAAAGAGGAGAGGGAGATATATAGAGGAACCCATGTTACCATAGAGGAAACTTGGAGTTAAGATCAAGAAGAATTCTGTATGTTCAGTAAATAAAAGAAAATATTTTAGAAATATGGAAGAGTAGGAATGATACATAGACTTGTCTTGGCACTGGGAAAGGAGAAAAATAGGTCTGAGAAAGTCTAGAACAAAGATGATGGTAATAACTAGTAAAATTTCAATTGATTGTTCAATAAAAGACGGCTGTATTGAAAGAAAAAATAGCTCAAACATTTTCTCTTCTGAGGCTTAACAGACTGGAGGTCACTTATCGAGAAGACGGCATGAGGATCACATCCTATTTGTGGATGACAAAATTGAAAGGATAGTCAGTGCTTTGGGTGAAAGAGGCAAAATTTTAATTTACTGATGGAGAAAATCATTAAGATAAATTTAAAAGCTAAAATAGAAACATAAATTTCTTTAGATAACTCTCTCCCCCAATAAATTAAGCACAAAATAAAAGCTATTTAAAATAACTTTTGCAAACAGGAAAAATCTGGGATTTTATTTGGCCCATATTAAACAAGCTCCAAATAATCTGTTACTAATTTACATGTATTTAAAGCACTCTTGGGCAAAATTCATAGGATTACTGTCCACACTGAAGGAAGTAATAATCACCAACCAGACCCCACTTGAAGATGTGTGTTCAAATTTGAGATACTGGCAAATTGAAAGTGAATTCTGATTCCAAGCAAGGAAGAACTTTCTAATAATTGTTACTACTTAGTAACACAGTTTTCAAGCATTTTTCTCCCTCAATGGGGGGCCCGTTTCCCACCCTCCCCCAAACCTTAAAATTATAAAAAATAGATACAGAGCTGCCTTACCTAAATCAACCTGCTTACACCTATATTCTCGCTCTTTGCCTTCCCTTCTGAATGAAATTGCTCTAAAGCGTTGAGTCACAGCGAAGGCCAATCCCTCCATTTGTTTTCTGGATCCCATCCCCTCTTGTCTTCTCAAGGATGCTGGTCCTGCAATTATGCTTGCTTTCCTACACCATTACTTTTTTCCATCCCTTAGGTTTTAGTTTGTTCCCATCAATAAACAAACCTGTTCCAGTGTCAACCTTCTTAATCCACATTCCTCGTCCCCAATTTCCCCTCCAACTATTGCTCTACTCCCTTCAAAGGAAAACTTCTTAAGAGTTATTTATAGACAGACTTTCTTCTGTCCCATTTTTTTAATATCCATCCACACTGGGCTCTTGCCAAAGTGATCATGACCTTCACATGGAGAAATCCAGTGGTCAGTTTTCTGTTGTCTTTTTTACTTGACTTCTCAAGCAGCATTTGAAAGAGTGATTCCTTCCTTCCTTCTTGAAGCATTCTCTTCCCTGGCGTTCTTTTAAAGCAACATTCACTCGATTTTTTGTATACTGTACTGACTTCTTTTCAAGCTCTTTTATTTGTTTCTTCTCATCAGTTCATTTAACCTCTAATTGTTGAAATGCCCTATGGCTCAGTCCTAGGCTTCAACCCTGTTCTATCTACACTCTCTCCTAGATGATCTCATAATGTTCCAAGGCATTAATTACAATTAGTATATTCAATGCCTCTCAAATTTCTTTCTCTAGCCCTGACTTCTCTAAACTCTGATATTCAGATTCCTACTCAATATCTCTTTTTGGACACTTAATAGTATTCTCAAACTTAGCATGGGTAATCAGGACTCTCTCTTTCCCTTTGTGAATCTCTTCCTCCTCTGGTTGTTTCTCTTTGAGTAAGTGGTCCTTTCCCCGATTTGGTGATGTGAAAACCTAGGAGTGATACTTGATTCTTTCCCTTAATCTCAGCTCTCACAATCCACCACTAACAAGTCCTCTCAGCTTTTCCTCCAAACACATCGCAATAAATCTAGTTCTTTACAACTTCTCAGCAAACACTTTCATTTCTAGTCTAGATTATTTTAGAGTTCCCCAACAACGGCTCAGCTAGCACTCTAGCCTATTCACAATCACCTTTCCATATGGTTGCTGGAGTGATAGGCAAAAAACACTCAAAAGGCTTACCACTGCACTCAGAAAAAAGATCCATACTTCTTACCGTGATGTGAAAGACTGTGTTAATAGGCAGATTGAACTTTGTGACCACATGCTTTGCCATCCCCACCTTCTCTTACTGTGATCCAGCCATACTGGCCGTCTTTCTGACCTCACACGTGCCCAGCTCCATCCTTGCTTAGATCCTTTACACACGTCCCTCTTTCTGGCCTTACGGGGCTAGCTTCTTATCTTTCATATTTCAACTCTACCTCATCTCCTCAGAGAGGTATTCTCTGGCTACCATCTAAAATACATTTCCACCCCTCTTCATGCTCCAGATCACATATCACACAAGTATTTCCGTAATATACAATATGACGTTATAGAAACGTATACAATGATTATGCTCTATTGTCTTTTGAGCACTTTCAGCATCTGAAATTTTCTTGTTCATTAATTTTTTAATAATACAAATGTTCGGGTTACCTCCTCCTTTCCAAAATTATTAATGGTTCCGTGCTAATAATAGGGAAAGTCCAAACCCTTTGGAGTGTCATCCAAGACCTCCATGATCTGACCTATCTGACTTCTACTCATCTTCTGCCTATGTCTATTCATTGTCCACGAGTCTCATACTACTACTTCATACACTCCGTCCCATATCCATCCCCCCAGGGACATGAAACGCTAGCCTTTCCCTTATCTGCCAGGTGACACTTGCCCTTCTTTCAAGACTCAGCTCAAATGCTACTCTTTGAAGTCCTCAGGAAGAGTAATTTACTCTTCATCCTTCATTCACAGAGCTTTAGGTACATGTCTTTGGTGTAGAACCACTCTTTGCCTGCCTGCCTCAAACTTTCCACTCCTAATGAGTAGGAAAATTGTTTATTCATATGAGTATTCTCACCAGTCACATTGGTTCCTGTACAAAGTTAATTTTTGTAATACGCGACACATGCTTTTAATATCCTTCCCTAGTCTGGATACTCTGGTTTCTCTTCTCTGGGTAGTTCTGGCTTACCATCTTAATTTTGAAGTGTGAGGCTCAGAAAACTGTGATCATATTTGACATAAATGATTCATATCTGTATCTCAGGGCTCAGTTCCTGGCACATAGTAGCAGCTCAACAAATGTTTGCTATTGCATCCAAATGAACACAATACTGTAGTACACATGGGTCCATTAATCACACGAAAACTGGACTTCTATCTTACCTGTCTTCTGAATTCATGAGAACAATTAGTGAAGCCTGATCACATATCACACATATATTTTATTTTAATAAAATGGCATTATATTTTAATAACATACACTATGGTGTAAAATTTATAATTATTAAGACGGTTATTTATCAGCAATCAACAAATGCCTATTCAGCACCTACTATTTGTCTCACACTCTACTAAGCACTCTGGTTGACAAGACAGATTGCATTAGTCAGGTTAGGCTAGGCTCTGCTGTGGTAATGAATCTCCACATTTCAGTGGTTTAGCAACACAAAGCTTTCTCTCTTGCTCATGTCCTAGCCCAATTGGGCATAGAGTGGGCAGTCCTTCCTGAGATCTTTCAGTGATCCAGGCTTGTTCCATCTGTTGACCCTGCCACCCTCCAAGGACTTTGAGTCTTTTGTTGGAACTCTTGCATGTAGTCAGTTGACAAATGAAGAGAGAAAAAGCCAAGGACCTCACAGGAGACAGAAGTAGTATTCATAAGACCTGACCATATACTATGGGCCAAAACCAGTCAAGCAGACCTAAACTAACTACGAAAAAGGTTTGGTAGTGTGTTCACAGGAAGAA
Organism: Equus asinus; assembly: GCF_041296235.1. NCBI lineage: Eukaryota > Metazoa > Chordata > Mammalia > Perissodactyla > Equidae > Equus > Equus asinus. The sequence goes on from NC_091810.1 coordinate 31,007,984, forward strand.
GAATGAGAATCAGTGAAGACAGGTACTGCCACGCAGATAGGGCCCTTATCCTACTGGAAATGCCAAGCTATCGTAAGATGCTTCAATCTGATTCCTTACTCAAATTTAGACAATATGAATAATTAGGTAGAAGTTTTTCTTTTCCTACATAAAGATATTTGCCAGAGTGATTAATGATATGATAAAAAAGTTTCAAGAAAAATCCTTAAACTGCTCAAGGAAAGCTTTTAAAGCAGGGGTGGGTGAACTGCAGACTGTGGGCCGAATCCAGCCCGCTGTGTTGTTGGACAGCATGCAGGCTAAGAATGGTTTTTACATTAATAAGTGTTTGAAAAAAAATCAAAAGAAGAATAATATTTCATGACATGTGAAAACTGTATGAAATTCAAGTTTTGGTGTTCATACATAAAGTTTTATTGGAAAACTACAATATATATTGACTATGGCTGCTTTCGTGCTACAATGGCAGAGTTGAATAGTTGTGACAAAAACCATATGTTAGGCCGCAAAGTCTAAAATATTAACTGTCTGGTCCTTTACAGAAGAAGTTTGTCGATTCCCGTTTAAAAGCATTTGAATAGCACATATTTTAGTGTTGACAATTCGGTAACCTAATTACAAGTCACCCTAGTATTTGTATTCATTTTACAGGGATGGGTCCCAGAAAACAGCTGGATCTGAAAATGGAAAAACAAAAATTCACCTAATGAATAGTCCAGAGTGGGAACAAACGTGTTTTCAAACCAAAGAGATCCAGCTCAAGTAAACAGGAGTATTTACTTGTAGATTATTAGAAGAAACAAAGGTAAGATCTTCTTTCCTAAGATAAACAGATGCTTCTATGCTCAGGTTGTTTATCCAGGAACTTACAACCAGGTGTTCCTCATTGCCAAAAGGAAGGCCTCTTGTACATTTGGTATGCCAGCTCTTGGCTCTCGAAATTTCTGGACACGGAGACCTGTAACTGGAGGTCATAAGTCAGAACTCCGCCATTTAGTAAAACAGACAACTCATTGTCAGACACAATGAGAAAAAACGCTAGTGAACCACAATCATTTCAACAAAGTAAATTTCCAAAGAACATCTAGTAGATATTTTAGTTTCACTCCATTTATAGTGTAAGCCTTTAGAGTAAGTATCTAAAGTAAACAGTATTTCTTCTAAAGACATCGTGCAATTCAGAATGTATTAGTTCCACTGGCAATATTTAATGGATTGTCTAATGTATTCAAATGAGAATGTGGATAAAGAAAGCCAAACTGATTTATTTTCTTTTCAAGGAAGCTCCAACTCTGTTATGGGAATGGATGCAACATTGCAAACCAGGGAAAATTCTCTACCTGATCTGTACTAAATTGTTCCCTTTGAATTCTGCTTTGGAATTTCAATAAATGCTTCTCGGGAGTTTGAATATTTTTTTCATTTGCAACTATCAACATATAAATAGTTCTATACATAACTATGAATATATATTCATATATTTTTATTAATTCAAATTGCCTTGTTAGTGTAAACTAAACCTATCACTCTATTTTCAATAGAAGTAGTAAATATGGCCGACTTTTTGCTAATTTCTGTATCATTGTTTGTCTCCAATTATCGTTTTGAAGTCCTCATTTCCAAATAGAATCCCAACTGAATTCTTGCTATGACAAGTTCTAGTCTAGTGAATGAGACAAGTAACATTAAGTAAAGCTTTAAGTTTACTTTTAAATCTCACACCTCCTGGTATTGATTTAGCATGGCCCAGATGGATGAGTGATAGGTTTGCTCATTTTGATTTTTTTTTAATTGGGCACTTTTGATGGAAGGAAGATAGAACTGATTTTTTTTTCTTTTCTGAGGAAGAGTCATCCTGAGCTAACATCTGTTGCCAATCCTCCTATTTTTTTGGCTTGAGGAGGATTAGCCCCGAGCTAACACCTGTGCCAGTCTTCCTCTATTTTTTCATGTGGGACGCCACCACAGCATGGCTGACAAGTAGTGTAGGACCACACCTGGGATCCGAATCTGCAAACCCAGGCTGCCAAAGCAGAGTGTGGGAACTTAAACACTACACCATAGAGCTGGCCCCAGAACTGATTTTCAGTTCAACAGACTGCCCTAATTTTAGGTCTCTCAGGGCAAAAACATGTTTGCTAAAGTTTCTATTGAGGGACCATAGTTATAGATGTTCAGGGATTTTGTTTTCATGTGTATAAAGTATTTTAAAATAATGAGAATATTGGAGTTTGGGGGGGAAACAGTCACATTTATTATTTGTTGTTAACAAAATGAAAACTCCTATTGCTGAAGTTTGGGAGATTAATTGTGTTTTTAGGACTTTTATTTTGACTCTCTCTGCTGATTCATTTTAAAGTTTATTTTACCATTTTACCTCCCAATGATCTACTTCTCCCCAATAATGTATATATATCATTCCAACTATTGTTATATTTGAACACAAATGGGCCGTTCTTATTTTTATTAATACGTAATTACATTTGGGCCAAATATTTATTTGATAGCAGCGTTGTAGGATTTGGCATCTCAGTTTTGAGAAATGAATGGAAGACTGCAAGTTCATGAGAGCTTATGGTTTTTAAAAAGAAGCAGAAAAAAATAACAAAATTTCTTTTGGATGTAACCACAAAATATCTTGAAATTTTATAAAATTCAAAGGTAAAATACGGGAAATGCTGGCAAATTGTTCAGAGTAGCTGAAATTATGCATTACAAATATTTTTGTGTGTGTGTGAAATAACTGACATTTTGTGAGGATCAAAATTACCACAGAAATTTGGCCAAGTCAGCATCAAGTGATTTCACACAATTATTGAACTTTTCTCTGTTGGAGATGTTCCCGGCCAAATCCTTCCTTTTTGGAAATTTCCTGGAGCTCCCTCGTCTGCCACAGAACAGCACTGAACGTCTCTCATCCAACGGCTGAGGAAGACATTAGTTGCTCCCTTTAGTTTTCAGCCGAGCCTTTATCTTTTATCTCAGGACAAACTCCTCAGGCTTTTCCTCTACTCTTGATTTTTTTTGTATGTTGTTCAAGCAGCTTTCTGGAGAGGCCTCCAGGTCTGACCTTTCTCATCCATCTACTTGGCTAATTCTGCCTCTCAAACTCTGGAACAGCACCTTCCAATAGAGCCTTCATGATGATGGAAATATTTTACATCTGCATTGTCCAATATGGTAGCCACCAGCCATGTGAGGCTCTTGAGTATTTAAAATACTAGCACATTAGAGAACTAAAATTTTAATTTTTAATTTAATTTTAATGTTTTAGTTTAAGTAGTCACATGTGTCCACATTGGACAGAACAGCTTTAGATGGTCTCTTTCCATACAGACTCTGCAACACTTTTAAAAATAAGATTATAAATTCTATGAGTATAGCTTCCTATCAAATCTGTTTTGTACACTGTTGTATCAACAACATGTAGCACAATGGTTGGCACATGGTAGGCACTGAAATGTTTTTGTTAAGTATAAGATTGAATGTAGGAATGAATATATGCACCTTGAGGATAAAGATAAAATTGATATATGGTCAACTAATTTTTGACAAGGGAATGAAGAATACTCAATGGAGAAAAGAATGAAATTAGACTGCTCCTTGCACCACTCACATAAATTAACTTTAAATGGGTTAAAGACTTAAATGTAAGACCTGAAACCATAAAACTCCTAGAAAAAAGCATAGGGAAAAAACTTCTTGACATGGCTCTTGGCAATGATTTTTTGTATGTGACAGCTAAAACACAAGCTACAAAATAAAAAATAAACAAATGGGACTATATCAAGCTGAAAAACTTCTGCACAGGAAAGGAAACAATCAACAAAATGAAAAGGCGACCTAAAAAATTGGAGAAAATATTTACAATTCATTTATGCAATATAGAGTTAATATCCAAAATATTGTGTATAAAGAACTCATACAACTCAATAGCAAAAATACAAATAATCCAATTAAAAATGGGTAAAGGAACTGAATACACCTTTTTTCCAAGGAAGATATTAAAATTGCCAACAGGTGTATGAAAAGGTGCTCAGCATCACTAATCATCAGGGAAATACAAATCAAAACCACAATGAGATATTATTTCACACCTGTTAGAATGACTATCACCAAAAAGACAAGAGGTATCAGATGCTGGTGAGGATGTAGAGAAAGGAACCCTTGTGTACTGTTAGTGGGAATGTAAACTGGTATAGCTACGCTATGGAAAACAGTATGGAGGTTCCTCAAGAAATAAAAAATAAAACTACCATATGATCCAGCAATCCCACTTCTGGGTATATACCCCAAGGTAATTCACTGTGTTGAAGAGATATCTGCACCCTTATGTTCATTGCAGCATTATATACAATAGCCAAGACATGGAAATAACCTAAGTGTCCATCGACAGATGATTGGATAAAGAAGTTGTAGTACATATACAATGGAATACTACTCAGCCATAAAAAAGAAGGAAATCTTGCCATTGTGACAACATGGTTGGACCTTAGCGTATTGTGTTCAGTGAAATAAGTCAGACAGAGAAAGATAAATACTACATGATCTCACTTATAGCTGAACTCTAAAAAAACCCAAACTCATAGAAAAAGAGATCCAATATGTGATTGACAGAGGCAGGGGGTAAGGGGTGTGGGTGGGGAAATTGGGTGAAGGTAGTCAAAAGGTACAAATTTCCAGTTCTAAGATAAGTAAGTACTGTGGATATAATGTACAACATGATGACTGAGTTAACATTGCTGTATGGTATATTTGAAAGTTGCTGAGAGAGTAAATACTAAAATTTCTCATTACAAGGAAAGAAATATATTTTTTGTAACTATATAAGGTGATGGATGTTAACTAAACTTATTGTGGTAGTCATTTAGCAATATATACGTGTCAAGTCATTGTGCTGTACACGTTAAACTTACACAGCATCGTATGTCAATTACATCTCAATAAAAGTAGAAGGAAAAAGAGGTAAAATTCAAATAGGGGAGAAAAAAAGGGTCTGCATGTTCCCTTTTACCTTAGAACACATTAAATCAATTCCTTTCAAAAAAAGATTATCTGTTTAAAGTAATACTACTATTTAACCAAACTGTGGAACCAAAAGAAGTGATGACTTTTGCTTGCTGTGGATTATCTTCTTAGCTCTAGTCCCTTAATCAAAAGGGACTGTGTCAAATATGCACGACACAGTACTGGAGGGTGTTTTCATGCCTCAGTCCTGCTCACAGGATGTATCAAACAGTTACATCAGTGGCTGGCACATATTTGTTCTCAATAAATGTACATTCCTGAGAGATCATTTACTGCACCTGTTGATTGCAGCTTTCTTGACATCCGCAGGTATGAAGGAGACACTGGGGAGGTGTTGGAGAGGCACGAGGCCTGGTTTTCACTCAGTAGCTCAATATTGCTGCTTTTCACCCTTGTATCACTAATTCTGGCCTGTGATAACCAAATGCGAAACAAAATATCAACAAATACAAAGTGAACTCTTAGGCTGTCGCGTTCCACTTTATTTTATGACTGGAGAGCACACAGGGCAGTTGCATTTGGGAAATCAATCACATTCTGGATGAAAATAAAGAGATTTGTTCCTATGCAATAAAGTCAAACTGTTTTTAAAAAATAAACGGCTTATAAACCATGCTATCTTTTTTGCTAAGGGGTCATGTAAAATAAAAGAGCATTTAAAATTTAGGACAACTTGCAAAAAGAATCAGTGGTGCACTTGGAAGAAAACAAACTTTTCTCTTCAAAGTTTCTTAGTATATAACAAACCACCTAAGCACAGAACAATGGATGAATGATGGTACTAGATTATTGAGAATATGAATTAAAGAAAACTATAGGCAAGCAAAATAAATTCTTCTGATCATAACTCAAGTTAACTGTGAGCAAATAGTAATCAAGTTGGCAATTTAGCAATCATGAAAAAAGAAGTTTATCATTAGTATTTAAAATGCAAACAAATAATAATAGCTGCTTATGGTCAATATTTGCATTTTTAATTTTACTTAAACTATGTATGCAACAAATTTCATGATCCCTAACGCATAATAGTGGAAAAACCACTGGGAAGCTGGATTCCAGAACTGTGTGGCATTGGTCAAGTCATTTCCCCTGTCTGATTGTCTTTCCTTCTAGTTTAAATATTGTGAGCATAATAATGGCAGCAATTATTTACGATTGCTTAACAAGCTCAAGGCAGTGTACGTTATCTCATTAGATCCTCATAAGTCTATGAGGTAAGTATCACGGTTAACTCCATTTTACTGGTGGGGGAAATGAGGGCTTAGGGGGTTAAGTACAAGGACACAGCTAGAAAGGATGCAAACCCTGGCAGTCCGAATCCAGAGCATGTGCTCTCAACTACTGCACTAATACCACATCTAAACTTGCATGATGCTACAAAAGTATGCGTACTTCAGTTCATCTCTTGTTAAATCACATTTTGAGTTAGTCAAGGAGACATTCTATTTTTTCTAGCTTTACTGAGATATAATTTGACAAATAACATTGTATAAGTTTAAGGTGTACAACATGACGATTTGGTATATGTATATATTGTGAAATGATCACCACATTAAGGTTAGTTAACACCTCCATCACGTCATATAGTTACTCCCTTTTCGTTTTGTGGTGAGAACATTTAACATCTATTCTCTTAGCAAATATCAAGTATATGACACAGTATTGTTAACTATATTCACCATACTCTGCATTAGATCCCTAGAACTTATTCATCTTATAACTGGAAGTTTATACCCTTTGTCTAACATCTCTCCATTTCCTAAACCCCCCAGCCCTTGGTAACCACCAATCTACTCTCCGTTTCTATAAATTCTCCTCTTTTGATTCCAATTACAAATGAGATCATAGTTTTTTCTTTCTCTGTCTGACGTATGCTAAGTGAAATAAGCCAGACAGAGAATATTCTTTAATGTTTTTTAAACATTCATATTGAAATAATTGCAGATGCAAAAAAAGTTGCAAAAATAATACAAAGAATTCTATATATCTTTTACCCAGTTTCTCCAAATGTTAACATTGTAATAACAACAGTAAAAAGATCAAAATCACGAAATTAACATTGATTCAATTTCAAAATTCAAAATTGTTAATTTCAAAGAATGGATATACACAGGTCCCATTAATTAACATGATGAAATTAAATTAAAAGTCAGCAACAAAAAAGTTTCAGCAAGGTGCCAGCATGGTGACGCAGTGGTTAAGTTCACATGTTCTGCTTTGGCAGCCCGGAGTTCACCGGTTTGGATCCTGGGTCTGGACCTACACACTGCTTGTCAAGCCATGCTGTGGCAGGCATCCCACAAATAAAGTAGAGGAAGATGGGCACGGATGTTAACTCAGGGCCAATCTTCCTCAGCAAAAAAGAGGAAGATTGGTGGCAGATGTTAGCTCAGGGCTAATCTTCCTCAAAAAAATTTAAAAAGCCTCAGTGACCCATGTACTTGTAAAATAAATGAACTCATAAATAACTCAGATGATAAAGGAAAAAATCCAAAGGAACAAATTTAAAGTACTATATACTAAAACTTGTGGCATGCAGCTAAAGTGGTACTTATAGATAAACATATAGCTTTAAAACTGCATTTAAAAAATAGAAATGTTTAAAATACATAAATTAAAGGTTCAAGAAAAAAAAGACAACTGGCTTGTTACAGGCAAGTTTTACCGGTTTCAAATAGATAATCCATAATTTGTAGAAAGTATTTTAGAGTGTTGAAAATCTAATCTCTTATGACACTAGTATAATTTTTATATCAAAAGAAAACGGGAATAGTATAAGAAAATAATATTTTAGACCAATTTCTCTTTTGGTAAAGGGCAAAAATTCTAAATAAATGCTGGAAATCCAAATTCTGCAAAGATTGGAAAAATCTATTGATACAACAAAGCAAAGAAAAGATTAAAGAACAAAAATCAAATGATCAATTAAATAGATACACAGCAAGTGTTCAATAAACTGCAATACTTACCATGATAAAATCACTTAGCAAACTGGATTGAGGTAATTTTCATATGTAGGAAAATGTAGAGCAAACATAATGGTTAATGGTTACACTTCAGATTTCTTAGTGACGTCATTGTGAGTTTTACTTGTTATAGGATTAGAAACAGAAATAAGAACTATACCATTGGAAAGTCAGAGATAAAGCTCCTCTTATTTGCAGATATGACTGTTGTATTAGTTTGCTGGGGCTGCCGTAACAAAGAACCACAAACTAGGGGCTTAAACAACAGAAATTTATTGTCTCACAGTTCTGGAGGCTGGAAATCTGAGATCCAAGTGTCAGCAGGGCTGGTTTCTCCAGAAGCCTGTCCGCTGGGCTTGTAGGCGGCTGTCTTCCCCCTGTGTCTTCATACAGACTTCCTGCTGTGTGTGTGTCCTCATCTCCTCTTCTTATGAGGACACAGTCATATTGGATTAGGGCGTGCCCTAATGATCTCATTTTAACTTGAGGACCTCTTTTGAGATCCTATCTCTGAGGACAGTCACATTCTGAGGTACTGGGTATTAGGAGTTCAACATATGGATTTGGGGGGGGGGCACAAATCAGCCCATAATGATTGTCTAAATACAAACCATTGGCAAACTATTAGGATGAGTAATAGTTCTCCAGTATTGCTAGATCAAAGATAAACATACAAAAATGGAAAAGTATTCCTATATATGAGTCATATGAATTAGGAAATATAAATGGACAAAATTATAATGGCAGCCAAAATATAAGGTACCTGGGAACAAATCTACAAGTCTTATAAATTGTGCATAAGAGCATTATGTTACAGAGACTATTAATATCTGTTTGTATTTTTTCACTTAATAACAAAGCCCTCTATGTTATTGGGGGCAGTAATGGGTCTATTAGAAACCACACTTTCCAGTCTCCCCAGTATATAAATAGGGACATGACTATGTGCTGGTTAGTAAAATGCAAGGGAAGTTATTGCGTACACCTTCTGGAAAGGTTCGTTAATGGGGTGACAGACAGACCAAGCCCATTTTGCCTTCCCTCCTTTCTGGCTGAATGTATATGAGATGGTTGGAGCTCTAGCAGCTCCTAATGAATGATGAGGTGACTTCGAAGATAAAGCCATGTGCTAGGATCGTTAGAGCAGAAAGTTAGAAGCTTGGGTCCCTGTAACAGTAGAGCCGCCACATAGCCCTGAAGTACCTTCGTCCAGACCACATTTATGTGAGAAAGAAACAAACTCTCTTCTTTAAACTTCTGTTATTTTACGTTTTCCGCTTTATATAGTTTAATTTCAACTAATACAATTGTAAAGGATGTAAAAAAAGACCTAAACAAAGGAGAGCTATTCAAGAGTATAGATAGAGAGTCTCAATGACATACAGTTGTCAGTTCTTCCCAAATTATGACATCGTTGTAATTCAAGCAAAATCCCAAAAACAGTTCATGGAATTTAACAAGATGAACCTATATTTTGGATGAACAAAGCAACATGGATATCTAAATAATTTTGAAGACAATATTAACGGTGGGGTAGGGAGGAGCATAACATACAGGGTATATAGAATGATTATAAAGCTATAATAATATGGCATTAGTAAACATGGTTTTAGAACAGGGCCAAGGTTTGAAATAATGGAACTAAATAGAGGGCATCTTTATTGATGCGAGGGGAAAGATGGACTACCCAAACTATCCTGGGACGAACGGTTACTCATAAGCAAAATAACGACAGACAAATTCCAATTGGATCCAATACTTACATATGAAAAGGGTAATGTTTTATGACCTCGAGTATGACCTAGAGTAGAATTTTAAAGAATAAAACATGAAAAGTAGAAACGCCAGTTTAAAAGTGAAAGAGTCCATGAACAGTGTCGAAATACAGACAGGCCAGAAACGATATCAGCAACACATATCACAAATGATTATCTTCCAGAATATATGAAGAACTCCGAAAATCAACAAGGAAAAAGTAAAAATCAATGGAAAAAGGGCAGGAATAGGGGCACACAGTTCTCAGGAAAGAAGACATGAATGGCCAATGAGCATAGTAAAGAGAGCTGACCTCACCAGTAAGCAGTATAATGCAAATGAGAAAGCCATTGTATGCTAACCAGATTTTCAAAAAATTAAGAAGTCTGACAAAATTAGCTGTTAGGACAGATGAGGAGGATTAGGAATTTCCACACATCGCCGGAGGGAGTGTAAATTGTCACAGCCACTCTGGAAAGCAACTTTGCAATATATTGTAAAGTTGAAGCTATGCATTCTGCTTTCCCTTCCTCCCAGCAATTTCACTTCCAGGAATACACACAAGAGAAACTGTGTGTGTGTGTGCACTAGGAGACAGGTACAAGGATGCTCACATCATTACCAGTACAGTGAAAAACTGGAATCAATACCCATTAACCAAAGAATGGGTGAATGAATTTCACTATATTCATACAATAGAATATTATACAGTGGTGAAAGTGAATGACGTTACATGTATTAATATAGCCAAATCTCAAAAAATGTTAAAGAAAAATGGCAATTTGTATAATGTTATATAAATTAAAATACTACTTCTATATGAGGTGAAAATTCAACCATCCATTAAATTTATGGACACATATATGTGGTAATGGTATAAATATCTCTGTGGGCATGAGAAATGTTAAATTCAGAATAGTGGTGACTCTGGAGGATGCTGGAATTAGGCTGCAAATAAGTCTGTAAAGTTTTATTTCTTCAAAAAATTGAAATAAATAAGGCAAAATATGACTTGATAAAAGACAGTACTATGTATAGGAGCATATTTTTCTGAATATTTGAAATATTTTGCAAATAAATTATTAGTATTGTAGAAATTTGAAAAACCATTCAAACCAGGATTTTTAACATTAAAAATGAAAGATTTTTGCCTATCTCCATCTCACAGATGTATCAGGAAGAGGTAATCTATAGAAACTGTTCTTGTTCTTGGAGATTAGGCTAGGCCAACAATTTACAAATATTTCCAAACTGAATTTAAGTAGTTCTGGACGTACAGTCTATGGTGTGAAGGGAGGAGGATGTGACAGGCAAATTGAGACTAGGAGGTGACAAAAGAGGATCTGACTCACTGAGATGGTCTGAAATGTAAAATCCAATTCTACGTTCTCCACAAGAAGGAAGCCAGGACATTTGAGAATGACACAATGATAAAAGCTGCAGTCTGGCATAGATGAAGAGGCTCTTGTGATATACAGTTTAGAAATAATGGCAACTGCCCTTCAGAGAGTGTTCATGTGCCAGGAAGGGTGCTAGGGGAGTTCCATTTTTCATTCACAGATAATATTTTAATGTCCATTATGCAGATGAGAAAACTGAGATCCAAGTGTCTACGATTATCTAGCTATCCAGCGGCAAAGCCAGCATGCAAACCCAAGGTTATTTGATTACAAATGGATGCTCTTCCATTATTCTACAAGACTGCTAACACATAATGAACAAAAAGGTACATTTTCACGTCCAGAGTGCCTAGTCCTCTCTCCTTAGAACGCATATTTCTCGGCCTTATATTATCTGAATTCTTTCTATCAAATCAACATATTTTTAAGGCACTTCAGGGACTATTTCACTTTGCTCCATTTTTATGATAGTTCTTATATGGGAGAGCTCCTCTTACTAAGCAAGTAGAATAGATTCTGTATTGCCTGCCTATCTCTGTTTTCACATTTTCCATTCAAGCAGTGAATAGGTTCCTTGTTCCATATGCTAGAACTCTCAAAATCTAAATTTAAATTTTTTTTAAAAAAGGAAGGAAGAAATAAAAAGGAAAAGTGAAAACTTCCAATTAGTTTCTTTCCACTTATTGTTCTTTGGCCTGCCAATGATTTAGCTAATCACATGCGTTTGCTCAAAATGGCTTTTACAGGGAACGTCTCTAAATCTATAAGCAGTTACTGAATTTATCAAACCACGGAGGAATGAGGAAGAAGATGAGGGTAGAAGAGAAATATATACAAACATGCATACAAAAGCATATATGTTTTAGTGACATATCCAGGACCACACCCATTTTGTCATTTAGCCATTCTACAAAAGAGCTTGACTCATTTTTTCAAAAGTTAGATTGGAAAAAAAAAAATCCATCAACAATCTTATTTCTTCACTACTAATCACTTGAAAAGTTTTGTTGACATTATATTCTTGGAGGAATTCTTCCCCTCTCCAAGATTAATTTTCATTTTCCTCAGATGCATTTTCTGCGTAAACCCAAGCAAAACAACATTCTAGATGCTCATGGAAAATTCTTTTTCCCTCTGCAAATATTATGCTAAAATCTGTCATTCACTCTATGTCCCAGATCAACAAATGGTAAATATTTCAATATAGTTGTCTGGTATATTTTGGTATCTTCCTCTCTAATTCCTTTTAAAGAGAAAGCATGCCCTTCACTTAACTAAAGGTATCTGCAAAGAAACTAAAAACAGTCTGGGGAAAAAAAAGTGTCTCTGTTCTCCTTTATTGTCTCACACAAGGACCTTTGTACTTACAATAATGCTGTGGAAAATGTCTTCGTGTTCTATCAATAATACATTGAGGTTCAGTTTATTTCATTTTCTGTTGTTTTTACTCTGCTTGGCAAATAACACTCTCTCGCCTTTCCCATTCTAATCAAACTGTAGAATGCTAATAAAACAAATCCAAACTAATAAAGCCCATTTCCTCTATATTACTCCCCTTAACGTTATTAGGGACTCACATCTCTAGGTACGAATAGTATAATCAGACAAAAAGGAGGAGGATAAAATATTATCATTAACATTTACAATTGTTCATGCAAGGACTGTTAACATGCAAGAGTATTACGGTAAAAACATAATGACAAAAGCTGAACTGAACTTGATGATTATTTAAGACATGTGTTGGGTGGAGACTGCAGGATACAGGAAACGTCTAACGGTGTTGAACCCCCATAACCTCTGCATGAGTATTGTTCCAGCATTCATAAAAAGGATTTCTGAAGTTTTAGTTTTACATTGATTTTGTTTTGAAAAAGATTTCATCCCGCAAAACAAAAATTTGATAATCGTTTTCCTAAGTGCTTAGCACGATTGAAACACGCTAGAGATTCTTTGCTTTTCACAAAGAAGAATTTCCTCTAAAATCTAGTTTAGTTTAATTATAGCAGTCTGGGTGTGATGTCTGTTTATATCCCTCCGGTTGAATCTGCTCTGGCTGGGTTTGGGTCAGAGCTATTTCTAGGAAATGCCTGCTACTTTTGCTCAAACTAAAACTTCTTTGCGTTTTTCTTTTTCCAGCTTAATGTCTTTGTTACTTTAATAGGAGAACAAGTGATCCATGTGCACGTCTATAACCGGGCATGTGGTCATGATACTTGATGCAGCTAATTCTAAAGGAGGTTGGTGAGGATGTGAGTATGGTAAGTATTCTCCTTGAACTGTTAAAGGCATCACATTAGTCAAGACTCTTCAGTTCCAGGTGACAGCAATCAAGCTTAGTTTAAGCAAAACCAACCAAACAACCAAACAAATGAAAAGCAAAGAAAGGACAATGCATGATAATGATACAGAGATGTCCCATGGATTCCTGGGCATGAAATCTACTGGACTTCAGGAACCACTAGCCCTAGGAGCCCAAAGCCAGCCTGGAATCCAGGGAACATTCTCTCCCACTCTCATGGCTGATTGGCTCAGTCTATTTCAATTTCTTCCTTCTATCAGAACAGCTTTATCTCCTATACAATGCAGACGGAAGATGGTCCCCGACAACTGCCAATTTCACAGACAGCAGTTACTTTCTCGTGGAGAAATGAACTTTCTCATCTTCCCAGATCCAAATTCCTAGGAAAGGAATCCGACGGGAGGCAAACGTGGCACAAACTTCCACTCCTCACAGTCCAGTGGTTCAGTCAACTGTGACTGAGATTGGGGCTCATGGTAAGAGGCCCATAGGGGTAGATCAGGGTGGCAGTTAAGAATACTTGTTGAGAGAGTAGTTGCTTTATAAAGTTTCCCTGCTGTTATGATGAGGAGAGAACACATTTACACATGTGACAGAGTAGCGAGGCTGAGACGAGTGCTACGCCCACTGGCATGTGAGCACACAGTCTTGTGAGCTTCAGGAACAACTTGGCTGCCACTGTGAGATGTTCAGCCAAACAAGGGGTAGTGCCTGAAGCAGTTCATAGCTCTTCATAAGAGGTGGGATCCGGTCAGCATGATATTCCGGGTTTGGATGCTCTGTTGTATTGGGATTAAATTCTGCCCAGATCTGAGATGTCAACTTGGTGTCCCTCCAGCTGAGAAGACGCTGTACTCAAGACATGTGATTTCTGTAAAGGCTTGTGAACTTTATTCCAGAAACTAAAGTTGAATCTGAAACCTCTAAGAAGATTTCATAATGAAAAATTTCACACATCAGTGTGTCCAGACCAAAAAAAATCACATACAAATAGAAACTTAAAAAATAAAAAAAGACTTGGATTGTACAGTTCGCATTGTTCCCCCCACACAAGGTCTGACTTCCAATTAAAGACATCTTTCCTTTCTTTGCTAAAAGATAAAAGCAGGTTAGAAAAAAAAATTCCTCTTCTCCATACCATCAAAACCCATACACCTGTACCAATGAAAACTAATCAAAAATTCAAACTACAATTGTTCCTTATGCTGTGATTTCATCTTTTCCTCATCCAAAGTGGGCAACAGGAACTTAGGAGCATATATACTAGTGGGAGATATTGGCAGCTTACTACCAAGCACCCAATAGTGAAACATGCTTCTGCTCAAATAAATGTTTTCTTCTTGACTCTTTTTGAAGGGAGAAATTAGTTCCTATGCCTCTGTATGGATGGACCCACACTGCCAGTCCGCCGAAAGCAGAGAGCATATCACTGGCTTCGGTGTGCAACAAGCATGGAGGGTGGTGGCATTTTCCTTTTTGCCCTTCTCTTGTACAGTACTCAGTGAGTTTCACCACAATTCTGTGTAATGATCATGATGAGGGAGAGAAATGAGCCTAGAGAGGCACCCTGTAATTTACCAAGATGCAAGGGGCTCATTTTACACACACACACACACACATTTTCTACATTTTCCTTTATGGGTTTATTAGATTTTGTAATTATGCATTTGTTTCGTGTGATTATTGGATTGACAACTGTGTTCCCACCAGACTGTTTGCTCTCTGAAGACAGGGACTTAACGTATCTTGCTGTTCGGGAGCAAGTGAAACCAAGAGTCTAGTGCAGCGCCTGGCAACTTGATTTTGGGGTAGGAACACGGTCTCTGGAGGCTGACTGTGGGGTTTGAAGCTCAGCCTTGCCGCTTGCTAGCCATGGGACCTTGGGCTAACCTCCCTGTAAGTTTCTCATCTATAACACAGAGATACTATCTACATCATAAAGATGCTATGAGGATTGAAACTAGTGACATATAAAGCACTTAGAAACAGTGCTGGCACACAGTAAGTGCTCTGTAAGTGTTTGTTAAATAAATAACAGACCCTCCAGTATTTGTTAAATGATTGTTTAACAAATTATAGAGAGAAAGGAATGAAAGAGGCATTTACAATTTTACAAGATCTGAGGCCTGGTAGTTTTATATTTTGCCTCCAAATCCCAATCTGTTCTTCTTTTCCTGCATATTACTCTTACAAACATAAATCCAGGGTATTATTTTTTTGCCCCCAAAGTGGCTCAAGGAAATTTGTTTTCCAATACGGCTGGACATTAGTTTGTCTGCTCTATGCTACCTATGGCTGGAAGATGGGGAGCACCTCTACTAGGAGAGAAAAATATTGGTATCTTTTTTAATCATCAATTCTCTCCAGACACAAGAAAAATTATTGTCTTAGCAAATTTAATTTCAGTTTCATCATAAAAAGAATACATTTTCATTATAGAGAAATTTAAAAATAAAAATTGTTCATAAATAAAACAAACACCCTTATTCATACTATGTTGAGAGAATCACTGCATTATAAAAATGTTACATTATATTATTTCCAAAGTTATAAATAAAAAACTCTTTCACTTAAAAATTGAGGCTATAGTACACATTTTATTCTAATAGATTCTTATTTACACCAGGCGCATTCCCCCATGTTACTAGATAATCTTCAAAATGAGAATTTTTAAATGGGTATGTTACCTCCCATGGATAATTTATGATTCCGAGATTTTGGATGTCCAGGATGTTTGTGATTTTTCTACTATAAACAATGCTGTGATCAGCATCCTCACAGGAGGGCAAAAAGGGTTTTAGTTGAAAATATTAAGAAATAAGAAGGAAAAAAAATGCCCACAGATGAGAAATCCCTGCCTCGATAGCAATCTAGAAGCCCAAGGAATATTTATTTCTGGTTTCACACTTGCCCATCCAATTTTAGTAAGTTCACATTTAATCTTTTAACCTTCCTCTTCTTGCGAAGTATTCAAAAAATGCTGAAAATAAGTTCACAGTGCCGGGATCACCATCTCTGCTCAAGAAATACACGCTGAAGGACTGACCCCTATTTGCTTTCTCTGTGAAAAGTTTGAGAGTCGAATCCATAAACCCAGATCCAGAAAGAGGGGGCAATTGTAAGATCAAGATATTGGAGCAAAGCCGAAAGCTATTCAAAGAATAAAGACAGAAAATATGTGGAAGAGAAATTTTACTTTTCAACAAATGCTTAATAATCAGGAGATTTGAGCTGTTAGTTTAATGAACACTTAAGAATGAATTCTCGCTTTCACACAGGGTCAAGAATTTTAGAGGTGAAAGGCAGTGCAGTGTCGCTTTATTTTGTCAGTAGTGGAATACAGAGGTGCAGAGTTGAAATAATTTTCCTAAGGGTTCATTTGGAATAAAATCTAAACTCTTCACCCAGGTTTACCAAACCCTACCTGACCTAACCCCCCCGCTGTTCGCTGCCCACTCCTCATGCTGCGCTCCACATTAAAGGCTGTGTTGCAGCCACACTGGCCTCCAGGAAACCACGAGCCTCAGTGGGCCCTTCCCGCTGGCAGGCAATCACAAGGATCCTCAGTGCCCACACACTTTCACACCTTCCCTCTCCTCTAACCCCCAACACTCCCCCGCATCCCTCCTCCTCTGCTTGCTTTCTTCCTGCTAAGAAAAATGGAAACAACAAGAAGAGAAACTGACAGACCTCAATTAACCCCTGCACTCACCTACCAGCCTCTGTCTTCTTGCCTGTTATCACAGTTAAATTTTCCCTGCTCCAGTGGAAAGCCAGCCCTTCATCAGCACACTAGCTCCACCCACCTTGCCTACTCAAGGACGTTGCTCAGCAATGCTTCCTTCTCTCTGCTACATCTTCAATTTTCCCTCTCTGCTGGATGGGTCTCATCCACACACAAGCATGTGCTGTTACTTCTCTCATGTTAAAAAACCAAAAAACCCTTGTCTTGACCACACCTGCCCCACCTACTACTTTGCTCCCACTCCCAGCAAAGCTCCTTAAAGACTTGTCTCTGTTTGCCCTCATTCTCCTCTTCTCATTCTCTTTTAAACTAACTTCAATCCAGTTTCCTCTGTTGCCTCCCCACCCCAATTGCTCAAAGACACGCTGTTAAATCCCTTGGTCGCTCTGTGGTCCTCCTGGTACTTCATCTGTTGGCAGCATTTGATACAGTTGATCACTGCCTGCCCTCCTACATTTCTCCTTTTGGCCTCTGGGTCACCAGACCATCTTGGTTTTCCTTTTACTCCCCTGCTTGCTCTTTCTTAGACTCCTTTATGATTTCTCTCCTTCTCTCCAATCTCTTAATACTGGGGTGCCCCAGAACTTAGCCCTTGACCCTGTTTATATTTCCATATCACCTATTCCCATGCCATGCAATACCAGACTCCTCTTCCAAACTTTAGAGTCTTATGTCTAACAGCCTATTTAACATCTCCACTTGGATGCCTAATAACATCCCAACACCAATATGACCAAAACTGAACTCCGAGACCACCCCACCCTTCCATTGCCCAAGCTGTTCTTCATTCAGCCTGCTTAGTGGATGGCAACTCCATTCTTCTCCTCGCTTAGCCAATAATCCTTGACTTCTTGTTCTCGAGCATCGCATATCCAACCCCAAATAAACTCCTGTTGGCTCCGTCTGCAAAATGGATCCAGAATCGGCCATGTCCCACCACCCCTACAATTCTGGTCCAAGCCACCATCATCTCTTGCCTGGATTAAGGCAGCAGCCTCCTAACTCTTCTCCCTGCTTCTACACTTGCCTTCTTAGAGGCTGTCTTCAATTCAGCAGCCAGAATGGTCCTTTAAACTCCTAAGCCAGATCACGTTGCTCCTATGCTCAAAATTTGCAATGGCTCCAAGTAACTCCAAGTAACACTAAAATTCTTACTTTGGCCACGAGGCCCTACCTAATCTGATTCTCTGTTAACTTTCTGACCTTCTCCTTGTTACTCTGCTCCAGCCACACTGGCCTCCTGAAACATGCTAGGCATGCCCCTGCCAGGGAGCTTTTTGCGCTGGCTGGTCCTCACCTGCTTCTCAGTTTCCATAGATAACTGCTTGGCTGTCCTTTCATCATTTGTTCAAGACCTCTTCTCAGTGAGGTCTACCTGCACTACCCTGTTAATATTGTAAGCTGCCCCTGGCCCTCTCCCCACTCCCTGTCATTTGCTCTCTCAATCTCCCCCTGCTATGTACTATTTTTATAACAGTTATCAATCTCTAACATGAAATATAACTTACTTATTATGCATATTGCTTATTTTCCAGCTCTACCTCTGCAATGCAGATGCTGTGAAGTAGAGATCTTTGTTCAGTTCACTCTTGAATTCTAATGCCTAAAGCAGGGCCTGGCACATAGTAAGAATCAATAAGTATTTCTAGAATGGACCTATGTATGAATGAATGGTCGCTGCCCTTTGACTATTCCCTTTGTACTAATTGTTTCTTTGTCTGGAATATTCTTTCTTCATTGTCACATGGTGGCTCATTCACACATCAAAGACCTCAAAGGGGTCTTTCCTAACAACACAATCTGAAAGAGCCACCAGTTACTTGCCATCACTCACCCTATTTTCATAGTTCTTATCACTTATCTAATATTTTCTTATTTGTCTATTTGTTTTTTATATATTCCTTGTCTGGACTCTGCTCATTCTTACTCACCTCTGAGTATCTAGAACCTAGAACACTGCCTGGCATACACGAGGCACCCGTTTATTATGTGAAGAACTATCATACAGCTAGTGTACCATCTGGAAGACATTATGCAGATTATATGTTAATGGAAAAATCCAATGCGGAACTCTTTCCTACAGCAGGTCAAAGCCTCCCTAATAGGTGTTCTGCCAACTGAGTAACAGAAGAATGCTAAACAAGAGGATAAACTGTGATACTGTGATATCACTATTTTTAGTTGGCTGTAGCCATCATGATTTACCCAACAGTCACGACCTAGCTTTCAGACACGTGGGTCAAACCCACAGAGGGTTGCAAATCTTGAGCCGAGTTATTCTCCCATTTCATAGGGTTCCCATTACACGGACAGGTAAATCTTTTCCTTGCTTGACACTTCCTTTACTGTTTATCAATGTACTTACTTTTGCTTCATTTTATCTGAATTAAAATCTCGAGGATCTTAACCCATGGCGTTTAATCCATGTTTCAATGCCCATCTACTCAGGAGGCCGTGAGGGAGTGTCCATTTTTGCTACGTAGATTTAAAGCCATGAACGAATGGATGGTGACAGAATTCTATGCGTGTCCACACCCTTCTTGAAGTTGCAATTAGGGCACAAATGCTCATATTGGAGCTCAGTATGTCACATCATGAACACAGGAAGCTTGATGGGTATCAATAAATCTTCCAGGATTATGAACTCAGAGAAAAGGGCTCAATCAACTGACTGAGATATTAAAAGCAGAACATATCTCCAATTTGATGACAATACATACTCAAGTTATAGGTGTGGGTTTCACCATTACCAGTCACCCGTAACTCTCTCTTTTAGTGGTAGTACAAATTTATGAGTATCTTGAACCACTGAAAATGTGGTGGTCTGTCACATGGTAATTTGGGGGACTTTGTAAGTCTCAGGGCCTTTTGCTGAATCATCCAAAGGCAGCATGCAGGCTGACATTGCTGTGGAAAGTCCCTACCCCTCCAAATTAGAAGGTTAGCTACTGGGGCTGTCAGAGGTGCTCACCTAAATGGTCCCCGAAGGCGTAGCTTCCACGTGACCCTCAGGCATGTTCCCCATGCTGTTCCATTTTCTCTCTATGGGGTTGTCCCAGGTTTGGCACTCTCCTCTCTGACACCGCTATGCCTGCCTTTCAGTATCGTTCTCATCACTTCTCCGTCTCCCTTAACCTGTGCGACCCTCTTCTAACTGTTACGATATTAGCAAGCAACACAATGCATGTGCAGATAAAGTTGGAAGACTTCCCTGGAAGGAAGTTTTATTTGTTAAGTCAGTGTTAAATTACGAGGCAGCGGGCTAGGAGGCTGTAGCGAAGCTTCTGAGCAGGTGAGGAAGGACAACAATGAGGACCCTCACCAGAGGGGTAGAAGGCAGGCCGCGGGAAATTAGGTGGGGAGGGTCCCATAGAGAGTGGCAGGAGGAAAGAGATAGCTGTATCCCTAAACAGCAGCTATCATGGGTCAATGCATTGGCCTTTAGGCTAAACTGGTCTAAAGGAACAGAGAGGGGGTGGGGGCAGATACTGTGTGAGCAATTAGGTCTCAGAGATTATATGTATTTTTTAATACAAGTCATTTAAACAAGTCAAACACGTATTCCATAATAATAAGCACTTGAAAAACCAGGCCTTGCGCCTGGGCGAATGTCCTTCATTACTGCCTATCACACCAGAAACACTCAGCACATGCAGGAAACTGATTGTAGTATGTGTGGTAGATAGTTCTGGTTTGCCAGCCCAGCATCCTGTCCCTCTTCATTTGGCAAGAGACTCCTATTTAGGGAATCACCACCTCCCTACTCTTAGCCCAAGGAGCCTTTACCTCCTTGCTTAGGTGGATGACAGTGACATGTGATGCAGGTGTGGTTTACATACCATAATCCTCATAATCCACGGATGGTCACGTGACTCAAGCCTGTTCAATGAAACATGGTCCTGGGGGTTTTGTCAGGACTATAGGAAAGGAGAATCTCTCTTCTCCATTGGAATTAAGCCTTGGAAGCTCAAGATTATTTTTTGCAGTGCGGGGGCACAGGGAGAGAACTTGCCTGAGGAGAAGCCAACACAGAGAAAGGCAGGACAGAGAGTGACAGAGAGTGAGAGAGAGCGAGAGATCTGAAGAAATAATTTGTACACTGGGATCCAGTTGCGGTTTTGTGATTTCCTAAGTTCACTGAGTCAACGAACTGCTATTGCTTAAGCCAATTTGAATTGGGTCTCTGTCACTTGCAGCCAGAAGAGTCTGACAAATAACATTAGCTAACACTTACATAGTGCTTACCATGTGCCAGTCACACTAAACCTTTTACATCCAAACTCATGTAATTCTCTAAGAACCCTATGAGGTTGATGCTACTACACTCCCACTTTATAGATGGGAGATCTACGTGATCCCAAGATCATATAACTAGTCAGTGATGGATTCAGGATTCAAACCCAGACAGCTTAGCTCCAGAATTGGTGCCCTTGACCCCTGCATCCCACTAGTCTAATTGAGCATAGCATCAATTTGAAGGAGAACCTTTATGGTTGTCAAGTGACTAGTCTGGGCCACGATTAACCAGGGTAAGATAATTTCTTCAGGGTTTTGACTTCAATAGAGTGTAACCTCCTATGGGGCAAGAACTACCTTTCACTCTGTAAACCACAGTGTCTAGCACATGCTTGGCTCATGACTATACAGTCAAGATGGATGTCAAACTGAAATGGAAGGCAGGGTACTTTAAAAACAGTCTTGTAGTCGGGCCTGCCCTGGTGGGTGGCCTAAGGGTTAAGTTTGGTGCACTCCACTTTGGTGGCCTGGGTTCAATTCCTGGGCGTGGACCTACACCACTCGCCTGTCAGTGGCCGTGCTGTAGAGGCAGCTCATATACAAAAAGAAGAAGATTGGTAGTGGATGATAGCTCAGGGCGAATCTTCCTCAGCAAAAAACCCCAAAGCAACCCCAGGCTTGTAGTTTGCCTGTAGGATAGAGAATAAAGACCCAGAGCCAAGACCCTAGATAAAAGTGTGTGCACACACTTGCACATGTGAGCAGTCTTGCAGAGGGACAGAGCTGTAGGAAAAATTGCATATAGGATTGCATAATGAATTATAATTCACTTTCAAAAATTCTGGATAATTTCTTTCTCTCTCTCTCTCGTATTAGCTAGGGCTGCTGCTTAAGCCATAAAGGAAACCAATTTTCTGAGCTCTCTTGGAGTGCTATGCAGGTTCCAACCACACCCTCTGTGTGCTCAGCAAGGCCCACTCACTTGGCTGTCTCTGCCCCGTGGATCCCGAGCGTGGGTTTTCTTCTCTTTTTCGCTGTCTGTCCTCCCCCTCGGCCCCACCTTCTTCCAAATGTCCGTTCTGATCAGATGGACAAGTCAGGCTTTGCCCAATTAGTCCACTTTAAGTAGCTTACCCTGTACTTTATTAAAAGCAAAATCCACATTGGGTTGACAAGATTAGAGGAAAATATAAAAATAAATTACTGTATTAAAATTAATTAAATGAAAAGCTGTATCTAATACCAGGAAATGATGGACTTCACGGGAGCAGTGAAGCCCTTAGTTCAACAAATGATTTTTAAAAATCCTAAAAACTCCCAACCCAGGGCTGAATTAAATATTCTACACCGAATGCAAAAGCAAAAAGATGTTAATTTTGGCTTTTTTGCACAAAGTGAATAAAAAGTTCATTCTGCTCTTTGCTCTGCAGGAAAATTCTTTTGATTGCAACACCATTCCACCTCCTTACAAATAACACCTCCTCATGCTCAGAGAATGACTTTGGTATGAGCATCTCTAAGAATTTTGCAAACATTCATGCAAGCGCACCAGTGAACAAGTACATAGGACTACAGGTTCCAGTGCTCAGTTTACCATTTATTGAGCACCAATAGGAGCCCGGATCTACACTGAGTGCTGGGCATACCAAAGAGGTGTGGAAACTAGAAAGCAAGAGGGAGGTAACCAGGATTAGAACCCCACACAAAATGCCATATGCTTTGAATTTTTTATACCCTGTCATCAATTATTATTATTATTATTTTTTAAACATTTTATTTTTTCCTTTTTCTCCCCAAAGCCCCCGGTACATAGTTGTATATTCTTCGTTGTGGGTTCTTCTAGTTGTGGCATGTGGGACGCTGCCTCAGCGTGGTTTGATGAGCAGTGCCATGTCCACGCCCAGGATTCGAACCAACGAAACACTGGGCCGCCTGCAGCGGAGCGCGCGAACTTAACCACTCGGCCACGGGGCCAGCCCCATCTCATCAATTATTTTTAAAGTTTAGTTCTTGATAAGTTCACATTCCTTCATTCACTCATTAACAACAGAAGGAACTGGAGTAGGATTTTAATGAGTATGGAATAAATTGGGAGGGAATAAAGTCCAAAGTGGAATATAATGGAAATAGCTAGATGCTTTTATTCTTCATTTGGATTTTGGATTTCTGACACTACATTCCCTTTAGAAACCAAAATGCATTTTCTCATTTTTCTTCTGCGTCCGTCTGTTGATGGGGACAGGGCTGGGTGAGAGATGGGGTTGAAGCAGTCAAATAACGGGAGAGATTTTCTTGGCTGCCTCGTCCTCTTCTGAAGCGGGTCCTCATCATCTCCTCCACAGCCCAGGAAGAAATGGAAAATCGAGTAGAGCTCAGAACGAAAGCTGCTTGGGTGGACCCGGCTGCATCACTTAGGAGCCCCGTGAGAGAGGGCCAGGGCTCAGCCCCTCGGAGCCTCTATCGCCTCGTCTGTTAGAAGGGGGTCATCAGAGCCTCTGCCCCTAGGCTGGCTGGCAGGTGAAATGGGTGGACATATGTAAAGCGTGGCACATAGTAAGGGCTTGGGATCTTTTAGGTCTCCAGCTGAGCTGGTACTGCTGTATTTTCTGGGCCTCAACAGGATTTCAGTGCATTGTCCTATTCTCTTCCTCGAGAGAGACTTGATCACCCTCTATTCCACCATCTCCCAGCCTCCATCACTCTCCGTCCCCACACTCCACCTTATTTTTCTTCATAGTATATATTACCATGAACACGTATTTATTTATATGTTTACTGTCTTCTTACCCACCTTCCTGAGGTAGTTACTGTGACACTTACAAATGAGGACACAAAGTTACTTTTTCACCCGCTGCCACTGGAACCTAGGCTCTGTGGGAGAAGGGACTGGTTTGTTCTGTTCCCTGATGCACACCCAGATTCTAGAACAGTGCCTGGCACACAGCAAGCACTCAATAAATATTAAGGGAATGAATGAATGAGCTGGTTGTTCTCAAGGGCGTAATACCTTGCGGCTCAAATCAGACCCCCAGTCCCTTCCTCCTTGAACCTGAACCCATCATGGAAAGGCTGTGCAGACTCTGCTCTGGATTTGAGGAGACCCAGATTATTAGATTCTACCTGGATTCACAATGGGTGTTGTTTCCGCAGTGTACCTGGTGCCTTGCAACTCCATCAGAACATTCTCCTGCAGTCCCATGCCCCTAGGAAGCGATCATAAACTAGCTACCTGGGCTCACAAACGTGTGTGGATATATTTAACAATTTTAGCAAATGTAAAAGCTGGGAGATTTCAGATGAAAATGCACAGTTTCAGGTTCCCTTTAAAAATCCAAAGGTGTGGCAACACTGGGTCCACACTCACAGGCATTAATTGACTGGCTTTGAGTGGCTGCACCTCCATTTACATGGAGTATCTGTCTCCAGTTTACCACAGGCAAAGCCTGTGTCTTTCTGCCATTGTGGGAAAGCATCAGTTGCAATTTATTATTGCACTTATGCAGTATTTCCCAAGATAAAGAAATCTCTAGGGGGCCAGGCTGGTGGTATAGTGGTTGGGTTGGTATACTCCCCTTCAGTGACCTAGGGTTCGTGAGTTCGGATCCTGGGCGTGGACCTACACACCGCTTATCAAGCCACACTGTGGTGGCATCCCACATACAAAATAGAGGAAGACTGGCACAGATGTTAGCTCAGCAACAATTTTCCTCAGCAAAAAAAAAAAAAAGAAAGAAAGAAAGAAATCTCTTAATCAAAAGTGGGAAAACAGAAGACTTGGTGCTTTAAGAAAATGGGAGAAATAATTTTTATTTTAATAAGGAAATAGATCTGATAGGTTTGCTCTGAAACTGCCCAGCAGGCTTGACTCTTTATGTTCCCTGGCCCCCTAGATATTTGAGTTTGCCATCCTCCCCTAGGGAGATGGCCTTGTGGCTTGGACCACTCAGTTATCTTAGGGTTCTGCTAAACTGATGAGTATTTAGTTTTTATTTTCCTTGCTGATGTGAGCAAGACGTGTTTGGATGTTGACTTATTTTCCATCATTTAACTTTACAGAAGCGATACTTTGAGTAATACTTCTGCAGGATATTAATTCACAAAAAAATTGTGAGAAATTGCTGTTCCTCCAGGATCAGAGATGATAATCTGATTCAAATGCATTAGAGCATTTTATTTCTGATTATACTCATATGCTTGGATATGTTTCAAAAAGTCTCTATTAATAACAGGTATTATAGGAAAAGTGGGTTGATGGTTAAATAAACTGGAAAACACAAGATGAAGTAAGGTTCTATGTGTTTCTATACTGTGAAATTAATTTTACTTGCTTTTTAAAAACAGGCACTGTGAATCTCTAAAGGACTGAGAGCTCAGTGGGATGGGTGGGGGCTGGCATGTATTATTTGCCAAACTTTTATCTGGTTAGAGACACCTCATTTTTTTAAAATCACAAAAGGTCAGTTGGCAGGTATTACAGTTTTTGATCTTTTACTCTGCAGAAAGTACATTTCCTACATTTTGCAGGTCAACTTTAACCAGATCCATGAAAATAATAGTACAAAGATATCACCTACATTCTGGATTCCCAAGGACTGCACTTATTTAAAACATGCTAAACAGCCTTTAGAAAATAATCACTAATATTTCATATTCTTTAGGATCTTATTACTTCCAGGCATTGTACCAGGGTCGCACTCTCTCTATATTCTCTCTCTTAATCTTTACAACCCTCCACCCCCACAAGGAAGGTAAATATTATCCCCATTTTACAGATGTGGAAACCAAGGCTTTGGGACATTAAATAATTTGTCCAAGATCCCATCTTGAAGGAGTAAAGTTAAGTCATCAGAAAATATTTCATGTGTGTATGTTTTCTCAACATCTATTCTCTACAATGATATAAAGAAATAGCATTGTATTTAAATACATATTCTGAGGCTGGCACATAGGGATTTTACATGTATTATCTAGTTTAACCCTTCTACTATGAAGAATGTGCTACTGTAAGTCTCATTTTTACAGCTTGGAAATTAAGGTTGAGGCAAGGCTTGTAACTGTTGCATCATCACATGATCGTAAGTTGTGCCAACTCCGTGCACATCTGTGGGGATGCTGACTTTCACGTGCTTAACCGCTATTCTGGATGCTCCAGAGATATGCCTTGAGCATCTGTTCCTTCCAAAGTTCCATGATAAATACTGATATTCAGCCAGAGTGTAAAATCACACAAGAAAATAGAAGGATGCTTATCTAAAGCCTCAGAACCGTACCACTAAGGTGAAGTGAAAAAATTCCAGTCAATCTTTTAACAACTTCAGTGAAGAGTTTTTAGTCCTTCTACGTGTTTATGTGGCTCTATTTAATTCTTTGTGTATAAACTTTTGCCTAGTAGATTTTCCCTATTAAAACAACAACAACAACATTTTGTCTCAGTGAATTCCACGTGAGAAATCGTACAATCCACCACCCACAGATGCTGTCCAACATGTGGTTGCAGCCACTTGGGGAAGGCAGGTGCCTTTGCTCTTGCTGAAGTCTTTTCATGACTGGAAGAGGGTGTCTCAGCTGTAAGGTGCGCCCAGTGTTGCCATAAAGAGGTCGACAGATTTCCCAAGAATGTAACAGAGGCCTAGAAGAAGGATCCCTTAGAGAGAAAATTGGAAGTGAACACCAGACCTTTACCAAGAACTCCCAAAGTAGGCCCTTGTAAAAGTGAATGATGAGCTGCATAGACTACTTCCCTCATGCTGAGCTCAACATACATCTTTAAACATAAGATTGTCGATTAAGCAGATACTCGGAAACCCTTTCATCTTAATTAAAGTTATGTGGGCTATGAAATACTTTCCCTTTATATTCAGCTCTTATTCCTGTGGAGAAATTTCTATTTGTTTTTATCTAATTTGAGCCTCAAGGTTAATCTCGGTTTAAGACTTTCACTCACTGGGAGAGACGGTCCATCCAGTTCGCCCTGGTGCCATGTATATGCATGCATCCAGCAGGCCCCCGCTGGGCTCCAAAGCCTCTGGCTGGTGGTGCATTCTTTATACTGTTCCCTTTGACAGAAAGAACGGGCTGTGGATCCGGGAAGGATATATGGAATGGAGAGGATTTTGAAAAAGGTCGCAAGGCTTTCTATTTTAGGGAACAACATGCCGCAATCCTTAAATGTGGAGTTTCTGACAAAACTTGCTCTGGAATATAGAGCCCCAGGTTTTCAACAGTGGGGAAAGCAGGAGGAAGAGGGCGAGATTGGAGACAAAGAAGGAGAATGCATTTTATTCCAGAAAGGGGTTTTTGCAGACTTTGAGACAATTGATACATCAGATTGCTTGGCATACCATGCTCCCTCATTTTCTTTAATAAATATATGTTTGATTGAATTAAACATGAGGGAATGCTCATCAGTTTACACTTTTGATTTCAGAGAAAGCAAACAATCATAAATAAGTTGCAGAAGATCTCGTTTAGAATCTAATTGGAATTTCTTAGAATTTTTTGCTTGACTGTCTGCCTTCCATATATGATAGTACCTTAAACATCATCACGTCATTAGTGTCTAAGAAATAATACATGCTAAAAAGTTGGTAAAATGAATAAAGGAAGATTCTGATGTATATGGTATGTGTTCTGCCACACCCTAGGACTATGCCAATGACAGACATTGTTAATCTATCATGGTACTCCTTCCACCTGCAGCTGGATACAACCTCAGAACCCTTAACAATGACCTTCAGTTACCAGAACCAAGCAGTCAATGCTGGCACAAGACATGAAGCCTATTTATTTATTTATACAAAGTCTCTACCAGCTGTCTAGGAATCCCGTTCTCAATTCTTTATCTTGCCTCCAGGAGTTTATATTGCCTAAATCCGTGAAACTTCTGGTAGATCCTTGACCCAGAAGAGAACAGAATTCTGACTAAAGTATTCACATTTGTGTCATCATGAATCGGAATGATATTGAAAGGCTGTCTGTGGTTAAGGCATGAAGTTGTACCTCTGGCAAATGAGTTTTCATTGAAGAGAACTCAGCTTGCGGCACACACAATGATGTACTTTGAGTCAGGAAAGCTGGACTCACATTCCAGATGAGATATCACGTGTGTGACGGTGGGTAAATTACCACACAAATCAGGGCCCTGGTTTCCCCCATTTATGAGGAGAACGTGCTTTATGCTTGCCCAACTCTCTTCTTGGGTCTCCTTGGAGAAGATGTGAGAAGTCAGCTCCTCAAGCACATTCCCATGGCATGAAGACAGGCCCTTTTGCAATAAAGAACCATCTCTTTCCTGACCACATTTCTGAAACAGAATCTCGGGATTCTGGAGAATTTTGACACACGGCTCACCTTCAGAAAGGCTAACGTAAGTAATAACTTATTTTTTAGTTATTTTGTATTTTTTTCGTATGCAATGGCCTTACTAGCCCTGTAATATCAATTTCACCACATTTAGAATCTATTTTTTAATTTTGTAATTATTTTTAATTAAATTGTCTTTTTTGTAAAGGAAATTTTTCTTAGTGGTTCAAAAATAACAACAACAAAAATAGATTTCTTGTGTGCCCTTGAATATAATTTCTCTCCTTTTAAAAATTATATATATATATATATACATACACACGCACACTCTTTTGCGCCTTGCATTTTTCACTAAATATGCCTTGGGATCTTTTTAAATCAGTACATGGGAAGTTTCTTACTTTATTTTGAAAAATTTAAATATTGGCCTAGCATCTCATTCTGTAAATCTACCATTCTCTAACTGGTCCTGTTGATGGTCATTTAGGTTGTTTCTAATTTTTTGCTGCCACAAAAAACGCTGCAATGAATATTCTTATTCATACATCATATTTCATGTGTGCAACTTATCTGTAGGAGAAATTCACAAAAGGAAAATTATTGGATTGAAGAAAATGTGCATTTATAATTTTGATAGATATTGCCAGATGGCTTTCATAGGGGTTATACCAATGGACAATTTCACCAGAAACGTATGAGAGTGCCCATTTCTCCTGCTCTCCAACAGTAACTTTGTAAAAACCCTTTTAATGTACATTTAGAAAAGTACAAAAGCTGTAAGTGTACAGCGTGATGAATTTTCACAAACTCAACGCACACAACGATCGGCACCCACATTAAGAAACAGCACATTCTCATGACCCCAGAAGCCTCTCTTCCAGCTCCAGCCGCTATGCCCCACTCCAAGGGAACTTCTATTCTCACCTCTAACAGCATAGATTAGTTTTACAACAGTTGGTAAATTTTAAAATGCTTACATCAAAAGTGGTTTACCCTAAAAATATTCTTTGCTTTGCTAGACATGCTACATGTCTTGGCTCTAAGTACAAAAAACTCAGACAAAACACTTTCCCACCGATCACCTGCCTTTTTGTCAAACAGGTCCAACAAAATCTTCCCATTCTTCCACAGAGACGTTTGAGATGATGTCCGACCCTGCCCATTTTATTTGGGTCAATCTATGGTTGCAAAGTATTTTTGTCTTCTTCAAATTGGAAAATTGAGGTGTAATAAATGATTTTCACCAAGTTTAGCAAGGTATTTGGAAGGATTTCTGATTTAAAATATACAGTATATGGGATAAATGGAATTCATTTAGCGGGAGAACCTTGGAGGAAACCCAAAGAAATAGCCGCCCATATTCCAGAGGACCTTAAACTGAAGTGGAAATAAAGCAAGTGCGGTTGGAAGGAGACAGACCAGAAATAATAGATGCTGGGGGCCAAGCAAATTAATAGGGATTTTGAGTATGAACCCAAATCAAAAGTCAGAGGGTACATACTCCTCCATATTGCAGGTACTGAGTTGCGATCAAGAAAGTTGACACATGGACAACTCTATTTAGCATCCTCCGGAGTGATGAGCAATCGGAATTTATTTAAGGATGCATAGTGATTCTCTGAAGCAACAGAGGGGAACCCAGCTGGTAATAAATAAGATGCCTCTCTAAGTGGCTTCCTCTCTGAAACCTCCACACTGTTACATTGTATATTCTCAGCTCCATGCCTGCAGGTTTCCACGACTTCCCTATGACTATCCTGCTCTGCTCTTGGAATCCTTACCTTCTTGAAATTTCCAGTTCTCCCCTTCTTTCTCTATTGAGCCAATCTATCATAGTTAAGAGTCAAGTGAATTGATAGTATGATACTTCATGAAGAATTTGTTAGCATTTCACAAATAAATCATAGAAAATTGCCCATCCGAGAATCTGCCTATCTGATTTCCCTGGAGACCTGCCTGGCTTATTGGTTAATGTGAACAAACTAGCATATATGGTCTTTAGACTATAGTAATTTTACTTATTATATCTACTTGGTTCTTTGAAAGATGTAATATGACTTAAAAAAACATACTAAACAGCAAGATAAGGTAAATTAGTATAAGTAAGAAAGACCAGGAAAAGGAACAACATGGGTCCCTTTGAAGCAACATTAAATGAAATGAAGAAGGTGATTTGAACCACACGTGTTTATCATTGAGTCCTTTGCACTGTATGGATGACAAATTTGACTTTAAAATTCCTGGAAGTTAACATCAATAGGGAAACATGAAAAGTTACAAAACTGGTATAATTCATAAGATTAAAAAGCAAATCAGGGGCCAGCCTGGCGGTGTAATGGTTAAGTTCACGTGCTCCGCTTTGGCGGCCCGGGGTTCGAGGGTTTGGATTCCAGCTGCGGACCTACACATCACTCATCCAGCCACACTGTGGTGGCATCCCACATACAAAATAGAGGAAGATTGGCACAGATGTTAGCTCAGGGACAATCTTCCTCACCAAAAAATAAATAAATAAAAAGCAAATCAGCTCTTTAGGAGAGCCACTATTCTTGACACTAAGACAAGAAACGAAAGTCTCCAAGGGTTATCATAAAGAAGATGCTTAGTAATGTGAATAACAAGGTCTGCATAGCAGGTGTAACAGAGCATTTTAAAGACTCTAGCTTATCACCCTCTTCAGTACAGTTGGAGAGTGTTGTATCAAAGAATAGTGTGGCTTAGGATCATAGCTTTCCAATGATCAGTGATAAATATGAGATGTTCCAGAAAGAAATGGATGAACCACATATACTCCATTAAAAAAACAGTTCGAGTTTATTAATGGCCTGGATGGTGGTTCATCTGGGTTTCTGGCTAGGGTTGGCGGCATAAGTTTTAATAGTCTATTGAGCTGAGGAAAAAGGGTTGATAGCTTCTTATTAAAGAATGAGGTACTTAAAAAGGTCTCATAATTTCCTTGAAGACAACTCAACTGCTGCTCAGAGGGAGTCAGGGGCCCTGATTCACCTGGGACCAGGACTAAGATTTTCCTTAGGAAATAATTTTAGGTTCGTTGTAAAGAATTGAAAAATGGGCAGTGGAAGGCCTAAAGATCTATACTGCAGAGCTTGAGAACCACTCACATTTGCCTTACATTTAAAAGCAGGAAATCTCAACCAAGCCCCCAGAGGATGTCTGTTGACAGCCATGAGATTTCCTGGTGTCTCTTAGATAAACTGGTAGCACAGCAATGTATTACTCTGAGGACATAAATAAAATCTATACAGCACCTAATCTGTACAATCATGCATTATCTTAACGGTTAAGTTCCAAATTAGACACAATACAAATCTTTTTGTACTAATTGCAGAATCTTTCTGATGAGAAGGAAATGCAATATAGGCACTGAAACTAACTATAGAAAAATATTCCTTAGCAGAATGATGTAAAATATAGATCTACTGTTCTTTCTGCACTTGATCTTTTGTGTTTGATCATAAATGCACATTGTGAAGAGATGCCTTATACCTCCAAGCTAAACACTGTTTGCTACTCATTAGTGATTTATAAATGATATTTTCTCCCTGGTGACATATCTTTTGATATGATTCTCTAATAATAACATCCACCAATATTAAAATAAGAACATCCCCATGTATTGTGATCATCTTCAACCACATTTCCTCACGAAAATTAAATTTTAGCACACCAACTGATATTGTATGCATATATTTGTCTACCATCATTATAAATCTCCTAAGGGTCTCTATAAAATGATAGTTTTGCCTCTTTGCGGTAATTCTACCTAATGCTCCAAAGCAAGAAACTAATTACATGCTGACTTTTCACTAACTTTGATCTTTCAAATACCATAGTACTGAGGTTCTATAGGTAATCATATAATTGCAATTCACTAAATGCATTGAAATTAGCCATAAACCTTTTTATTTAAATTGTATTAACCGTTTCTTTAGTAACACTGTCTGTGGTTCTACTCTTTCCTACACAAGTTTGCCGATATAAGGTTTCAAACTAAAATCTGATTATGGTCACTAATGTTTATAACAAATGCCTCATTATAACACCAGAAGCACCAATGAAGATGAATATGCGAAGAATTTCTTAAAATATGCTTAAGGAAAGGCCAAGGATAAACTACGGTTGTATAAGGAAATGACTGAAATTTCTCAGGGGAATGTCTCAGTCGGCAAGAAAAAAATGACCTCACTTGTGCTTTCCCATTGAGTTGGTGCAGTATTTCCTGAAAGAAAAATAGAAGACAATTGTTTCTTTCAGTATACCATAGGACTATCCATAGAAAGAGAAAAAAATCTTGGATTTCATTTTTGGCAAATATCAATTCCCTCATTCCATACTGATGGGAGTACCAGCTAAGGATGGCCTTTTTTTTCTTTTTCAAATGATCACTTAATTAAATTTCATTTGTTCAAAACAGTCATTACTGTTGGCGATGTTTAAGTTCCTGTTGTCACTTTTTAACGCTTCATGTGATACCATTTTTGTGGGTTGTTTTTACTTGGCACTGAAACTTTCTTTTCTTGTTAGTATATTCAAAACACTTGGCCAATGGCTCTCAACTGGGGGTGATTTCACCCCTCAAAGGACATTTGGTCATGTCTGGAGACACTTTTGGTTGTCACAACTTAGGAGGTTCTACTGGCATCTAGTGTACAGAGGCCACAGATGCTGCTAAACATCCTATGATACACAGGACAGCGCCCACAACAAAGAATCCAGTCCAAAATGTCAACAGTGCTGAGGTTGAGAAACTCTGCCTTAGACCACATAAAATGAAGCGAGTACAGATTAGCAACTACTTTGCAAGGGCTTAAAATGAAGAAACTCAAGGCTTTTGAGTAGGCAAACTGCTCATGAATTTTCTCTTTAAAGTTGACCCTGAAAGGTATGGAAAGGAAACATTGCATTGTTGGGAAAACAGACCTGTACCTTTACCGTGTTTATGGACCTTATTTATCTAATAACATTCAGAACCACACAAAACCCTGACCACCACACTCACATTAAAGCTGAGTAAACAAAGTGTGTTTTGACTTGTCATCAATCATGACATGTGATCACAGGGAATATTGTGTGCAAGAAGCCTTTGTTTTATCTGGAGCCTTAGCCTTTAAAAAATTCAAAACAGTAAAGTTGTTTATTTGACACCACTCTTGACCTGACTGCAGTGCTCCATTCTAAGAGAAAGTAAAACACACACTGCTTTCTGATTATTTGTAATTACATAGGAAGTCTATTTCTCTGGAGAACTTTGCCATGGTCTTAGGACTGGAAAGGAACAGGAAACGGTTTTAAAAAACAAAACAAAACAAAACAAAACAAAAAACTCCCAAGGAAAATAGGGTGAGCGCGATTAAGTGTTATTTCCAAGCCACGTGGAGAACCAATGGCAATTCTCATTTTATGAGTCTTCGGGATTATTAGGGTGCATTTAGCTCTGGGGGTTGCATCCTTTTGGAGTCTCTTGTTCCAAAGAATGAAATTACATACACAGAAATAGTAATCCGAAAACTGAGCTTCTGAAACTCATCCATAAACCCAACACACAAACTTTGGGCTTCATGATGGTAGATGGCCAGCACTCTTTCAGGCACATCCTTTACCAGTTTTCCAAACCTTCTTGCTTTCTTTGATCAGACTCATCTTCAAAATCAACTCCTTCCATTCTGTTTGAAGAATATCTTTTACTAACTTTGGTGGCCTAGGAAAGAAGTGTTTCTGTCCTGGGCATTAACTGACCTCCCAGTAGAGTGCTGAGAGGTCTGGCCTGGTGGACACAAGACTCTGTCCTAACCCTGTTCTCCCACATACCTTGGGAGCAATGAACTTCAGTCACTTGGGTTTTTCAGTCAGTGACTCACAGGATAGAGTTCAAAGTGCCCTTGGGCTGATAGTTTCTTTGATTCTTTTGGACAAATGCACGCAAATTCAACAGTCATTTCTTTCTTATGTAGGTTGTTACAATTACTTGCAACCTACTAAGAAATTAACCAGCATAACTAAAACCTGGTTTTCATGAGCTAGAATTACTATGTAACGAAGCTATCACGGAGGACTAAGTTAGTATTTTGAGATATTGGGTTACAAAGCCTCTCCCCACCCAACAGGTGCACACAGAGGAAATCCTAGTGTGCCCTGATGAGTGGGTGCCAAGCCATGTTTTTTGTTTGTTTGTTTTTGATTGCTTAAGTGGGATGTGCTCTAAAACCTTACGAGTTGCTGTTGTAGTCTCTGTTTTCTCAGCTTCAATTTAGGATAATTGGACTGGCAGATTTCACAGCGACATTCCAGTGATTTGGGGTGGGGGTACATCTACAAATTCAGGTCTACCTGACTTCCTCTGGAGTCAAGCATACCTTACGATAGGGTTGGGAAGGAGAAACATAATACTGGCAAAATGGGCATTCTGTTATAAAAAAGAAGCCAATATTTTGGATGTGAGCATACTCAACATATTTATTTTGATTCAGCAAATTACTTTGATCCTACTTGCCTGAGGGACTGGATACTTGCTCTCGCTGCTTGGAATATGTTACCATCCACCCTGTCAATGCTACTTATCTTTTGGGACTCAGCTCAGCATCCCTTCTCTGTGCAACTTCCTCCGTACCAGGGGGTCACTCCTTCCTCTGTAGCAACCACAGCCCTTAGCATGTATCTACATCCACAACTATCATGCTAGTCTATATTTTTAACAGCTTTATTTGAGGTATTTTTGTATCATATCACAAAATTCACCATTGAAATGTACAATTCAACGATGGTTAGCAAATTTACAGAGCTGTGCATTCGTCACCACCATCCAATTATAGAACATTTCCATCACACCAAACAAAACCTTCTGCCCATTTACAGTCACTCCGCATTCCCACCCACCCCCAGCCCCAGACTACCACTCATCTACTTTCTATTTCTACAAATTTCATCCTGCCCTATGTTGTCTCCTTTGCGCTTTCCCTCGAGAAGATTCTAAGCTCCTTGAATGCATGGATCATGATTTTTTTTCCCCGTTTCTTCCCAACTCTTAGCAAAACTGCCAGAACATAGGTAAGAAATAATAGCACATAATATTTATCAAAGCTTCCATTTATTTGAAGTATGCAATTAAGAGCATTACAAACTCCCTCTAATTTAATTCCTAAAACAGCCATTGGACAGGCACTATTTTTGTCCCCTTCAGAGATAAGGATACAGCCGTAGAGGGTTTAAGTAAGCCATCCAGGGTCACTTCAGGATTTGAAGCCCAGGTCGTCTGACTCCACAGCTGAATGAACGAATGAATAATGAGGATAAAAGTTCTTCATCTGAAATAGGGTTTCTTAAGAGAGGATTCTAATAGAGACCTCATGAATTTGTTTGCAGTGTTTTCGGAGCGAACGGCACACATTCCTGCTGCAATGTCCATAGATTTCACTAGAATTCCAAAGGTGGCCATGATCCAGAAACGAAAGTGCCTCCTTGGGCAGGTATGGAGAGGGGCTACAGCAGTGGCAAGTCATGGTCCCTCATGTGCTTCCATCCTTCTAGGATCAAAAAGGTAGACACATCCTTTACCTTCTGTGTATGTGGATCACTATTTGAGCAAGCTTTCCTAAAAGCCCACTTGTCCCAAACCACATTCTGTGTTCAAAATAAGGAAGTTGACCCTACCTCCGGTGTATCAAAGGAAACACCTTCCCACTCTTTGCCCTTCCTTTGTTTCAAGCTGCCTGTCATGTCAATAAAGTTGTTGGAAAAAAAAAATTCAAATGGGACAAAGACTATAAATGGAGAACCCCTTAGATCCTTCCTTCTCCCCGGTGTAAACTCTTCCTTTTCCCCCAGAGCAGGGGTAAGTTAATTGTATTTGAATGAATAATTCTAATAAAGCGGTGACCTTTAATGCCAACTGGTGTTTTTAATTTTGATTCACTGTCAGTCACTCCAATGTGAGCCACCCCAGGATGTGAGCAGTGGAAAGGCCAGTATGTACAGAGGAGAAAAACAAACACACAGAGCTGGGTGCCGCCCGCAGGTAAACAAGTAGATGGCAGATCTTACAAAGAGAGGCAGGCCAGAGACGCCTTAACAAAGGAGCCAGGAAAATAGTGGAAATTAGTCAGAACCAGAGGTATGTTGAAATCCAACTGGAAAATTTCCTTCCTACCAAAAAGATAACAATTCATTGCTCATTATGTAAAATTTAGAAAAGACAGAAAAGCAAAAAAAAAAAAAAAAGTAAATAAAATAAAAGGAGATGGAAAAGTAAAACAAAACAAAATTAAAACTGTCTGGAATCTTATCACTTAGAGACAAGCACTGTGGCGACTGTTAACATTCTGGCACATATCCTTCCAGTCTTTTTTCTGTATTTATGCTTGCATCTATGTATTTGAAAACTGAATTATTGTGCATATTGTTTCATTGCTTGCTTGAGAAATAATTCTTCAGGTTTTTCTGTGCCTTAATATTTAGTTTTAAAATTCCTCAGTCATATGAATTACAAAAATAGTAGATGCCACTTCTAGGGGAAAAAAAAAAAAAAGAGTTCAAGTAGGACAGGATCATCTAAAGCCGATTTCAGAACTCAAATCCTGAAGAAGCTGGCCTTCATTTAACTGAGGGCAGAGTCCTAGGCTGGGGCTGTGGTGCTGAGGCAGGGCACCTATCTCATCGAGGCAGCCCTTAGCGGAACCCAGCAAGAATTTGGGTTCATTGTTGCCTACTATGCTGACTTGAAGTCAGAAGTTCATTTTCTGAGAAATCTTCCTATTTTAAAATGATAGCAGCTAATTTAAATTAAAATAAAAATATCGTACAATTAAATAAATCCTGTCTCCAGGTTGAATTCGGCCTAGAGACTGGCTGTTATCACCTCCAGTCTAAAGCACAATGGATAGCTCCACCCTCAGCCCGTCCCTCCAGAGCACTCACCTATTGCAACCCGTGTCACAATACAGTATTTATCCTTCCACAGAAGCTGGTGGTCGTATACAGTGTTTATTAAAATTTAAACAATATAATTTAATATTCCATTTTAATTCCTTTCTCCTTTTGCAGCTTCTCAATAGTAACGTAAAATAAAAATGGATGTGGTGTCTTCCTTCAGAGGGTCTCTTCCAAGAGGTGTCAGAGGAACTACCACAAGAGAGGCCTCCACACCAATATATTGATGCATACATTAATGACATCATGCATGTCATGTCATCATGTCATGTCATGGCATCATGACCAGCATTTTATTTCCACTCAGCAAAAATTGCTTGTGCATCTACTATATTTAGAAATAAAGGGAACCACCAATTACTTCATATGCAAAAGTGTGTGTATTTATTTATTCATTCAACATGTAATTGAGTTCCTACTGTGGAGATGATGCTCTAAGCACTGGGTATAGAGCAGTGAAGAGACAAAAATGTGTAAGTGTGTGTGTGTGCGTGTGTGCTCTGCCACAGAGGGTGGGGTGGCGGCAGCCAGTGGGAATGAGCCGCAAGTCAGCATTCCCCATTCTCTGCCACCAAAGAGGCCCCACTGCAGAGAGGAGAGCACCTGAGGGCTAGGGTCTCACTGTGAAGCTACAAGAAGTCCTCAGCAAAGGAACGTTTCTTACCTTAACATTCCACGCATACGCTGGACTCTCTTGTATATCTTCGTTTGCTCTTAATTTAATAACAGTGTTTTAAAATACTGCTCAAATGATTGAATCACGTGAGACATCTTGCCTGAGAGCAGAACTAGTTATTCTCAGGTCTGAGACTGCACAAAGCAGCTGTTGCATCTTGTGGGCCCACAAGCCAGGCCTGCTTCTCAGACAAGCCAGTTCTCAGCCCCGGCACACCGATTCGCAACCTCCTTCCTCAGAGGATGCAGACAAAACCCAATAGGCCAGTGAGTAGCATATGGACATTGTATAACTATCTTCCACTATAAGCAAACTGGCCTTTCCACAGACAAATTGGCCTTTTCGCTTCATTTGGGACTAGTTCATGACAAACACAGCCAGTGGTGCCCCTTTGAGGCACCATTCTAAGTCTTATCAACTAGCTACATTGTGGGTATTAAAATATTTCTGCCTCTGTCATCAGATATTACCTTCCTTCATGTCTACATCTCCACCACCTACTGCCATCCTTAGGCATTCAGATGTTAAATAAATGACCTAAACTTATGGGAAATGAAATATTTAGGATCTATAGGCATCTTGACTCTATGGGATAATCCCTTCATCTTTTTCTTTTTTCTTGAGGAAGATTAGTCCTGAGCTAACATCTGCTGCCAATCCTCCTCTTTTTGCTGAGGAAGACTCGCCCTGAGCTAACATCCGTGCCCATCTTCCTCTACTTTACGTGTGGGGTGCCCGCCACAGCATGGCTTGATAAGCAGTGTGTAGGTCCGCACCCGGGATGCGAACCAGCCAACCCGGGGCTGCTGAAGCAGAATGTGCGAACTTAACTGCTGCCCCACCAGGCCCGCCCCAATCCCTTCATCTTAAGCACAAGGATATTGCAGCCCAGAGAGGCAAAATGACTTGCTCAAATCACACAGGCATGTCGGTTTAAATGCATCCCAAAGATATTTTACTGGGAAAAAAGAAAATTAATGAACATTATGCTGGATATGGAAATCGATGTTTTCAGTAGCCGGTAGAAATGGCAGTTTTGAATTACCTAAATGCACTTCTAAGAACTCCGATGAGCTAATGTGAAGCATATATCTGATATTTCAAAAAATTGGGAGTGGCAAATATTCAGGATTTCTTAGGTGATAATATACAAGTACAGCATACCTCTATGTTTGAGATTTATTAAAACAAAATGAAACAAAAAACTACACGATATAAGATTAAATTCAAGGAGGTGTTTAATATTATCTCTGCTGGCAATAATGATTAGAATATGGTTTTAATGTATAATTTGATTCAAAATGTATTTCTTAGTGAGAATCTAAAATGATTCACTATATATGGTTTTGACTAAAATAATATTTTGTTAGACTGTAATAGGATGTTAATACCCCTATGAGCCAGGCTGGCTCCATTCAGAGTTCATCTTAATTAGCTAACATTAACCATCATTAGGGTTTTATATGGTACAATGCACATTACTTCATAACTTCCACCCAGATCACATGGAGCCAGATCGTAATACATGTTATCAATCATCAACTTCCCTGGGCTTTCTTAACACCTAGCTTTTATTTTAAAAGTTAAGGTCAATGTTAAGTGTTACACTTCAGCTGAAAAAGTTTAAAAAATCAATGTTAATTAACAATGTTAATTAAATGTTAATCATGTAAATGAAAGCATTTTTCATTCACTTGCCTAGTAAATTATGGTCAGATAGTGTCCCATATATTATTTGAGATGACATAGGAAAATGGCATCCATGACTAGAGAATAAGGAAGAAAATTGGATAAAACAAAACAAAACAAAAATTTCCATATGGAAAGCGTTTTGTTTTTCTTTTTTGACATGGAGAAATTACCTTTATTTCCAGAGATCTCACAAAGTGATATAGGAGAAGGATATAGAAAAAATAAAGATGTCTATTTTGAGGTAGTGTGGTATTTGGAAGGTCTTTTTTTCCAACTAAACTAATGCTGCACTGACAAAAGATGCAGACCATATACACTTGGCTTCAGTACTCTGAATTAATGGAAATAAATATTAAAATCCTCTTTAAAAATACCTTAAGAGCATTACAAAGCAGCCAGGGACCCTTCAACCAATAAGACCATTTGGAAAGGTTAAACATTCCCAATGTGCAGGCCTGTTTTATGCTTGTCTTATTGGCAATAATCATTGCTACCAAGAGGGAATTTGATCAGAAAATTAGGTCTTCTGTGATTTTGCAAATGGTGTTGTGGTTTTGAATTCTAAGGTACCAGTGGCAAACTTTGTAATGACACTTACTCCAGTCAATGTGTAAGTGCCCGCCATATGTCAAATCCAGGGGAAAGATGTGGACAGGAGTTGTGTGTGTGTACAATCCTTTCTTAATGTAGTGCTAGTCAGATAAAATTTAAGACATTAGGCTCTGTTATTTTTTGACCTTGCTCATTGGTACGAGCACCCAATTTCCTTTTTGGAATGGTCTCTCTTCGACTGTGTGTAATTTTGATGGTAGCCCGTCGTGGCAGCCTTCTCTTCCTTGGCCAATTGGTGACACATGACTCATGCTGAGCCAATCAGACATTTTCTCTTGGTAGGCTGAAATTGAGGAGGAATGAGTCAAGGAGGAAATGAAGCACAACACAAACAGAACCAGGACCAGCGGATTAATGTTGACCAAGCTGTTCAACAGCCCCATAGCTGCATCGCAATCTGTCTCTCCTGATTTCCTTTCTTTCCTTCGATTCCATGAGACACATAATAACCTGCTATCCATTCTTTTTCTGCTTGAGTTAGCGTGTTTCTGTTGATTGCAATTCAAGAATCCTAACTAAAGAATTAACTCTCATGGGTCTATCATTTTGGCAGAAAGAAGACTGGCTGAGGTTTATAAGCAGTTCTGAGAGCAACAGCTCTAACTTTATCCCTACCTGTCCATACAAGAAGTAAGGGGGCTGAGAAGATGTGTTCGATATAGGGAAGACTTCTTTGCTCTACTCAACAAAGTAGTTAAATTACTCACGGACTTTTATATTTTGATCATCACTAGTAAAAATTCACTTGTAGTGCTTGTGATTTGAGACCCAGGCATGCCAAAATTTACTGTGTCACGTCTCACATCATTGTGTGATTTGATGCTTTAGGCTTAAATTTCTATGGTCAGAAAAGTGGGAATGATGACTCTCTTCCAGAAATGACCAAGACGAATGATTTCCAAGGGACAATACTTTAAAGAGAATATCTTTTTTCTTTGATTAAAATGGGTTGTGAAGTGATTTAAAAAAAACTGAAATATCCAAGTTATGTTAGAGGCTTTTTACATTT
This sequence comes from Equus asinus, assembly GCF_041296235.1. NCBI lineage: Eukaryota > Metazoa > Chordata > Mammalia > Perissodactyla > Equidae > Equus > Equus asinus. Next base: position 31,049,647 of record NC_091810.1, read on the forward strand.
AGAGGTTCTAGCCAGGAAGGGAGTCGGAGAAACTACCTCTGTTTGACAACTTTTGACTTCTTTCTCTCCACTCTCTCTACCTGGAACACACACACACGGATTCCAAGAGGAAACTACTTCTACTTGGTGTTAACTCTTGCCTTTCAAATCCAGTAACTTCTTTGATCACAATTTCCTCGTAATATATCTGGGCATATCTATATCCACTATTAGAAAACAAATTATTTAAGAGAACTTTTGAGTCTTAGGGTGACTTTCAGTGTCTTCCATTTAATAGTCAGAAGCCAATACCACTTAATTTGCCAGACTACCATTAAAATAAGTCACCATGATTGGTGATCAGGAACACCTACTTAGTTTATGAGTCTTTTCCCACCCTTCCCTGGTAAAGATATCAATTCTAGAACATAGTAACTTGAAATTTGTGTATTTCTTGTTGAAAAGCTGACCCTGAAAGTTAATATCTTAGGGTGATTTTTATTTCCCAGAATTCTGCATTTAGATGGGCAGTTGGTTTCTCAGGTTGGTTAACTGAAATGCCAAGTTGGTGAGGTTCAGGTGGAGGGCCTGTCACAGGGCATGTGCAGAAGTAGTTGGCGAGGACTGGAGCAGAGGGGCACCAGTTGGCAAGGATGAGGTCCCTAGGGACATGGGGTTAGTTCTATGATTATTAATGGAAGGCACATACTCCAGACGGAACACAAATTGGAATCTTCTATTGTTCTTAGAACCAGAGAAGGGAGCAAGTGGCAATTCTTTTGTTTTCAAATTAGTAACAGGATTCAATAGACCCTGGTACCCTCAGACGCCTAGAGACCAGAAGAGTCAAACATTTTAAATTAATTTTTTCCTTAATTAGTAAATCAAGTCATGATCACAATGAAACCAGAGGAAGGACATCTAGACATTCTTAATTTTATTCATTTAGCATGCTTGTTTACTGTAGGCTCACATGGAATCAGAGACACAACGGTCACGGGCAGCAGTTTTGATAATGTGATTTACTACTTGTGACTATGCTTTTGAGGTGGAATTAAATGCTGCGATTTTTTTTCTGGCAAATTTATTTTTAAGGGGCATACTGATAATTTGTCTGGAATTTTGGTTCAAAAATGAGATTAGAGAAAGTTACGCCTGGGAAATTTGCATGTCTCAAATTATTTCCCCTCCTGATGCTGCAGCCCCAAGATAAAATCACCCTTCTAAAAGCAGTTAACTTTATTTTGGAGGCATTTTTACTTCTATAAACAAAAGAAATACTGAATTAGACAAGAAGAAAATGACTACCTATTGAATGCGTCATTGAGGAATTTTAACCTGACAGCATTTGGAAAAGGAAGAAAAATTTAATTTGTAAAATCAGAAAACAGTAAACATCTTAATTGTATGTTACCTAGATGGGGAATGAACATATTAAAATTTTCTTGTTGGTAACCAGTGAAATTCTTTGGTCATAAAGAAATTTTATTTTTTGATTGGTAATTTACCCTATTTAGAAATAAACCAATTCCATGTGATCAGAATCTCTCTCCTCACCCACCTCCTTCCCCAGTCAGTCATTTAAAGTCCCTTATTTTTGAAGGAAACTCTGGCTATGTCTATTTTATAATACTAAGAATAAATGGAAAAGCACATGAAAATATCTCAAGCATCTTTTATGGTTAAGAATAAACAACGTGGGATTTCTCCCCTGCAATTCACTCATTCAAAAAAAAAATCTGAATGAGATACTTGTTTTTTTAACATCAAAGTCCTATATTTTAAATATAAAATTTCTCAACCTACTTCTCAAAAAGTTAAAAATAGAAATACCATATGACCCAGCCATCCCACTACTGGGTATCTATCCAAGGAACTTGAAATCAGCAATTCAAAGAGACTTATGCACCCCTCTGTTCATTGCAGCACTATTCACTATGGCCAAGACATGGAAGCAACCTAAGTGCCCACTGACTGATGGCTGGATAAAGAAGATATGGTGTATATACATTGAACTACTACTCAGCCATAAAAAAAGACAAAATCATCCCATTCACAACAACATGGATGGACCCTGAGGGTATTATGTTAAGCAAAATAAGCCAGATAGGGAAAGACAATCACTGTATGATTCCACTTATATGTGGAAGATAAACAAACACAAGGACAAAGAGAACAGATTAGTGGTTACCAGGGGGAGGGGGGGTGGGGGATGGGCACAAAGGATGAATGGGCACATCTATAAGATGACTGACAAATAATAATGTACAACTGAAATTTCACAATGTTGGAAACTATCATAACTTCAATAAAAATTTTTTTTCTCAACCTCAGCTTTGGTATCACAAAAGAATGAAGCACAAAGCAAAAATTTTCAGTTACTTAAAGTGATTTCTCCCCCCTTTCTTGACTTATTATCACTACTTTGTTTGCTACTTGGCGCCACTGGCAGTACAAATTTATAATGTAGTTTTGGTCTATAACATAGAAAATGTTGGCTAAAGGCTGATGATTTTTAGTTTGATGCCACACTTTTTTTTTTTTTTTTAATTAAGGAAACAAACTTAATCATGTGTTGAGATGCTGCTGTAGAAGACCCGAAGTTTTGTAATCCCAGGGCACAAGCTGTGGCCTGGCTGGAGTCTGGGAAACATTGTTCTCTTTTCCTTTCTTAAAGACTCGGCAGTTCTTTGCTTACGGATTTAATTTAGTAACGCTTTAATTTGTTGTGTTTTTCTGATTTGCTTTATTACGTTACCAAACCCTTAGTATTAAAGCATTAAACAAAAGTCTCGGAAGACTGAATTCTGAGACGCAGCAAAATACTGCATCCAAGGAAATTCTCCTTACCCTCTCCCCACCATTTACCGTATTGGCGTCGCCACTTCAATGCCAAGGAACACTAGACGTTAAAGCAACATGAGTGCGAAGAAGGTAATTGGACATTTCTTAGGTCATTGCCAGGTGCTACGTTTCTATTTTCATTGGGACATTGATTGGGACAAAAAAAAAAAAAAGGATTTCTCACTGGAAGACAAAATCAGTAGGCAAATTAAGGAAAAAAGATTCTTCAAAATTGCAGGATAGTCTCCTCCAGACATCCAAGAGATCAGTCTTTGGAAATGCTGACCTTAAGAGGGAAGAAAATGGACTCATTTTGGAAAAGTGAGGCATTAAGCAAACTTGGTAATTCTTAGAAGAATTACTCTGGCTGTCTGTTTCCTTGGTACAGAAACAGGGGACGTGGTGCCTGGATTCTAGAACAGAATGGAACCAGAGGATGATATACAACGTGTCAATTCTCAAAAAGCTTTATGTGAAACTCTTCTTCTAACGTTTATTTTTTCTTTGCAGCATCTCAATAGCATTTATTTCTGCATCTGAGGCATAGAGAACTTTATTCTTTAAGTGGCAGCAACTTAAACACACGACTCAGAACTGCCACAAATAACTCCTGCTCCAGAGTGTGCGATACTTTACCCAAAACAGAAAAACGGAGTGTTTGTTTTGATAACTCTTGAAATATTTTTTCTTTATTTTCACTCTAAGTCTGAGAACTTTGGCATTTGACTAATTTACCATGCATTTAAGGCTGGTAGCAATATCGAGAAAGAAATATGATAATCACTTGCTGCCATAAAGTATTCTATATACTGTTCTCTTTTTCAGCTCTAGTTTCACATGTGTTGGTTCAATGGAATATTCAATAGACATTTATAGGAAATAAATTGAGAGATGAATGTAAACCATATGGCATCTGGAGGTTTATTTGCAAAGTCCTTGCATCAAAGCTTTCTCCAGATCACACCATATTAGCTATGTTTTTCCAGTCCGGCAGAATCAGGAAGGTAACCACAGACTTCCTTGATGGAAAACACATGAAAAACAGAGCAAATCTTAATATGTAGCTTGAGTTGCTGGTCAAGGAGCATCCCTTAAAATAATTTTATTACCAGTGTTTTCAGCACATTGTTTAGAACTGCATTAAAAACGTGAAGCACGTTGATCTTGCTTAGGATTTTCTTCAAAATTATACGACACATTTCTATTTAGTTATGCCAATAAAAATTATGTCACTTCAGTAGCATTTTATTAAAATCTCAGGACTATTTTTCTGGCTTAGATATGTAAAAAGAAATTTCAACCAGAGAGAAATGCACCAGTTAAATATAGCACATATACAAATGCATATGAGAAGTTTTGCGAATAGGAACAGAGCAAGTACATATGCGAATACACTCACATATACAAAGGCCACCATACTAAGCTTTGGAGAATCACATTATTATAAGTAATAGTTAAAAAACATTGATTGGACACAATGAGAAATGGTCCTCAAACTTAATTTATATATAAAAAAATTTCCTCAACCTTGAATGCTCTCTGCTTTGTGCAGTTGGTGACGGCTAGCATTACATCTGATATCAAATTAATTCTCCTGCAGCCTGTTATATAAATCATTATGAAATGTCAAAAGCCTGTACATATATTTTTTTTAAGTTTTCACTTACTTTCCAAATAGTTTCCATTTTTCAGTGTCACAGACTTTTCAGCCACTCAGTCAATTTTAATGATTTTTTATCACTCTAAATTTTTCCCTCATTTACAGTACATTTGTGCATGCCTATGCGCACACATGCACGTGTTATGCTGTGGGATGTAGGTGGCGTGCACAATGGTAATCTGAAAAAATAAACTGAATGGTCAAATGATCGGCACTGAGAAAGAATAAAATGTTGCTATTTAAATATGCAACATCTAAAAGATTGCCCTTTATAAATAAATATTACATATTAAAACAATAGCAAATTGACTCCCTGTCCCCTGCTGCCCATAGTTTCCATTTTAGAACAGTTGCTAAGGAAAATGGTGCCTTGCACTTTGTGGCAATTACTCAATTACCCATCTCAACGAAGGTCTCCTCTCTTTACAGGTTAAGCTTCAAAAATTTATGGCAGTAAGTTAATGCCACTCAAAAAAAAAAAAAGCGTATGTGAGCAACATCACTTAAAAAATATGTGGCTAACTGCTGGAAGCTATTAAAAACCAAATAAACAAAAGAGATTACACTTCAAAGAAATGTCAACAGTTTTTCCTCTCTCAGAACAGACGAGTTTTCTTTACTTATATCCACATCCACATCTGGAAAATGCTTATGGCTTTATACATCTTTTATGGTAAAATGAATTTATTGAGTTTTAAAATTTTTGTGATGGATTAATGCAATCTTCATAAAAGGTAAACCCACATGCTAATAAAAATCTGACTTAACATTGAAAAATGATTTCAATACTAAATAATAGTCCAATGTTAATTTCAAGGAGCAAAATAATTTTGAGAAAGCATTTGGTTAACTAGATTTTTTTTTAATATTACTGCATGGAAATGAAAATGCGGTATCTTGTTCCTTGTGACCTATCTTTATGTTGGCACAATTAATTCTTAAGTTGAGAGAAAAATAAAAGAAGCAATGTGCAAAGCCAACTCAAAGTTTAACTTAATATACCCAGTCCAATTAACTAACAATAGAGTTAAAGAACATGGTAAATTTCCTGATAGCAAGATCTCCAAGAGAAGATTTCAAAACAGTTAATGGATTTCCACAGTTCTTCACAAAATTATACAGCACTGCTTTTGTGTATTTCAAAGGTGAGATTTCATTTCTCATACAAAAATATGTGCCTTTTCCAGAGGTCCAAACAATTGCCTTCATATGCCACACAATGTTCTCTTGTGGCCCCAAAGTGACAGGGTCCATCTGATGTTGCTTTACAATTAGCTGGGTAGTAGCAACTTGCTTTTTAGTCCAGCTTGCCAAAAAAAAAAATACCACCTTTGGTATCCAACCAAACATCCACATGTGGACAACTGACTTAAATTTAATTATTTACAGTTTTGATGGGGGGGGGATCAAGACTTATACTACAGGAGAAGGTGTCATCTTTACAAGTCAGGCCAAGAAGTAAGGGGAAAAAAATCCCAAACCAGAAGAATGCTTAAAATGGAACAACGTAATTTAGACATCAAGTAAGTGGCCTGTAGTCAATAAAAAAGAGAAAGAAAAAGAAAAATAAACTCCAACAAGCCGGCTGCAGAATAGGAAAGTAGATCTATTTTGTTTATTTATAAGTGAGTAGCAAGTAGATTCTTTCACACTAACTAAACTAGACAGTAATTATAAACATAGGTTGGTGAAATTCCACGCACCCTATTAAAGGAAACAAGCTTCTTTCTTTTCCAAACATTGTCATTTGTTTATTGAGCCTCTTTGGGGCTTGGTTTCATTTAAAACTATGTAAGCACACATCTGTTACCCCCCAAACAATGTCAACCTTTTTAGGCCGAACCTGAAAGCTCATTATGCAAAAATTTGCAAGTAACCCAACAGCAATTTTTAGAGTAGCCAGTTAGCATACTGAGTAAAGAATTTGGATTATTTTTGTTCCGTTACAGAAAAACCTTACATTATAGTATAATCATACAGGAAGAAAACAGTCCCCGCCTCAGTAGTTTCGGATAATTAGTTACCTAAATTTTCTAGGTGAATTCAATGTACTTAGACTAAGGAACATTATTGCTTATATTCTGAAATACCACAATACAATCTTGGTTAACAATGAAATTATAAATATTGGAGTAAAACGTCATTTTAGAAATCATTAGGTTTTATCAGTACAGTACAACTGAGTCCCTCATTTAAGGAACTGTTTTATTAAAAAAATGGGGGCCTGTGATATTGCTTATATTAGCTCATGTCAGATATCAGATTTCAGAAAACTTTAACACAGTAGACACTATTAAAACATCATTATTAGAGTTGTCATGCTTGGGTGGTTTGAACTAAAGTGAATTTCATGTATTTGCTGGGAGACAGCAATAATAAATCCTGGAGTCTGCATTTCTAAGCAGTGACCTAGAGTCCTGGGGAACAGACTTAATGAACCAACAGGACAACTGTGTAAGTACAGGGGGTGGAGGGCGCTTTGAGGAGGGGCAGAAACTGATAAAAGTTCACAGGGAAACACAGACATGCCACCCAAATCCCCTTGGGCAACCATTCTAAACAGAACAATCTGTAACTACTTTGATTTCTGTGTCACTCATGGAAGCCACACAAGCCATGACAAGGTCAGCAAATCTTACGTTACTGTACTCCTTCCCTCAGCCATGGCAGACATATCTAATTGATCACTGAACTCTCCCTGGAGCCTGAATGGAGAGTCATAGTCTTTCTCAATGCAATATACCAGTGAGCCACTTCCAATCTATCCATCCACCAGCCAGCATTAGACTGAGTGAGCTCTTACAGAGCAAGTTCTGTATTCCTAGCATCTTGCACATTAGCTGGCACATGGTGGGAGCTAAATAAATGTTTGTTCAGGAAATGATTACTTAATTCGCCTCAGATGGAAGAATATAACACAAGGAATAGAGACCTGGTGCCAAACCATCTGGGTTCAGATCCCAGCTCGGCCACTTACTAATTCTGTGACTTTGGGCAAGGTACTCAACCTCTCTGCTTCTCAGTTTTCTCGTCTGTAAAATGTGAAGATGTAATCAATGTGAGGAATTATGGGTTAGTATATGGAGAAGGGCTTAGAAGAGAGTCAGATACATGATAATAAATGTTGGCTGCTGTCATTCATTACTCTCCCCATTATTGTTTATTGAAATGCCTTGTCTACACGAAAAATGTTATATGTAGCTTTTTCTGTTCATGTTCCCATTTAGTACTGAATAAATCTTCACATAGATACTAGAGATACCTTTCTGAAACACAGATCTCAGGATATCCACTTCTTTAGAATCCTCAAATGACTCCCCGTTGTTGATACAACAAAGTCCAAAGCCTACGTTGCCTTCCAAAAAGTGAGACCGACCTTCAATTTCAAACCTATCTTTGGCTCCCAGACTCCCCCTCCCATCGCCCTGTATTCTCTGCAACCTTATTCTTGGGCCATGCCTTAATTCTTCCTGCTCTGCAAATGAGCCATGAGCTCTCCTTTGTGTCTTCTGCTGAGCCATCCTACTTTACGTTCAGTTCTGCCTGCGCAATTCCCTTCTGTGCCTGACAAACACCAACTTGTCTTTTGAGACACAATTCAAATGTTCCCTCCTCTGTGAAGCATTCCCCCAATCTCTCAGTGAACTAGCTGCTTCTCAGCACATTTTATTTATCTCCATTATAGCATTTTCACCTGAGTTCCTACCATCTTGCTAACATGTGTGTCCCTTGCATTTAACACACAGGAATCCCTTAAATATTTGTTGATAAATGTACAAGCTCAATTCCAAAATAATAAATTTTCTAAGGCTATTTTCCTTTTTTTTACTTAAATTATTGTGTTAAGTACTCTTTACTAGTTTTCAACTTACAAAAATAATACATGCTTATGGTAAGTGTAACAAAAGCTAATTATTATTCCCGCACGCCCACTCAACCCTGCTGCCTAACATAACCAATAGTACCAGCGTATGCACATCCTCACCTTTCCTTTTGCCTATGTGAATACATACAATCATGTGTACCAGTGGCCAAACTTTTCCTGTAAATGTCTAGATTGCAAATATTTTAGACTTTGCTGGTAATATAGTCTCTATCACAACCTCTCAACTCTGCCCTTGTAGTGGAAGCAGCTACAGACACATAAACAAATAGGTGTGGTTGTGTCCCAAACACTCTATTTACAAAAATAGACAACCAGCTGAATGTGGCCTACAGGGCATAGTTTATTGTTCTATGGTTGAATACGGATACACACACACACACCCCGGTTTTATCTGTTCACTTGTTTTTAAATAACATGGCATCACGCCATCCAAATTACACTGCAATACTTGTTATATACTCTATTCGAATAAGTTAATAGATTCAAATAGAATTTTTTCTTCTAATTTTTCATACATATATAAGACATATCCATACAATATACAACATGCCATAGTTTGCAACAAATGGGATATATCCTATATACTGGCGTGTGGGTGAGTGTGTGTATATTTTCCTTTTCGTATACCTAAAAATTTTGCTTGCCTCTTTCATGCTGTAAGTCTTTTTAACACTATCATGTGCATTCTTCCTTTCTTCAATGCTCATCTCTCCAAGTATGAGACACATACACCTCCCCCCACTGCATATATTGTTAGCTTTACCAAAATATGACCATATGGCACACCTGTCTCTGCACCTTACTCTTTTGGCTCATAACACTCTTGGAAACCCTCCCAAATCAACTGGAAGAGCATTAATCCATTCTTTTTAATGGACACATTACACGGTGTGGATGTACCACTAATATTATTAGCCATCCATTGGTTCTAGCTTCTTGCTGCTACAAACAACACTGCAATGTGTGTCTTTGTACTTACAGACTTGCATACTGGTGCTTTTATATCATGATGTAGATTCCTAGAAACAGGTTTGTTGGTTTGAACCATGGACACAATTTTTTGTTCATGGGTATTATAAGAATTGTATTTCCATTTAAAATATACCAGATTGCTTTTTTTCTGTGTACCCCTACAAGCAATTGGTATTATCTCTTTGAATAATTTGCTTTGACAATCTGTTAGGTAAAGCAGTATTTCATTGTTACTTTAACTTATGCCTCTGAACACTCATGACCTGGAGCATCCTTTCACGGTTGCTGATCATGTAGACTAGCTATTCTTGAACTGTCCACTCATTTTTTGAAACGATAGGGTTTTATTATCAATAAGCGTAACTCATATTATCTTCAGTTATCTTGATGTTTTATCTCCATTCCTCTTAATTTCCAATAAGGTGAACAGCCCGGCTCTATTTTCTTTCTTTTTGATCCTGCTATCTGGTGTCCCGGTGGATGTACCCAGATTAAACTGACCAAGGTACAAGTATTTTAACTATTTCTTACCTGGTCTGAATTCTCTGTAGTGTTTTCCCTTTTAAATAGCAATTTTTAATGTTCACAGCCATTGCAAGTTTTAAAGGTACACTGACCTTTAAAGGTTTAATTTAATGGAAATGTGGCAGGCTCACCATTAATAACTGTATTAAATGAATGGTGTTTATTGAGCTTTTAGTCCATAACACACTGTCCTGAGCATTGTATATACAAGATCTCATTTAATAGTCAACAACAATCCTATGAGGTGGAGCCTTCTATCGCCTATACTATGGTGATGCTATTGAGGTTGTGAGAAGCAAACCACTTACCAGGGGTTGCCTGATACTGTGATTTACTCTGAAAGCTCAGCTCTTAACACTGTGTTAGCCTACCAAACTTGTCATTCAAGAGACAGAAAACACAAACATATTTTAAGCTTTGGTTGGATAATTTGGACATATCCTACATTTTACCTTGGATAATTTGTCTGATTAGTCCAGACATTCTAACTGAAAGTAAAATTTTTGTCAATCTAGATCTTGGAAGATTAGTCCCTAACTCCAATGTTCAGTTGAGAATCTTATAATTGTCAGGGAGCAATCTTTTATGGTCAAGGAAAAAAACAAAGCCCTAGATTTGGAATTAGAAAACCTGAATTCTGGTCCTGACTGAACCAGCCATTAGTCACATGATCTTGAGCAGTTCACACTTAGTCACATTATCCTCATCTGTAAAATAGGGCTATTGTTTTTTGTTGTAGCAATTTCAGTGGTTTTTTTATGAAGCCCCAACAAGATGAACTATAAGGAAGCACTTCTGTTGTTTTTTTTCTTTGTTTTGCGATTTAACAACTGTTTATATTTTGCATGTTTGCATTGTTATTTTTGATGAATTCTTTGAAATAAATTACAGATATTATTACATTTCATCTTAAATATGTCCAAATATATCTCAAAAACTAAGGAGAGTAGGAGGCATTTTTTAAACTCAAAAGCATGATTTAAAAAATAAGGTATTACTACTACATAGAAACCATTTTGAGGAATCTGCTTAACTTTCTTGTACCACTAAATTGCACCTATATCGTAAAGACACTGAAGAGTAATGTCATGTTCTTAGGCTGCTGAAGAGCTTCAGAAAAAAAAATCTACAGTACTTATACAATCATCATCTATTCTTTCCATCTAATGGCTGTAAAAAGAGAATCCTCTCAATTATACTTTTGAAGCAGAGCACCATATTAAAAGCAGGACCCCTTTCAATAACTCAAGTTAATATGCTTTGGTCTGTCCGTCCTTGCGGATGCAGCTGAGGGAATTTCAAGTAAGCAGAAGTAAAGGTTTTGCCACTTACAACATCTGAAGAAATGAAATAAAATTTACACTCCTGGATCTTAGAGAGAGAGAAAACAAAAGTATTTCCACATCTTTGAATCTGCCCTGCGTAAGCCCACGGCACCTAGGGACAACCCCATGCTCCCTGGAGGAGCTCAACAAACATTTCTTGATGAAGATAAACACCTGCTGTATTTAAATACGAGATGAAGAAGTCAGAGCATAAATGAATCTAAGAATAAACTGGGTGTGTATGTGCACGCAGCTACTATTAGCATTATGGGAAATTACATTCCCGCTATTATTATGATTATCATTCTAATGACAAAGGGCTACACACTGAGAAAGGGAAAATTATGAAGAGGAAAGGAATAAATCAGTTAAAGAGAAAAGTGAGTTTAAAACACTCATTTACTCACACATATACTCGTATACACATATGCCCAAGGGCCCCCAAATAAAGCAAAAGGACTTGGTTTTTATAGCAGAAATTGATGGCAGGGGTGGAAACAGCAGTAAATGCCATGAGATCACAGGAGGAAATAGCTTGAAACTGCAGGAAGAAAAAGTATAGAATCTCCCCCATTAGTCCTCATTCTTTCTTCCTCCCACCAGAAAAACCTTTGTCCAACATTTTCTATTTAACAGATGTCTCAATGCCTTATTTGCTTTGTGGTTTGTTCACACCAACAATGACTAGAATCAGATTGATCAAACAGGAGCTAAGGTAGAGAAGCACAAAGATTTGCATGGGCAGAAGAAACAAGAGAAAGCATGGCATGAAAAGTTGCTAACAAAGAACAGAACTTAAAAATTGTGCTGGCTTTTCTAGAATTAGGGTAGACTTTATCTACTTAGGAAGCCCACTGTGAGCTGGAGTTTGAATTAATGAGACCATTTTCTCATGCTAAGCAGTTATGTTTTAACAAATAATCTCTTTCCCCAATAATATATTCTAAGTGAATGCCATGATTTGAGAATATGACTTTATGGATAACACTACGAAATTTCCAGTACCTTGGTGCTTGCTTGTATGCATGTAGGGCAAATTTCTGAAGAGCAATCCAGTGATGAGGCCACCTAGAATGTTGTACTACAATTTGGCCTTTCCTGGAGAGGGTGGATCTTTCTAGGAGTGACAACCACTTATAAACAGTACTTGAGGAAAAAACAAAATTACCTGCTTTCTCACAGATGAAATGGCTCCCCAGTTAATGAGGACAATGCTTCTAGAAATAACTTCTCAGGCCAGAGGTCTGACAGGAATTGGCAGGCAACCACTTCTCCAGCTCTGCTCTGCCCCCTGTGTATTCGGATGGCCAGACAAAACCAAACAAAGCACCAGCCCAGCACAAAGAACTTAGTAGGGCCTAATGCTGTGGGTAAAGAAAACAGACAGGAGTATTGGGAAATCTAGGGCCTCTTATTTTTAAATGCCCAAATGTTTACCAGCTGACCTTCCCCTTTACTGCGGGCTGGGAAGCAAGGTGCATACAATAAAGTTCAAACCAATCAACTGCTTTCAGCTGTTCTTGTGCAATGAATTTTTAAACATTTGGTCATTAAGCCCTATATATATGCAGGTCAGTCTTTGAACAGGATGGGAACAGTTTGGGAGCAGATGTCACGGTACTGCCTTGTGGAAAGGGGATAGTAAAGAAGCACAGAGGATATTTATGTGGCTCCACCCACCAGGTTCAAGTTTTCTCGGTTCTTTTGCCTCCCAGTCGCCTCTATACATTGCGTCAATGATCTGGAATAGTTATTAACTTCTGTTGTCGCTTCTTTTCATTAATTGAATGGCAGCCTGAAGACCATAAAGAGAAGACCCTGGGCCAGTTTTCTCTTAAACCGGACTTTCCATGAGTAGTCTGAAGGTTGGGTAGCTGAAAATTGACCTTGTGTGTTTGGTGAATGGCACATTGATTTGTTAGTCTCTGAGCAGTCTGTGCTAGAGATTTTTGAACATCAATGAGCTGAAAGCTTTCAGTGGTAAAGAATTTAAATCGCTTAACCACTTCCCTTTGCTACATTCTGGCGGCCATATGTATGGGGGTAGCTTTAATGCTGATATCATGGGGGTCAAACACAAGATTGTATTGAAGATGGGAAAATAATAAGACACAGTATCCTACAGATCAGTTAAAAAGTTTATCTTTGTTAGCTCAGACCAGAGACCAACTTCAAATGATTACATTCCTTATAAGGAACTTCTAATAGCAAGATTCACCAAATTTTATAATATGCATCACTCCTCCATGTCCCAAACAAGGCAGGAGGTGAAGCTGCTGGCCATGTTTTAGATTAGGACATGAGTAAAATCTCATCTAGAAGTTACCCCAACAAATAAAACTCCTACGTGGCCAGGTATGTTTGGATGGTGGAAAAACAACCAACCACAGCTTGCTGATAAAATAAAGAAGTGGTTGGGAAAGGCAACAACTAGCTTTATAAGGCACAGCTGGTTGTGTATAGGATCTCTTGTACGATACAGCAGCTGGCTGTTTGGTTTAAATAATATTTGAATAGCCAGTAATCTTGATACTATCAAAACTGTAACAAAGCAATAAAGCCAGGCTGTTAAACTCTTTTTGTGTGCGTGTGGTAGCAAAATTCTGTATTCCTCGCAAACTATCAGAGACAGAAAATTATTCATAAAGGAATATTTAATCAACACAAATATCATTTGTATATTTGGTCTTAAAAGTATTCAACCCAGAAGATTTTCATCAAGAAAAGTGAATGTGTTTTACTAGGGGAAAATCATTATTGATAGATATCTTTGTCGACTGACTGTGGAAGGGAGGTATGGGGAAAATTGTTTATATTTTAAATAACCAAATCTCTAAAAATTCTTAAAGGGTTGATAGTATGTGTAGACATTTTTATGCACTTTTATGTCAAAGTTTTCCCTGAAAAATCAAGGAGAGCTGGTAAGCCAACAGCCTTATGAAAATCTACTTTAAATGCAGGAGGGTTCATTTTGGAGTTCTCATTTGAGGACACGCCAAATCGTAAAAGAAGTGTACAGGAAAAACATCGAGGGGGTCTCCGTTTTTTTCTTAGAACAGAGATCTACATATATGAGACATGTAAGATTCCTGCCATCAAGAGAGAGAAATTTCAGATTTAAGACAAATATTTTTGTAGAGATTGGCACCTGAGCTAATCTGTTGCCAATCTCCTCCTCCCCAAAGCCCCCCCCAGTACATAGTTGTATATTCTAGTTGTAGGTCCTTCTGGCTCTGCTATGTGGGAAGCTGCCTCAGCGTGCCCTGATGAGTGGTGCCATGTCCGCACCCAGGATCCGAACTTGTGAAACCCTGGGCTGCCGCAGCAGAGCGCCAAACTTAACCACTCAGCCACAAGGCTGGCCTAAGACTTAAAGTTTTAAGGAATGAAACTATATAATTGCTCTCCCCAGATGTGGAGTATACTGTAATTCATTACTGCTGGAAAGGAGGGAATGATCAAGAGAAGGCAACAGAATGAGCAAGAGGAATTTTAAGAGCCTTTGCTGGAACTTCATAAATACAAGGAGATAAGCTGAGAAAAAGCACCAAGCCAGCTCGCTTCTCCTCATAATAAAAATATTTTTCCTAAGTCATTACCTGTTTCTGACAGAATTTTAAATGAGAAAATACAACCTATTTTAATAGTTATCACCTGATAAATGCCTTTCAAAATCTAGATACATGGATTTAATTTTTTAAATCTTATGCCATGCCACCAGGAAAGTTTATTTTTAATAGCCATTTTTTATGTGTCACAAAAAACAATGGTTTGTGCTCCCTCTGTTGGCTTTTCAGCAGCAGTTAATTCATAAATTCCGTTCCTGGAGGTGCCCTGCCATAGCTGGGCGCTCCTGCAGCTGCCACAAGGAACAGGATGTGTCATTAACTGAACTTTATGTTCCCGTTAAATACGAAGTCATTCTAATTTCATTTCTTGCAAGTAACGCATAAAGCAGAAGATACTTGGTAATAGAGCAGAGCCATTTCACATCTAAATAAGAATATGGATGTCTCCTAAAATATCAGGTCAGATTTTTAAAAATGTATAAAAAATACTTCTTGTAACCATTCAGGTTGGTGAGAAAACATATTAATAGAATAAATGATTTTTCATTCATTCTCCCGTATTTGTCCCTTTAAGAGCTGCTTAGTAGAAAAAGACAGATAATACTAAAATAAGAAAAAATTCATTTTCATGCCCTGGTCAGGCTAACTTGATGGGAAAAAAAGAAATCTAGAACTTCCCTTATTTTAACTTATTTTCCCATTTACAAAGCAGTAAGTTTGGGGCTCAAGTTCCTCTATGTACTTCGTTACCACTCACCTCCATTAGCCTGGCAAGGCCTCCTAAGGCTCTTGATTTCCTGAGAAAAACCTGTTCACAATGAGTGTGCTATTCACCAAGATTTTTCTGCAGCTATTGTCTAATTGTTGGGTCTTAGGCTTTGAAGGCTGGAATATTCAATCTGAGAATTTCAAATCTCAAGTACATCAATATTTCAGGCTCATGTGTGTGTCGTTTAAATTATCTAATTATGTATCATGAAAATCTTATTTGCTTTTGTACGTAGATTTCTTGTCAATGTTGGATAAATGGGTTCTCTTAAAAAGATGATCAGAAAATAATCATAGCCCCTATTAACTGAGCATTTGCTAGGTGTCAGCACCATGCTAAGCACTGCATGAGTATTATCTCGTTTCATCTTCGGGACAATCCTTGATGGATTATCAAAGGTATTATCATCAGGCTCATCATGCAGCAGAGGACACTGAGGACGGGCTAGACAAAAAACCTTGCCTAAAATCACAAGCCTGATGAGAAGTAGAGCTGAGCTTCAAACCCAGGAAAAGTGATGCCAAATCCTTGTTCTTAGAACGGTGGTCTTCCAACTTCAGTGATCCAACAAACCACTGGGGAGGTGCAGATTCTGTCTCAGTAGGTCTAGGGTGGAGCTGAGATTTTGTATTCCTAAGGCACTCCCAGGTGATGCTGACGCTGAGGTCCTCCTAGCATACTTTGAGTAACCAGGCCAGCGGTTCCTTTATCGACCTCAGAATCGCCTGGAGGGCTTGCCAAAACACAGATTGCTGAGCCCCATGCCCAGCATTTCTGATTCAGTAAATCTGTAGTGGAGTGTGCTAATTTACATTTCAAACAGTTCCCCGGTGATGCTGATACTGCTGGCCCGGGTACCATACTTAGGGACCCACTGTCGTAAAAGATGAAGTCCTACCCATGAGATTCTAAGTCTTGGGTAGGGGCTGGGAAGAAGCGCTTTCACAACAGCCCTAGGTGACTTTTATAATCAGGTAAATTTGTGAAATATAGTTCTATTGTAGAACATACATGTAGCATCTTACATTAGAGCGTAGTGTTCTATAGTAAGGTTATGGCATAATAGATGATAGTTTATTACTCCCCATATACAATAATACTTTATATTATTCAAAGAATATACTTACCATAGAGAAAAATCTCCCCCGCTTTTTAAAAATAATAATTTCTTTTTAGCTGTCTTTTGGTGGGAGTTTCTTTGAAGCTGTGCCAGTTTCCCAGGCCAGTGCCTGATTTGGCAGTTTAACATTTGGTGTTTTCTTTTTTTTTTTTTTGGTGTCAATGTGGTATATGTTTCTCGCAATACTGGCTATTTAGCAAACATCCACTTAACCTTGCTTTTTGGCGATTTCAATCTGGTAGCTGTGACATTGTAATTACACTGATGGGACGCGTGAGATCTGTGTGTGTGTTTGCCGCTCTGTGCAAGCTAGAACGATCTTAACAGAACCCAGGTGGGAAAATCACTTGCAGAGACGTCAGTGGAGGCAAGAAGTCACGAGCTGCTCCTCTGACTTCCCCGCCAGCAAGCCGCAGACCCACTCTGGGCAAGGCAGCTGCTGACCTCTCCACTCAGAATCATCCAGTTTGTGAGCTCTCTGTCCTCTTCCTCGCGCCTCGCTTTGGCTTGGGTGTTGCTGCTGTTACGTGAACCCAGCTTCACTGCCAATGGGGCACTGCACGTGGTGAAGACAGATTGAATATTCCTTCTGAAAACAATTTAAATGTCTGTTCACTACCAAAAGAAAACAGGAAAAAACCCCTTACATCCATGAGTATAAGCTTTATTCTCATTCACTAGAAAATTGGACACTTTGGAATATTCTATCCGCTCCTGAGATTTGGTAAACACTCTAAAATATTTTAGATATGCCATAAGTATATAGAGTCACATGATAAATACAAGTATATATGTCACCTAGGTTAGGAAATAAAAGATCGTCTACACAGTTGAAATCCTCAGTATGCCTCTCCTAGATCATTTCCCCGCCCCCCCCCCCCACCGTGGTAAACACTATCATGCAGAACTGACATTTATCATTTACTTGTATGTCAAGTTATTATAATATACGTATGGATGCTTGAGGAATAAATAATATTGTTTTGGAGGTTTTTGAACTTTACATAAGTGGTTATCATACTTTACATATTATTCTGCAATTTGTTTTTATCACACAGTATACTTTTATGTTAAGTATGGCTCTAGCTCATTTATTTTCATGCTCTATCATATTGTATGATATGAATATATCACAATTCATAAACTCATTCTTTTGCTCATAGGCATTTGCATTGTTTCCAATGTAAAAATTTTTGTAACAAGGTTGCAATGAATATTCTTCGAACTGGTGCACATTTGTGGTGGCTTTTGTGGATACAACAAAGATTTTACTAGATGTTGACTTATGCGGCACTGCCTGATATGGTAGCCACTTACCACATGTGGATACTGAGCCCTCGAAATGTGGCTAGTCTGAATTGAGAAGTCCTGTAAGTGTCAAATACACACCAGATTTCAGAGACAGTATGAAATAAAGAATGTGAAATATCTTAATAATTTTTTACATTGATTACGTGTTGAAATGAAAATATTTTGCATGTATTGGTTTAAATAAAATATATTATTATAATTAACTTTATCTGTTTCTTTTTACCTTTTTTAAATATGGCTCGCATTTTATTTTTATTGGGTAGTGCTGGCCAAAATGATGTCCAAAGTAGGTGTACTAATTTTGTCTCCCATCAGTGATGTTTAAGAACTCCATATTCTTGCTAACACGTGGTATTGCTACACTTTCATTTTCGCCATTTTAGTTGTGAAATAATATTTGTTCATGGTATGATTTTGCATTTAACATTATTTACGAGGTTTAGAAGCATACATATTTATTGTCTATTTTGGTTTCTTCCTCCTTGGATGTCTCTTGACCATTTTTCTATTGGATTATTTGTTATTTTCTTATTGATTTGTAGGAGTTTTTTATATTTTCCCAGTGTCTTAAAAACTTTTTTAATGGTCTCTTTTGATATATAGACATGTTTAACTTAACGTATCCGGTTATCAACTTTCGGAACTGGAGCTTCTCAGTAAATACACTTTGAAATGTTTTAACAGGAGTAGGGATTTTTTATTTGTTTTAATAACTGCTTTATCCCCAGCACCTAAAACAGGGCCTGGCACAAACAGGCACTCAACAGATATTTGTTGAGTGAAGCTTTGTCACCTTTTTGTGGTTTTCTGGATTCCATAGTATGCCTTTATCATCACCTTCCTTCCTCAGAATTTAGATTCTCTTTCCTGTTGAGCTGAAGGTGCCTTGCTTTCATTCCCTTTTGAAGCTTATTGGTTTCATACCTTTAACTCCACTGACAAGTTGTACTTGTACAGTGTTTCTCAAAGTGTATTGCCTGCAATAGCAGTTCCAGAGGACATTAAAAATGTTATGTGAAAAACAGCTTATCCTAGACTAATTGAGTTTGGAAACTAAGTTGGACAATTTTTGGTTATAGCAGGACTTCTGCAGCCTTTGATATGCTAATATGCTTGTGAACATCTAAGACTGGGGTGGATACAGGTTATAGCATTTCCCAAACCTATTTTACCAAGGGCACACTTGCTAAAATAAAAAATGTTATTATGTACCTCCAGCTCCAAAGAATATACTTTTTAAAAGCCATGGATGGACCTATTAGAGCACTGAATTAAGGACCTCAAGATTGTGTTTATACGCAAAGCAAAATATTGAATGTGGTCAATAATTTGGAAATACCAAGTTTTGAAATTCACACACATTTAACCCACATTAGGGGCTGTACTTGAAACTAATGTGATTAATGGAACATACTAAAAGTTAGCGCTTTTTTCCAAGTTAGAATATTTTTGAAATAAATGCATTCTAATATGAAAGACATTTTTGTACCCTTTGAGATTTCTCTGCATCAACAACTTAGGATACCTAGGAAAATGTTCCTAGTAGTTTTTTTTGTGTTTTTTCTCTTTTATTCTAAATTTAGCCTTTGTATTGAGAAAGTATGTTCTCTTAACATTATAGAAATTAGTTCTGTGAGCATTGGGACATGGTATAGGAGAGGCAGAAAAGCATATGTTATGTCCTTGCACACAGTGGGAAGAAAGTGTTACGTTTATAATATTCTCTTTCATTTGTTTCTGGTTTCAGGCTGCTAACTTATGATTTGGAGGGGGTTAGAGATGACATGATCAAAAAACTGATCCACAAGAAGAAATATCAAATTGGTAAAGCCAATTTGGAAGCAAATTGGCAATATTTATGAAAATTAAAAATGGGCATTCTCTTTGGTCTAGTAATTCCATTTCTTGGTATCTACCCTAGAGAAAACAGAAATCACTGATGTATGCTAGGGTACATATTTGGAAATATTCACTGAAATATTATTTGTAATAATGAAAAATTGTGGACTATTTAAATGTTTGTTACTAGGGGAATACTTTAAAAAACTTGATATAGACATATTATGGGGTCGACCACATGGCCTAGTGGTTAGGTTCGGTGTGCTCTGCTTTGGTGGCCCAGGTTCAGCTCCTGGGCGTGGGCCTACACCACTTGTCAACAGCCATCTGTGGTGGTGACCCACATACAAAATAGAGGAAGATTGGCACAGATGTTAGCTCAGGGCGAATCTTCCTCAGGAAACAAAACAAAGCAAAACAAAGCAAAACAAAATAGGCATATTATGGACTAATATGGAGCAGTTAAAAAAGAATTACAACTATATCTAATGATATGAAAGATCGCCAAGATATATTTTGAGCAGAAAAAGCAAGTTGTAGAACAAAGCATACAAATTAATCACATTTTGTTTTAAAAACACAAAACATGTATTTCTACAGACATGCATGATCTAAATATAGTAAGTAAATACAGTATGAAAAATAGTAGTTATATCTGGTGAGAATACTTGAATTGAAAAGATGGTCAAGGGAGAAGCAAAAACAACTTCTTGTCTTGTGTAATTATATATTAACGGAAAAATTTAAAAACATTTATTTAAATTTCTCTTTCACCTTTTACACATTTAACTGTATCATATCTCAAATTTTGTAAAAACAACTCATGTTACTGGTCTTTGTTCCCTAAAAAAAGGCGTAACTGATAATTTTCCGCTTAGCATTTGGACTTGCATTCTCATATTATTTTAAGGACAATTTCCTGAAGATAAGGGACAGAAATGAGGAAGAAAATGGAGGAGAAAAGGCTTTCTCTCAGTGGGATAATGAGAGCACATTCTGAAGATTCTCCACTTGACAATTTTTCCCCAGGACAGGACATGTAGCAACATATTTGCCAACAACAAAGCCAGTTCTGGCTTTCAGAAACGGAGAAAAATAAAAGCAGCCCTGAGTGAAATTCCTTTGAAGACTACCTGTGTTGTCCATGGTCGACATTCTTCCTCTGGAAAAGAATCAGCAAATATATATGCGGTGGCTGCACCCCCAAACTGGGCACTCGATTAAAAACACGCCAAAGCAAGAGAACTAGACGCATGCCAAGAGCTGAATATCTCGGGCTGTAAAAACAGGTAGAGAGGCCTGCTCAGTTGAAACCTGCAACTGGATATTAGGGAGAGCAGAGAGGCGCCATGGGGGAATTTATGAACCTATTCGAACATCATAAGTTCGAAATTTCCAGACGAAATTGAGCCTCGTACGGTTCCATTTATCACACTTTCCATTTCAGGCTGGCTGAGATGGAGGGAGTTTAAGTGACAGTTTGCTCACCCTCACCCCCAGGCCACCTGATGAAATTGTGGAGCAGAGCCTGCTTGGCACGTAGGAAGCAGATGAGAAGACAGGAACTAGCAGCAGGGGAGTGTGGAAGGAGGGAGCTCATGGTAGAGGCACTGAGCAAGTAGAGAGCTGGACCAGAGGGGGGATAAGAGGCTGGGGGGGTCTGATAGGAAGACCTGAGAATGAAAATGAGAAGAAGACTTGCAAACGAGGCCTCTGTGCCAAGAGAAGGATAAACAGGGATGGAGCAGGAGGGCAGGGAGGAAAAAACATCCTGGCTGTTCAAGTGGAGCCCTTGAAATCGAGCGGGCTGTTGATTTAGAACAGTAATCAGTCAGAAAAGCCTGAACAACAAAAGAAACACAGGAAGGCACTGCCTGGAGGAAGAAAGTGTTGCATTTTTATTGCTGTTTTTAAAATGGGACAGAACTGTAAAGGTGGGTGGAATTATTTCAGCGTCTCTAAACGTGTAGCTACCTGCCTCACTGTGGCCAGGATGTTTGCTTGGCTGCCTATCAGCTCTTATTTCCTTAGAAAGTTGGAGAGTTCACTTATCCATCCCCATCAGACGGGTGGAAACCGTTCCTTAATACAGATGTAACTCTCTGTGCTTCACTGGCCAAGAAAAAGGGACATAGTGAGAAAGTTCCAGTTTAGCAGTTTATAGCTTTTTTTCCCCTTCTATTTTACGTTGGGCTACTATATCTCTCTCTACTTTGAGTTTCTCTTAAACACACTAAATATTTTGGTGTGTTTTTATTGTATTTTTCAAGACCTCCCAAAAAAGTTACCTTTGGGAAGAACAGATCATGGACTCCTAGAAATTCAAAACTGGCTTGGGTTATTCCAAGGCACTTTTTTTTGAGGGGGGTCACTTGAGACACATCAATAATACTAGTTTGTTTTGGAATCACATTTAGCAGAATTTTTTTTAAACCATGAATAAGTCTGTGTTTTACATGGAAGCAAAGAGCAGATTTTGCAAACAAAGGACGTCATTTATCCCCCAAATGAAAGTGTTTTGCGTATAAACAATATGATGCTTTACCTAAGAAAATTAGTGGTGAATTAATGACAGCGGAGTCTGTTTATTGTTTACCTCCCTATTTACTGATGGTAAAAAATTTGCCCTTGAAATAAAGTGTAGTGCTTTCTCCTCACAGACTCATAGAGATATCAGTCATTTTGTGAAATGAAAGTTGATGGCGTGATAAGCAATTAACATGTGCTTCTTTCAGAGAGAGCCAAATGTTTCATTAGATTTTTAGATAACAGCATTTCAAGCCTTTCATTCAAACACACATGTAGTATATTAGAAATGGTCCCATTGAAGCTATTGCTGAGACTACAAAGGAAGACCATCTCTCTCTCCAGCAAAGCCCAGCAATGAACCTTTTTCACCTGAGCTTTTGCACTAAAGGTCCCAGGCCACAGTCAACAGCAATCAATGTCTCATGAGGCTGCCCGAGTTTAAATGATACCTGTTGGTTGAGGTGGTCATGCAGAGCTTGAAGTTGTTTTCAAGGGCATCAGAGAGAATGCATGCCACCAAGAAAGGGAAAAGAGAAATGAGTCCAAGAGTGCAATTGATTTGAAAATAACTTAATCTGAGCCACACTATAGACGTGTGGCTAACCCATTTTTCTCTGACATTCAGAGGGGGAGACAATAAAATTAGATGCTCCTTTGGAATTGAGTGTACTCATCCAGAACTTCCCTTGGATCCCTACCAAGAGCATAAAATCTGTGCTTTAAAAATGTAAGAGGCAATACTCCGATTGGATGGGATGCTGTAAGATACTCCGATGGCTTACACTTCACTTGGGATCGACTGGAAAATGTGTGTTGGAAATCTCTTTCACAATTACGAAATTTCACTTCCAAAGCAAAAGTGTCTTGCAGTCTAAAAGAGAAGTAACACCACTCCAGAGAAAAGCATTGGCCGTCTCCCAGATTAATATGGGGTTATGGTCCATGATTGGGTTAGATGAGGTAAAAATTTCCCACCGCTCTTCCAGATATACAGGAAATTGTTGTGCTTGAAATAGATTTGGGCTAAGTAACTAATTAAAAGAATTTGGATCAAGAAATGTGACATGGAATGTGATGTAGATATTTCCAGTTCTTACTCAGGAAACCTTATTGCAAAAAGGTTGAAAGATAATTGAGAAAATAATTTATATGGTGGTGAGAGTTATTTGTGTGAAGATAAAATACAGAGTCCTTTTCATTGAGACGGAGAAGCTGCCAAATAGCTCTTGGTGATAATTCTATGCACAAAATTTTCATAGTGGGCTTCAGTACCTTGCCAGATGAAAGCTTTTGCTCAGTTTAAAGTTGGAAAAGAGATTTGAGTCTCCACCAAGGATAATGTGTTAAGCTTGGTAATTAAAGACTGTTTTTCATAAATAATGCCAAAAGCACACTGGGAACATTGGGCTCATATATTACTGTACTTTAAAGAAATTGAGGACCTAATAACATTTTTGGTGGGATCACAAACACACACATGCATGCACACACCCATTAACATCAGGACATGAGACGAGATTACGTAATTTTTCTAATCAATATGATCAAATGATATTAAAGGAAAGTATGCTATAGTATCTGTAAATAATGATGATAAGTCAATGACTGTTGAAAGTCATGACTTAAAAGTGAGCTTGTATGTTTTATTTATTTCAATTTTCTATTTCACATTTCTCATATTTTACAAATCTGTTGGCCCACAGTGTTAAAAAATATTATCCTCCTTCAGAGACAATTTGAGAAACACTGACATTACTATACTTTAAAAAATTTCAGTGCTATTATTTGAATTCACATTGTCTTGGTGTTGTAAGAAGGTAGACAAGTTCACCCCAGTTTAATGAGGAATACCAGACACATATATTGAACCTGGCCACTGTTGCCCTTGCTGACCCAGTCTCGGGCACTCTGCCCCTCATTTATTCTATTCCAACCAGACACCCTTCTTTCTGTTCCTCAAACACACCAAGATCCTTCCTGACTTTGAGTCTTTATACTTATCCATCCCTTTGCTGGAATGCTTTCCCTTTAAAGCGTTGATCTTTGCTATGTACATCTCAGCTTAAATGCCACCTCTTTAGGCTGAGGCCTCCCTAACTCTAATTGAAAAATAAGTTCCCTCCAAGTCACCTTGTGTTATTCTCTCCAGGCCACTATCAGGACTACTATATATTTTAAAGTTGTTTGTTGTCTATTTTTCTGTAGTAGATTGTTAACTCAACAAGAGCAGGAAATTTGCCAATTTTTTCACAGTTGTGTCCTCAAAGCCTACAGCAATGTATAACACATTGGCGTATCGGTTCATTGAAGGACTAATAGAATGTCTGAATATCTATATTCCCTTGGGAGAGAATAGGCTCCTCAAGGATAGGCTTTATTTTATTCGTTTATGTGTTCCTAGCATTTTAGCAGAGTGCCTAGCACAGAGGAACTACATGAAAGATGTCTTTTGAAGAAGTAAATGGACAAAATGCCTAATGGAACATCCATCTGGGTGGCCCACGGGCCACAGGACTCATATATTTGCATCTAAACTCATTACTCATTATCTTCAATTTTCATCACCATTCCCGTAGGCTCCCAAGCAAGGAGCCAGTGTCATACTTGCCTCTGCCCTCAGCCTCGTTCCCCATCATCATTAAAAAAAAAAAAGGGAAACATTTAAAATTCAATGTTTGTTTTACCTTTGATTATATCTTATTTTTGTTCTTGAGAGCTCTTCTTTCGGATGTAGCAGATTTACAATTTTTTACTTTATGACTTCTGTTTTCATGTCTTGTTTAGAAAGTTCTACGTGCTGGTTGCAGTGGTGGTTGTACTCTGGAGCCTCGCCTGGTTCCCTCAGTCCTTCTTACCAGTTCTACATGCCCACCTCCCCGCATTCGTGTGCTTGGTTCGCCAGGCTCCCACTTGCAGCTTTCCTCAGAGAACTGCCCTGAGGGTACTGGAGATGCTGCTACCCCATGTGCTGAAGGTCAGCGGTACTGGGAGTTTCTATCACCCTGTGGGCCATTTAGAGCCAACAAATGCTTTCTATAGGTGTACGAGAGCCCGGGCATCCTTGCCTCGAGGAGGGATGAGCTCTGAGAGGTAGTTTATTCTTCAGAGCTCCCTAGGGATCAGACTAAAGCTGGCACTTCACCTGAGGCTGGTTTTACTTCTACTTCTCACTGACAGAAACTAAGCACATTAAGGAATTAGAGAGAGTTACTTCTTTCTCTAATCAACAGCATATGAAGATAATTACTTTTAATATTTCTTAAGAATATTAACTCTGTGGGGTGGAAGGAACAAAATAACAATCTACAAGTTGAAGCTTCCTAGGCACCCATGTTACATGAGGCAACTCAGTAAAGTCCCTGCAAGCGCGAGGGAGAGGGTCAGCTGCCATTGGTGAGGCTGGGAGGGTTTGAGGAAAGAGAGAAAAGGAGAGCGTCTGGACGATGGATTTGTCCTACAAAGCTGAATGGGAGAATTGAGGTTAAAGGAAAACACCCAATAATATGCTATGGACACAAAGGAAAGCTTATAACCCATCCATATTTCTGCCTATCTTAAAAGCCTTTTGACTTTGCATACAGAGCTGTATCTGACACAAGAAATAAAATCTGAAGTCAGTGTATACGGCACATGTTCTGAAAATATAAATAATAAAATCCTAAATCACACTCATGGTGGGTAGATGATGATCCTATAAAAAGCACAAAATAACTGAAACCTGCAAATGGAACAACAAATACGTGTTTCTCGTCTACTGTTTGCACTAGAGTAGAAGCGTAAGGAGTGGATGGTAAGCAAAATAGTGACATTTTTTAAGTTGTTAGTTTTCTCTTTCATACTTTGTTTCACTCTTGCTGACCTCCCTCTTTATGAAAGAAAACCACATAAATTTAAGTGGATTAAATGTTTCTATGATGTTAAACTTTATTAGTATATTAAGAGGATCCACTGCAAAAAAATCAAACGGGTCCAAAAAATGGCTGAGGAAACTAAAGCATTGGGCATAAGAGTTAATGGAAGCAATTTAAGGAGAGGAAGGTCTTCATGTGTCCACCAGAATTTCCCTTTTTGGCAGGGCCGTTAAGACAACCATGAAGCAAATAAGAGCTTTTCATCGTTCAGTGACTGCAAGGTCTACAATCGCTTCTTAATTAGAAGAACCCATTTAATTAATTTTTTAATTAAGAATTTTTAGCAATGGAAAAAACTTGCACACATACAGGAAATGGATAATTATTTTAACATTTGGTGGCCTTTTATTACATATTCTGAAAAATATAAACTCTGTAGATGCCAAATTTTGCAACATGATCTTCTTCAGTCTGTTACTATACAGAAGTAAGCAGCTGAGTGGAAAGAAAAGCAAAGTTTCTCGCTCAGAAGAAAGATGGCTTTTATTTATCTGGCCTCCCATCCTTCTCCACTCATTGCTATTTTAGAAAGACTACACTTGTTAAAGGTTTGCTAGTGGTCTAATCTTAGACCAGACTTATTAATAGATGCCCTTTTTAAAACAGGATAAAAATGAATAAACCAAATAAAAATAAAAACACAATATGGTTACATTTAATACACGTTTATCAGAAATTAATACCTTTTATACCATAGATTAAAATTTCACCAGCTATGTTTCTGCATAGAAACTCAGTGGTTATTTTGATTTTCTCTCTCTGATAGAGGATAAAAATACATGACAATTATTACTGGACAGGAAACCCAATAGAAAACCCTATTACTGGAAAACAAAGCAGGATTCTGCATTCACTTCCAGTCAAACCCAGGAAAATGAAAATATAAAGTCTGTAGGTGTCAACTATAAAGAGACTGGCTGCTGACTGTGGAAGCTCAGATTGGCCTAATGAAGTCCCTTACTCAGCTCAGGCTGGAAATTCGATGTCCCTGAACCTTGTCTGTAGATTGGGGATGCTATGCTGCAGAACCATTGTGAAGGCTTGAAGAAGTGATATGCATGAAGCACTCGGTAGTATCTGATGCTGTAGACGCTCAATATAGGTTAGCTATTGTCAGTGGTACAACTTGAGAAAGTACTTTCCTTGCCAAGTATCTGTCTCCCCACCAGTAGAACAGGAGGCCTGAACAAGATCCACGCTTCCCAAAGAATAGGATGCAACCACAGGCATTAAAATCAAGACAATATAATGTATTACAGGACACAAGACTGAATGAACTTGAATCTCAATAGGAAAGTGATGTTCTTATCACAAATCTCATCCAAATCTGCCCATTAAGTCAAAAGAACATCTTTGTTTAGTGCTGGAATGACTTAACAACACCTTGTTATTTGAGAGGAGAAACAAGCTTTACTCCTTTGATAGGTAATGATAAGAATTTAGTATCATGCATTATTTTTCATCATATTTAATTTAAAGATTACCTTCTATTTACAATTGATAGTAGTTTTATGTTTACAAATATTATAAAGTTTTATTTTGAAAGCTATGTTTGAATAATGGTTGTTGAGAAAGGCAGTCTTGTGCATGCAGTCTTTCAACCCCTACTCAGCCACAAAAGAATGGGCATTGGGCCTGGAACGCTCCTTACCAGAAATCTAAAGAACTAATTCTCTCTAGTGACTGTTCCACAGCCTGTGCTGGGCTTATCCTCTTGTGCGGGGAATACCTTTCCCTGTTTCAGACTCAGCGTGTGCCCCTTTGTTCTACTTAAGCGTGTGTGTCATATGGCACCTGTCCAAGCCCACTACTCTGAGTGTCTCCTGTAGGGAGGGGAGGGGGTTCTTTGTCCTATGGCACAAGATGGGTGCATGCAGGCCAATTGCCCTGCGTTGGCTGCCACGAGGGTCTTGCCGGCCATGGGAGACCAACGTCCACCCACTGAAGCTGACCTTTCTCTGCCTCTTCTCGGTGTTCCACCCAGTGCTTGACTGTGTTGTGTTTTCCTTGCTGACTCTGATACTAGGGATGGGAGACAGATGTCATTTGACCAACAAAAATAATGAGTGATTTAAAGAAAAATAAAGTAAAATAGTGCAGGCAATGTGCAAATATAGCAAAAATCTTGACCGTGGCTTACTAAAGACTAAAGTTTGGCAAATGCTGGATTAATCTAACAGTCTATATTTCTATGGGAGAGAGCTAATTCTCTCTGATGACTGTCTCAGCAAGACTGCCTTTTAGGTCAAGTGTATTCTGACGGCTTTACCTCATCAGTCCTGAGCTTGATTGCAGTGGGGTGAGGTTGTTGCTTTGCAAGGATCAGACAGCTAGAGAGCAGCTCAGAGATCTTAGAGGAAAAGGAGGCAATGTTAGTGACTGATGCTTTAAACGAAAAAAGCAAAACAAAGCACCGTGCATGAATATATATACATGCACAGATAAATACAATGAGCTCACTATATTGTGCCACTCCATGTACCACCAAGGAAAAGTGGATAAGACACCTTACCCCCTCTTTATTTATTTGTCCTTATTGTAGTAAAATATACATAATGTAAAATTGATCATTTTAGCTATTTTTAAGTGTACAATTCAATGGCATTAAGTAATTCACAATGTTGTGCAACCATCACCACTATCCATCTCCAGAACTTTAAATCATCCCAAACAGAAACTCTGTGCCAATTAAACAATAGCTTCCCATCATCCCCTCCCCTCAGGCCCTGGAAACCTCTATTCTACCCACTGTCTCTATGAATTTGCCTTTTCTAGGTACCTCATAAAAGTGGAATCATATATTATTTGTCCTTTTCCGTCTGGCTTATTTTACTTAGTGTGTTTCCAAGGGTCGTCCATGGTGTAACATGTATCAGAATTTCATGCCTTTTTCTGGCCAAATAATATTCTGTTTTATGTACATTCTACATTTTGTTTATCCATCCTCTGTTGATGGACATTTGGATTGTTTCCATCTTTTGGCTATTGTGAACAGCACTGCTATGAACATTGCCCCTTCTATTTAGTACTCTGCTCAGACAATACGTTCTTTCCTTTTTCTTTTAGAGACTGACCTCGAGGACTGTATTAGTTTTCTATTGCTGCTGTAAAAAATTACCACAAACTTAGTGGCTTAAAACAACACAGATTTATTCTCTTATAGTTCTGGAGTCCAAAATCTGTCTCACTAAGCTTAAAGTCAAGGTGTTGGCAGGGCTGGTTCCTTTTGGAGGCTCCAGAAGAAAATCTATTTCCTTGCCTTTTTTAGCTTCTAGAGGCTGCCTGCATTCCTTGGCCAGTTGCCCCTTCCTGGATCTGCTAAGTGCATCACTCCAACCTCTGACCCTCATGCCTCCCTTTTATAAGAACCCTTATATTACACTGGGCCCACAGGATAATCCAAAAAAAATCTCACCACCTCAAGGTCCTTAACTCAATTACATCTGCAAAATCCCTTTACCATGTAAGGCAACATGTTCATAGGTTCCAGGGATTAGGATGTGCACATCTTTAGGGAGTCATTATTCAACCCATCACAATGATTTTGATCACTGGCAAAATGACAGGAGTGATCCAGAGGGGGCTGGCCCAGTGATATTTTCCCACTACTTCTTTGGGGTGAACCTGGGGTACCAACTCCCCTAGGGATGGCCCCTTGAATGAGCAAAATGATTTCAGAGCCCCTTTGGGAGTGTGAAGAAGAGAACAGTCACACTTGAGCAGAGACAGCTGGAACACCAACTCAAGGGTAATTTGTCTAGGCCACTGAAAGGATGGGGAATGGGGAGAATGAATCAAGTATTTCCTCAGTGCTGATTAGGTGCCTGACATGTGCTGTCTCGTTAATCCACATAACACAATCCCACGGTTGCATAGCAGGTATATGGTGGAGCTGGAAATTCAAATACAAGCGATCTGATGCTGCTGAGCTTTTCTGCAGCTCCATCATGGTTGGGCTCATATGACTTCAACTGGTTTGTTCAGTAGAGCTCCCGAGTGTGGCTCAGCAGAGACACAGACATTATAGACAGCCATGTCTATACCTGATTGAGGCTTTAAGTTGACCATTATATCCACAATCTTCAAAATGCAATGCTCTGAAGACTAAAAAATTATTTTCTTACCTCCACTGGAGGCAAAAAATGTGACTGGACCTGAGCTAATATAAGGTGATTCATAGATTTCGTTTATCCTGTTTGGTGTGAATATTCTTACACTTTGTTGAGGAAATACTACCTTGCTTGATTATAGTATGCTTCCCAGAGCCTCAGATCCTTGGGTGTTTGTTATATGATGTG
This sequence comes from Equus asinus, assembly GCF_041296235.1. Taxonomy (NCBI): domain Eukaryota; kingdom Metazoa; phylum Chordata; class Mammalia; order Perissodactyla; family Equidae; genus Equus; species Equus asinus. The sequence continues at coordinate 31,080,184 of NC_091810.1, forward strand.
TGGTAAACACATCTTTGTACCTTTCTGAAATCCAAACATTTCTGAATTTTGAAACATATTTGGCTCAAAGGGTTTTGGATAAAGGATTGTGGACCTGTATTTCCCAATAATATTTTATAGTCAGTTCTGAGACACATAATGTGAATGCGTTAGTCAAACTCCTTCAGCTGTAAGTACCATAGAACGAACTCAAACTACCTTAAGTATCACAACAATAACAATAAAGGAATTGACTCTCATAACTTGAAAGTACACTTGAAGAATCGTGGGTCCCAGGGGCCCAAATCACATTTTTTGGCGTTTCTCCATTAAGTTTTCATTGGCTTTACTCTTGGGGATATTCTTGTCCCATATGGTGGGAATGATGGAAACTCCAAGTTCACATCCTTATGGCTTACGATCCTAAAGAAAAACATTCCTCCCCTCAAATGTCATATATCAAATTTCAGGGAGAATCTGAGGGACTTGATTTTCCCTAAACCAATCATTCTAGAGTGATGTGGTTCTCCAGTCAGCATGGGTTACATGTGCCACCTGGTTACTGCTGCATGGGGACGAGGCATGTGATTTACACTATCACCAGGACTTCAGGGAATGGGAAAAGTTACAACCTAATGAAAAAGTGAGGTGGTGCTACAAGGAGAGGGAAAAGAGATGTTGGGAAGGCAAAATAAATAAACAAATATCACTACTTTCTCTACTTCACCATAGAATGTTTCTAAAAGTTTACTTGACACCAAATATGGGATTACTAAAACAAACTACTCAATTTTAAAAAATAGTTTGTTCAAAAGCAAGTATTTTGTATCTTTCTATCAACTCATAATGACCAACTTTATCGGAAAACTTTATCTTTCTAAGCTAGGCCCCTGGCAACCATGTTTGCATTAGGTACTCTTAGATATCTGATCCAAGATGAACCAATTAGATTCTTTCTGATAAAATTTGGAATGGTACTGAGAGGCAATTGAGCGTCTAGGCTAGCATCTTGAATGGAGAATGTATTCTCAGGGGCTGTGGAGGGGTCTTCCTTCCTCCACGCGCAAAGAGAAGTTGAGAAAGCTGATATGCAGAGAGGAAAGATTCAAGCAGAAGAGAACAGAAAAGACACGACAAGAAAAAGGAGAATTCTGCCTGGGTTCTTGTTGGGTATTCAGTTCCTAATTCTGGTCCCTTCCAGAGCCTCACTCTTTCCTGCCCTTGGAATTCATGAAGAAATCCTGCCTTCTTAAAACAATCCCCCTTACTGATTAAGCCAGTGTAGCTTGAGTGGATTCCTGTTCCTTGTAATAAAAGAATTTTAATTAAGCTAATTTATTTCAGGTTCTTAGATTTGAAATATTCTGGAAATAAGAATATAGAAGCACTATATACATCTCAACATAAGTCAACTCCTAATCACAGTAATCCATTTGCATAACATGAGGACATTTGCTTTAACTACTATTTAATTCAATATAAAGCAATTGGGAGTTGACCATAACACAGGACATTTCAGGAGATTCCTTCTTATTTTGATGAATAATTTTAGGAAAAAGAATCTCACCTTCTAGTCAGATATACACTAAGTAGAGAGTGATTTGATCCTAACTAACTAGATTGATGTGAACTAACTAGAGATTGATTTGAACATTGTGAAGGTGATCACATTAGTCCTTCTAAGCTGACCACGTAACCACTTATCTGAGAAAGGAAATGTGCAGAACATAACGACACATTTTGCTACTCAGTATACTGCATGCAGAATTCCTGGCCAAACCTTGAGGCTAGTAGAAAAACTCAATACAGTAATGAAAGAGAAAGCTGTCCTTAAGGTAATAGAGCCCCAAAGGGCAAATTTATTACCAACCCATCCATATAGATGCAGAGATAGGAGAAAAATCAAGTTTAAAGTGAAAGCAAGAGCTTACAGAGAGCTTTTTATTCACGTGACATGATTTTGTGATAAATCACTTTAATGCTTTCAAAACCCTGGTAAATGGATTGATATGATAACAGATTTTGTTTTGTGGCTTATTTACTCCCTAAAATTAAATTACGAAGTGGGAAGAGCATTAACTCTTTTGACCACTAGAAAACCATTTAAGGCACTGGACTGGAGAAAGTACTAGAAATAATGACTTGAGGGAGGATTTCTCAAGCCTCTTAATACACCTCAAGGCTTTATTAGGATACAAAAATCCCAAAGACAAGGGATTAGGAAACAAACAACCAAATAAAGTACAGTTAATGCTTGCATGTACAAGGAATTATGCTAAAATTATTGTGTCATGGAACATGCACAATGACTGAAAATGTAGTATAGAACAGTACATCTCAGCATGTGGTCCCAGACCAGCAGCATGAGCATCAGGAGAGAGCTTGTTAGGGAATGCACACTCTCAGGCCACACCCAGACCTGCTGAATCCATAGTTCTGGAGGTGGGGCCCAAAAAGCTGCATTTTCACAAGCCCTCCAGGTGATTCTGATGAGCACCGAAGTTTCAGACCCACTTGAATAGAGATGAAGAGAAAGGGCCTTGGCAGTGGGAAGATGTGGGTTCAAATCAGCTTTTCGTCTCACTGGCCATGTTATTTTGGCCATTTACATAATCCTTGAGAACCTAAATTTCCTCATATATAAAATACGAAAAAGTATTCCTATCTCATAATATAATATCTCGTAATATATCTCATAAAATTTAATATAAGGATTAAATTTATATTATTTATAAGTGGACTTGTCAAAGTGCCTGATACATTCAATTAATGGTACCATGTTATTGGCTCCATTTTACAGAGGTAGTACACGGTGAAGCCAGGCCATGAACCTGTGTTAGCAGAGCTGCAATCCACATTCTCAACTACAACACTGATCGCTTCTCCTCGTGCTGAAATACTGTTTCCTCTTGCAACTCCACAAACATCATCTTAGTGGATTTATTTATTCTCTCCAATTACGTAAGAAATATTTGCCTAATGCAAGAGAAGAGAGAAAAATGCAAAAATGCACCCCCAGAAAAAGTCTGCATAATTTTATGACTCAGATAAGCACTACTACACCTCATATCTGGATTTCAAACCAATCTTTTGCTATATCTTAAATGCTGTTTTTTCCCACTCAAAATATTAATAATTAAGAGCCCCTTTGTAACTTGATAAATGCATCTAAGAATTAGACCAAGTTGTGCTATATGAAACATTTTAGCATACATGCCATATATAGAAAGTAGTATATTTCCAAAATTTTGAGTGTAATTAGAATGGCCATTATAGTTTTTATCCCAATATCCATTGTACCCTTCCCTCATTATGTGGCAGCCAGGTGGTTTGAATACTGCCAACATCAGGCCCAACACTAGAGATGAACCCTAATTTGTTTAGACCAATGGAAGTTATCACATTTCCCTAGTCACGTGATTGGTTTAGAGAAGTACACTAATCAAAGCTTTCCTATTTCCTTAGCTAAGCAGTCAGCTTATGAGTGAACGTATGATCCAAGTTGATCTAGTCAGAAGGAAGCTATGGACTTTTGTTTGAGAGTGAAATTGTTCCCCTCTAGACTTAAATGAAGAACCACGTAGCCAGGAGGTGCTGATAGTCATCAAATGACTAGTAAGAGAATCAGACTTAGATTAAAACTGACGCAAGAGATGGAAAGATGAATGTCATGGAGTCTCTGGGTCAATTCAGTGCTGAAGTCTACAATATCACCAATTAGTTTACTTATAGTTTGATTCAGTTTGATTTGTGCTTTCTACTATTTGCAACCTAAAGTATCCTAACTTATATAGTAAGTGTAGAAATATGGAATCTAGAATTTGAGAAGAATTTAAGGGGTTATCTAATCCAAGCTCCTTCTATCCAGGGCCAGCCTGATTTTATGCTCACACAATAGCCTTCTCCCAATTACTGGAGTAATGTAATTCTCCTACTAGCTTTAGCCCCAAAGAGCCTCTGGGACCAGCCTTTTCTTCATACAGATGAGATATTAAAAGCCTTTAGGGTGATGTCAGCATCATGGCATAGTGAATTTGCTGAGAACTCTCTCCCCTCCAACATACAACAAAAAGGGGCATCCATATTCCAACAGAGGACATCCTAAGACAACACAAAAAATGTTGGGAGAGACACGCAGCCATACAATGGAGGGTGGAGAGGTTGGAGCCCCCGTTGGAGGAGCTGGAACAGGGTAAGAGAGAACTTCGCTCCTTCCTCTAAAGACTACAACCTGTGACTGGGAGGCTCTGAGAGGGAAGGAACAAGGGAGGGGACGTTTGCTCCGGGTATCATCAAGGACCCCCGAGGGCCTGTGCAGCCTAGAGGGAAGACTTCTACTGGGATGAGAGCTTTTGCAGGGGGTAACCTCATCAAGCCAACACCCCAGGAGAGCAGATATCGAGAGCAGAGCGAGAAAGCCCAGAGTGCATGCAGGAGAAAATGCCCCTCCCCCCATCTGCCCTATCACTCCCCTGCCTGGGATCTCAGCTGAAGGTGGAGGGCTCAGAATACATGGCTCTTGACCCTCACTGAGCGGCCATGGGCAGTAACTGCAACCAAATAATATCAGTATGCATAAGAACAAAACTGCCTCCTCCAGCATCATCAAACACTATATCAAATCTCCAGGTCGGAGAGAAAACAAGTACCCAGAATTCAGTCCTGAGAACACAAAAATATGTAATCTAAATGACAATACATTCAAAATAACTATCGTCAAAAAACTCAATGAGGTAAAAGAATGTAGAGAAACGATTTAATGAGTTCAGGAGCTACTTCACAAGAGATCAAAACTATAAAGAAGAATCAATCAGAAATATTAGAGATAAAAGACTTTAGAAAATCTCTGTTTCTGGTCATGACAGAGTAACCGTACTGGACCATCCCTCCCTCTGTATACAACTATAAAACTGCACAAAATATATATAATGACAATTTTCTGATGTTGAAAAAAGGCAGCACAGAACTAAACTGTGATGCTTGAGAGAAGGTAAGCAAATGAGGTGAGACCCACAATCACGCTTTCTGCCTGAAGGCACTTTGCAGACTGTGGTGCAAGATGAGGAAACCCAAATAGACTATGACAATGTTGCTAAACTGAAGAGATAGAAATCAGAGTTTGGGGCTCTGAGGTGACTGGAATATAAGGTAGCAGGGCTCCTGATAAAAGAGTTGGGCCAAGAAGGAGCTCTTAAAATCTGTACAGGGGTCCCCTTGAGCTGTTGGCCAAATACTAAACATCTACACACTAAACAAAATAGAATCCATAATGTCCAGCATAAAGTAAATAAGTAGTAGACATAAGAATGGATAGGAAAATGTTACCCATAATGAGGAGAAAAATCAGTGAATTGAAACAGATCTAGAAATTTCAGAAATGACAGAATTGTCAGACAAGGATTTTAAAATAGCTATTATAAATATTTCAAGGATTTAAAAGAAATTATGGACATAATGAGGGAACAATAAAGACTCACAGTAGGGAAATAGAAACTATGAAGAAGTACCAAAGAGGACCTGTAGAAATGAAATTACAATATCTGAAATGAAAAATTCACTGATGAGCTTAACAGCAGATTAGATGCCACAGAAGAAAAGATCAATGAATGTGACAACAAAGTCATAGGAGTTATGAAACTGAAGCATATGGGGGGAAGAAAGGCAATACAAAATAAAAGGAAAACTCACACTAGAGCCCAAGGGAATTATGGAATAATATCCAGCTAATATACATGTAAGTGGAGTCCTAGAAAGAGATTGGGGCAGAAATTTTTTAAAGAAATAATGGCCAAAACTTTCCAAATTTGATTAATAGTATTAGCTCACATATCCAAAAACACTCAAAGAATCCAAGCAAGAGAAATAAAGAAAATTGACAATATAATGTGGTCTTACATATATATGATATATATGTATATGTGTGCACATGTGTGTGTGTATATATATATATATATATATATATGCACATTATATAAGTCCCACATATTATTTGTGTGTGTGTGTATATACATATATGTGTACATATATATCTCCCTTTTTTAGTCTGTTCCCCTCTGCCTGCAAAATGTGGTTACAAACAAGGAGTAAGAATAAGGATTGCTCTCTCTGTAGTTTGCTTCTTTCAAGGATTGACCCCAAATCCCCAATATATAATTATGTATACAATATATATAATTTCTAATATGTATATATTCCCAATATATAATTACATATGTAATTTATATAATTTCTTTATTAGAATCCCAGGAGGAAAGAAGAGAGAGAAAAAAGCAGAAAAAGATATTTAAAGAAATAATAGTTTAAAATATCACAAATTTTTTGAGAAAAATTAATTTACAGATTCAAACTGTGCAATGGACCTAGTCAAATTAAATTAAAAGAAAATCACTCCTAGATATGTGATAGCCAAATTGCTGAAAGCCAAATATAAAGAGGAAATGTTAAAAGCAATTGGAGAAAAGTAATATCTTACATATGGGAGAACAATAATATGATTAATGGATAAGTTCTTATCAGAAACATAGAAGTCAGAAGGCATTGGAATGACATATTCATAGTGCTGAATGAAAAATGAAACTGTCAACCAAGAATTATATATCCTGCAGAGGTATCCCTCAGAAATGGAGGCAAAGACACTTCAGAAAATAAAAATCTGTAAGCATTCATCCTATTAGACTGGCAATATAAGCAATGCTAATGGAAGTTCTTAAATCTGAAGGAAAAGGACAATATATATATCTATAGCTATAGCTATCTGAATAAAGAGCTTTGGGAATGATAAATATGTTGGTCTGTATAAAAGATTGTTTTGCTTTTGTTAATCTATTTAAAATACATATGTCTCTTTAAAGCAAAAGTAATGGCATTGTATGGATGGGTTTACAATGTTTATAGATGTAATATATGTGATAACAGTAGATCTAAGAATGGAGGTTTCATAATAAATCCTCACAATTTAACAGCTTAAAACAACACCCATTTATTACCTCTCAGCTCAGTAGTTTCCGAGTCTGAATTGGGATCTCTGTTTAGGTTTTCAAAAAGTTGAAATCAAGGGTCAGATATGTTGCGTTCCTGTTTAAAGCTCAGGGTCTTCTTTGAAGCTCGGATGGTTGTTGGTAGAATTCAGTTCCTTGCAGTAGTAGGACTGAGGCCTTGTCTTCTCACTGGCAGTTAGCCAGGGGCCATTCTCAGCTGCTAGAGGCCTCCCATATTTCCTTGCCGTGTGGCCATCTCTGTAGGCCCTCTCATGTTTTGAATCTCTCTGACTTCATGAAGGGCCCAGTCCCTTCTAAGGGTACATCTGATTACATCAGGCCCATCCAAATGGTCTTCCTTTTGATGAACTCAAATTCAACTAATTAATAGCCTAGTCATGAAAGTGATATTTTATCATATTTAGAAGTGCTGCCCTCATTCAAGGAGAGGGGAAGATACAAGACAGTCACACTAGAGGACAGTAATTTGGGGGCTGTCTTAGACTTCTGCCTAACAGAGGATATACATGGAAATTAAAACCATTGTAAACCTTTTATATTTTACATAAATAATTATAAATTAGCTCCAAGGACTTTGGGATAAGTTTAAGAGTCATATTGTAATCTCTACAGCAATTACTAAAAAAATTTCAAAATGATATAATGAAGAGGCCAATAGACAAACCAAAATAGAATACTGAAAAATCTAATCAACTCAAAAGAAGTCAAGGAAGGAGTAACAGAGGAGCAAAAAAGAAATGAGATAAATACAAAACAAAACTAGAAAATGTTAGATCTAAATGCAACATATCAATAATTACAGTAAATATAAATGGATTAAACACTTTAATGAAAAGGCAGTTATTATCAGACTAGATGAAAAAACAAGAAACAACTCTATACTGTCTATAAGAGGTACAGTTTAAATAAAAAGACACAGATTGAAGGAAATAGAGAAAAAATATGCAATGTAAACAGTATGTATAGGAAACCTGGAGAGGCTATATTAATATCAGACAAAATATATTTTGAACAAGAAGTATTACTAGAGATAAAGTAGAACAGTCGATAATGGTCAAAGAGTCAATAAATCAGGAAGACTGTATCACAAAAATATGTAATAACATAAACACACAATAACACACCTAATTCCCCAACCCAATCTCCACTGAGCACTCAAAGTTATCTCTTTAAAATCAAAATTTTATTATGTGAGCCAAATAAGCTGAAACCCTGATATGAAAAAATAGAGTTTATCCCTAGTATGCAAGGATGGTTTGACAGCAGAGAATCTATTTTTGTAATTAACTGTAATAATAGTTTAAGGAGAAAAATGATATGATTATTTTGATAGATGCAGAAAAAGCATTTGCCAAAGACTACCACTTACTTCTAATATAAACCCCCAATAAACCAGGAATTGAAGAGAATTTTCTTTATACCTAGTTGTTATACCAAATATCTTCACGAAACTTGATACATAACGGTAAACATTTAGCCACATTCCCTTCAGGATTGGGAATAAGACAAGGATGTTTATTACCATGAGTGTTTAACGTTGTGTTAGATGTGCCAGCCAGCACATTTCTTTCTCTACATAAAGAGAAATAAATAAGATATGTGAGGATTAAAAGGAAGACATCATTCTGACTATCGTTATATATAGATGTTATGCTCATCTATGTCAGCGCTGTCCAATGGAAATGCAGTGACCCACATATGTAATATTAAACTTTCTAAAATTAATACAAGTAAAAAGAAACAGGTGAAATTAATTTTAGTAATATAATTTATTTAATCCAATCTTCCAAAATACTGTTATTTCGACATGTGCCACTTGCTCCATTTCAAATACTCAAGAGTTCTATGTGGCTAGTGGCTACAATATTTGCCAGTGCAGATTAATATAGTAAGTCCAACAGCTTCAAAAGATAAACTATAAAAACCAGTAAGAAGTTCAGCAAGGTTGCTGTTTATGTTATCAAGAAATAAGATTTGTTAATTTTCTGCACCATCAATAACAAACTAGGAAATATAATAAAATACAGAGTTATACACAATGGCCAGAAGAGCATATAAACTACCCAAGAGTTAACAAAAATTAATCTAGATCCTTTCAGAGAAAAGTTTAGCACTAAATCTAAAAATATAAAAGAACTGAATAAATAGATAGCCCTTCCTAATTTAATCTTTAAAGTCAATGGAATTCCAATCAAAATTCCAGAAGAAATTTTTGCCTTAGGCATTAAATAAACTTATCCAAAATTTAACAAACCAGAACAGAACAGTGAATAATGGCATGCCCTACAAAATAAGTGGTATTTTAAATCTGTAGGAGCTTGGTACCAGAACAGACAAATACACCATTGAAACAGATAGATGAGCTCAGCAAACTGAATGTTTGATCATAAATCAATAGAGACTTTATTGGATAATGTTAGGAAAACTAGCTCAGGTATAGGAACAAAATAAAAGTAGATCCCTTTGTAATACTATATGAATAAGTGGACTTCAGATGGATTAAAGAACTAAGTGTGAAAGGAAAACATGTAAAGTGAGTAAAAAACAAGGTAGTAGAATAATTTTAAGACCAAAATTGGGGAATGATTTCTGAAATAAATGCCTCCAAGTGCAATCCCTAAGTCAATAATAGATAAATTTGATTACAACAAAATCAAAACATTTGTTGAAATGAAAGATGTAATGGGCAAAGTCAACAGAGAGGCAGCAATTGGAAAAAGATGTTTTCAATGTCCAAAACTGATGAGGCTAATATTTAGATATGTAAATAGAATTTATGCAAATCAAGAAATAAGGATACCAGTGGGAAGACAAGTAAAGGATGTGAACAGGCCGTACACAAAATTAAAAACTCAAAAAGTTGACGAACATATGACAAGATACCCATATTCATTAATATTTAGAAAAATGCTTATTAAAACAATAATGAGACATCAATTTATACCCATCATATTGACAAGAATTAGCTAAATAATGCAAATTATAGGCAAAAGTCTGGGAATATAGGAGCCTTCAGACACTTCTCCTGAGAGTGTAAACTGGAAGAATTTTTCTCGAGGGGCATTCTGGAGTTGCTAGTTAAGTATATTTATACCCTATAAGGAGGCAATCGCACTCCTGGGTCTACAGACCAGAGAATATCTCAATGCAGGTTGATAAGGAATCATGTATGAGGATGTTCCTGTTGGTCTTACAGTAGTGGGGAGTTGGAAGCAATCTACTTGTTTGTTGTTTGGTTAAAGGATGTGTAAGTTATGGTGGGTTCATGCTATGAACACTGTGCAGCCATCAGAAGCAACCAGCCAAAGGCACATACCAACTGGCAAACGTTAAGAAAATAGTGCTGAGCAAAAAGAAAACCTAAAGGAGTTAAGTAACATGGTGCTATATGTACATTAAAAATACATGCAAAGAAAATGAACAATGCACACTTTACAAGAGCATGTGCTACAAAGAAGAGAGGCATCGAACAGTTAGAATGATTATCTGTGGTGGAGGGCAGGATGGGAGTGTGCTCTGTGAATAAAAAGGAATATAAATAAAAATGAAGAAAAACAGGACTCACAGAGGCCAAGATGACAGCGTGCAATGGTCTGGGAAATATGATTAACTCAACTCTCTGCACCTTTGGTCCAGCCCACCCTTATTCCCCTCAACTTCGCATGCAGAAATACAAATTAGATTTTGTTGATTAAAACTGTCTAATGATTTCCCAGGTACTTCAAATCAAATCCAGACACTAACCTGGTCTATGAAACCCACTTTTACCCGTCCGTGCCTAGAACAGTGACTGGAATATAGCAAGCACTCTATAAATAGACGTTGTATATGAAGAGTGAGTGAACATACTGATGTGTCTTACTTCATTAGCTAGTTTGTAAGCCCAGGAAACGCTAAGAGCAACTTGCTTGTCTTTTCATGTCCCCGGAAAGTAGAACTGCTCATACCAAGTCTATGACTGGCTTTTTCATCAGTGCAATAATGTAAGCAAAATTATGCAAGACTACAATAGGTGCAGGAAAAAAGTCTCAAACTTAAAAATATTAATTAATGTTCAAAAGTGTTACATGATAATAATCACAATCACTATTATCTGTTCATTTAAAGGAGTTTTCTAAAGCATCCCTACTTGGCGACAATTTATGCTCTCTGTTCCATTAAAACTTGAGAAACACTTTGAATGACCAAATATGTTGGAAAGTTATGATTTCTAGTTTCTTTAAAAACATTCTGTAATTCTGACTTTTCTACCAGTTAAGTCTGGCTTTCCACCAGTTGGTCTAAATTAGATTTTACTGTATTTGGCAGTTCCTTAGTATTGTATAAATCACTCTCTTATTAACATCCTCTCACCACTAATTAGTTAAGGGACCGTAACCACTGCACACATGTAACTCCCAATACCTTCACGAGTATTAAACAGTCATACCTTAGGGCAAAATTGGCATTTAACAAGAGAAATTGTTTCATGTGAATTAACCTTGAAGATGGGAGATAAATAATCCAGGAGGTACATGTAGATTCCCGAGTGTCCTCACTGGGGACTCCGTAATCATAGAGTGGCCCAAATAGCAGCGGCATATGGAGAAATTTAAACTACCTTGACTGATGCAGACTGGTGCTGTTTATGTTAAATCTTTCAAGTGCCAAATATTTAAAAAGTATCTGGTTATTAGAGTACGTTGTTTGGTGGAACCAATATTATAACTACAAGCTCAAAGCATATTCATACATGACAGGACTATTTAATTTCATTCATTTTAAATCATTTCAATCATATATTGATGACTTGGATACCTGGTTAGTATTGCAGACTCTCTGGGGTTATTTTTTTTTTTTTTAAAAAAAGCAGAAAATAAATCCATTTTGGTTAATTTTGTCAAAGGCTAGAAAGCGTTGGATTTTGGAAAGTTGCATGTATAGAATTTTTAGTAATGCTATGTGCCAGGGATCATGTTAGCAGTTGTATAAAAGGAGTTTCTAACCAAAAAGTCATATTAGGATACATACAACTAGCAATGAAATGAGAACAGTATCATACCACTGGTCTGAATGGAGAAATTCTGCTTATGACGGGGGGCACAGGGCAGACAGTTCAGAAAGACTTCAAAAAAAGATAGTGTTTAAGCCTGATCTTAAATGGGAGAAATGAGGAGTAGAGGCAGGAGCAGAAATTCCAGTCGGGAGAACAGGAAGAAAAAAGCTATGGAGGTATAAAATATGAGAATATTGGCAGTGGAGGTGTGTGTGTTGGTGAGGCTAGCGCACAGAGAGCGAGGATAGAGGATCCATATGTATACATGTAATTCTGAGTTTGTCCTAGGAGGACTAGAAAACCGTTTTAAAAAAATCACATTAATGTTTCTTTGTCTCAGAGTCTTCTTCAGGGAACTGAACCTAAGACAGACAGTTTTGATCTAAAATTTCTGTTTGCTCTCAAAGCGACGATGTCAAGTAGGCAGTTGAGTGTATGAGTTTAGAGCTCGGGGGGAGAGTTCATGGCCAGTGGTAAAAATTGGGCAATCATTAGTATATCAATGGTATTTAAAATCATGGCAGTGGATGGGACCATGATACATCAGAGGAACGGAAAGGAAGGCTGCTGTGACTAGAGTACAGATGGAGGGAACAGATGAGACAAGAGAAGGATGGGCCAGAATTATGCAGCACCTTGCAAGTTACTTAGAGCTTGAATCTTTTTCCCGCAAGTAAAATCAAAGGCACTTTTCTAAGCACTGTCCATATAGCAAGATAGTAACTTCTAACTGATATTCTCATTTTACACATCAGGAAACACCACACGGGGAGGTAAAGTTAACTGGTCTAAATTCATGCACTAGTAAGTGGGAGCCAGGCTGTAAACCCTAGCAGTCTCAATTCAACATCTGTCCTGTGCGCGGTTAATAGATCAATACATGATGTGAACACATTTCACACAAACACAAAGGTCTAGAGACGTTCTGTTCCATGGCAGTTCAGAGTCCAAAAGCTTCAGTAACTTGCACATAGTTTACAGAGACAGAACAGGGACTCACGCTTGGGTGTCCTGCCTCGTGGTCTGTGTTAACGTTTATTTGCCAAAAGATTCTTTTGGTCTCTTTGGAGTCAAGCCTTCCTGCCAACCTCAGCATTCATATCATAATGTGGATATTATGAACATTTGTGTTTCGAATTTTTGTGTGGGCATATGTTTTTCTTTCTCTTGGGTAAATATTAGGAGTAGTATGGGTAAATAATACGGTAAGTATTATATTTGACTTTTTAAGCAACTGAAAAATCGTTTTCCAAAGTATTTATATGATTTTACTTTCTCATCAGTGGTGTGTAAGAGTTCTGGTTGCTCACATCCTCTCTAACACTTGGTATTGTCAGTCTTTTTCACTTTAACCATTCTGGTGGGTGTGAAGTAGATCCTTATTGTGGTTTTAATTTTCATTTCCCTGATGACCAATGATGTTCAGTATCTTTTCAATTGTTTATTTGCTATTCATATGTCTTCAAATTTTTTCCCTTTTTAAAAACTCAATTATTTGTCATCTATTAAGTTGTAAGAATTCCTTAAATATTCTGGATGTAAGTTCCTTATCAGATACGCATTTTGCAAATATATTTTTACAATCTGTAACTCGCTTTTCATTTTCTTAACAGTGTCTTTGAAGAGCCAAAATTTTTAATTTTGAGGAAGTCCAATTTATCATTTTTTTCTATTATGATTTATGCTTTTTGTGTATGATCTAAAAATATTTGTGTAACCCTAAGTAACAAAGATTTACTCTTATATGTTTTTTAGATGTTTTATAGTTTTGTGTTTTCCTGTGCCTATGATCAATTTTGAGTTAATTTTGTGTATTTTTACATTTTCTTTATTTTTATATTTTCTATATTTTTATATTTTCTATATTTTTTCATATTTTGTATATTTTTATGTGTTAGGTGTTTACCTTGGGCGCATGCTGTGTTAAGCACATAATACACATTATTTTACTTAATCCTCACAGTAACCCTATGTGACAGATACTACTATTATCCCCATCCTATTGATTCGCGTGTTGAGGCTTAGAGAGGCTAAGAAACTTACTCAAGGTCATGACTTTAATTATTCAGGGGGTGGGGATTCAAATCCAGATATTTTTATTTTGAAGTCTGGCTTTTAACCCACTAAGCTCTACCTGCAGTGTAACCTCATCTGTGATAGGATGAGGCCCTTCTAGATGGACTCCTATACTCAGTTGTGCCTCTTAGTAATTACAATGATTTATTCTCAGCTTACGGAGGATTCATACTAAAGTATCTTAGTATTGTAGGTATTTATTTAAGAGTTGGGATAGGGGAACTCACCAATTGTAAAGAGTATGATAGGTTTTTTAGCACAGGAAAGAACTATATTTAGATTATTCCTAAAATACCAGAAGCATAGTTTTCCCAAGTGTTTAGAAGATTTGACAAAAGACATTCTAAAGTTCTTAAGTACATAATGTCATCGAGTAGGGGAAGACAAGTAATCCTGGAAGATCAGTAGGTCTGTTTCACTACTTTCCATTCAAAGACATATTATACTTGAAAGAGAACCGGATTGGAAGGAAGTCTGAGGAAAGGGATCCTATTTCTGGCTCGACCATTAGTTAGGTAACTGGACTTATTACCCACATTAGTCAGCTAGGGCTGCCATGACAAAGTACCATAGACTGGGCGGCTTAAACAACAGACATTTATTTTCTCACCGTTCTGGAGGCTGGAGGTCCAAGATTAAGATGTCTTCAGAGTTGGTGTCTTTGGAGGCCCCTCTCCTTGACGTCTAGATGGCTGCCTTCTCCCTGTGTCTTCACATCATCTTCCCTCTGTACAAGTCTGTGTCCAAATTTTCATTTCTGATGAGAACGCCAGTCGTATTGGGTTAGGGCCACCCTAAAGACCTCATTTTAACTTAATTACCTGTTTAGAGATCCTATCTCCAATTATAATCACATTCTGAGCTACTGGGGGTGAGGACTTCAACATATGAATTTGGGAGTGGGGAAGAGGACACAATTAAGCCCATAATAGTATCTAACCTCTGGACTTTGGTCAATTCATCCATACAATGGGAATATTGAGTGAAATTAAAAAATTCATAAGCTTGAGTCTTAGTTGGGGTTAAGGAGGGTGTCTGTAAACCCTGTGAAATATTATACCACATTTTGTATGTGAATTTTTTCTGAGGAAGAAAGTCTGTCGTGTTAATTAGATTCTAAAAGGAGTACATGACCCCTCAAAAGATTAAGAGGCAATGAATTAAATAATCTCTACATTTCTATTTAGCTCTTAAATTGTAAGAATCTACTCTTTGAAAAGAGAAGACAGTGATCTATTTTTTCACAAGACTTGGAGCCAGGATATTCTGCCTACTGCCTTTAATAAACGCTGTCCGTTGTAAATACCCTATTTTGGACTGACTCTAGAACAAATGTAGTCAAGAGAGGTCAGATGGTACATTTCTATTTTTTTTTCGTAGTTTTATGAACAATGTTTCTGTTTGGTCATAACTGGAATATTGAAATGTAATTCCTTTATTGTTTTCTTTGGAGCTGAACTCCCTAATCTGCCAATAATTTTTGTTATTCTTCTCTAGTCATTACTCTTACCCTTTAGAAGATTAACGTCAAGATGAATTGTCATCTGTGCATGCACACCAACCCCCTTCCAACACATACACATACAAATGGCACAACTTGAACAAAGGCAAAATGAAAACAATGCTACATTGAACATAATAAGTGTTTATTAACATTTGTTGAATGAAAAATAAATGAATGAGTAGAACCCTGGGGAGAATAGTTAAATTCAGTTAATAATTGAATAACTATTTTCAAAGCCCATAAATAACATGACTGTTTTAGTTAGACTTTTGATTATGAGCATTTACTTTGTTGATCATTTCAGGTAGAAAATAGAAACCTAGAAAGATGATGGGAGAATGTCCATGTGACTGTGCCTATACCAGATCTACTGTTCACGCGTTTATATATCACCTATTTAATATCTAGAACTGTGTGCACTGGTGTGTGTGTGAGTGTGTAATACAAGAAGGAGTAATGCAAACCACACTGCTTTCATTGGTAGAATTTGTGAAGTGAAACCAACTTATTGTTTCACTCCTGGTATCTGGCAATCTGGCTAGATTTTGTCCTTACTCTAGTCCCATGCTTCCTGAATAATACATTAGACCATGTACCACACTGACATTTTTACGCCTCTTGCTCACATGTTAGCTGCCTGTGCTTGCCTGGGTGTGTTTGCGTGTGGTGGTGAAAATGGAGAGCATAAGGGACACTGAGTTAAAGGGGAATGTAGGGGCCGGTTCACAGTTTTCACTTTCCCCATATCCCTGGGGGCTACATTTCCATAATACTTTTGTTTCTTAAACTTTCTAAACATATTTTACTGTCTGCTTCAGAACATTTAATGCGGAAAGGCCTGGCATTCCACTCCCGCTGGTGAGAAGGTTGGATGTGTGCGTGCTGTCGTGGCTCCCAGCAGACTTGCCTCTTGTTACACCTGTTTGGGATCTTCTGGTGTTTGGCACAGTTTGTCTTTTTCAACACGTTTAACCTCCCCCTCTATCATAAACATTCTCTCATGCACTGGGGTTATAGGACTAATGAGAAATATGCTTTGGATACTGTGGTCTATTTTATTTGGGGATCATTAATGTCCAGAAAAAACTTAAGCTTTCAAGGGTTCTGCTGAAAGATCACCACCCTGTCAGGACTGCATCACGAGGCACTCAATTTATCAGCCTTCCACTGGGGTGACCCGGCTCGGATTTGAACCTCTGGCTCCAGGGAGTCTAGGTTGAACTACGGTGATGTGGAGGCCACTCAGCCACTGCCTCCAGCCAAAAAAGATTAGTGTCATCAAAAATAGATTAGCGAGTCAGTTAAAAAATTAAAGGAACCCCTTTGTTCTAAAATATTTGTCAAAGCAAGCAAAGAAATTAGCTTTCATTTCAGATTAATTACCGAGTAAATTAGGATTTGGGGCAAGAACATTGCAGATTTTTTCCCTTTCAACTATGGAAAGGAGAAATGTGCAACATTTATAATAACTGTCTTTAAAGGCTCAAGCATTTATGCAAAAGCCTGACAGAGCTTACTGGAGCTCCTGCCTATAAACTTTTCATCACTGGAGAATTCCTGAAATGTGGACTCTGCCTTTACCTTTATATCCAAAAAAAAGAAGTTTGCAAAGGAAAGAAATGAATAAAGTGACCTTTGGCTTCTTCTGATTCTGACTGCCAGAACCACGTGATGTCCTCCCAGCCAGGCCTGTCCAGTATCCTTGACCCAAAGTGTAATGGAGTCAGGCGTTGTGCTAAGAGTTGAAGACACAATGGTGATCAAAAGCAGAACAGTAACTTTACAGTGGAGAAAGCTGGCAGACCACCTTAACCAAGTCACCAAACTTAACCCTTAATAAGACATATGGATATTATGTACCCCTGATAGGATGCATTGATAAGGTATAACATCACTTCTGTGATTTTCCTGCCAAAAAAAATCTGCCACTATAATCTAATCATGAGAAAATGCCAGACAAATCCAAATGGAGGACATATTGAAGACCAGCCCCTTTCAAAAGGGCCAAGATCATGAAAGGCAGAGGATGACTGAGGGACTGTCACAGGTTGAAAGAGACTAAGAGACAGGTCAGCCAATGCAGTGTAGGATCCTGAACCAGAAAAAGGACATAGTGGGAAAACTGTCAAAATTCAAGTAAGGTTTGGGGTTCAGTGAAGAGTGGTGTTTATCAGCGTTAATTTCTTGGTTTCAATACTTGTACCATGTTTATATAAGATGTTAACATTAGGGGAAACTGGGGGAAGAATATACAAGAATTCTCTGTGCATTTTTTGCAACCTTTCTGCAAGTCTAAAACTATTTCAAAATTAAAAAAAAAAACATTTTTTAACACCTAAACTAAAACAGATGTAGCCCCTGCCACCGTGGAGTTTGTCCTTGTATTGGGAAGATAGTCAATTAATCATTCATACAAATTCGTATGTAATTACAAACATAGATAAGTGCTTTCAAGGAAAGAAACTCCATGAGGGAGTATAATTATAGAAATCATTAAGAGAAAACATTTATTTAGTGCATACTATGTGCCAGCAACTGTTTTAAGTATTCTGCAAATATTAAACATTTAATTTTCACCTTCATGTTTACCACTATCATCTCAGTGCTGATGAAATTCTCAACCAATATTCCAAATATTTTCCTTGAATTTTTTCTCTTGGACCACCCGCCATTGCTGGACATCTCTATGGGAATATTCCTAGGATATTTCAAGCTTGCTACATCCAAGGTGAACCATTACCTCCTGTCTGGAACCCGCTCCTCTTCCTGCCTAAGACGCTGGATGATATTACTGTTCACCCAACCACTCCACTTAGAAACTTCTCCCTAACTTGTTTTTCTTTTTATGCCCCGGAGAAAGTTATCCTGCCTATGCAGAATGCTTTCTAAAAAGCAAATCTGATCATACCATTTTTGTTTGCTTGCTTTACTTGTGCGGTATATTTTCACTACCTATGGGATAAATTTTAAGCTCTTGGATATGCAAACAATGTCCTCCATTGTCTAGCTTTGTGCACACCACTCCAGTTTCATGCCTCTTCACTCCTCCTCAACAGCCATCGACTATTGTTCTCTTGTTTGGGGTGGAGAGCGATGCCCTTCAGGCACCCACCTCCCAAGCTTGGCTCACCCTCCTCACACTTTGAAGGTCATTTTTACAAGCTTCAGATGAGTCCCTTAATTTTGTGTACATCAAAGTCACTTTCAGTACAGTTCATGAATGTGTCACAATTACACTCTTAATAATTTAATTGCTTTGTTTACTGGTAGGTGATTTCATATTTGTATCTCTGGTATAACGTTTTCAAAGTGGGTGGCCACTGCTCATGATTTGGAAGTTCTGAAAGAGATTTTTCACATTTGTGTATGCCTGATTGACCCCATTGCCCTACAAGATTCTGGTTTCTAAATAGGCACCATAAATAGCTTCACAGAAAATGTAAACCAACCAGCACCATGGAGTTTTCCCAACCACATAGTCAGGTTAATAGAACCATGCCTCATTTTTGAGATTTCCACCTGCTTGTGTCTGAATCACAATCTGACCTTAAAATATTCAGACGAGAGATGGGGACAATGGTGCTTCTGTGAGCCACAGCCCCAAGAATCCAGGCCCATTTCATCATTGATAGCCAAGCCGCATTTAGTAAGAATTTCACGACTTTCATCTTGGTTGGAAACTTTCGCAGCTGTCTGCTTCCCTACACTGCCTGCTTTCTCTAAATAAAGCAGTGGCAGTGGAGGGGGTGACTCTGAGTCATAAACACTCCATCATTGTAACATGTCAAATTTGTCCAAAAGAAACATTTTTATGTCTCTGATTATTTTATCATTAGTTTAAGAAGCCTCGTTGAGCTCCCAGGAAAGCCATGAGGAAGGACGATGCACGTATACATCTATTTGATGGCTAATGCCTACCAGACACTGAACACGCCGAGACAAACAAGGGTTCCCCAGAGTGCTCATCTGCTACAGGACTTATTTCATACTGGATCAATTATGCAAATTGAGATGTGAAGATAGCTCCCTCTTTTAGTAAGGCGTGATTACTCCTGCACTCACAATTCCAGCGCAGCCTCACCGGAAATACCAGTCAGATTCTGAACCACCTGGTTCCATCTGGGAAATGTGTTTTCTTAATTGGGGGAGGGGGTAAGAATTTTTTTTATTTCCACAGCGTGACTATTCATATACATTTAACATCATAAAATGTTTGTGTTAAGT
Source organism: Equus asinus (assembly GCF_041296235.1). Lineage (NCBI taxonomy): Eukaryota > Metazoa > Chordata > Mammalia > Perissodactyla > Equidae > Equus > Equus asinus. Next base: position 31,100,000 of record NC_091810.1, read on the forward strand.
GATCCAAGTAAAGATATTTACATATGTGTGAGTTTGATTTCGCAATAAAAACTATAGTGGATAATGAATATTTTTTAGAAGTTTAGCAATCTTAACACTTATTTATCATTTCAGAGACTTGAAAGCTGGGATAATAAGACAGGTTCATCCTTTAAGATAGTCTTTTAAAAACCCTTTAAAGGGACCACTATATAGAAAATGTTTAAAATTTCAAAGAGTAATTTACACAGGCTAAGAAAATTAATAAGGGTGGTTAATCAGAAAATAATGAGATCAAAGTTAGAGACTAACTGGAGAAATGATATCTGGTTAGAAAACTATCGGGCAATAATTATTATTGTAGAAATGCAAATTATTCCCCTCTGCTTTTCCCTCTGTGTCCAACACTTGACGCGTCCCTCCTGGGGTATGTGAGAGCTGCTTTCTCTGCTCCGTACCCTCATCATCCCTTCTTCCTGAAATGCTCGTCTTGGGGAGAAAACCTTCTTTTATATTCATTTTACTACCCAGCTGGTCTCTTCTGTGTCTTCTTTCCTGGGCAAGCCTCTAAACTAAGGGAATGTACTTTAAGAAAATTAGGCACATGCCTTCTTGTATTGGGAAATGGCAGAGCAATCCATAAAACTCCAAGGTGCTGGGTTGACAGAATTCCAGTGGTTTGTCATAGGGAAGATAGAGTCATTTTTAAAATGATAATCCTGGTTCACAGTAGAGACCTACAATGGAGTGGCCCAAATACCTCTCTTTCGTTCTGCTTTGGTGCAAACTAGTAGCTCAGAGAAACTGGGAAGGTTTACACACTTGAATAATTGCATGCTTACCTCATTTTAAAAATGACACACCCACACACAAAATTGACAAGTCACAGATATAAATCTCAACTAGTTGAAAGTACTTTTATTTCAAGGCACATAAATCTTTCTAAGTCCATCCATTAATTTTATGTAGTTTTAATTACAGCTTCTAACCTCTGCAATTATGACAAGCCTGGATATTTCCCCTTATGTCAACAGATGCTGATGAGAAGCGTGCAAGACCTAGCAACTTTTGCTCAGCTGCATAGAGAACACTTGCCCCTTTAATTTCTTTATGTTCAAGGTTTTCAGTCCAACCTCAGTTCCCTGCCTCAGTTTCTTTTTATAAAAGCTGGGAATTCTGGAGTTTCTTACTTGCCTCACAGGGACACGAAAATTATTTTAGGTTTACAAGCTTTCTGAAGATTAGAAAAAAAAAGCTCTTTATGTAAGTGCTAACTATTGCCTTCAGAGCTAACCTATATTTTATCAAATATAATGGAGTCAATTATTTAAAAATGTAGAGTAAAACTTGTCTACAGCTGACTAAAATGAAAGGAATTCAAATATAAACCTTTTAGGTGTGTGTGTTTTATAGAGCTCCTGAAACACATGCCATCTAAAATCACAATAGTAGAATTTTCCTGCAAGTTACCGCTAAATGTGAAAGTCACTTATACGGGAAAAATTTGTATTGCATTTGTGAAAGCAAAATTACAATAGCTGACAAAACATGAAAGTTTCATCATGGTGGATTAGAACGCCGCAAAGAACTCAAAGGAATTTATCGTTATTCAACACTTCAGCTAACATTCTTGTAACGTGTCTTCTGGGAGTAGATTTGTCTCCTCACTCTGTAGGAAGCCCATACACATAAAAAGGTTAGATTAGAGACACATAGTAAATAATATAACAAACAGTTCCTATCATGTTAGACTCTGCTCAGCATAGAGCAGGCAGGCAAGCAAATATGTAACGTTCGGATCCCTGCTCTGCTGGCTGGGTTGTCACCCGCGTGGCGGGACGGCTCCCTAGCGTGTCACAAAGCTCAGCCTCAGATGAGCCACTGCCTTTCCATATTGTGGAGGACTGATGCCACTTTCTCCCTCATCAAACATAAATAATGTTTGCAAATTCTCTCTGTCCTCTGAGCTGAGAGTTTGACTTTAGGAAATGACATTAGGTGAAGAGAAAGGATTGAAAGTGTTACACATATTTGAATTAAGTGCTTTTTCTTATTTTTATCTGGGGAAATCCTTTAGATTTTTTTATAGTACTGATTTGATGTCATTTCCTTACGAATTCCCTTTCCTTCCTCAGGGTCTTCCTATGACCCCTGTGCCCATTCCTCTAAGAGTACTGACCACACTAGGAGAGAACTGAAATTTCTGGTTTGTTTGCCACTAGATTAGTGATTTTTAATCTCTGCCGCATGGGTTCTGTGTTAATTTGGGCCCCCTCAGAAACAGATCCTCAGACAAGGATTTCAGTAAGAGTGGTTTCTTTGGGAGGTGGTCCTAGGAAATGTGGTGGGAGGAAGTGGGGAAGCGAGACAGGGAACAGCAGGCATACAGCAAGGGGGACCTGATCAAGCAGTTGCCGCTGTGGGTAACTGCAGCTTAATCCCACTGGAACTCTCCAGCCGAGGCCTTGGAGCTGTCTCACCAGATGGGAGAGGAAGCTAGACTATATCCTAACTCCCATCTGTTATTGATTAATGGCTGCTGGGGGGAAGGGCATGAATTCTGACTTCCTGCCTGCCATATGCAGGGCAGAGAGGTAAGGTCTTCGGGGTGTGAAAGACAGGGGAAACTGACATCAATTTGAGAAACTAATTGACAAGTGTGGGATCTCAACCCACCCCTCCCATCCCCAATGTATATTGACTGACAGAAAGGTTGGTGAAAATAAATATTGCTAAATACTTGTCAGTCATTTTAGGAGAGTCACAAAACTCTTGAAATGCATTTATGAACCCCAGATTAAGAACACTTAAAATAGGCCAGAGGCATCTTGAAGGTAGTGTACACTTAAGCATTGTAATATTCTTACTACCTGGTACCATTTCTGGTCCCAAATAGTTTCTCAATAAACCTTCATTAAATAAATAAATAAACAAATAGGAAAGGTGCAGAAGATGGTATGTGCAAATGATTCATGGACAGAAGATTTAAAATTAAGTGGAGTAATCGATTATGATGGGATTGATCTTGGTTTTCTAAAAGACACATGACTGAGACAAGCTTTAATTTATTCTAAAGCATGCATAAATTCTGGCTGCTGAGAAGTAGTTTGCCTTCCCATTGTTAGAAAGTTTATGGGGTTAGCAGCTTAGTAAATAACTGAAAAGAAAAAAATCCCCAGAATATCAGTTCTCTATCCCAAAGTTTTCAGGAACCTCTGTATTTTAATTCACTCCCACTAGGAATAACAGGAATGAAATGCTAAGAAATCCAGGCTCGTGTGATCCTAAAAGTTCTGGTTCTACATGGTTTGGGACTGTGTGTATCCTGGGCCTCCAGGTCTGGAACCAGGTATCTACAGCAGAGCACTCTACAATATACGGAGAAATTCTGGTTCCCTGCTCTTTAGCTGCTAGAACATGGGGATGCAGTGTAGATTTGGCCAATGGGATGCTTTCACTTGGAACATTGACTCTTTAGTGAGTGATGCAAATTGGTAGGGATACTTAGAGATGATTCACAGGATCTTCTAGAGCACCAGCAATAAGTGTCTGGCACCAGTGGGAGTGTCATGGAGCCTGACTTCAGATGTATTCTCTACGGAATAGGTTTCCTTAGTTCCTTGACCATCTATGAGCCTCTTTTCCAACCACTGGCCGACTCTGTGAGCTATCTCATGTCCTTCCAGTGAACTTTTTTTCTGCTCAAGTCACTTCAGAGTTGGTTTCTGTTTTTTTATTTTTATTTTTTTGTCATCAAGAACCCTGACTGATAAGATGTCCTTGGGAGATTGTTCCCTGAGAAAGGGTTTTTAAGAAGTGGAGTGAAGAAAAGGACATAAGAACAATGGATGCCTCAGACTTAGAGAAAGGGACTCCCACAAGAGATTTGAAATGCACAGAAAGACAGTTCTTCGGGCACATCTGCCCTTTCTAGAAACTAAGAAGATTGGGAACTTCTGAGAGTTGCAAATGAGACACGACACTTCCTGCTGTTACAGCGTTATTTCAATTACATCTGAAGTGAGTTAGTACAGTGGCTTTCAGAATCTCTTAGGGTGTACCAGAATCTCTTGGAGAGTTTATTTAAAAGATTTCTGGGCCCCACCCCTAGAGTTTCTGATTCACAAGGTTAGGGTGTGCCTGAGAATCTGCATTTCTAACAAGTTTCTAGGTGACACTCTCGGAGAACCACTGGGTTAGGAGATTCAGAAGCCCAGAGTCAAGCCACCCTAAGGGTCCAATGAGCTAAAAGATGCAGCAGAAACCTGGAAGAATCAGGCCAGAGTTGGCCCAGGTTGGAATTCTGCCTCTTTTACTTACTACTGGTTAAGTGACCTCGAGGGAGTTCTCTATGTGCCATGGTCTCTTCATCCATGACATTAGAATCTCCCAAATATCATTGTGTAGCTCAACTAAATCTGACTTTCCCAAGACCCAGGTTAAAATGCATGTTCTTGGGCACATCCACCTAGACCTACTGAACTAGAATACTGTAGGCCATTCTGCTATTTAGCCAGGCTTGGTGACTCTGGGTACATGATCCTTCTTTCTTAAGCGGAGCATGAGAGCATAATTTAGCTTTCCCCGATGACTCAGGCTCATCTTAAAACCATCAATTACTGTACAGTAGTTTTATTGCTTTGTCTTGTTGCTGTCTCTCACATCTGCAGCTTTGTTCTTGCCTCTGTGGCACCCCCATCCCCCCACTTCTAATTTGCACTGACTAATGTGCTGAGGTATGATTAATCAGATTGCTGCCACTGTCAGGACTCGGGGTACAACCGGAATCAGGAAGCTTTGCCTGGTGCCTGACAAGAGCCTCTGGGACCCACCGGCTAAGGCATACCACTGAGGCTTTCTCATTCATAGTTATGTTTTTAGATAAGTAACGTTGTCAGAAGCCCAGCCTCCAAAAAACAGGGGGTTGCTACACTGATTTTGCCCTTGTGCAAGGCTGAGCATCACCATGAGGGTAGTACCCTCTTCCAGGTCTGGTTGAAAACAGTCCAGCCTCTCTCAAGGTAAACGGAGTATGGTCAACATTTCAATGACAGTAAAAATAATATCAACACACATTTATTTTCACCTTCTTAATACTGCTTTCCATTAAAGATGTATTAAACTTAAAGATCATTTCTAACATTAGTATAATTTTTAATATGTCAACATTAAAGCCTTCTAATGGTGAGAGTGTGTTTTCCATTTGGAGCTCGATTTCTAGATATTGAGGCTAACTTGAGGGGGACTTCTTAATTTTTCAGATACTTTAAATTCAAGTGCTTCAATTTCCTCTGTTTAGAAAGGCCTGTGCTCAAGCTTTCTTCATGCAAAGTGACAACATTTACCTCAGCCACAGTAAACTGAGTGAAGAGAAGCGCTGAGAGAATCCATTTTAAACACTATTTCCTGTGGTTTTGTATAATATTCAAATTAAAAAATTTCTTCCCGAAACTCTAAAATCTGTAACAATATTTACTTTGCATATGTTCTTTGTTCTCACAGTAAAATTATATTCTTGGTAATTTTACAAGAGCGACTACAGACCCCACGAAGCAATGACGACCATGTTTTGTCTTTTGCCATGCGCTGCTAATTATTACTCTCAGACGAAATGGTTCCGAAATAGACTTAGGCTCCTAGGCTGGGGGAAAAAAAAGAAATGCATTATGAAAATTATGTATTTGCCCTCCGGGGACCCCACCCCTTTTATGAAAACTCTTGCCAATCAATCCACAGAACAGAATCTGATTCAATTCTGGGGCAAGCATTTGCCTGCTGTTGAAGCTCGAGGAAAGAAAGATGCTTCGTGTTCTGGTGCCAAGAAGGGAGGTGGAAGAAAACGGGAGTTAAATCTAGGGGGCAAATAAAGAAATATGTACATGTATATTTATGTATTTTGGCTCTAATTGCTTCAAAGATTATTTATTTTTCTTTTTTCCTTTCATTTTAAAAAAAATACCTTCCAGCTTCTTAACATGTTTTCCAAAGTAGAAGCTGGAAGGCATAATAAAAAGCAAGCAGGGATATGCTTTTTGAATAGAGTGAAATAATTAATGTAAGAATGCTTCCGTTTGGGCATTTTTTTTTATGAAGTGAAATATATTATTTTTGCTTTTAAAATGGAGGTAATTTGTTACACAAAAGTGGTGTTTTCTTTAATCTGAAAATAATACTAATTATAACACCATTTGGGAGCTGGAGTTTTGAAGCCTAAAATTCCTTTTGTAGTTTGAAATTACTTAGCTGCCATAACTAAACTGGCTCTGCTCCCTGAATATTGTCATTTCTTTCGGCATTGTCCCTTTCCCTTTAGCCCGGCCACTCGCCTCCCTAGGTTTTCTGTGGAATGCCTCCTTGCTCCACAGGCTTTGGGCTACTGGTATTTATTCTCTTTAATTTAATTTATTCCCTTTGCAGTTAGGTACTGCTCTTTAAGCTATCCGCAGCGTTTCATTGTTCACAGGAGAGGGGTTGAGCGGTAGGCTATAACAAGTGACAGATTCTTCGGAGAACTTCTGGTCAGAGAGCGGGTGGCTGTTTAACCATAGAGATGGTGAGAGGGAAGCATTTTCTCTTTTCTCTCTGGGGGGCTTTGGGCCTCCTAGTTTGACACTCAGTCCCTATTTCTCAGGGATGACAAAGAGCCTTTGATTAACCTCCTGGATGGTCTCTTGAGGGCAGAACTGTGGTCCCTAATTTGTTGGTAAATTGCTTTCTGACATTTCTTTCAGAATCACAAAAAGACAAGGGTGTTGATGTCCAATAAACTGCTGCTTCTCCAACCTGGAATTTACCCAAATCTCAGAAAAACCTGAAAACAGGCCTGACTTCCTTACAGACTTGAGGTGTACTTTCAGAGGGACAGTAAGAGATCTAACCTGGACAGATTTCTACTCTGCACAAATAATAGGTTTCTGATGATTGCTTTTCAATCTTTATTTAGGGTTGTGAAATAATAAGAAATAGATATATTGGTCTCTGCCCCCATCCCTGACACAGAGCTCCTAAAACCCCCTTATAAACACGGGTGCTTAGAGAATCTTTTGTTCTAACATTTAGTCTTTGACCCTGGTTCCTGACATAGAGCTCCTAAGACCTTTGTAATTTCCTGAGTGATAGGAGCATAACACATAGCTCCAAATCTCTTGGAAGTTCCTGGGTGACAGGAAAGTCTTTTGATCTAATCAGGTAGCTCTTGGTGGGCTCCTGGATAACTTCAGAGAGAGGGCTGGTCACCAAAAAGACCAAGCCATGATTAGAAGCTTGGACATTTCACTCCCATCCCCATCCTCTGGGAAGGGAGAGAGGGGCTGGAGATTGAGTTAGTGATAGATCATGTCTACATGATGAAGCCCCATAAAAATCCCAAAAGTATGGGATTTGGAGACCTTCTGGGCTGAACACATCTACCTGCCAAGGGGGTGCGGTAGCCCAACTCCACAGGGACAGAAGCTCCTGCACTTGGAAGCCTTCCAGACTTTGCACTGTGTACCTCTTCATCTGGCTGTGCATCTGTATCCTTTATCATATCTTTTGTTATAATAAACTGGTAAACATAAGCGTTTCCCTGAGTTCTGTGAGCTGTTCTAGCGAAAGATTGTATTCAAGGAGGGGGTCATGGGACTCTGATTTGGATAGCAGTTGTGGGTAACCTGGAGCATCTGAAGTGCATTGGCATCTGAAGTGGAGGCAGTCTTGTGGGACTGAGCCCCCAGCCCGTGGACTAACTCCAGTTAATGTCAGAATTGAATTGAATTATAGGACACCCAGCTGGTGTCACAGAGAATTGCTTGATGTGTGGAAAACCCTCATGTCTGGAGTCAGAGGTCTTATGAGTGTGTGAGCAAAGGAGAAACACAGAAGGAGTGTGCTTTTCCTAAACAAAGGTCATTTTGGACGAGCGGATGAAAAGTACACACGTAGACATATGCATAAAAGTTTGTGAATTTTTCAAGGGATTCATGAATACCTCCACCATCCAGGACCAAAGATTTTTTGGTTAAGAAGTGTTTACTGTTCCACTAGGACCTACCTATTGCATTCTTCTCTGCCTTCATTTTGTACCACGCTCCTCACCACTCACAACACCTCTAGATTTTCCTGCAACTTTATATGCATGTTCCTGCCTCGCAGTTTGCGTTTCTACTCTGACTTCCAAGAATGTTCTTCTCAGAATGGTTTTGTATTATCCTTTGGGCGTCCACCCAGTTACCACTTTTTCACAAAGGCTGTCATGGACCACTCTAACACAAAGGGATGACACCCTTTCTTTATCACATTAGTCTGCTTTATTGTCTTTTGAGTACTATTATAATATAAAATAACTGTTAATGTATTTGTTTACTTATTTATCATCCATCTCCCTCCCCCTTTAGTGTGTAAGCCCCTTAAGAGCTGCTGTACCCTCAACCTAGATAACAGTGCCTGACACTTAGTAAGCACTTAGTATATATGGTTAATGAATTAATTAATATGAGGAGTTGAGGAAGTGTCAGAAATATTATGTTTTCCTCTTTATACTTCTATTCTACTTAAAAGCAAAGAACAAACATAAAATAAGTATTTTATAGGATGGGGTTTTTAAACCTCAGCATTACTGACATTTTGGGCTGGACAATTCATTGTCATTGGGGTGGCTATCATGGGCATGGTAGGATGTTGAGCTGGCCTCTTCCCACTAGATGCCAGTGGCACCTCCTCTCCAGTTGTGGTGACCAGCAATGTCCCCAGACGTTGCCAAATGTCCCCTGCAGGGCAAAATTAACCCTGATTGAGAACCACGGTATTAGAATGAGGAGGGGACATTTCAGCTCTGCAGATCTTCTGATTCCTGTGCTTAGATTTGCGTTGCTCGATGGCACAGAAGACTGACATCTGAAACATACCTGAGAAATCTAAAAATTAAGAATCTAGGAGAAGGAGCCTGTGGTATTGGAGTAGAGTCTGTGGTCTGAGAAGTAACTACACTTCTAAATGTCATCAGAGCAAAGGAGGTTTACTTGTGGACCTGATATAGGACCTGTGCATGAGGGAGCTGCTGTGGGCCCCCAAAAGGGCACAAGGGGGCTTTAGTAGAAGGAAGCTGAGGGAGGACCTCTGAATGCCTAGGAGCTAGAGAAGGTGTCTAAAGCAACTAACTGGGAATGAGGTACATTTGCCACATCAAATGAGCTTCAGGAGAAAGATGCCTACTGGTTGGGGCATCTGGTAAGAATTCACAAAAACGCTCAAAAGAGAAAGGGCCAACTTTAAACCCCCAGCAAGCCCAGAGAGTGCTTATGCTGGGTCACCATGACAGTATCCATCAGGTGAAAACATTCTTGCATCCTTTTCCTCTCCTTCTATGCCCTGCTCCAGTACTGCTGTGATAATCTGAGGTTAGCAAGCTAGGCTAGGAGGGATAGAAGTTCAAGGCAGGGAAGAAACAAGTGGACCACAATGGTTTTCCCACTGCAGGCTTCCCTTCTACGGAAAGAACAAACTGGAGAAGAGGAAGCAGCTTCAAATTTAAAGCAACTGTTATGTGAGTATTACATGGGAATAGACGTTTAAACTATTAGATTGTATGGATGGCTTAATAGTCATCAGAAAAGGCTTGAAACTATCTGAGCTTTCATCCAGGGAAGCTTCTGCCCATTAATTAAGTTTAAATAGACAGTAGGACACAAAAATAAATTTGTTTTATGAATAAATCCCATGAATCGTGCTTGTTTGACCTTGCTCATCTCTAGGTTCGTCTCCAGGTTCCCAATGCCTAACACGCAAGACACAATAAATATTTATGTAATCATATGATTTACATAATCTATCCAGACTTCTCTATATTTGTGGGAGTTATCTGCCCTGTGACTCCAGAGGAAATGAATTTTCTGTTTCACTCAAGTCACCATCTGAAGGGTGGAATGATGTGAGACTCAAAATTCTTGGAAACTCTTATTAATCATTTTCCTTTGATTTGATTAGATTATAAGTTTTCTACTCAAGATCAGGGCACAATACTTTTCACTTTCTTTTCTTCCATATGGCTGGTCATCTCCTCTATCAATCACGTCCAATTGGCAACTCTGACGCTGTGCAGCAATTTACACAGCTAAACTCAGCTTTGGTTTCCCATCAGGGCTTATAACGTAAAACACTGTAATCATTAGGTCCTGCTCTAAACTGGCAGGATGTGACAGAGAATCTACGATCCGGGATAAGGCCAGTGTCAACTAACTGTGACATTCCATCAAACAGAGCATCCTTAATGTCATGGAGAGTTACTCTCTGCATGGGTGATAAAGTATGGGTATGCTGACAGGCTCTTGCTTAACTGTACTCATTGGCCTTGGTCTGTTCATGCCAATTCATTGTTTTATAACAGATTGGCTCACATGGAAAATGAGGATTCAATTTGAGATTTTATTGTTAACCTTTAAGGTCCTTGGAGGCACTGTTGGGCTCCTCTGCCGACGGGAGCTAACTGAAGTTTATGCTCCCATTTGTCGGTGTCTAGCAACCATGATTTTACATTGACACATCCACATCCATCTCCCACGCCTTTCCAACAATGCTTAACATAAAAATTACTTCTTTTCAGATTTGAATAAAATTTGGCAAGCGGTATCCCATCCTTGCCGTACTTTCTAGCAGAGTTCATTTTTGGATATCAACCTATTTGACTTTCTTTTTATGGTTGATGACATTTTTCCTATTTCATATTGTGACTTGAATCTGAACAGAAGTAGAGCAAGGTCTTCTGAAGGATGATTTAGAATACCACTCCCAAGCCAATCATGGAAATAGCTGCCAAATTTCTCTTTTAGCGTTAAGGCCTACCAGTTCTGAGGTCCTTCGACTTTGTTAAAATAAATGATTACTACACGTTTGAAATGAGTCTCAGGAGAGAGGCACAAGAAAAAATAGGATATACTTGATTTGAGGGAATTTTACGAGCTACTGAGCATTGTGCTTGAGCAGGGGGTACCTACGATTGAAGTATTTATTTTAGGCCTAGAAGTGCTTGCAATTTACTAGGCAACAATGACATCAAGACACCTTAGGAATGATGACAACTATTGCAGCTGTATCTCAGAAACTCTGTAAAAGTAAATTGGATGATACATGCAAAGCAATCTCAGCTTCTTCGGTGGAATGTTTTCTCTTTCTTTTTAAAGTACTATAATGGGTACGTGAGGTTCATTGGATTATTTCATTTTGCTTTATTTATGCTCTTTTAAGGCAAGTGGATGGCAAGAAAAGAGTACATTTTCCTATAAAGGAGTGAACTCATAAATAATGGTCTTGGTTGTGGAAAAATCACCCCTATTCAGAGAGATGTTTCTTAATAAATGTAAATATTTTTAGTTTTTCACGTGTACAGCCTGGATTTCTTAAGGCTTGGGCTGTTATCCAGCATAGCATCAGGTACACGAAGAGGTCTATTGTACTCCATATTGGCAAAAAGCTTACTAAAGGGAAGCTAAAAAAGTAATGGCATGTAGCCAATTCTACGGTCAATTCCCCAGCTTGTTTCTCTGTTCCTCCCTTGGAACCCAACCATGTCTCCTCTTTCGTGGGTATAAAGAACAAAGAAACCTGCCTCTATTAGGAATTTTTATATTTTTAGTATTGTTTGTTGTAATAGGCAATATCAGTGGCTGTGATAACCCACCATGCTCAGACTCTAATGCACCACTTTTCATTAGAAGGCTAAATTTCATTATGGGACAACCAAGAAGTTAAAGTATGTGAAATGTCAGAAACATCACAACATATGTGAGTTCTGTATTATGATTACTTTTGGCGAGTCTTTCTATACAACTAGGTTTCTAATAAATGGGAAAAAAATAAAGTACTTGATGCTAGAAGAAAGCATACAATGTAAGTCTCTTTGAGTGACATAACTGGTTGAAAGATTCTGGTTACCTCATAGCAGAGTAAAAGATTTTATTGGGGGGAATCTATAGCAATATTATGGAGTGTGTCAGATATCTTGCATTTCTTTCTCTAGATCCCCTCTCCATACTTCACCATCTCCTCTCTGCTATGGGAGGCTGATCTTTTGGCTTCTCATAGGGTTCACTCACTGGAGACCTCCTTCCAGAGCTTCATGGAAGTGAGCAGAGTGAGGTCATGTATCCATTTCCTAGTTCCTTCCCTGTGAGTTGCCTTGAGCTGGCAGTGTACCTTCTCAGAAGGTAATTGTTTATTTCAAGGTGGTTCATTCTAGAAAATTCTCTCCTTCCATGGTCTGATAACCACTTTCTCTGCCTGTTTCTTCAGGCCTAGGGTGGTACTAACTCATATGCTACTAGCCTATGTAGAAGTTATCTTTCTTTTACATACATACCTTTGAAAATTCCCTTTGTAAATAAACCTTCCTTAAATTATCCTATTTTGAGTGTCCCATCTGTTTCCTATTTTTACATGTTTGCAGAAACATGGGGCGATAGAAAACTGGAAAGATGTTAAACATGTTTCAGAGAAATCAGCAATAATATGCTTGAACGTGAACCCAATCCAATGCTGAGTAGTGGACAGGAGTGAGGAATAAGGTCCAAGTATAACTGTACCATTAGATCAAACAAAATAAAATTTGCAGAAAAGATATTGAGGATCTCTAAATAGCTGAGGAACTATTATATAAAGAATGGATTAGATTAAGGTGCTTTTATAGAGAGCAGGATTTGTAGCATTTTGGTGGAAGTAAGGCAACTAGATTTTGATTCAATAAACTAAAGCCTTTACTTTTGTTTAGAAATGAAATGGTCTGCCTCATCAGGAAATGAATATTTTACTATAAACCCATTTAAATGGTGGTAGGGAGATTTTTTAAATGAAAAGAAGAAATTCTTGCATTGGGAGAGGTATTAGACTGCATATCTTTAAGATTCCTTCCAACTCTAAGATTCTGGGTTGCCAAGATCTCAGTGTAACCCAAATAAAACACAAGGCTTCTTATGACTCATTTTTGGGACACAATGAAAAGACTAAAGACCATAAATGGCAGTGCAAGTTAAAAGTAACAATAATCTTTTATTGTAATTGCTTGGACACCATTAAAAGAGATTTAATCAATTATTTACATCAAAGACTTCTTAAATTCTCTCTTCCATTTCTTTGGTTCCTTGGTTCTCTCTCAAAGTTGCTCCTATTAATTCTCTTTTTGTCTATTCTCAAATCTTTCCGTCAATATTCTCCTAGTTACCACATCTACTAAGATGTTGTCTTCCTACTCCCCCAGCCAACTTTTCTTCTTCATTTTTGTCCTCTCTCTGCTGAGAGATAACTCCCTATATCTTCTTCTTGATTTTTATCTCCACTGATAACCCCAAGGTACACAACAAGACGGACATGGCAGTGGAAAGTGCTGTGTTGGCCACGTCTAGGTGGTGAAGAAGAGGGTAGCGGTAGTGGATAGAGAGGAAGGATAGGAAGTTTTAATTCATTAAACATTTTTGTCCCCATCACGTTAGTTTCTCAAGCAAATAAGTTGCCTAGAGTATAAACATATTACTTTCAATATGTCATGTTATGTAAGAATTTGTTTAGGAATATTTTTGAACACAAGAAAAATATTGAGGAAAATGGAATTTGAACTTAATAATCACACTGTTTTAGGTTGAATTGCAGTGGCAACTTTTCACGCATTTAAGTACTACCATTTTATTTACTGTCTGCATCACCCATCACTTTGGGCAAGTTGTTGAGTTCTCCTATGCCTCAATTTCCCCATCTAAATACTAGTGACAGTAATAATAGTATCTACTTCATGGGGGATACTGTGAAATTTAAGTGATAAATATCCATACAGCACTTAGCACGGTGTGGCACATAGTAATGACTAATCAAGGGTCACCATTATTATTGCTAATACTGTTATAATTTTTATTATAGTAGGTATTAGTATGGCTAAAAATCTCTATATTACATAGAAATTAAGTTTTAGCTTGAATTTTTTAGAGAAATAAAGTTAATTTAAAAGTTTGATTATATTTATAGTAAAGACTGCCTAGGTGGACATCCAATTAATTTCCTCCTCTTCCTAGATATTTTCCAGCCTCTTCTGCAGTTAGGTGTGGCTATACAGCTGACATCCATCCAGTGGAATGGGATTGTAAATAATTATGTATCACTTACAAGATTGGCTCCTCTCATGCTCAAGCCTCCATGATTGTTACCCTTCTGTGGGTACCCTTCTGTGACATGATGAACTTGAGATGGCAACCTTGGCAGCCACATCTCAAAAGTGACAGAACTACTAGGTGGGAGGAGCCTTGGGTCCAATCATTGTTTGGAAGAAAGTCACTTGCCAATCTGAGACATCTGTTTTGGACTTTATATGAATGTGAAATAGACTTCTATCATCTTCAAACCCATTCATTTATTAGTTTTTTACTATAATACCTACGGTTACCCAGCTATTATAATAATATACTAAGTAGAGTAATTATTCTGTCTAGTTTAAGCACCTTACAAAGCCTCTTCCCCAAATAATCTTATTGGAGTAAAAAGTCTTTGATATGATTAAATTAAAAACATCAAATATTTAAAATTTTCATTCGTATATCTTCCTTGTACCTTAAATATTTCTTTTAAGTTCTTTTTCAAGGCTTCTCCTCATTCATTTCAAAGTGTTTTAACCCTTCACTCGAAAATTATGTCAATATTTTACTTCTGCTAGACCTGCAGCTAATTTTTTCTTGTTTTTGTCATTTTGATCATAAATACTTACAGCTGGTGGCTGTGGTTGGTGCTCAATACAATGTCTTAGAAGTAGATATCAAAGAAATTTGTTTACTAATACCGGAGAGTAGGAGGAAAGTGGAAAACAGTGACAGAAATTTTGCCCCAAAGTCCATAAAGTCAGTGGGAAGCACTAGCGGAAACTATTTTGGTATTATGTAGATGGAGAAAACACGCCTTGATAAAAACGTTTCTTTTAAATTTAGTTTTGATGGCATTTTATATATTTAGTTCCTCTGTTCCTAGTCCTGTAAACTGGGTTAGAATCCCAGCAAGAGTACTTAATCAAATTAGCATGATTATAATGTAACTGTCTATGAAAGTAAACATGCGATACATTAATAGAAGTTACGGCAATAACAACAGGCTGCCTTGGGAACATGGAAGATGCTACATGGGTAAAGTGCCCTTAATTGTTAAGTAGTTGGGTGGGGATGCTAAGAGAGATAGAAAGTGAAAGAGAGAGCTGGAGGGGGTTTGGATTGTGTGTGTCATTTTGGTTGTAAATGCAGATCTCCACATTAAGTGCTAATAATAACAATATCACCATCATCAATAATCACAACAACAGTAATAATACTTCCATAACGTTTTAGAGTTAGAAAAAATCATTTTGTCTTAGCTTATTTAATAATGCAGCACTTACACAATTTTCTGGTTGTGGCTGACATTGCTTTTGTCCTGGTTTCTTCCTCGTTAACAGAACTCTGATTTTGTTCAGTCATTGGCTGGTTAGATCTTGATCTCAGGGAGGAATGAGCTCTGCCCCAGCCTCACAGGACGAACCGTAATGGGTCTAGCTCCATCACAATAATTCCCTCTTCCTGCATTGGGTTACAGGTAGGTTTAAGTCTCAGCTTAGACCAATGAAATACAATGAGAAGTCTGCTAGTCAGCTTCTAGAAAGGAACTGTGATGGAAAGGCCAACCAAATCACAGAGGACCCGCAGCTTTGAACGAACCCTGGAACCACTGAAGGAACACTGGAATGAACTGACTTCCTACAACGTAAGAAAAATAACTTCCATTTTGTTCACTAGTACTTGAGAATCCTAAACCAGTGATATGGGCAGGTATAATTATCCAAATTTTTGTTAAAGTGACCAGATTAGGTCCAAGATGGAGTCGCTCATGTTAAGCCGCATGTCAGCATACCAAAGCTTAACTAAGTTTCTCTGCTTTAGCTCTCCCAGAAAAGGAAGGTGCAGGTCAACCAATTAGCATTTGTGTGCACAGCACAAGTTACCTGACCCAGCTACAAGACTCTCCTTCACTCCATAAAAGGAAAGAAACCCTGCTTTAAACAATCAGCAAGTGCCCGGTCTAACTTCCTTGATTCTGCTCACTTTGGTTTATAAAGATCTCTGATCTTTAGGGCTCCTTCCTGTCTGCTAGCTTGGATGCTGCCCTGTTCATGAATTGCTGAATAAAGCCAACGAGATCTTTAAAATGCACTCAGTTGAATTTTGTTCTTTACCAGTTTTAAAAGTGAGGCATCTGAGACTCAAAGGGGTCAAGTAACTTGTTAATTCAAGCCAAGTCTTATACCTTAAAAGGTGGTAATCCTGTACTCATAAACTTGTAAACTGTCAATGGTGAGGAGAATGCTTTATTCCTCTTTTATTCCTCACCCACAGATAGGAATGTGATGCTGAGCCTATAAATGATTACCCAACTTACATCCATTAAATAAATGGGATTCTCATCCTTATTCTAAAGAGAATATATCCAAGAAGAGCAAATAATTAGTATATTTTCCTAAAGACAAGCCTTCTTTTACATAAAAAGCCATTTGTGTCAGTAGAATTTTATTTTCATATATTTAACATTGTTTCACTATTGAGAAGTTAAACATGTCAAATGTTTTCTGTTTTTTAAATTGTTTCCCTTTAGAATGCCCTTTAAATGAATATACTCCAAGTCATAAGAATCCTTTATGAATTCATATTAATTAGGGAAGAGAAGTTTGTTGATGATATACTCTGCTACACTGTGAATAAGATATGATAATAGAAGTTATCTGACTTAAATCAGAGAATTTCATCTTAAACAAGGAAAATTTTTTTTCATGTGTGATATTTTATAGTAAAAGTCTCATGATTTCAATTTCTTGCAACTCAAAACATTTCTCAGATTTGAATATATTTCAAATTATCTGTCATGTTGGAAAGAATAAGAGAATTTTGGGCAGAGAAAGGGAAGGATTTGTTTACACCTTGCAGTTGGGGAAAGTGAGGCAGACAACAGTTAATCAATACGACTCAAGTCCACATAGAAAATCACAAGGCAAAGCTCTGAAGAAATCGTGCCACACTTTTCCACTAAATGACAATGACTTTCTAAAGCTGCCACAGAAATGCACACATATATATATATTTTTACTTTTTTTTTGTGAGGAAGATTGGCCCTGAACTAACATTTGTTGTCAATCTTCCTCTTTTTGCTTGAGGAAGATTGTCACTGAGCTAACATCTGTGCCAATCTTCCTCTGTTTTATGTGGGATGCCACCATAGCATGGCTTGATGAGCAGTGTGTAGGTCCACGCCTGGGATCCAAAACCGTGAACCCCGGGCCACCGAAGTGGCGCACACAAGCTTAACCGCTATGCCACCAGGCCAACCCCTTGAAATATACATATTTTAGGAGCAAAGAGGTGTTCTTGTTTGAGTCTTTTAAAATAAACATTAGCTTTAATATGAAGTCATTAACACTTTCAAAGATACAACAGTCTGGATAAATCTCAATGGACTTACGTGTATTTTTAATTTTATTGTAGTTTACCTAGTTAAATCAGTAGGGTTTATTGTTGCTGCAGCTCTGAGTAACTTACTGCACTCTGATTTCTTTTCTTGCGGTCCACCTCCAGCATAAACAAATCCCCATTATTTTCACTTATATAGTTTTCTAAAAACTCATCCTTAATTTTTTTTTATTTTCCCATCAGATCTGTCATGTCTATCAGATTATCTTATATCCGAGCATTCAGAATAAACTTTGATTTCCATTAGCTACACCCCTCCCCCCACCCTCTGCTGGACCCTCCCATCTCCAGTGCTCTGCTCTTTTGCTCCAGACAAGATTCTCACTCTTTAAACTTGCAGCGCCAATTGTCTAATTTGAGACAAAAATTCTCCTGTAGAAGATTATGTCTGTGAAGCATATGAAGGAAGAAAGCATGGTACCCTAACAGCTGTAAAACTTAGCACTCTGTCTTGTCTTGTGGCTACACAATGCCAAACATCCAGATGCGATGCAATCGTCTCAGACAATCAGCTGGATGCCTCCAAACCCGAGGAGCTTGGTAGCTGATAAACAAAGCAGCCTGACTGAGTGGCTCTTTCCCTTTGCATCTGGATATTTTGACACTCTCCAGACATAACCTTTATCATAACATGACCAAAACTGAATGGGAGTTACGTGGTCCGATGATGGGAGGTGAGTACGATGCACAAAATTGTTCTCGTTTCCTGTGATTCCTCAACATTGCTCATTCCAATTTCTTAGAAAATCTGTACCACTTAAAAAAGAACAAATTAAAGAGTGCTTACATATTGAAAAAAATTTTAGCTTAATAAAAACATTTATTCTAGGATGTTTTTGCAATAAGCTCTTCTCTTGAAAATTTTACGAACACCCACCTTGCCTTCAAAAAAATTAGGTGTCATATTTTGTTGGGAAAATCTAGTTCTACTGTTAGGAAACTGAAAGAATTCCCTTGTTCTTGTTTACTCCTACTTCAAAATTTTGTTTGTCGGCATTTAGACACAGGCTGAATAAAGTATATCATATTTACAATCATAATGGATTTTAAACACACTCTTAGCCAAAGCTTTCAACAGTAAAAAATGCAGTTTAAAAAACAAATCAGCTTTCTTAAAAACTGTTGTCTTGGGGCCAGCCCAGTGACGTAATGGCTAAGTTCACACGCTCCACTTCTGCGGCCTGGAGTTCATGGGTTTAGATCCTGGGTGCGGACCTAGACACTGCTCATCAAGCCATGCTGTGGTAATGTCCCACGTCCAACACAGAGAAAGATTGGCAAGGATGTTAGCTCAGCAACAATCTTCCTCAACCAAAAAGAGGAATATTGGCAAGATGTTAGCTCAGGGCCAATCTTCCTCACCAAAACAAAACCACCCCACAAAACACAACTGTTCTCTTTCCCCTGTGCAACCTCGCAGCAGTGGTACCCTGGCATTATGTTTTGTCTTGCAGTAGGAAAAGGAGGACCGTGATTTGAGTTACAGAGAGGCGTCAAGGGCGCTGGGATTAATGAGGCAGATCTTCAAACAATATTTCCTAGTATCGAAATTCTAGTTTTATGGTATCTGATGGAATTATACTCTGCCCCCCATTTGGGGGCAGTCTTCCTTTAAGGAACTAATTTGATCGACTTTTGCTCGGCTACTCGGACACTCAGGAGAGGCAGATATTATTGTCCCTCTAGCCGGTGATGTACCTAGATGATGGTCAGAGAGGACTTTAGCTTCCAGTAATCTTAACCCTTTTATGAGTGCAAATTGATCACTTAACATTTTTTAAAAAGTCCATTTGGTATCTGACCTGCTAACCTTCATATGACGCCATGACATCTTAAAATCAGAGAAACTATTAGAAAAATTATGTCTTAAATATGGGCCTTTGTATCTTTTACACATTCTCTTCTCTAGTGGTTATTACCTAATAATTTTTGACACTGGTGATTAAACATAAAGTTTTACATTTTATGATTCTCTTTCAAACACACAATTGCTAACATATATATCAAGGCAAAAATTAAGCATTCTTAAAGAGTCTGTAATTATATTTATACATTAAAATGTCAACTGGGTAAAGTGAATAACTTCAAACAATATTTTAATCTAATTGTTTTAAAACAAAACAATGAATCAGTGTTTTATCATCACTCCTAAATAATCTCATGTTTTAAAAAAAAGGAAGAGACACGATATCCTTTTTTGTTAATTGGAGAGGTGATTATGATTAGGAAAATTCAGTTAATTATTTGATATTTTCATAACCACAACATATCTTTCTGATTAGAGAGTAATCTCTAATCCTTTACAGCTTGATTACTAAAGCATTTATTATGCTATCATTTATTCTTGAATCTTCAGTGTTTGAGGCCCCTTCTAGGGGTTAAGTTAGTGTTGAAGACCTCATGTCTCAAACGAAAAACTTTACTTCAAATTGTTGCATATGCTGCTTGTCTATTCGGGCTCAGTTCTGAAAGCTTCTGAGGCAGGAGCCTTACTTTAGACAGAATAGGGATTCTTTGGGCAAAGTATATCTTCCAGAACTCCAGGCTTCACTTTATGCGCTTTCTTCCCTTCTTGGGGATAAATAACATCCGCCGGTTCCGAGTGTCATCATGATTTCTCTCTATTCCACGAGTTGTTCGCCATGTATATCTGCCACTCTAAGGAAAGTATCTAATGAACTCATTCATACTAGGATGGAAATGGCTAATATTAAAAAGTTACCATTTGCCCTTCAGACAAACTGAAGAAATCATCTGTAGTTAGAGATGGGCCAGCATCAGCATCAGCATCAGCATCAGCAAGTCTGAGTAGTTTCCTTTATCCAACAGGCAAACGTATGACGTTAACATTTGTGGTAGATTAGATTAAAAAAGATGGACATTTCTCTGGACTTCAAGGATCTTGCTTTCTAGTTAGACTGATGAAACATGCACGTAAGTGAGCTTGGATGTTTCATCCTCTTTTGCAAGCCTTTTGGCTTCATGGGGAACTCAGAAACTCTTTCTATAGGATCGTGTTTGCATGATGGGCTGTGTTTATCTTTATCAGAGCCCTTCAAATACTCCAAGTGTCTGTTGACCATGAAATCATGGACTCCTTGAGGCCAATGGCTGTTTTTTCTTTCTGAATATCTAGTATGTTATAGTAGGTTTTCAATAAGTGTGTTTTAAATGAATGGATATATATAAATATATTATCTACTCACACACTTTCTTTTTCTGGATCCTATCCATAGGAGGCAGTAATTGAAGCTGTCCATGGCAGAAAGAAAAGATGAGGCTAAAGAAAAAGACAAAGGGGGGCCAGCTCTGTGGGGTGGTGCTTAAGTTGGCATTCTCTGCTTCGGCGGCCCAGGCTTGTGGGTTCGAATCCTGGGTATGGACCTACATCACTAGTCAAACCATGCTGTGATGGTGACCCACCTACAAAATAGAGAAAGATTGCCACAGATGTTAGCTCAGGGCCAATCTTCCTCACCAAAAAACAAAAAAAAAAAAAAAAAAAAGAAAGAAAAAAAGGAGAAGACAGAAAAAGGCAAGGGAGCAATCAGTATATAAGGGACAGGAAGAAGTGGAGAAAGCTGGGCAATTGATGGAGAAGGTCAGGAGGCTCACAGTCCGCTTTGAGACACTGAACTCATATTACACAGCTTGAAATATCTGCTTATAAAACCGGTTTTCAAAGAGATGTTTACCCTATTACCAAAAGGATTTGAAAACGTTTCTTTAGAAAAAGTAAATTCCCAAATATGTTATATAATGAGTGGTGATGGACAGCCTATAATCATTCAACCCAGATGAATAAGAAAACTCTGAAGAACTAGCTCTGAGCTCAAAATTATACATAAAAAGCTAATTGATTAGAAGCATAGGAGAAAGACAAATGTTGTATGATACCACGAAAATATGGAATCTGAAAAAACTGAACTCATAAAAACACAGCGTAGAATGGTGGTTACCAGGGCTCGGGGGGTGGGAGAAGTGGGGAGATGTTGTTTAAGGGGACAAAATTAGAACTAGTAGATAAATAAGTCCTGGAGATCTGACGCATAGCATAGTGATTGTAGACAACAATACTGTGTTATAAATTTCAAAGTTGCTAAGAGACTAGATCTTAATTGTTCCCATCCCAAAAAGGAAATGACAATTACGTGGCATGATAATGTTAGCTAACGCCATCATGGTAATCATATTGCAATACACATGGTAATCATATTGCAATATATAAATGTATCAAATCAACACATTGTACACCTTGAACTTATACAATGTTACATGTCAATTATATCTCAATTTAAAAACAGTATTTTTCCTTATATTTGGGAAATGATCAAAGAAAAATGTACTATTAAAGTCCAAACCCTAAGGTTCTCTGCTACTTCGTTATGATGCTAGTAATTTAGAGAATTCAGGTTTCCAAACAATAAACCTTGATAATATTATTTCAATATATAGCAATGAATATAGCAATTATACCATATTCAAAATTTAAAAACAAGACCTTGATATTTTTGAACCATTCTTAGTTTAGAAATATTTAATTTTCTGGTGTTTCAAAAACTATTAATTAATACCATCTATAGGGAACAAATATTCTTATTTTTTGCTCAGTAGGATTATCTGATAAGGCATATTTTCTCTAACTACAAATATTTTGCTTTATGTTTCTTTGTAAACTCTATGCATACTACCAAAGTATCCAGAGATATCTTGTCCTTGGAATTATTCTGTTTTAAAGTATCATCTCTGATTACTCTTTAGTACTTTATCGAAAAAAGATTTTTTACGAACACTTATAAAATCCTATATTTTTCTGTTATCTTATCTCATCCTCATTATAGTCTTTCAAGTTCAATACTTTTGTTCTTTGTTAACTCTGTATTATAATTTAGGAAACTGAGGCTTAGAGAGTGAATCGCGGAAGGTAAATATCACACATAACTCTTCACCAATAGAGTCTAGGGTTAAACTCAACTTCAAATTCCATCTCCTTAACCACAACCTGTACTGACTCCCTCAGCCTTTTGAAAGCTGCCTCAATCTGGTTAGTTACAGTATAAATGCCCATCAGCTTATCTGAAGTATAATGAATTATAAATACCTATTGGAAAAGTCAGAAAACCATAGAGAATTAAAGTATGTGTTTATTCAAATAGAAGCTTAGCTGTGTTATCCGTGATTTTACATGCTTTCCTGGGAATATATATTGAGTACCAAGACCCGGTATTATTACAACTGTTATTAATACTGCTGCTACTGCTACCCCTCCCAAAATGTTCGGTTGTGCTATGCCATTCTCAGATGGTATTATAAATGACCCGTGAGTTGAATTTTCAAATATTATTTATGGAGGATTTGAGGGTGGGTGGAAACAAATCCTCTAGGTAACAGGGAATTGCAGCTAATAGCTCTCCTTTCTGTCCCCCTGATTGCCTGCCTCTATGCCTCTCTCCTTCACTCTTTCTCTGTAGCAGAGATTGCTAGCTGCCTACCCCACATCTCCTCTTTCCCTTCACCTTAGTAGGCTCATTTCTATCCAGCTAAAATACCACATCTTCATGCCTCTCTTGCAACCAGGGTGGCCATGTATTTAAGATTTGGTTAATAGATGCAAGTAGAAATGTTGCGTGAGGTATTCTAGAAGTCTAGTTAGACAGGAGAGGGCTTGCTTGTCTTCTCTTCCTCCTTCCTCTGCTTGGAGCTTTGATGTGATGGCTGGAGATCAAGCAGCCATGTTTTGCAATGAGGATGAAGGCTATCTATAAGGATAGTGAGTCAGGGGTTCTAGATGATTTGAGGGAGCTACTGTTCTAGTCTAAGGCTGCTGAGAGAAATTAAATTTTACCTTGTTTACATCAGGATTATTCTAGATTTTGTTATATGCAACCTGAAGCTAATCTTACATGATGGCCACTAATTATCTCTACATCTTGGCTTAAAAATTAGCACATATTAAATATGTAGATCACAATAGTGCCCTACTTCCTTAAGATTTAGGTACAATTTTCATAACATTGAAAAACTCCTTTATGTTCTAATTTGGGTCTCTTCCCAATAATTTCCTTTCCTCACAGTTTTATTAGAAGGTGGAGCATGCTTGATACTTCTTTTCAAATGAGATATGAGATAATGCATGTGAAATTGTCATGTAAATTATGTGGTGTTATGCAGAGTTTTTGGATTACTATTTATAAGCCCTTCTCCCACACACTAAAGTTTGAGGACATCTGACTGGATCCCTAAGGCTTTCCAGCTTCTGGAAGGGAATGAGTTAGATGCAGTGTTAGGGTCAAATCTTTCATGAGCACTGTTTGAAAAATTGTGGTGAAGGGCAGAAGAGTTCTAGTCAAATTATACTCAGGCTCTAACAAGAACCAGAAATCTTTTATTCCTATCAATTTATGATTTGGCTTATTAATGGTCTCTATGCCCAAAGGCTATACAAGAGAGACATTCTGTTAACCTAAAAAATGAGCAAGTGCAATGGAACTTAATATTTTATAATGCATTAAACAATAATGTAAACAAAATTTTGGCTGTCTTGAAGCTTATAAATAGGAAAAAATATATACAAAA
Organism: Equus asinus; assembly: GCF_041296235.1. Classification (NCBI taxonomy): domain Eukaryota; kingdom Metazoa; phylum Chordata; class Mammalia; order Perissodactyla; family Equidae; genus Equus; species Equus asinus. The sequence goes on from NC_091810.1 coordinate 31,124,044, forward strand.
GGAGCGAGTGCTGGAATATATGAACATGTAGATATCCAATGCTAAATTGTGAATGGAAAAACAATGGCCACATACCACCCAGAAGAAAATAAATGAATAAGTTATGTAAAAATGAGAATTATTGTGACCAATCATCAAGGACTCATACATTGAGATGCTTCTGAATTTTTAGATTTAAATTTGGAAATATGTAATTTAAATGATGTATAAAATCTATATCAGGATCTAATTATCAAAGAGAGAATAAGATAAATTTCAGGACCCCATTTTTCATTGGCAAAGTGTAAATTGTTTTTGCAAATTGTATAGATAATTCTATTTTTACATTTTCTTTAGTAAGTTCTTTAGATTTTCACAGGAAATTCTGAATTATTTTAGAAAAGAAGGGAGGCAGAGGGGAAGGAAGAAAGATGTCCCGGCAGTGAGAGATAAGAAAAGGGAGAAGAACAGAGAATATGATTTCTAAGAAGACATAAAAAGAATAAAATCACAAAAAGTTAAGGGATAATATAGAGTAATGTGGTGTACAGCCTGAACGAGGACGTATAACTGATTTCATCATTTCTAACAGATTACCATTAGATTCACATATTTTGGGGTTTATTTCTCTCACCTTTAGAACCAAAAACACAGATGGGAAGGGCATTTTTACATATTATTTTCATCACCCAGCAAGTGCTTAAAGGTTTAATGTTAAGGAGAAAGAGCAAAAGACTGTACCAGATGCTAATTAAGTGTAGGTGGGAAGGAAGAATGGAGAATGAGAGAAAATGTCTGCAAGAACAAACATAAGATTTTTCTCCATTACTTATCATTACTGCCCTCGTATTCTTTATGGCGCTCATGCTTTTACTACTTATTGGTTTACTATACTGGTAATTACACTAACATCTACCTGCATTTTTCTTTCCTACATAAATGTTGAATTTGTTTAAAAGCTGGTGTGATCAGGTAACTGTAGTGCCAAAATATAATACAGTGGACATATGGAAGTCCTACTGTGTGCAAGACTCAGTGTTGGCACTGGGAATACTAAGAACCCAGTTAGCCTCAATTCTTAATTTTAAGAAGATATCAGACTGCTTTGTAGATTAATCATAGTTTCAACAAAATTATGATCCAATATAAAGAGAATCTCATAGAAATATGAACATTTGCTGTAGGGAGATTTTAAAGAAAAGAGAGAGTACTTATTCTGTAGCAGAATTTTTTAAAAACACAATTTATGAAGTAGGTGATATTCGAGTTGTGTGACCTTCACCAGGTTACCCACGTTCATAAACCTCAGTTTCCTTCTCCGCAATGTTGAGAAAATAACAGCAGCTACTTCATGAGACTGTTGTTGAAGGAATAAGTAAAATATAAATATTCCAGAACAGTGCCTCCTTATAATAAGCACTGTATAATAAATTTTAGCTATTGACATTTTATAATTATTATGTTTATTATTATTAAGCTTGAACAGATTCTCTCAGAATTCTAGTGCGACCCAAGCCATCTTCATTTTTTTGAGGCACCTAGTATATTAATGAAGAAACGACCAACAGGGTTGTTAAGAAATTGAGGTATATTTTAAACATTCAAATATAAGAAATTAATGCTTTTAGGGGCCAGCCCAGTGGTGCAGCGGTTAAGTTCACATGTTATGCCTCGGCAGCCTGAGGTTCGCCGGTTTGCATCCCAGACATGGACCTAAACACTGCTTGTCAGGCCATGCTGTGGCAGGCATCCCACCTCTAAAGTAGAGGAAGATCGGTATGGATGTTAGCTCAGGGCCAGCCTTCCTCAGCAAAAAGAGGAGGATTGGCAGCAGATGTTAGCTCAGGGCTAATCTTCCTCAAAAAAAAAAAAAAAAAGCCGAATCAATGCTTTTAATACCAAGAAATATAACATCTCTCTCTATCTGGCCATATTTGAAGGTAAATTTGAGGTCTTTTGTGGATGTAAGATCTAAGGCAATAGCCCTCCTCCCATGCCATCATAGGCCTTGAGATTGAAAAATAGACATAAATTAAAAGGTAATGTTGGATAGGAGGCATTTCAGGTGGAAGAAACAAAAGGAATAAGGTATGGAAGTAAGAAGATACAGGGAGAGCTTGGGGAATGAAGAATTGTTAATTTTAGTTGGAGCATTAGATAAATCTAAGAAAGCAAGACAGATATTTTTGGGGCCACAAGGTGGTAGGTCTTAAAATACTCAATTCAGTAGGGAAGAAGAGCTCAGTTTCTAAAGTCTCTGTGTGTACGTGTGTGCACACGTGTGTGTGTGTGGTGGTCATATAATGAAATAGTATTTTAAAGGGATTAATTTGTAACAGTATATAGCATGGATCTCACAGAGACAGGTGGCAAAGAAACTTTTGGACAGAGAATTGAAATGAGGACTTGGAAATGAAAGGGAAGACAAAGGGAGGGAGTTATGGAAGAATGGTCTTGTGACTATGGATCTACGACATCCTTTCCTGCCTCACTTTGGTTTAAGTGGATAGCCCTGCTGAATCCTGACAGTACAAAGGGCAGCCATTAGATAGAAAAAGAAAACGATAGAGCCCTTTTAGCACGTCTCCTTCCCGATTTACAGTCATCTTTACTCACAGCTGTCTTCCCCGGTTTCCTCCTGTCCCAAAGGAAGGAGAATGGCTGCTTATTTCATACATGAGTGATTCTTCCAGATGAACTCATTCCTCCACCCAGAAACCACAAAAAAATCTTTCGGTGGAAATGTCTCCACTCTAGACTGAATCCCTTTGGCTTCCATCCCCACAGGGAACTTCTTGAATGCAGTATCTTCTACCGCCTCTGCAACACTTCCTCTCTCCTTGTTCCTTCCCCCAGACTTTAAACCTGTTTAAAGTGTTCTCATTTATGATTTCTACCTTTCTGGCCCATTCCCATCCTCTTTTGTTGAGTTTTTGTTTGTTTTTACTTACTCCACCAAGAGGTCATTCTTTGGTTTCATTCTCTTTTCATCTTACACCCCTCATCTTTGTCTATGGGTTCAGTTGCCACCAACGTGGTCATGATTCTGAAATATCTGTCGTAAGTACCAGATTGCATATCCAATGGATTGTTGGGACGACTGGCGTATCCAAAACGGAATTCATCATCTTCTTGACCTTCTTGCTCCTGTAGCTTATGTATCATAGAGTGGCAGCACAATTATCTTAATCATCCAAACTACAAAGCTGAGAGGAATCGAGGTATCTCTTTCCTTTGTCATTTATCAGTAATCGGTCTCTCATTCTTGGGCTGTATACGTTGTGATTCTTTGCACGGAACCAACATACAAAAACAGTGATTTATTGCAAGCGTACCACTAGGAGTTGGAAGTTTGGAAAACTAGACAGGAAGAAGTTTTGGCAAGGATGGGGAGAAACTGGAACTCTCCTACATTGCTGATCAGAATGTAAAATGATGCAGTTGCTTTGGAAGGTAGCTTGGTACTTCTTTTAAATTACTAAATATACATCCGACCTAGCAATTCCACTCCTGAGTATATACCAAAGAGAAATGAAGAGATATGTTCACACAAAGACTTGTACAAGGTTCATAGCAGCATTTTTCATAATAGCCAAAACATGGAAACATCCTAAATGTTCACTGAGCGATGAATGAATAAACAAAATACAGTATAACCGGACAAGTGAGTATTATTCAGCAATAAGAAAGAATGAAACACTGATACATGTTACAACATGGATGAGCCTTGAAAACTTTATGGAAACTGTAAAAAGGCAGTCAAAAATGACTACATAGTGTATGATTCCTTTTGTATGAAATGTCCAGAAAGGACAAATCTGGAGAGAGAACGTGGATTGGTGGTTGTCACGGGCTGGGGTAATACGGAGTGACTGCTAGTGAGTCTGGGTTTCTTTTTAGAGTGATGAAAATGTTTAAGAAATAAAGCACAGTGATGGTTGCACGACTCTGTGAATATATTAAAAACCACTACTGTACACTTTAAATGGGTGAATTTTGTGGTATATAAAATGTATCTCAATAAAGCTGTTTAAAAAAGTAATAAAGTCCTGGTGAAATCACAGTTACTTAAAAGCATTCAGTGGCTCCCCATTATCTGCAGCCACACTTCTCTGGTTGGGGCATGTGCGCTGGTCCGCAGGATGAAATCTAAATTGCAGTTGTGTGGTGTAGAAGGCCCTTATTGTGATTTCCCTGCCTGCAGTTCCTTTCTCAATCGTTCCTGTGCTTGTAGTCGTACAACCTTCGCTCCAGCCATGCGGAACTGCTTGTGTCTGGCTCTAACTTGCTTCTCCGCCTTTTGCTATCTGCTGCCCCTTGCTCTCTTCACCCCAGCTCCTATATAATATCAAACTCTTCGTCATCCTTTAACACTTCCTTTCCATATTACATCTTCCACTGTGTCAGTTATAAGTGTTCACCTGCGAAAAATGACTCTGATTGGCTTGGGTAATAAAGTAAATATTTTGGGGACGACATACAGTGGTTCAGAGAATGATAGAATAAGTTGAAATTTCAAGCCACAGAAAAGAAAAATTCAAGGATCTAGATAGCAAGAACTAATGGAGAAACTCTTTCAAATGAGGTTCTTAGAATGAATTGGTTCTGTTTTGGGACTCTGTGAGACTCAGTTTGAGATTCAGACTCAAAGGAAGAAATTATCGGATTGCCCAACTTGGGTAACATGCCCATGTGTCAACCAGGGGCTGGTGGGGTATCTTGACAGACCGTCCCACCACGACTGCATGCAGTGGCATGAGACGATGGTTCCATACGTTTTCTCACATTTCAAAGCCTCCTTGAGGTTAGATGAGACCATGTGGCTAATTCAAACCAATGAGACACGCGAGGAAGTGACATGTCTAAGCTATCATGTGTGAGGTAAGGCAAAGAAGGGCCAGTGCAAGACCCTCCAGCTGTATCTGCCATGTGTTCCCGATGGTGTATCTAAAGGAAGTAGGACCTTGCTCCCCAAGTGCTTGTGGGTCAATGAAACCCTCTTTAGCCAGTGTAGGTCATGTAGCATGAGGAAGAAATAATGTTTTAAGGTTGTTTTTATTAACGTATCCAGACTAAAATATTTCTCAAATTAAAATTGAGGCAACGTCATAAGAAAAAAGGGGAATAAATGCTGAGCAAGCAAAACCAGCAGCTGCCCCTAAATCCAGTGAGGGCTCCTGACCGCCCTGGGGAGTTAATGCTTCCTCCTCTGCCCTCTCACGGCGCCTTGGTATATTCCTTAACCAGCACACGTTAAGTAGCTGTAATTATTTGATTCCATGCTTTTTTTCCTTTCACCAGCTGCTGAGTTGAACACTGGGAGACAATGAGCAAATATTTGTTAAATGAAAGAACGAATAAATGAGTAAAAAAGGAAGACGCGAAAGAAAGACAACTCTGGTAATCAGGTAGTCGTCTCTGTTACACAAAAGAATACCACGGTTTTCTCTTAAGTGCTTTTCCTTTTGTGTATATTCATGTTTTGTTTCAATCTTTGGTAAATAACAGATGTTCCAGCACAAAGTGGATGAGTTGCAGCCTACTGCAAACGTGGTTTTAGTCTCCTCAGCATCTTAAACATTTTGATTTAATTACCAAATTTTTCCAACTATAGGAAATTTTACCCTGGTACCTGGAACTCTAGCTTTCTTTTTGAAAAATTGGAGCAGCTTACAACCATGAGGCCCCATTTCCTTATGGAAACAATTAGCTGGATCTGAGGTGCTGTTTCTTCCCACGTACAGAGAAAGTCCTTTCCCCTTGCATGGTGTCCACCCAGCTTGCCTTGCCCCTTCCAGTCACCTGCCAGGCTCTGGTGGGCGTTTTCCTCTAGGATCGCTGTAAATTCTTTAGGAAACTAACCAGTGTTTGAAAGAGCCGCCCTGGAACACCAGCGCTCTTGAAGGCTGTGCTGCTGTGAGTTCCCCTTTTCAGTTAAGAATTGATCTCTGCCTTCACATATCATGAATAAAGTGCTAAAGTTTAAAAAATTATCTGGGTAAAGCATTTGTTATATATCATACTGTAATGGTCACTGTCTACTAAGAGTGCAGGCGATTAACTTTTACTTGGTGATTCCTTCAATCTTAGAGAAACATTTTTGATTTGGTCTTGATGTAGTTTAAATGCATTGTATGAACTTCCTTTTTTCTGAAAGAGTATAATTTGGTTCATAAATTGCAGATGGTGGAATCATGCTAAATGAATATCCTCATTGCTCAGAAAATTAATTCTTTTGACAGAATCATTCACTTAAAATGGAGTGAATCTTTAACTTTATATATTAAGAGGTTTGAATGAAGTATCAATGCCTTCATTTTCATATACTGCCTCCCTCCATAATTTCATAGTTCATTTCCCTTTTATTGAAGTTAGGGATATTTGAGTCATATTTGTAAGTTCTCATTGCCAAACATTTTTCTTTCATTCATTCTCTCTTTATTTTTTTCTTTTTCGTGTAGTGTTTCTGGTTCCCCTGCATTTGCTATCAAGTGGAAATGGTGACAATCAATGCACATAGCTTCAACAATTGACCTGAAGCTATATAGGATAGTAGTTATGAGCAGGAGCTAGAGTCAGACTGGCCAGGATTTATATCCAGTCTCCATCTTCTGCTGTGTGACCTTGGCAATCTGCTAAACTGCTCTGAATGAACCTCAGTTTCCCTATGTATGCAATGGAGATAACAATGGGTTGTTCAAAAGAATGAATATATATATATATATATATATATATATATATATATAGTTCGGTTTTTTTATTTGCTAAGGAAATGACCTTGCATATATTCAAATCTTCCCAGTCAATGCCTTCCCACCACCAATGCCCAAATGGAATCCAATTATTCTTCTATTTAAGGTCTTCCTCATTCTAAACTACTCTTCTAAATCCTCTTCCACTTCCTCCAGGCCCACTAATTTTTGTTTTTTTTTGTTTTCGCCTCTGACCACCCTATGTACCTTCCATCCTTTATCCCTCTGCTTTTGCCATTTTCCTTGACTATAATAATTTTCCTAGTCCTCATACTTATGAGAATTCCTCTTGTCCCCGGAGGTCTAGCTCAAGTAAAACACTCTCCAAGACTCCTTCTCTCAAATGCAGAAGTCGTAATTTTGGAACCGTAAGTTTGGCGCCTCTATGTCATTTATCTTTTTTACAGTTTCTGTTAATGAAAGCAAATGGGGGGCAGGGAGAGGAGTGGAGATAGAAATAGATGGCCTAAATTTAGATAAAAGAAAGCAGATAGATTTGAATTGTACAGGATCAGATTAACACGACTTAGCAGGTGCCTGGGACTGACTTATCTTCAAGCTGGTCTTGGCAGCAAATAGCAGGAGTCAAGCCTTCAGTCAGGGCGACCTTGGGGTGAGAGTGAGGTGGGGCTGGATGCAAAGGAAGTTGGTGTAAGCAGCTAAGTTGATGAACTTTCAGCAGAGAAGCTGGAGGAAAAGAGGACAACCTAGGGTCTTGCCAACTTTTAACCTTGGTTTATTGTGTAATCAACCCCTGAAGAACCCACAGGGATCAGCCAACATTTTCTGTAAAGGCCCAGAAAGTAAATATTTTCAGCCGTACCTTCCACGTTGCAACTGCTCAGTCTGTTGTTTTAGCACAAAAGCAGCCATAGACAATATGGAAACACATAGGCATGACTGTGTTCCAATAAAACTTTATTTACACATCAGGAGGGAAGTTCGATTGGGGCTGCAGTTTGTTGACTCCTTCAACTAAAATCTTCATAAACAAAATATAGACCTTTGAGGACAGAGCTGTCTCTTCCTTCTGTACCTCTAACTGCACATACAGTTCTGATATATTTTAGATATTCAATAAAGATGTATTATTCATTAAGGGTGAGGATTATTTGCGGCATAACGCGTCTCATTTATAATATATATATGTTAATCCACTCTGATGCCGGGAACGTTTTCCTCCCATGCCATATTTGTGTTCACATTTACTATTTTGGGGGTAGCAGTTTCTCTTCCTAACTATGCTCTCCGTACTACATTTTCTGAATGTTCCATTAGTTAAAAAGAATATAATTCTTTTTATTTGAGTTTCATAAAATTAATTCTTCTGCTGATTTTAATTTCTAAAATCTCTGAAAAATAAATGGACATAATTTATTAACTTTAAAAAAGGAACAAAAGACCACCAACTTAGGCACCGACTAACTCCAACTGACTGATAATTGTTGCCTGTAATTTTTTGATAACATGACATGAAGCTACTAGTCCCAGGGGTTGGAAAGCAGTAATTGACCGACGCTGTCTGTCACGGGTGGGTGAAGAAGGTGATAACATTCAGATCACATATCTGGCGTATTTAATCCAAATAGTATAAAAAAATTCTATCAACCTAAAAATATATTTTTAAATATTTATATAAAATATAATTATATATAACATAAAGTTATTATACAATAATATATTATTAGTAATTATATATTATTAATGTATGATATATTATTATAATTATATATACTATATATTAATATTTATATATTAAGTATATATTTATATCCTTAAATATATACAGATGAACAGGTATATTCTGTGAGTGTGTGTTTATGTTTGAAAGATACCAAATTATTAACGAGGGTAATCTGGATGGCTCATGATGAAAGATTTTATTTTACTTTTTGATTTTGACTTTTATGGGTTTTCCAGCTGTTCTACAATGGACGATATTGCTTTTTGGATTTCTGCTTCTGGTAGTATGGTGGACTAGATACCCAGAAAAGCCTTTATGCTACAATAGAATGCAGGATCTAGATAATGTACATCTTGTGTATTTTTAATTCATTGCTGGCCTCTCAGGGAAGTTAGGGAAATAAACTAGTTAATTAAATTATTTGATCTCGCTAGAGCCAGAGAAGTCCTAGCAGTCAGTGTCAATACCAGCACCGGGACCAGAGGCTTCACTGTGAGCCACTGCATGTTGATTGGACTAAACCTCTGATTCCTGCATTGAGCTAGAGAATTGAAAAGTGCTAATGTGGTCCTACGTTAAAACTGCAAATCCCCTCCAGAATAATAACCCCCAAATGAATGTTATTGGTATTTCTATGTGTCAAATTAGCAAAATTTTAGCTTACAGTAAAAAGAAAATTACCAAATACAAAATGAAATAAGGCATTATGAATAAGAGTCAGCACAAACAACAAAGGTTTGTCTCCACCTGAGGGGTTTTGATAGTGGAATTTTCAGACATAGAATATAAAATAGTGGTATAGTATCAGTGTTTAAATAAATTTAAATAAAAATAAAATGAAAAGCTTAAGTAAATAAAAAGTTGAATAAAAAATGAGCAGGCACAAAAAATTGTTGAGACTAACCAACCAAATAGAATTTTTAGAAATAAGAAAGGTAACTGTTGAAAATTAAACCTAATGAATGGATTGTACAATAGATTAGACACTGTTGAAGTGAGAACCAGGGAACTAAAAGACGGATCTGAAGAAATTACTCAGATATAGTAGAGTGAGATAGATGCAAAATGTGAGAGGTTAAGATGCATGGAGAACAGAACTAGAACATCTCATATACTGTCAGTGGAAATCTCAAAAAAACAGACTAAAAATAATGGTGGAGAAGAGAAAGTGTCTAAGACTTTTCTACAACTTATGAAAGATATGAGCTCACAAATAAAAAGCATAATATATAAAAAATGCAGAGATTAAAAAAAACTAGACAACTGTAGTGAAACTACAGAACACCAAAGCCAAAAGAAGAGGTCTCGAAAGGAGCTCAAGAGAAAGGATAGATCAAATGAATGCAAATTAGGCTGATAGCAGAGGTTTGGGCAGCAACGATGGAAGCAAGAAGGTGAAATATATTCCGTTCTGAGAAAAAATGACTGTTCAACTAGAATTGTGAACCCAGCAAAACTATCTCTTAAGAAAAAGAGTGTGGGGCCGGCCTGGTGGCATAGTGGTTAAGTTCTGATGCTCCACTTCCTCGGCCCTGGGTTCGCAGGTTTGGATCCTGGGCATGGACCTAGCAACGCTGTGGTGGCATTCCACATATAAAGTAGAAGATTAGCACAAATGTTAGCTCAGAGCCAATCCTCCTCAAGCAAAAAGAGGAAGATTGGCAACAGATGTCAGCTCAGGGCCAATCTATCTCACCAAAAAACCCCCCCCAAACCCCCCAAATAACCCAAACATAAATGCTTTTTTAAAAAAAGAGTGAAATAAGAACAAATTCATCTCTGGGGGAGTTTATTTAAAATTGTATTTCTTCTTTAGGTAAAACTGGTGGCTTCATTTTAGCCTGGAGCTTTCTTTGTTGGAAGTTTTTATTTACATACTCCATCTTTAAAATAGACATAAGACTTTCAATTTCTTCTTGTGTAACAACAAAATAGCTGTATTTTTCTGAGAATTTAAAAATTTCATTAAAAGTTTCAAATTTATCAGCATATATTTTTTCAAAATATTCTGTTATCTTTTGGGAGATATAGTGATGTTCCTTTTTCCATTTTTCATGTTGATTATTTGTGTCTTCTCTCTTTCTGTTTTTCAGGTTTGTCAGGGCTTTATCTGCTTTTTTAAAAAAGAAACATCTTTGGCCTGTTGATCTTTCCTATTTTCTTTTTCTTTTCATTTATGTTCATTTCTGCTCTTAGCTTTATTCTTCTTTTTCTGACTTCCTTTCAAGTTGCTGTTCTTTTTCCAATTCCTTGAGATGGGTACCCAGGATGAATTCTCTGTCTTTCTGATATTCTAACATATATTGTTTATCTCAATAGTTTTCATAGTCAGTCTCTGGACCAACAGCATTAACATCCCCCAGGAACTTGTTAAAGATGCAATTTCTTGGGTCTAATCTCAAATCTATTAAAATCAGAATTCTGGGGGATAAGGTCCAGCAATGCGGATTCTAATAAGGTTGCATTTCATAACAGTTAATTAGTAAAAAGTAGACAATTAGGTTAAAACTAGCCTAAAAACTCTAAGTACAGGTGAAACAGTTCTTTTTTCTATCAGAGAAAAATATTGCTACAGAAATATATTCTGAAATAAATTTGGTTAAGAAAACCTCAGCAATATAAATACCAAAAAGAAAACAAAACAAAACCACTCGTAACACAAAATTCCTACTGGAGTTGGGTGGCTGATCACTCTAATATTAAATATGAAGATTCATAATTCAATCATAATTTTAATCCTCTTCGTTTTCAAATGATCTTCCTCCTAAATGATAGAAAAGAAATTTTCTTGGCTGTTGCTATGTATTTCAAATTACACAAAAGAAATTTCCTCATGACAATCAGGCACCAAGTTCCTTAAGGGTAATTCTCAAAGAAGCAAGATTTTTAGCTATTTCATCAAATTATTAAAAAGATAATTTTAACTAAACATTAACAAAAGGAAAAAAGCCACCAGTAACATCATCACAAACAGATGGTTTCAAATAGTTGGAATGCTATTCTTTGCATGGTTCAGGAGCTCCTGAAATAACATGTAAATCCATAAATATAAAGAAAAACACAGGTAGACAAATCAGATATACTGTCGTGCACGGCATAACGAAGTTTCAGTCAACGACAGACTACGTATACTACAGCGGTCCCATAAGATGATAATGGAGCTGAAAAATTCCTATTGCCTCATGACATCATAGCCATCGTAACATCATAGCATAGCATGTTACTCATGTATTTGTGGTGATGCTGGCATAAACAAACCTACTGCACTGCCAGTCATATAAAGTGTGGCACCTACAATTGTGTATAGTACGTAATACTTGACAATGATAACAAATGACTGTGTTACCAGTTTATGTATTGCTATACTATTTATTGTTATTTTAGAGTGTACTCTTTCTGCTTATATAAAAGAAAGCTTACTATAAAACAGTGTGCCTTTTTGCACTGGCAGCTGCCTCATATGTCTCATGTTTGCTGCATCTCTTGATTGCATCATTTTGTCTTGTGCTTGATTTAACCTCATGTTGTTTTGTTCATCTTGGCCTCTAAGTGTACAAAATCCACTGTTAACATTGCCAGTAAGAGGCCACATCAAGTGATTGACCTGGAAATGAAATTAAAAGAGATTAAGGACTACAGAGGTGGAAAATCAGTGATCGTTATTGCTTACCAGTCATACATGTCCCATTCCACCATAGCTACGATCTTGAAGAACAAGAACAAAGTGGTGGAAGCTGTTAAAGGATCCGCTTCATTGAAAGCAATGAGACAAACAAAAATTTGAGAAATGCCCATATCAGACATGCAGAAACGTCCAATGACCTGGATTGAAGACCAGACACAGAAGCATATCCCTCTCAGCACCATGAGGACCATGGCCAAAGCAAAAAGTTTGCCTGTGATGTTGAAAGAAAAGGCTGGACCTGACTTAATGTTGAATTTACTGCTAGCCCTAAGTGTTTTAAACAATTCAAGAACCGTTATTCATTATATAATATGAAAGTAAGTGTTGAGTCTGTGAGTGCTGACGTGAAGGCAGCTGGAGAATTTTTGCTAAACTCTAGACAAACTGATGGTGGAGGAAAATCCCTTGCCAGAGCAAATATTCAATATAGATGAAACCTCCCTATTCTGGAAATGGATGTCTGAAAGGACTTTCATCCATAAGAAGGCCAAGTCAATGCCAGATTTCAAGGTTTAAGGACAAGATAACAGTCTCTCTTGGGGCAACCTTGCAGGCTACTAATTGACACCCTTTGTGATCTGACACAGTAAGAACCCAGGCCTGCAAGCATATCAGAAAGCACACACTGCCGGTGTTCTACAGGAGCAAGAAGTCACAGATGACCCAGCAACTCTTCCAAGATGTCCTCCTGAATTGCTACACCAGCAAAGTGGAGAAGTACTGTTTGGAGAATAACATGCCTCTCAAAATTTTGCTGATGGTTCATAATGCTCCCAGACATCCTCCTTTCATTGGTGATCTTCCTCCCAATGTCAAAGTGGTGTTTCTTCTTCTAAACACCAGCTCTTTGATCCAACTGATGGATCAAGGAGTTATAGCAGCTTTTAAGGCCTACTACCCGAGGAGGACTTTTGCCCAGGCTATTGATGCAACTGAGGAAGACACTGAGAAGACACGGATGCAATTCTGGCAGGATTACAACATCTATGACTCTGTCAATAACCTTGCTTGGGCTTGGGGTGATGTCACCAAGGAGTGTATGAACAGCATCTGGAAGAAGACACTCAAGAGGTTTGTCCAGACTTCAAAGGATTTCCCAAGGATAAAGAGGTTGCAAAAATCAATAAGGCTGTGGTTGAGATGGCAAACAATTTTAACACGGGTGTGGCTGAGGATGACGTTGAGGAGCTCCTAGAGGTGGTTTCTGAGGAAGTGACTAAGGAAGAGTTGTTGGAACTGGAACAGAAATGCATAGCTGAATAAGAAGCAAGAGAAAAGGAGACTTCAGGAGAAGAAAAAGAAGAACCTCCAAGAAAATTCACAGTGAAAGGTTTAGCAGAAGCTTCTTCAGACACCAGTAAGCTCCTTAAAAAGTCTGAAAACGTGGACCCCAACACCGAAAGGTTTTCATTCATAGAGAGGAATGTTCATGGTGCATTATCTGCCTACAAGCAAATCTATGATGAAAAAAGAAACAAACCCAGCAAACTGCCATGGACATATTTCTGAAAAGAGTGACACCTCCTCAAGAGCCTCAGGCAGGTCCTTCAGGAGGTATTCCAGAAGAAGGCATTGTTATCATAGGAGATGACAGCTCCGTGTGTGGTACTGCCCTGGAAGACCTTCCAATGGGACAAGATGTGAAGGTGGAAGACAGTCATATTGATGATCATGACCCTGTGTAGGTCTAAGCCAGTATGCATGTTTGTGTCAGTTTTTAACAAAAAAGTTTAAAAAGTTAAAAAAATAAACATTTTAAAAATAAAAATAGCTTACAGAATAACGATATGAAGAAAGAAAAGTATTTTTGTACAGTTGTACAATCTATTTGTGTTTTGTTTTTGTTTTTTCATTAAAGATTGGCAGCTGAGCTAACAACTGTTGCCAATCTTTTTTTCTCTTTCTGCTTTATCTCCCCAAATCCCCTTGATACATAGTTGTATATCTTAGTTGCAGGTGCTTCTGGTTGTGGCATGTGGGACACCACCTCAACGTGGCCTGACGAGTGGTGCCATGTCCCAGCTCAGGATCCGAACCAGCGAAACCCTGGGCTGCCACAGCGGAGCACGAGGACTTAACCACTCGGCCACGGGGCTGGGCCCCAATCTATTTGTGTTTTAAGCTAAGTGTTATTACAAAAAAGTCAAAAGTTAAAAAAATTAAAGAGTTTATAAAATACAAAAGTTACAGTAAACTAAGGTTAATTTATGATTGAAAAAAGAAAAACATTTTTAAATAAATGTACTCTGTTTATAAGTGAGTATCATGTTTATAAGGTCTACTGTAGGGCACAGTAATGTCCTAGCCTTCACATTCGCTCACCACTCACTCACTGACTCACCCAGAGTAACTTCCGGTCCTCCAAGGTCCATTCATGGTAAGTGCCCTGTACAGGGGTACCATTTAAGAGATCTTTTATACTGTATTTTTACCATCTCTTTTCTATGTTTAGATATACAAATACTTACAATTGTATTACAATTGCCTACAGTATTCAGTACAGTGACATGCTGTATAGGTTTGTAGCCTAGGAGCAATAGGCTAAGTACCACACAGCCTAGGTGTGTAGTAGACTATACCATCTAGCTTTGTGTAAGTGCACGCTTTGATATTCACACAACGACAAAATTGCCTAATGACACATTTCTCAGAACATATCCGCATCGATAAGTGACATGACTGTAGTACTGAACTTCACTTGTAGGTCGTGTGGAGACTGCCCTATTTTCAAAAGAAATGTCCACGACAAACAGCACATTAGGAATCACTAGATTTAACTTTCAATCTCCGTGCGGAAGATCATATACCAAAGTAGCAATACCAGTAGAAAGATAAAACATTTTGGTCATTTGAATTTTAGAGAAGAGAGAATCAGGGAGAGAAAATTATATATGAAATTCCAATGTCCCAGCAAAACCTAGAGAGTAAAACTCTGCAATTAAGTTATCATCGCTGTGTTGTTCAGGCAAAAACTACTCGATGGTTTATCAAGCTGTACCTTGATTATCAGTGATTCTTAGGATATTTTATCGGCACGCCTAAGTTCACAACTTTTGAAATTTTCACCAGGGAACCAAGTGAGTTTATACTGTCATATGGAAAAAAAATCTGATCAAGATTTTAAATATAACGAATAACATTTTAATTTTTAAGCTAAAATAAAACAAAAGAGATATCCCAAATCTTGAAATTTTTCCTAGTTGACTACAATTGTTGGAATTTGTCAATCAGTTCAGAAACAGATCTTTTTTTCCTCTATTCTTAATCAAATCTCTAAAGACTGAGTTATATTTTCCTTTTTCACTCCTTCCTTTTAAAAATCTTCCCTTAAAATAGTTCTGAGACATTGAAGGGGGATAAATAATGGAAGAATAGCAGGAAAGCGAAATTATCAGGATAGCCTAGAGAATGGTAAAAACTTTTGAATTTATGCAGAAAAGTTTAAGCTCCATAAATGCCATTTGTCACTGATTACTAAGGAGATTATTAAATTAAACTCCTATGTGCATGAATTATATAACATTTTATACCCCAACCAGTAAACCATTATAATTTCTATATACTAATACTTGACGATTTTTGTGTGTGTGTGACGACAATATTTTTTACTAGAGATTCTATGGATGTTTGTTTCAATTATTACATAGTAAGATATGAATATTTTATAAATTTTACCAGTTGGATTAATGTTGTTTTATAGTCAATGCATATTTTGAAATAAAACAAAGGAATTTATCAAATGTCCTTTTTCATTTGTGCCTTAGTTATTGAGTATGCCCAAAGTAGATCTAAGTAAAAATTTTTATCATTCTTTTTATTCACATAAATATTAGTGATGTTGTTTATAGTATACATATTGGATTTTATTTGCCAAGTTTCTGCAGAATGAAGAGGCCCCTTGAAACATAAGAATTAATACAACATGCGACCTTTACTGTCACATGCATCCATTCTATCTCAAGAACTACATGTGGGAATACAGTACAGAGACTAGTTTAAAATGCACCAAAAATATTTTCATGAATAGCATATTTTGGTTAAGAATACCAGCTGGCATAGTGAGTGTAAATCGCGTTAAATGTTCAAGTATTAGCTCTGAGAAGGACTAATAATCTTCTTCCTAAATTCTATGTCAAGGTTGACAATGGCAGAGTGTGAATAAAACAGAAAGGAAATCATGCATTTAAAAATAAAACAGAAACCAAGAGATGTGAATCTCAATGTGAGATATGAAGATAAATAAAACGTAAACAGTGACTATGGTGGCTTGAAGTGTCTTATTGATAGTCTTCCTTATTCTTTGTCTAGGTCATCAGGTAGATGAGACTATAGTCTCAAGCTGTTCATTCATTGGAGAGGTATGTGTCCACAGCGGTAAAGATGTCCCACAGCACCGATAACTCTCAGAGCCTTTAGGCCAAGGATTTTGTGCTCCAGTGGAGATATTTTTGCCAGGTACTTGTTCTCGATGCTATTACACCCTAAATGTTATTTAAAAGCCTTTGGCAGCCTGTGGAATTTATTTTTTCCAAGATGGACAACTATACTTATTACCAATATCTTATAAAATAGGACCTTGGGACTTGGGGTTTTAAAAAATTTCTTAAAATATAAAATAGTAGTATGCTACTAAACCTGCCAGGCCTATTTCTTTTTACTTGAGGCATGTTATTTGTAAGGAAATAGAGATATGTGAGATAGGGAATAAAAAAATTCATTTTTGATAGTAGAAAGATGACTAGATTTGGAATCAGAAGAACTTTCTTCTATTTTTGAGCAAGTTCTTTAAATTTTCTGTCCCTTAGATTTCTTATTTGTAAAATTAGAATAGGAATGTGAATAAATATTTGTGAAGAATGTTTCAGGAATTGTAAATTGATTCAAAAGTAAAAGTTGTTGTTGATACACTACATTAAGGCTCTCTTGGTATTCATATATTATTTTTAAAATACTATTTAAATATTTAAAAATTGATAATCATTACTATGTGACGTTATTTTGAAACTTTCCTTCTAGCTCCTCTCAAGTCTTTTCTTTCTCATCTTTGTGGATTTATTTTTGATACCAATCAATCAGAGATAGGATAATTTTTACTTGATTAATTGAATATATTTGAGTTAAAGGGAATTTAAGAGAGAAAAAAAACCTAACCAAGCCGTACATTTTCAACTTCCATAAATAGATACTTTAAAAGCAGCTTAATCTATATTTACTCAAATTTTTTTGAGGGCTGAGCATTGTTGAGAATGCTAAACACACAGTGATGAATATCATATGGCCCCTACCCTTGTGGATCTCACAGTCTAATAGAGGAGGCAGACATATAATCATAATAACCACAAAAATTATGATAGAAACGCAATCTAAGGCAGAAAGATGTACTTTTTATTTAGTCTAATGGGCGGTAGGTAAAGAAAGCTTGGCTTATTTATTTGCTTTCTCTACACAAAGCATTATCTTGCTATATGCCCATTCCACGCCAGGTTCACTTCTGCATAAATTTGTGCAGGAGCAGATGGAAAAATTAGGATGACAGTGGACTTGTAGAAGGGGTTTTGTGTTAGGCCTTAACTAACATGCAAGCAACCTTACCTGCCCATTTTTCAATGGTTATATTTTATATGAACTAACTGTATGCAATTTATCCATACTTCCCTGAATGTTCAGAATTTGCAAGGAGTGAAAGAATTGAATCACTCTTTACCACAGGACATATAGTAAGATCTTCTATTTTGGATTGATTAGGACATGAAAGTTATGTATTCCTTCATTATTTTAAAAATGTTTTTGGCTAATAAAGTTTATTCTAGGTGAAAGAAAATAAATAGCTTAGAAGAGTTGGTATTTTATCCCAATTTTGTTTTACTGAAAATTGGTAAGATAGTATTGGTCTTGTGGGCATTATTTTGTGTTGCTCTTTGTATATTAAGTGAAAATATTCTATCACCTATTTTGGTACATATGTGAGCAAAAATAGGTTCTGATAAATACATCTTAGTTCACTGCAAATATAAACAATGGAAAACAGCATGTACAAAGATTAAACAATATCCAACGTAAGCAAAAATTACTCTTTATTTCTTATCATGTTATGACATAAGGAGAGAAAAAAAGGTTATGATTTAAAAATCTGTCAGCTATCATGTAATTTAATATGTAGTGACATGTACTGCTAAAAGGTATATATTAACATTAAAGACCCAAACTCCAATGATTAATATTATAGTGATGACAGAATGAGAGTGCCTAATTTTAATCCACTGTTTATCTATGTGGGGTAATTTATAGATCACTCGACATGTTTTAATAGTAGACATAGAAAGATATCCTCTAATACCCACTTGCTTTCAAGATCTGACATTTGCAATTACAAATACAAAGAAATACCAGGGGCTGCCTTCATTGGATATGTATACAAATAGCTAGTCATCCCATACACAGTTAATAAAAAAGTGATCTATTAATAACAAAACTGCTCCAAAGACCCAGGGTCTCTTAATATTCTAGCTGAATACCAAGAGGTTGACTTAAAACGAGGGCAGAAACACAAAGAGTGGACAACACATTGATTTGCCTGCCAAATATAATTTTACCATCATAAATCTCAGGCTGACAACTGCACAAAGCTTTCTTCACCCAAACACTGCCAAGTAAGGGCGTTTATTCACTGATTGGCTGATAGTCGCCATGACAACTGATGCCACAATTAGACAAGTACAATCCCACTTTCAAACATGCACACAATTCATTAATTCAGCAGGACTTTGTTGACGATACATTATGAGGAAAATATTTAATACTATTCAGGGACTGACATATTTGTCTCTTATCTAGGGTACAATAAATTATAAGAAGTGATGAAAACAACCATTTAATTAGACTAAAATAAGTTTGACAAGCAACTCTGAATTTAAGTGTTTTTAATCATTTTGTAGGTATCTCATTCTGTAAACTGAATGACTACTGAGTTAACCATCAAGTTATTTTCCTATGGGCTCTTTTAAAAAAGAAAGGTTGGAAAGAATGTGAGTCTAGTTTTCTACATACTAAATAAGATAACAACAAAATATTTCTTTGGCACTTGAGAGGAAATAATTTTACTCAATGTTGAGTGATTATTGAATTTAACAGATATTCATCTATAGAGACTCCAATGAAAATTGCAAAAGGAGTCATTTCCTCAACCTTTGTCTACGTAGAAACCATATTTACCAGAGATGTTTCCTAAGACAGACTGACCATGTAGCTTCAGAATCTAAGTAGTAATAAGCGTAGTCTAATGAGATGTCTAATATAAAGAAAAATTGTGTTTATCAACTTTTACTTAATTTTAACTCAGGCGGTCTTATCAACCAAGCAACTGGAATGAAATGCTGACATTTCTAAATTCATTTCCCCATATTGTGATCTAAAGGGTGTGTGGAAATGTGTTTATGTGTTTCTGTTTATTTACGTTTGTAGAAAGATACAGTGAAAGGTCTGGAAGGTTAGACCCCAAATTGTTAATACTGCTTACTTCAGACGTGTGGGTTAGGGGAGGGCAGGGAAATAATTTTCCTTTGTATTATCTTTACTAATTGATTTAATTACAGTAAGGTTTAATTTTTGACTTTCAGTACAAAATCCGCTAAAGTATTGAAGAAATGGCTGTGATATTAGAAACCAGGAACCACAGTATTATATTTAATATGATCTCATTTTATTATATATGCACCATATATATCAGTGGGGGTGTGTGTGTGTGTAAAACAGAAAAAAAGACTAGAACAATATACGCTAAATATTTAGCATTGATTATGTCTGGATAGTGGGATTGTTTTTTACTTTCTTGTTTTTACTTATTTTTATTGTTTACAATGAGAATGATTGTATACTTTTATTAAGAACAGTTATTATGTTATAATCAAGAAAAATATGTGAATGAAACATTTGTTTCTTCCCTTCTTTGGGTAACCCTCACCATCAGGAACCAAAGGAGATGCAAAAAGGAAAGAGTTCCTGTCTTCAAGATTTTACAATTCAATGGAGAAACACAATGTAAGTATGAAAAATTATAACACGTAGTATGAAGAATACAGATGATAATGGTATAGCAGTGCAGAATAACCATCATCTCTGTTTTAAAGATATGCATTTGCCATATTAATACTACCATTTTTGGTAAAGTCTAAAGACTAAATTGTTTGATCCGTGTATAATCTGAAGATGTGTTTTTCAAATAAATACCAAAATTGAATTTGTTTAGTCAATAAAAGAAGAAAAGTTACTTCAAAACCACTTAGAAGTAGGACAACAATTTAAAAAAGAATTTAAACCATTCCTTAAAAAAAATAAGACTGTTTAAATGGGCCAAGTTTAGAAACATCCAAACACAAAATATTTTATCTTATTCTTTGACTCTGGGTTTAATCCAGAAGCTCATTAAAAAAAAAAGGCTCAGCCTTTAATGAGGTTGCATAAATTAACACCCATATTTACTACCACTTTAACACGCTTTTTTCCTAAGAATATCTCATATCAATTCCCCAGTAGCTAGAGGGCTCCCATCATACTGTAAATCATTTCTGTTGCTTTATAGTGTGCACAGAAATGTTTTTTATATTTGCTTGCCTAATTTGTCTTCTACCTAATAATAAGCCTTATATTTAATTAGGATTTACTGGAAAACTAGTCCATATGAAAATAAATGGTTATGAAGCTAAAACCTAAATTTTATGTCTTCTGCACTGACACCTTCGTTATCTACAGGCTACTGGTGATGTGTCTGAAATCAAGGGCTTACGGCGTCTAAGACAGATATGTTGTCTTTTATCTAACAAGGCATCTATATTCCTTTGAGAAAATTCCTGTCTTAGCCTTGATTCTCCCTAGAAAGCAGGACCTGAAACAAGTCTAACACGAGTGATCTCAGGAAACAGGAGTGGGAGAAGGGGGAGAGAAACACAGAAGAAGGGACAGGCAATCAGGGTATGCTCTTGAGTTAGTCACCACAGAGGGCAGCTGGTGCTTAATCCCACTGGTATTGTCTGGGGAGCCGTGGAGAATGCATCTCAGAAGGTGTGCCTGAGGAACTGAAGAGAAAACCATTTATCCACTGGCTCCCATATCCCATTGGTCAAGAGTTGCTCTATAAGGGTCAACTGCATGGTGATAGATGAAAACTAGACTTTTGGTAGTGAGCACACTGTAATATATACAGAAGTCGATTGATAACGTTGAATACCTGAAACTTATATAATGTTATAAATCAATGTTACCTCAATAAAAAAAAAAAAGAAGAGTTGCCCCAGGGGATGTTAACTCTCTTGCACTTCCAGGTTTTGCAGCAGGAATTATCCTGCAGCTGTCTCATGCCTAGGCATCATAGAAGCCCTGCAGCAGAAGGAGGGGGACCGGTTAAGGTAATCTGGTGGCAGGTCATGAGTACATGAAACTAGTTACTTCAGCCATGGCTGTAGCAAAAGGTAAGTTAAGAAAATGTGAAGTGGGGACAAGGAGAGGCAAAGTCAATTCTAGAACCATGCCTTTGTCAAATCTGGCCAATGGGATGCACATCTGATCCAGGCTCAGTCAGTTTTAGAGCTCTGTCCTACCCAAACTGGTATATGAACGCTGGGATAAAGAAGCTCTCTTTCCATTTGGATTATGAAGGTGAGAAAATGTGAATGTGGGACTTCTAATGCCCTTCTCATATGCCTTAGGAAGAATCCTAGTGTTGTGATGCAGCCAAGCAAAGACAGAGGCAAGCAAAATCCTGAAGTCTTGATGACTGCAGCCGTGCCTTTGATATTCTGAGCTGCCCAGGATCCTTCCTAGCTATGAGAGTCAACAAATTCCAGCTTCAATTTGTTGTTTATTTAAGCTAGTTTGAGTTGGTTTTTAGACACTTTCAACAGAGCAGTCACCAGTTCATCATCTGGTATAGGGAATATGTCCTACAATGGCGGATGGACTTGCTTCTCTCTCTCTCTCTCTCCCCCACATTGCAGAGCTACCAATTTCTTTCTAGCCTTTCCTTTTTGGTTATATATATGCATATAGTTCAAAAAGTAAATGATTTCTATAAGTTTTATTATTAAAAAAAGCTTCCATGCACACTTACATCAGTTTTTCAGTCTCCCCGAGGCAACCTTCAGCTCTTCTAGCTATTTCTTATTTTATTTGCCTCGAAGTTTCCAAAAAATATGTACATAATTTTCCTTCTTGATCTATCATTTCACTCCAGCTCTTAGTTATTTTTGATAAATCTAGTTTTTGATCTTTTGTTGTGACCTGATTCTTTTTTTCTTTTCCTTAATCTCTGGAAGTTTCTAGGGTCCTCTTTTCGTTTCTAGGGTTCTGAGACTTCGTGGTGATGTATTTTGGTGTGGTTCTATTTCACCCATTGTGCTGAACACTTAGTATGCTTTTTAAATTTGGAATCTCACACTCTTTATTTCTGCAAAGGCCATTTGGGTGTTGAACTTCCTGGAAACATCCTCTAGTTGTCTTTTCCTCCCCATTTTCCAGCTCTATGACTTTTTACACCAAGTTCAAAGAAATCACCTCAATTTCTGAGGGATTGTCTCAATTCTATAACCAGTCAAAGGAGTTATTTTTATTTTAATTTCTAAGACCTTAATTTTTCTCCTCTAAATTTCTCTTCTTGTTTTATGGATTTAATATTTTTAAGCAAGTTTTCATATTCCTGCTCCCAACAATTTGCTTCTTCCTATTTGTCTGTTTAGGCTGGTGCCCTTCATGTTGGAGGCTTTGCAAAGATATCTGGCAAGCTTTGCCTGTCTGCTGATATTTTAAGGATGAGAGACTAAAAACCTGATTGCAAGCTCTGTGTACATGAGCAGTCACTACGGACAGTGTCTCACTGTGGGGTGAGATAGCTAGGCTGGTTCACTGGGAAAACCCTGACGTCAGTGTCTTAGGGTTTTGCTCTTGGGCTAGTCAAATTCCCTAGAGAACAATCTTCTATCTCCAGCCTGTAAGGTGTACAACTCGCCAACCACTTTCTGCTGCCCAAGTGGAGGAAGAGGGCTTGGGTGGCAGTTAGTCTCAACATTCATGGCTGTGTAGACCCTTATTTAATTTCTATATTTTCAGTGAAGAATACCACCTTCACCTGGTGCCGAATCCCATTGTTTTAACATCTTCTTTTTGGGTAATCCCAAATTTTATATAGTTTTAGACATTAGTAGCAGTAGCTGCCGCTGGCTGCAAAAATGAAATGGGTCTCTTTTTCCTACTGCTAGGGAATAGGCACAGGAGATTTTATCCAATCAGAGGTTCTCCTCTTGAACGTTGAGTTCTGATCTAGTGGTGCAGGATGTGGAGATGCCTGGGGTCATATTTATGAATGGTGTTGGACAGGTCTAATTTGTTCTTTGGTGTGATCATTTTCTGTGGTCTTGCTGTAGGGCCGTTTAGAGCGCTACAAATCTATGCCTGCATTCCAAGAATGGTCCTCCAGGCTTCCATTAATTTTTGTGAGTCCCTTAGAGCCTGCTAATAAATTCTATTTTTGCCTAAGATTACTAGCGTCAGTTTCTGTTGCTTGCAGCCAGGAATCCTAACTGCCACAATTGCTACATCTCAAATTGCATGGTGCCTAATGATAGCGTATAGAATGCCTATGTTCCACATGGTTATTATATCATTTATATGTGGTCACATTTCACTAAAATACATGTAAAATTGGTTTAAAAATTACACCGTGCCTAAACAAATTTTGTAACCAATAAAAACTGATGGAATTAATTAAAAATAAAATCTCAGAGATTTCATTTTCAGAAATTTGTGTGATTTCTCTTCAATGGGAAGATCTGCATAAAGGGTTTCAAATCCAAAATTTCTTGGAAGCTTACATAATCAAAATGGAGTAGTTGCTCACTACAGACATTTTTATTCTTTTTTCCCCCTTAGATTGACAACTTAGAAGAAGTAGTTACCTTTTTGCAATTAGCAAACGCTTTCATGCAATGATAAATGAGAAACAAAACCTTCACTGTGATGTACACTCAACACTCTACTTGCTTGGCTTCTGTTATCTTGAAAAATATTGCCAGTCCTCTGTATACCTTCCAAATACTTCTTTTTGTCACCTTATGTTTAAGCCCATACGCGCTTAAGTTTAACACTTTCTGAGGCAACAGTCAGAAAAACAGTCTTCCAGCTGATCTTTTTTTTTTCTGTTGCTAAACATTTATTCTGGTTCAAAATTGGAGTGTTTTAGACACCATGTAAAAATGACACCAACCTTTTTCTTGATGTCTTGTACTCTGTTTTAGCAAGCAAATGAAGGGCATTAAACAGTAATCAGTACTTTATATTCTTGCCTTTTGCCTTATTTGGACGTTACTTTGCACAAAGTGTAGTCTTTATTGAAACCCTCTGATTCACTAGCAAAAAATTAGAACAAACCAAAAATACTTCTTCTGCTAGCTTAGCGTAGTGTCTGCTTTTCTCTAAGCCTCACCATCTCAATTTTAAACAGAGAATTTTTCCTGATCTTTCCTACCTCGAAAGATTGTTGTAAGACTCAAATGAGGTAATTGCACTCATGTGACAACACTTCATAAATTGAAACGCATTGTTAAAAATTAAGGCTGATGTTCAAATAGTCATAGACAGCACTGTCTGTGTAAGGCCACCCTTGCCTGTAGCAGTTCAGCAATTGCCACAAAAGCAAATGCTTACATGGAAAAATATTCATCCTTACCAGGAATAAAAGAAATGTGCTTTCAAACAACAAAGAGAAACCATTTTTACTCATTAAAAGAAATATTTAGAAAATAAGATTACCCAGTGCCAATGAGACCAGATTGAAATTGAGACTTATTCGATGTAAGTAAGATGGTAATAATACTTTTGTCAAACAATTTGGCAATCTGTCTGTTGAGTCTTGAACACTTCATACCTTTTACTCACATATTTAATTAACCCAGAATCACTACAAATGCTTTGCAATGCGGTTATTTACAAAAGGAAAAAATGAAAATAAACTAAATGACCAACAATGGGAGAGTAGTTCAGCAAATTTTCTTATGTTGACACAATGGACAGCCACACAATGACATCATGAAATTATGCTTCAGAAATTTTCAACAAGCTAGAGAAAATAGCTCGGATATATATTATTGGCTGTGTTATAAATTATGCATGTGTGTGTATGTTATAAATTAACTGACAAGAGGATATAATATTTATATATGAATAATTTCAAAGATGTTAAATGTGTCAAAAAAAACCCCCTCCCCTAGAGCTAACACACATAAAAGTATTAACAGAGGTTGTCTCTGGATGTTGGCATTATGGGAGCTTTATTTTATATTCCTGTATATTTTTTAGATTTTCTATATCAAGCATGTATTTTTCTTGTAATCAGAAATTTAGAAATAGTCATTAGGATCATGATATATAATATTGCTTCATGTCTTAAATCTTTGGCTTACTTAAGCAATGATAGTTTAAGGACCTTTTGAAATATAGATGCAGCCAATTGTCTTCCACACTATTGGCTCTATTCCTGACTGTCCATTACTCAACACACTCCAAGAGCAGACAGAATTTTCATGCTGGTATTAGGCGTTGTGACAGTCCAAGGAATCTTGCTTTCAGGGAAGTCTTGGGAAATGCTGTACTTCTTCAAAAGTCAGTCTGGAAAAGTTCCTAGTTTATACATCTTTGCATCTAATTTATATTGCAAAGGACATAATCTAACAGCAAGCTGCCCAGAAAGCTCTCTGCTTTCACGCTTCCCCATGGGAAGAGGTCTACCTAAGAGACATGGGTGTTTTTAAAAGATAACACCATTATGGTTCAGTCCCTTAGCGTAAGTTGTCCATTTCAGTCCTACCATATCATTCCTCAGGGGAACAACACTTGCTGGCTACTACAACTGACATGACATCTCAGGCACAGGAGAGAGAGAGGGAGAGAGAGAAAGAGAGAGATGGCACAGAAAGAGCCTTTTATCTAGTTGTGACATATGTAAACTAGTACTCTGGAATAATTCTTCATAATATTCATTGTTTGATAGTCACACAATTTCACTAAACTCAGTGCTGTGTATTTTGTTTTTCTATTTTAGGCTTGAAGCAGAATAGGAATGCATCTGAATGTCTTCCAGAAATATAATTACATTTAAATTATTTTACTGTCTATTTTGTAGAATATACACATTCAAAAAATAGTGATACATTGGTCATACTAAGAATCTCTCCAAGAAATCTAAGTGGTAAAACAATGATGAGAAGTCTATTAAGAAGAATTGCAATTTCCTGCTTAGCGTTGCTAATCAATATCTACCCTATCCAAATCATAATACTGGAAAATGGGCCACATCAGTAAATGGAACGCTAGATCTCTTCCTGTTCTTGAGGCTCACTCGAACATTTCCGCAATGTTCTTTGCCAATGAAGGAAGTGGTGGAGATAAAACTCTAGCGGAGAAACAACTAAAGTGGTCAGGTTGGATTACAGGGTGCAGAGGAAACACTGACAGACCACTAGAAATGAGGTTTAAAGAAGAACTCCAAACATGAAACTCCAGTTGGATCTATGACTATCAAACAAGATGCACATTACAGGAAGGAATAATAAAAATAACTAGGGCCAATTAAATGGAACTGATAATTCATCTATTGTAGCTTTAAGGAATTGGGAGAATTGAAAAAGTTTGGTATCATATATCTAAATGTTGGCAGGAGTGAAAACTATATGGTAGAGGTGGTAGACAGTGAGAAATTTTGTAATTTTCTGAGTGAACTTGGAATGCAACAAAAAGACCTTTCTGTGTTATTGCAATAAGTTTTGTTCCAAATGTTTGAAGTGGGAATTACAAACCCCAGATCCAATGGAGGCCGGGTGGGGATGTAAACAAGAGATGCAGGCCGTATATATGAGAATAGGGAACTGTGGAGAAGATGGTGGACTGGAAGGGGGATGCAACCTTCAACTGGAGGGCCAGTTAGTCCTTGGCTGGAAATTCTTGCCATGTAAAGGCATCATCCTGATCTGATTTTTTTTTTTTTTTGAGGAAGATTAGCCCTGAGCTAACTACTGCCAATCCTCCTGTTTTTTGCTGAAGAAGACTGGCCCTAAGCTAACATCCATGCCCATCTTCCTCTACTTTATATGTGGGATGCCTACCACAGCATGGCATTTTGCCAAGCGGTGCCATGTCTGCACCCGGGATCAGAACTGGCAAACCCCAGGCCGCCGAGAAGTGGAACATGTAAGCTTAAGCGCTGCGCCACTGGGCCAGTCACCTGATCTGATTTTTAAGAGAAGTTGAAAAGCAGGAATGTATGTGAAATTTCTTGATATTTAAAACAGTAGGTTGTGGACCACAGTTATGACTTAAAGACGGAAAAGGCATTTCTGAATAACATTTTTTAAAAATGAGATAACTTTTATGGAAGAGGGTCTATCTATATTGTTGAATGAAAAAAGCCAGTTGGAATTCAAAATATATTGAATGGTCTCATCTTGCAAAAAACTGACATGCACTTATGGGAAAAAATTATTTATAGAGGTTTTGGAGTGCGTTATACCTATATAGATGTATGCTGTTTGCTTTTTCCCAACACATGTCACTTGTGATTACCACATTTCATTGATTCTAAGATACATTTTTTCTACATTTCTCAAAATTGAGATTAGTCTTACAATTACAATTCACAAGAGTACATAAAATTGTGGTGTGTTATACAATGAATTCATCTTAGATTCAATGAAATATGATTTTTAAGAAGTTAAAAATAAAAAACTTAAAAAGAAAATTCATTGAATTCCACTTCTTTGACATCTGATGCTTGAGGAAAATATTCGGGTACTTACGTTTCTTAGAATGTATCTATTTATTTAAAAAACATAAACATATTCAGACAGAAACTGAAAACTCAGTTACCTTCTTTGTTAAGTACTCATGATGCCCCATTTCTCTATATTGGAAAGCACCTGAGTTATTTCACTTTTCGTTTTAATGTTTATCGTGTCAAGCATCAAAACTCAAAATCTTCAAGGAACTCACACAGTGTCAGGAGCAGATTTTGGTGTATGTAAAAATTCTTGCTTCTAAGGAAGTTATAGCCCAAAGTGTTAAAGACTCTAATTGTCAGAACCTCTAATTGCCCCAGAAAGCAAAAAGATCTTTATTGCAGGTTTCAGATCGGAGGTGTAATGTGCTCCATATGGCTAACAGCATTACAGAGCTGGGCAGTTCTTCTCAGCACCAGCTGAAGCATCCACAGGTTTAGGGTCTGTCATATTGTTAGATGAAATGATGAATAATTCCTAGGAAATACTTAATGAATAATTTCTTTCCCCCCTCATATGTGCCATTATGGGCTAGACCCTAAAGAAATTTCTAATAAAAGTATATTACATTCTCTTTTCTTCATTAGTAACTACAATATGTATGTCACTGATGTCAGGGGAGTTCAGTATAAATTTGCAATCAGGTATCTTGGGCAAGGTATCACAACAGCCAATATTAAAACACAACACACACAGATCTACTGATGTGATGTATTTTTTTATGCTATAGACCATGAAATGATAGAATCTCCCATAGTTCTGACATGTTATTTCTCCTCCTAAATCATTATAATCACCAGACCCATCTCATGCCTCAATCTCTAAATGATAATGGAAGCAGAATCACCATATAATCAAGGAAGCTCTCAAGATTCATTTTCAGAAAAATATGATGCTCACCCTCACTAAGTAGAATTCTTCATTAATTAATAGTGTCATTGATGGCATTATGTTACCCACCACCAAGTTTCTGAAAATCTTACTTTATAGCACCATAAAAATCAGAATCTGTGGAAAGTATTATATTAATAGTTATATTATAGGCAAAGAGGAACAATGGTCTGAAGAGACCCTTTAAAAATGTCTCAGTCCTCCTTGTTTTCAGGAAATAGTTCTTTCTCCCGTGAACTAAGTATATGGATTGAATTTTGCCCTCCAGACCTGACCTTCACCAAATGTTGCCGTGGACGGGCTGATGGGAGGGACACATAGTCTAGACTCCACAAGAGGTTTATTATATGAACTTCGTCTTCCCTGTCCTCTGCATTCCCAACATGGCTATTTTAGTCTAGGTTCTTATTGGCTCACTCCCTGATTGTGGCTTGGATATCAGTGAAGCAATCTCATAGGATGCTTCTAGATTAATTACAGAGCAAGGATGAGACTCAAATGTCTAGAAGAGTGGTGGCTGGCCATAGTAGATATATAATAAATATGTATTAAATTAGTGCATTTGTAAACACAATACATGCTCATGTGAGAGAAAAAGACAGAAAAGAGAGTAAATGTCTCATTGACTGTCACTCCACCCCATGGTCTCTTCCTCCTTTATAGGCACTACTTCAATCATGTGTACAGTTGTGACTCTGTCCCATGTATACATCCACATGTGAATATAGGTACACATCATTCTACAACCTGTTTTCATCTTCAAAACCAATGTGACATCTTTCTAAGTCAATGGACAGAGAACTGCTTTATTAGCTTCAATGGTTATATATTATTCTACATTATTTATCTGATCCTCTAATGATGGTCATAAAAATTGATTCCAATGATGCACTACTGTAAACAATGCTCTATTGAACAACTTGTACATTACAAAGTATTTGAGCTTTTGTTGAGAGATGAATTTATTCTCATTTCCATTCCATCTTCATCGGACCTCCTTTCCTTTCTAAGTATATAAATTCCATACAACTTTGATGAAGTTTTCTCCTGATTGCTTAGAGACAGTCACTTGCAGTGGGAAAGAGTTTTGCTCTTGGAATTACACCCCTGCATATGATTGAATCCCAGATCTGCTACCTACTACTACCTGTGTGGCCAAACCTCCTTGAGACTTGACACCCCAAACCTCAAGTTGTATGAAGATTAGAGAATGAAATGCATGTGAAGCATTTAGTACGGTGCCTGATACGTAGAAATTATCTATATTGAAGAGGTTGACATTGTTGATATAACTTCTGTTACAAAATGACTTGTTAGGTGACCTGATAATACCACCAGAGAGCAGTAGTCTTCGTTGTTAGCGCCAGTGGAGTGGATTCCGATTCCTAGTGACCCTGTGTCCAGGAAAGCAGAACCATGCCCCGTCTTTTTGTGCCATCATCTCACCTTCCAGTGCTGTATCAGACAATGCTCACTGCTATCCAGAGGGTTTTCTGGAAGCTTTGCTCAAACCTGTCCACCACGGGTGACTCTGCTGGTATAGAGCAGTAGTGTAGAATAAAGTAATTCCTTCATCAAACAGGAATTAACCTTGCCTGACAGCCAATAGTACCAAAGGATAATATACAACCAGCTGAATCCACATGACAATATCCCATGCTAGGAGACTGTAATCATTATTTTTATAAAAAGAGTACATTTTTAGATGCATAATTTTCCTCCTATTTACTTTTACCCTAATTTACAGTCAGGAAACTAAGGGTCATTGAGGATTTGAATTTATGCCTGTCTGACTTTGAAGCCACTGCTCTCAATTCTACTTTCCCAAGTTAAAAAAGAAGAACATCTTACATGAAAATGTGAAAAAAATTGCAAATATTATATTCACAAAAAGCAAAATTATTGTTTTTCAACAATTTTATTGAAATATAATTCACACAATTCACTCATTTGATTATTATGTTGTAAACAAAATTTCCTGTTGAATAGGGAGGTAACTTCATAGTAATACTCATTCTTTAATACATACTTCTTTTCTCTCCACCATTGATTTTACTGAGATCATAATGGTTTATAACATTGTGTAATTTCAGGTGTACATTATTATTTATCAATTTCTGAATACACTTCATCATGCTCACTTCCAGTAGTCTACATTTTATCCAACACCATACATACGTGCCCCTTTATCCCTTTTGCCCATACCCCAACCCACTTCCCCTCTGGTAACCACTAGTCTGTTCTATTTCTCCATGTATTTCTTATCTTCCATATATGCATGAAATCATGCAGTGTTTGTCTTTCTCTGTCTGACTTATTTCACTTAACATCATACCCTCAAGGTCCATCCATGTTGTTGCAAATGGGATGATTTTGTCTTTTTTTTTTACAGCTGAATACTGTTCCATTGTATATATATACACCACATCTTCTTTACCCATTCATCTGTAGAAGGGTACTTGGGTCGCTTCCATGTTTTGGCTATTGTGAATAATGCTGCAATGAACGTAGCGGGGCACAAATCTCTTTGGATCATCGACTTCAAGTTCTTTGGATAAATACCCAGTAGAGGGATAGCTGGATCGTATGGTATTTCTATTTTTAATTTTTTGAGAAATCTCCATAGTGTGTTCCATAGCGGCCGCGCTAGTTTGCATTTCCATCAGCAGTGTATAGGGTTCCCTTTTCTCCACATCCTCTCTAACATTTGTTGGTTTTTGTGTTGGTAATTATAGCCATTCTGACAGCTGTAAGGTGATATCTCATTGTAATTCTGATTCACATTTCCCTAATAATTAGTGATGTTGAACATTGTTTCATGTGCCTGTTGGCCATCTGTATATCTTCTTTGGAAAAATGTCTGTTCACATCCTCTGCCCATTTTTTGATCAGCTCGTTTGTTTTTGTGTTGTTGGGTTGTGTGAGTTCTTTATATATTTTGGAGATCAACCCCTTGTCTGATAAATAATTTGCAAATATTTTCTCCCAGTTGGTGGGTTATCTTTTTCTTTTGCTCATGGTATCCTTTGATTTGCAGAAGCTTTTTAGTTTGATGTAGTCCTGTTTGTTAACTTTTTCTTTTGTTTCCCTTGCCCAAGTAGACATGGTATTCAAAAAGATGCTGCTAAGACCAACGTCAGAGTGTACTGCCTGTATTTTCTTCTAGGAGTTTTATGGTTTCAGGTCTTTTTGATAGCTTACTATGTGACAAGTTCTGTTCTGGGCCCTGGGGATAAGGCTTAATGCTATAAATCAGGGCTTTTCAACCTCAGCACTATTGACTTTTTAGGCTGGAGAATTCTTTGTTGTGGGGGCTTCCCTGTGCATTGCAGGATGTCAAGTAACATTTCTGGTCTCTACCAATTAGCTACCAGTAGTCCTTTCTTTCCTAGTTGTGACAACCAATGTCTCCAGACATTTCCTAATGTCCCCTGACATTTGCTCCCCTGAGGAGCAAAATCATCCCTGTTGAGAACCGCTGCTCTAAACCATATAGTTAAGCTCTGTACAGGCTCAGGGAGGGTTGGTTACGATCATACTTTCCACACCTTGTTTTGATACAAACTTACATATGTATGTTTACTTAACGTATATCCTTGTATCCACTATAGCAAGGTATCATTGTTGACTCAAATGGTATTCAGATTTTATAGTCAGTTCTTTATCAAGTGATTCAAATTATTGCTTTACTGCACAACCCAAAGTATATGTCTTAGGAAATATATTCAAAGCCCGTGATAATCTCAGAAGGGAGAAAAAGTAAATTCCTTAATTTGTTTAGTTTGTAAGTTTATCAACTTACATTTTAAATATTTGTATCAGAATGTGTCTGTAGAGCTTCCCTACTCAGCATTCATGTGAAAGAAACAACAAACAACTCAATAATTCAAAAAATAAAAGCTACTTCGTCGGTATGGATTTTCTTGTCCATATGTTGGATGGCACTGATTGATGCCTGCCTGCTGGCACTGTTTAGACAGCTCAGAATTTAAGGCCATTCTGTGGCCTCTGCCATGTCACTCCTAGTTCTAAATTCCTGAATGGACGCCATTTCACTTACATGGTTGTGCCATCTGTCTTCAGAATGCTCTACTTTCTTTATTGGCTACAATTCATGCTCATCATTCTCTTGTGACTATAGTCAAAGGAGCAGAATGTGGCCAGAAATGGTCGCTACATCCCTCTTTAACTCAACAGAGAATGATAAAAGCCAAGAAGGTAAACTCTCTTTAAAGTGTGGCAAAGGAAAACTACATTAGTAATTATTGGCTAGTTGGAAATGTCCCTGGTGGTATTTTACACAACTGTTTGAGCACTTGGATTATCGCACACCCAATGCGCAGAATTCCCACTTGACATACTTGATAATAATTCCTATCTGGAATTTACACAAGAACTATAATGAGACATCATTACCTAACAGCTACTTTCTGAAACAATTGCATTAGCAAGGTGTAAATCAATAAATGGTGATTAATGAGGTTACATTCCATTTGTGTTAATTCCGTGGTGCTCAATAAAATAAACTTTCATTGCTTAGACTAGCTAGAATAGAAACAAAGCCACAAAAATATTTCTTTTTATTGTTTTACTAACATTCTCTTTTGTGATTTGTCTAGTTGTCTGTGTTTTCTTTCTTTTTTTTGCTGTAGCCACTCAAAGAGGAAAAGAATAATGATTATTAAAAGGTAGGAATGTGCAATATTGAGATCTTGACATGGTCCTTCATTGCAATCAAATAGGCAAAGGTATAATAATGAGAATGCCAGGCTTCGTTGAGTACTTGCTATGTGCCAGGCACTGTGCAAAGAGCCTTACATGGATTATATATTTTAATTATCACAATAGCTATGTGAAAATATGTGAAAGGCACTCAACTACATTAGTCATTTGAGAAAAGAAAATTAAAATGCCAAGGCAATATCCAATCACTCAGAATGGCTAAACAAAAACATAATGATTTCCATTGTCGTTGTTGGTCATAACGTGAAACAACTAGAACTCCCATATGCTGTTAGTAGGAAAATAAATTGGTATAACCACACTGGAAAGTTGTTTGGCAGATCTACAAAAGTTGAATATACACAAGTTCTATGATCTCGCAGTTCCATTTCTAAGTATATGCCCAATGGAAATGTGTACATATGTTTACTAAAGACACATACAAGAATATCTATGGCAGAATATTCAAAGTAGCCCAAAACCAGAAAGTAAACAACTGCCTATCAATAGAATAGGTAATAAATTGTGGTATATTCACAAAAAGGAATACTATGCAACAATGAGTAAACCATAGCTACCCGCAACAGCAAGGATTATTTTCTGAAAAATAATATTGAGGGAAAGAAGCCAGACACAAAAGAATCCACACTGTATGATTTTATATACCTAAAGTAAAAAGTAGACAAAACTGATCTGTGATGCTAGAAGTTGTGAGAGGGGTGAACCTTAGTAAGAGTATATTGACCGAAAGAGGATGGGAGGAGGTGAGATTCTGTTTCTTAATCTGGGAGCTGGGTACATGAGCATGTTCACTTTGTGAAAAACTCATTGAGCTCTGTACTTATGATCTGTGCACTTTTCTATATGTGTAATACTTCAATAAAACAGTTTACTAAGACATTTTGAGGGATCGGGGACCATTATATTCCCCCATTTTATAGAAGCAGATACTGAGGGTTGACGAAGTTAAGTAACTTGACTTAGGTCACGAAGGGAGAATTTGAATCTAGGCTGTTTAACTGCAAATCACTTGCTCTTAATTGCCGCTCTGGACGCTAGACGAGAGGTTTAATTTTCTCCTCACTTCAATGCTTGTCACTTGCCTCTGATTATCCAGAGTTGATGGGATGGGGAGAATTAAGTAGGTTCACTAGGGACTCCTCATGCTGGGCCTTGATTTTCCCACTTGGTGAGGCCTGGAAAAAGAAGTGACTCTGACCATAGTGACCACATACCAGAAGCATCACAAGCCACTGTGTTTTCAATGGCAAATGACATGTCCAATTTCAGGTAATGCATTTCCCTCCAGGTTTGATCCCAAGGGGAGACATTTAAAGGTGAAGACCTATACACAGATATCATTGAATGTCCTGGAATATGGAATAAAGAAGGTAAGAACCGGAAGAGATTCTAGTGAGATTTGTATAATGGAAAATGAGTAGCTGATGAAGGGGCCTCCAGAGAAGAATCCAGATAGAGAGGAGGCAAATGAGGTAGGTTCCTTGCCAGTACGGATGGAGGAAGCCACTATGGGCATTATAATGAGAACCAGGGTAAGGCTCCTTCAATTGTAGGAGTCAGTGGTGATGCTGTCTTACGGTGTTTTTATGGAATAGTCACTGGGTAATGGCGTTCAACTATTGCACACCTCAATTTGCAAATAAAATGCAGATTTGGGAAACTATCTTGGTGATTACTGTCTGAAGTGGAACCCAAGAATCTGAAAGTGATTAATAATCAAACTTAGATAGCTTTAATGCAGCAATGACGCTTTGGGAAACACTATTGTAGTGAACTGCTATCTGAAAGAAAATTCCTACACTGGGTCATTTGGTTTGTTTCAGACCCTTGAGGTAAAAAGGCAAGAGAAAAATAGAATGGCAGAGAGAGTTAATTCATTTCTCAAGCAACCCTTTTGCAGGTTAAATTTTAATCTAGTTTTAAATTGCTTTACAAATATAACTCTGATTAAAATATAAGAAAATCAAGAACAAAAGAAAGAATAAAATAAATCCCCAGTAATCCAAGGTATGCAAACTAAATTCATTTCTTAAGTACACTCTTACACACATACACACAATTTCTTAAGCCCTTCAGGCTTTCTAAAAATTTTAGCATGATGGATATCCTGGAGTTAATTGAAGAAATAATTTAAAATGAGTGTTGATATATTCTGGGAGTTGAAAAAAAAATGATAGTAACACCAGTGGCTTAGAATTTCAAAGCATGAGATAAGACTATACTTCTTATATTCTACTCATAAACCAGTAGAAAATATCATTTTTTCCCCAAGGTACTACTTATGATTATTTCTACACCCTAGAAAATTAGATATTTTAAAAAATTATCTATTTTCTAAAGTATCTAAAGTTGCAATGTGTTTTAGAGAATTCTGCCTTTCCTGACTGAAGTTACTAGGGAATGTTGTATATCTACAAGAAATTTTAGCCTGAGTTGTTAGGATACTTGTTAATGGCATCATATATTACATAACCAGAGAATGTCCCATACATTATAAACCATTTAGAGGAAAACCTAGAAACAGCTGTTCATATATAATAGCATGAGTAGTAAGACGTACATTAAATTTTTAAAAGTTTGTCTCATGTTGCTTAGATTTTAGGGTTCCTAAAAATCTAGACTGTGACCTTCTGCTTCTGAGTAGGGTGTAGTAGGTTGTTGCAGAGGGATATTCCTACTGACAAGTAGACAAAGCTGGGTAAATTACAAAAGTCATACTTATATAGACATCAGAAAGCAACAAAAATCAGATAGACTACAATGTAAGTTAGACAAGGACCAGTAGGAGATGAGTTGATAAGGTGAATAGATTTTTTCGTGGGAGTGTTTGTCATACTGGGCATAAAGATGAGATCCTTGTGCAAGCACAAAGCCACTATAGAAAGAAGGAGAAAAAGAAAAGTTTTTAGTGGTACAATGAAACCAGAGTAATAAAATTTGGAGATTTGAGAGTTTTCAAATAGACAGCCCATTTCTACATGAATTGGTTGATCTAAGGATGTGTGAAAGTCTAAAGAAATAGACCAAAAGATTCTGAAAGGGAGAATGAAAAATTCCACAATGTTGCAGATTTAGAAAACAAAGACATTCTTTGGGAGAAAGCCTGAAAACAAATTGAGCAACAGATGAGAACGCTTAGAGAGAAGGATTAGCACTGAAGACTTGCAACTAACGTTATCTGGATGCACTTACTTATTCTGGATGCAGCCAATACTGAGAATCCAGAAAAGTACTCTTTAGGGATGAGAAACTGTGATTTTTTGATATTCGTATGGGACTGGCAAATAAGGTTGGAAGCTTAGAGGCCCCCAACACATGGCCTTAGTACGTTTACTAAATGTTGAAGCTGCCTGAGGTAAAAGGTTAAAGAGCTAAGCTGAAAAATTTTGAAAGGAAGAATTGAATCTTCCATAGATATAGACTGAGTTTGCAAAAACTACAATCTACCCCCAATGCAGCTAAATCTCTGATTTCATTACCCAATCAGCCCCTTATACTATCTGCCTAAGCAGAGGAAAGAAAAGGCTTCTTTTGTGGAAGTTAACAACATTTGAAATCTCTACAGTTTTTTACACATAATATCTTACACACGGTCAAAAATGATTATGCACAAGAAGTGGAATAGCCATAATCAACAACCAAGAGCAAAAATAGACAGTAGAAACAAACCCATAGATAATCCAGATGCTGACATTAGCCAATCAAGTCTTTAAAATAGATATGATTAACATGCTCAAGGAAACAGAGAAAAGGATGGATAAAACAAAGGAAGGAGAATTTCAAAATACATATTTGAATCTATAAAAAATGATTTAAATGTGCAGTTTCATACTAAAAATACAATATATGAATTTAGGAACTCAGTAGAGGGTTTAACACAGTGCAAATGGGGTTGGTAAATGGAAGACAGGTCAATAAAAGACACTCAAATTGAAACACAGCAAGAAAAAAACATGGAAAGAACAAAAAAGAACACAAGAGACTTGTGAGAGAGTCCATAGTACTACCACATGCAGAATTGGAGTCCCAGGAGAGGAGAAAGGCAATAGAAAAGTTCCCAAACAAATAAAATACATTAACATAAATATTCAAGAAGCTTAGAGAATGCTAAGCAGATTTTTTTTTGAGGAAGATTAGCCTTGAGCTGACTACTGCCAATCCTCCTCTTTTTGCTGAGGAAGACTGGCCCTGAGCTAACATCTGTGCCCATCTTCCTCTACTTTATATGTGGGACGCCTACCACAGCATGGCTTTTTGCCAAGCAGTGCCATGTCTGCGCCCAAGATCCGAACCGGCGAACCCCGGGGTGACAAGAAGCGGAACGTTCGAGCTTAACCACTGTGCAACCGGGCTGGTCCCGCTAAACAGATTTTTAAAATTCAGATTGTGAGAATCAGAGAAGGGCGGGACATACTCCGGCCAGTTTTGTATCTTTCGATCCTGTAGGGAGCCAAGTACAGAAGAGATGCTTAATAAATCTTTGTTGAAGTAATTACTTCCTGCAAAGCCTCCCACTACCACCACTATTTTTGTAAATATTTCTGTAGAAATTTCCCAATGTGATTAAACCTGTAAATCAACTACCTCCTAGAACTGTGGAATGTTCTTGCTAAAAGGGACCTTAGGAAGCCTCTAGTAAATAGCTTTAAGTCGAACTTTGCTGGTTTCCAGGGCTTGGATTTTGCCCCATTAAAGCGGACCATGATGAGAAAGAAAGATACTATACAGGAGGACTCTGGGGCACCCATCCCTGCTTGATACAAAATTGCCCCGCTTTTATCTGTTTTCTGGTGTGCATTTGCATTTCGTTTGAAAAAAAAAATGTTCGTCAGATAAAAAAGTGGTTGTGGAATCATGAATCTATTGCACGCCTCCCCCCGTTTATATAACAGACAATATAATTGAGGCCTGAAGACACCATGTGACCTTCTCAAGGTTACATTGCTAATTAATGGCGGAACAAGGACCAGACTGAATGTCTCCTGAATTCTGATTCATGGCCTTTTCTATTACATCACACCACTTCTCCTCATCTAAGAATTTATGCAAAAAAGAGTACTTGTGAACATAATCATTAAATACACAGTACTTTCCACCACGTTATTTGAATATTTGTTTTGATTTTCTATAAACGCATTATATTGCTTTCAACTGTAAACAGACATAATTTAGTCTAATTGTCCTTTCCATTCTTCTTCTCTGTTTCCATAATCTCTGCCTCTTTTTATCCTCGCCCTCATCTCAGACTTGTCTGAATGATGTGGCCATAAGCTTGCACAATATGGATATGATTATGACCGTCTTAGTTCACGGTAATACTTCCTGATCTCAATTTTAGGTTCAAGTCTAGCTCAAGACCCATTTATTCTAAACCTTTCTGAATGGCATCACAGGGTAGTCATTTGTTACTTAAAATTCCCCTAGCACTAAACATCCTATTTTGTACTTGCTCTTATATTATCTTAAAATTAACGCCTATTTTTTTTAATGTTAGTTACATAGGCACAATAAATACTTGCACAAAATTCAAAATATACAAAAGGATATAGAGTAATAAATAAGTTGTCATCCCATCCCTGTCTTCAAGAAAACATATTCAATCTCTTCAGGGATAACAAATTTTCATGTCTGCACCTCTAATGATAGTCTATGCACATGGTAGCAGGTATGTATGTATTTTACTTTTTTTTTTTTACACCAATGGGAGCATACTATCACACTGTTCTATACCTTGCTGTTTTCATTTAACAATATTCTTAGACACAAGTCCGTATATGCACTCACAGAGACACTTCATTCTTCCAGTGGCTGAATAATATTCCATTGTATGAAAGTATTGAAATATATTTAATGTGTCCTCTACTAAAGGAAATTTAGGTTGTTTCCAATTTGTGTGTGTGTGCGTGTGTGTGTGTGTGTGTGTGTGAGGAAGATTGTCCCTGAGCTAACATCTGTGCCAATCTTCCTCCATTTTGTGTGTGGGATGCCACCACAGCATGGCTTGGTGAGCGGTGTCTAGGTCTGCACTTGGGATCTGAACCTGTGAACCCCGGGCTGCTGAAGCAGAACTCGCAAACTCAACCACTACACCAGTGGGCTGGCCCCTCCAATGTTTTTATATAGCAAGCAGTACTGCAATGAGTAGCCTACATTTTACCCATATGTGAGAATGCCCTAGAAATGAAATTATGTGTATTTTTTTGAAAGATAGTGGTAAATTGTCCTCCAAACAGATAACAAATTATACTTCTATCCCTGTAATGCTTATAATAATTTCTACTCACACCTTTGCTGGTAAGTTGGTTGTAAAAGTCTTTTTTGTTTTTACCAGTGTGCTAGGTGAAATGGTATCTTATTAATTTGCATTTATCTTATGAAGAATGTAGATGAGTATTTTTTCAAACATGTAAGTGCCAGTTGTATTTCCTTTTCTTTCGTCCATTTTCCTATTATGTTGTAGATATTTTTCTTATTGACTTGTAGGAATAGT
Source organism: Equus asinus (assembly GCF_041296235.1). Taxonomy (NCBI): domain Eukaryota; kingdom Metazoa; phylum Chordata; class Mammalia; order Perissodactyla; family Equidae; genus Equus; species Equus asinus. The sequence continues at coordinate 31,164,080 of NC_091810.1, forward strand.
ATATCTATTAAAAGTTAATCTTTTTCTACGATATGAATAGAAAAAGTGTTTTCCAATTTTTTGTTTGTCTTTTGACATTTTTATGACTCTATTTTGCCATGTGTATGTTTTTATGTTTTGGAATAGAATTTATCATACTTTAAATGGCTTCTGAGTTTTTGGTCCTATAGAGAAAGGCCTTCCCTCTCTAATGCTATATAAACATTTCTAAAGCTCCCTGTTTTCATTTAGTATGTTAATGATTTCATTTTGCAAGTTTTAGTTGATCAATTTGGAATTTATTTTGCTGTAAGCTATGAGGTAGGGATACAACTTTATTTTTCTTCCAGACCCTCTACCTAATTTTAAGGGATTTTTTTCTTTCAATTTTATCATGACTTTTCTATTAGATTGTAACTTAAGGTCAAAGACCTATTTTTTTTTTATAATTGGCCCAGTACTGGATATAAAGTTAGCTCTCAATAAAAGTTTATGGAACTGAAATGATACAAACAGCGTAGTACTATAATGATCAGTTCCAATAAAATATGTGGCTATTAGATCAGTTTCATCTTACATTTCTTCCTTTTTTCAAGCTCAAATGAATAATTTAATTGATTGAATTTTCTTTCTAGCTAAGGTTGGAATACCTGTTTTCGTAAATGAATCGCCTTCTCAAATGTGCTTATTTTTATTTGTACTTGTTATCTTTTCATCATTATTATAGATTTTAAACACAGAACGTAAGTTACTGTCAATAACTTGTCAAAATTAGTCAAAAATGGAAATTTAATCCAGGACAAAGCAAATCACATAAATTCCCTTAAAAAAATGTAGAAAACATTTTTTTGCTTCTATGCTCATGTTACATCCTCAGTATTCTCTGTAGTATGCATTCTGCAAAGCAGGACTTGAAAACCACATTAAAAAGCAAACTTTATGCATTAGATGAAGAAGAAAGAAATTGTAATAAAAATATGTTGTAATGAGAAAAATGGCTAGAGGAGTTAAAAAGAAACGATAGTGACCATAAGTTACTGAAGTCCCTGGACAGCAGACCCAACACCCAACATCAATATTTTATGCATGTTTTATTTGCCTATTTATTCCACAGTTCAATAAAAATTACATGTTGCTATGGAAACATGAAAAATCACAGATACCTGCTCTATTCAGAGGTATGGCATTCCACTTTCTTAATGAAACACACACATCATAGGGGCTTAAGCCTTGTATTTGGTCATAACTTTTGGAAAGTAAAATTTGTTATAGAACGATCAGTTAGTTACTTTTGGTATTTGTACTGATTTAACCACAGTGCTAGAAATATTAACACAAAATAAAAGATAAAAAAAAGCATACATCTAGAACAAAGTAAGTAAAATTTCTGTCTTTTCTAAGAGTATGAAGGTTTTTTTTTACACTTTTAAAAATAGTATCTAGGGTAAGGCCCACCTGTGGGTAACAGAAGATTCTTTTCAAAACAGAAAGAAACTGACTATTCGCTTTCTTTCCTAGAAGGGACCAGAAGGGCGATATCAAGACATGTAAAGCCCCCTCTTCCCAGAGCAGACAGGTTTGAACTCTCCTGTGTTTTCAGAATCCATTCCAAGGGGACCAAAAATTCCGCCCCAAGATTTCCTGGTGCCTGCCACTGGCGCAAACGTTACCTAGTGATGTCTGCACAAGTGTCAGAGAGGTGGAGGGATCCTTCAAATCTGTTAAATGTGGAATAAAGAGGAGAATAACTTGAATTAAATTCCTGTCCCCACTTGAAATAGACTCTGACTGTGCCTCTGTACCTGGCCCTGATTTTTGCATGAAAATATTCCTTTTGTCCCTATCTGGTGCTAGCCTTCAAAAAGGAACAGGGTTTAAAAAGCAGGAAATAATGTGAGATTTTAAGCAAACAGTTCAATATTCTTTTAGAATGCTCTCTGTATTCAAAAGCACTTTGATTTATATCTTTAGCAGTCTTTGAAACGGTACCTCTTTTAAAAGACCATCCCTGATTTTGGGTCTTTGTTCCTTTATGAGCTTTGTCCCTGATTTCTAATATAGAGACCCGAGAGGCATGTTGTTAAAGGAAGGAAAAATAATTTTAAAAAGCCTGGCAAACTGCGTTAAATATGCTTTTGAAAATTAAGTTTAATATAAAGTTCAGTATAACCATCACCATTGAAAGTATTGTCTGCGCCAAATAACTCTTCCGATAAAAATATCCTTTGTTTTCCTGTAATGTAATTAAAAGTGAACCCAAAAGGGCAGCAATAAATCAAGGGGCACAAAAGCAGAAAAATATTATAATTAATATTTAACATAAGTTTTGATTGCTTTTAGAGTAAGTATTAAAAATATCAATTAGAATATATATTCAAAGTTTTCTTCCTTTCCCATTACACGGTGGAAGGGGCTATTTTTAATTCTGGATACTATAAACCAAATAATACATAGTCCCTAATTAAATAAAAGGCTGCGATTGAATTGAGAGTTTCTGCTGATGTCATACATAATGGGAGCACAGCTCGAGCTATGAATGAATGGCAGCCGAACCCTGAGAATGAATTACAATGTTAGCATTCAATCAGGGACTAGGTATTGTTATTTGTAATAGATGTAAAATGATTATTATTATTTTTAAATACAGACAAAAGGAAGGAAATTTGAATTCAAAAATCTGAGACTAGGAGGCAAAAAGATTAGAAAGTATGTGATTAAAGTGAATACACTGTATTGGAAAATGAAATGTACAAATTTACCGGTGAATAATTGCTTTATATATTATATATAGATAAATAGCTAGGTATAACCATATCCATATCTATGTGGGGAGAGATGTGTGTAGAAAGTCTCTAAATAGAATAAGACTTTCAGTTTTCAGGCATTTATTTAAAAATATTAAAAAGGAACTTATGATATAATGAAAAGGTAAAATAGTATATATTTAACTTATCTAAGATTCTGTACAAAATGGTATGATTTACAGCCTCTATCAGAACATACCAAACACTCTGTTTCAGAACCTTATTTTCAGAGGCATATTTCAGTCTCTACATACAGTGAATTAAGTATGTAAATTAATTAGGGCTAATTATTTATTGTTGTTGAGTATTGACAAGATACTTGACTCAGCATAAGACATGGAAAATAATGTGTTTTCTACTCTATCCTTCCTATGCTTTCAAGCTGAAGTAGGCAATGACTTCCACCTCTTCTCTCTTTTCCCTCCTCCTGCTTCCTAACTCCATCATACAAGAATGTAGTTCCAAGTCCCCCACATTTTCCTTCTCCAAACTATTTTTTTCTGCTTTCTTTTTTTTTGATGAGGAAGATTTGCCCTGAGCTAACAGCTGTGCCAATCTTCCTCTATTTGGTATGTGGGTCGCTGCCTCAGCATGCCTGACAAGTGATGTGGGTCCACACCTGAGACCTGAACCTGTGAAGCTGGGCTGCCAAAGCAGAGCACACTGAGCACGGGGCCACCCCTTTCTCCAAACTTTTGCTGGCCACTCCTTCTGTCTTATTGGCATGTAGGAAAAATAGACTATATTCAGCATAAGATGCATTCAACTCTAGAACGAAAGCTAGGAAATTGTGTGTAAAGCACCAAGACAGACAGAAGAAGTAGTAGAACCAGTAGAAGTAGTAGAGAGTTTTGAAAGAATTTCAAAAATTAATATGTCAAGACACTGATAAAAATAAGGAAAAGTAATACAACAAAGGGATAATTATATAGAAAAACTCCATTAGTTCTGAAGAACTAGTGTTTCCTGGATGTAATATTCACCAACTGAAAACGTTACTAGTGTAACAACTTGGCTCGCCAATGTTCAGTTACTTGCAATGTCACCAGTCTAGAACATAGCCAGTAATTGGGAAATAAGCAAAGGGTCCAGAGTAGTTAAATGCTCTATTATAACTGAGTAGTGAAATTCATGCCACGTATTCTCGAACTTTAACGTGCAAGAGAATTACCTCCAGTAGTTGACGATATCACAAACTCCAAATTACCTCAAATTTAGTGGTTTAAAACAACACAAATTTTTTTCCTCAGGAAATAAAGCACAAAACTGGAGGTATCACAATCCTTGACTTCAAAATATGCTATGAAGCTATAGTAATCAAAACAGCACGGTACTGGCAGAAAAATAGTCACACAGATCAATGGAAGAGCATTGAACGCCCTGAAATAAAACCACACACCTGTGGACAGCTAATCTTCAACAAAGGAGCCAAGAACGTACAATGGAGAAAGGAAAGTGTTTTCAATAATTGGTGTTGGGAAAACTGGACAGCCACATGCAAAAGAATGAAAGTGGACTATTGTCTTACACCATACACAAAAATTAACTCAAAATGGGTTAAAGACATGAATGTAAAATCTGAAGCCATAAAATTCCTAGAAGAAAATGTAGGCAAACACCCTGTGATTTCACTCATATGTGGAAGATAAACAGACACACGGATAAAGAGAACGGATTAGTGGTTACCAGAGGGGAAGGGGGTTGGGGGAGGGCAAAAGGGGTAAAGGGGCACATATGTATGGTGACAGACAAAAACTAGGCTATTGGTGAACACAATGTAGTGTATAGAGAAACTGATATATAATAATGTACACCTGAAATTCACACAATGTTATAAACTTATATGATCTCAGTAAAATAATTTCTTTTAAAAACCCCACACATTTATTATTTTACAATTCAGAGGTCAGAAGCCCCAAATGAGAATTATAGGGCCAAATTAAGGTGTCAGCAGGGCTGTGATCCTTCTGGAGGATCTAAGGAAGGAGCTATCCTTTGCCTTTTCCAGCTTCTAGAGGGGCCTACATTCCTTGGCGTGTGGCTGCACATCACTCTAACTTCTGTCATCACATCTCCATCTCTCATTCTGGCATTCTGCCTCCCTTTTATAAGGACCCCGTGATTACATTAGGCCACCTGGATTAATCCAGCATAATCTTCCCATATCCAAATCCTTAATGTAATCATATATGTAAAGTCACTTTGCCAGGTAAAGTGACACATTCACAGGTCCCGGGGATAAGAGTGTGGGCATTTTGGGGAAGCATTATCCCATCTACTGTGGTTTCTATTGAATTGTACTGAGTTTGCTCATGTTTACCGTCAAGTTACACAGTTTTTGGAACAGCAACAGCAGAAATGGTGTTGTGCCTTTCCCAAGTACATCATGCTGCTTTGCTTTTCTAAAAAAGAGACAATTAAGATTTACAATCCCTTAATCCACAATTCTAAAATTGAAAAAGCTTTTAAAATCCATTTCTCCCCCTGCAAGTTTGGTAAAAACTCATTTGGCAGCAAAACCTGACCTGAGTCAACCTAAGTCTCTTTATAGTTTTTATTAATTCTACTTATTGAGAATATTTATATATTTTCCTGCAGAATTATTAATGTGTTTAATTAAGAGCTGCTATCCTCAACTCTGCTTGGGAGCGAGGGTGTTACGTAATATATAGTTTTTGCACTGAATGACTTTTGTAAAATCTAAAGAATTCTAAAACACATATTGCCTCAAGGGTTTCATATGTGGATTGTGAACCTGTATATTTAAACACAATTGAAATGAGAAGATCTTTGTCTGGCAGAAACTATACCTCGTACCCTCATTACTTAGGATGTTGACTTGTCCCCTTGAAAAAATATAACAGAAGGAAAATGTGTAAGATGTTTAAATTACAAGAACTAAGTGAATTGCTAAAATAACTTTTGCTACTGGTGTACTTTTGACATTGAGAAAGTGATTTCTACCTCAAGAAAGTATACTAAATTCTAAGAGCTATCTTATGTGTCATATTTTATTCTGAATGAAACCACCAGGACACTAAAATCTCTCTGTCAATTTTCTCAGTTTCAGATAATATAACGTATATATATGGATATATCATATAAACCACTATTTCAGTGACTCAGTGGTTTCATTTACAAAAACAATTATGATAGATATAATACACATTATAGCTATATGTCATAATTTAGTTTTGTGAATTTTTAATAATTTTTAAATTTCAGTTTTTGTTCCCAACCCTTTGAACTCAGCAAATGTTGATTTAAATTAAAAGTTAAACTTAAATACTTAAGGGTCCTGCCTGGTGGTGTAGGAGTTAAGTTCATGTATTCCACCGTGGCAGCCCGGGATTCAGGGGTTCGGATCTGAGGGGCGAACCCACACATCACTCACCAAGCCATGCTGTGGCGGCATCACATGTATAAAACAGAAGAAGATTAGCACAGCAACAAGCTCAAGCAAAAAGAGGAAGATTGGCAACAGATGTTAGCTCTGGGACAGTCTTCCTCACCAAAAAATAAAGAAAGAAAAGAAAGAAAAACATTCCTTAGAAATACTTAATATTATTCTAAGTTTATTTTTAAATTGTGGTGTCATTAATTTCAATTTTATTAATCATAATATGCAACTTTGAAGAAGATTAAAGGCTATTTTATAGAAATATTAAAAATCATAAGACCATATCGAAAAAAATATATTTTTCCGAAAATGCCAATACCATTGTATTTCGCTTTCTTGTCTCAGATCTTGAATCAGCCACATTTCCCCAAGAAGCCCTAGTTTCTTTCAGTAGGAAATAGTATTTCAGGGCCATATTGCTATTCTTTGTTTCTAGACCTTTCCAGCAGAGCCAGGAAATGTATATATTTATATACATACACATGTGCACACACACACACATAGAGTGATAATGATTGAGATAGAATGCCTCGTGAGTTCATACTGTTATTTTCAACTCAAATTCAGGGTTACAGATTTTCTTAACCTCTGGTATATTATATCTCCCATGCTGAGAATCCTAATTCTCAAGGGTACAGGGAATGATAGAATTAAAACGATCTCACGATTACTCACTGGCTTTATCCCACTATAAACACAACCGTCTTAGAGTAATAATACTAATACTGCCATCACCAATTGGATTCCTGAAAACAATTAAGTACCTTTTTTCTTGCAATCGCTCTGCTCTTCTTCTGTCATTTCTTTTAGAGTTGTTCTATGTCTATGTTAAAAGAGCATGTAATCATCGTTCTACTTATATATATGCTGTTGACGTCTCTGGTCATTTTGATTGTCAGGAAGTCCCCTGGCTTCTGCATAGATGCCAATAACAGGCTGATATGGTGGCTTTTGTTGGTTTGTCCTCACCCTATTGTATTTTTCGGCTAGTGGTGATGAGTTGTCACTTTGTCTTATAGCTAATACTGTCCATAGGGTTCTGGTGTGGCTGTTTAGTTGCTCTGTTATTTCTATGTCAAGATTGAGGATTATCTAGAAACCATACTGTGCTACCGTCGTTATCTCCCCAAAACTGTGTCCTAAATGTCTTTGATGCATTATTTCATGTAATTTTCACAACAAGACTAGAAATCCGTCTTAGTGCCCCCATTTTATAAATTAAAACCAGAAATCTCAAAATGATAAATACTTGTCCATGATCAAATAGCAAATTGCTGATGGGCAGCTATTTCGAGCTCAGGTGTACCTGACTGCAGTTTGAACCCAGTCCCTAGCTACACTGCGATAACTTCATATATGGCACAAACATTTTCTTAATGCCAGATAAACTCGGGCCTTGCAACTTCTAAACAAGATAAGTGTTCAAAGGAACATTTCAAAGCACTATGCAAGTTTTAATAATCTTACTCTATAAAAAATAACATTGCATGTAGAGTCATATATGCACACATGTTTCTTTCAAAACTTTTGTATAATCACTAAAGAAATTTCCATTGTTATTTTTAAAAACTCCATGAATGCTCTATGCTACCAGTAAATGGACTGCTTTCAGCAAGCCTTTACTAAATACTAAGAATAGGCAGTATCATTTGTGGACAGAGCACAAGACAAATCATCGGAATTCCTAGGTTTCATTCTTGATTCTGTCATCAGCGTACTGTGTGGCCTCCTGAAAGCCCATTTAGTCATATGATTATAGACTCCTTCAACACTGACATTAATTCACTCCTGCAGAGTTAGTCTCTGGTATCTAATGTCCTTCGACATCATCTTGAGACAATAGTTGGAGCAAATACGATAAGAGGCACATAATGGATTATGTATCGATGACATAAAGGAGGCATGCATAATAAGGAGCGGAAAAGAAATTCTAAGCAAGTATGCAATAAAGGGATTGCTTCATTCTTTTCAAGAGGAGAAAAAAGGCATTTTTATTTTCAAAAAATCCATTCATAGACAAGAGTTTCATCAATAAACTAATTTCTCTGATTGTTTCGGTCAGAGTTTGAGATGGATTTTTATACATGAGAAACTTCCATGGAAAACATCCTGTTTGCAACTTCAAATTTATGGCTCAGCAACAACACTGCAGAAGAAAACCTAAGGTTACTGGAGAAGATCCAGTTTTAGACATACAGCTATTTGGATATTTTGCTCACTAAACGCTGAGCACTGGATTAAGGGTTGACGCCTAAAGCAAAATTGTAGGGTCAGTCAGAGAATGGTGGGAATTCTTGTGCGCTTTGGTTTCAAAGTCTTGAATTTTCATGGAGCTGCTCTGTAATGAGAATTAAAAGGTAAATCCCTGCTCTGAAATTGTCTCCTTCTCCCCCTCACTCTCAGAAACACATCCCCTGAAGTCTATGTAGAAGCGAGTTCAGAATTATTATGTAATTCTTTTATTACTAACATCTGTCTACATCAAATTGTACAGAATAAGAAAATAAATGACTCTTTCTGGTTTGGATTCTTTCAAGGTGACCGAACCCCTTTACCACACTGGGGCATTTTCCATGTATACACAGGGAGGAGACATGGAGGAGGAGAAAGCCAACAGGTGCATCAGTCTATGTGATTGACTAGCCATCCTTGACTATCTCTCCTTCATTGTTAGCTGACATTCTAGAGAGAATTTTGCCTAATAGGATAGAAGTTTCAAAATGTTTTTATTTTAAATACGTGAGATGAAAAAACAGTAATAGAACCACTTCACTTCATGAACATGGCAAACAATGTTAATTCATTATAATTTGAGGCTAATTATGTGTGGATGACACTGAATAGCAGTAATTATTTTAGATTCAAATCACAGTGTCTTCGAGCTATAAGAAAAGCATGGGGAATATAACCTATACTAAGACTTCTAAATGGTTCATCCAGACACTTCAGAGCCCCTCTGAGACCTCTTCTCAGTATCTAGAAGTTTAGGTGCTCTTGGGTTGAAGTGTGGTAGGAGATACGTGGTAGAAACAGGAGACTCTTGTCAACCTATAAAAATCGGAAACTAATTCAAGAGGCAAAGCATTTATTTGGGATCAAAGAATTGCAATTTGGGGAGCACAGCTTCAAGTAGAAACCCAAATAGCATCCCCATTACAGGAGAGGGGCTCAGGATTTTAATGGGAAAAAGGAGGAAGATGAGCTAAGATGTTTTTAAGAGGAGTTTGCTGGTGCTGACAAGCTATGTTACTCTTGGCTATACACGATTGGTTATTGATTCTATCTTCAGAAAATCTACAATAGTCAGTCTTGTGATCAGGACGTTTGCTCTCCTGTTGATTTCTCAAACAATTGCTCGTAAAACAATTGCCATTTTGGCCTAGTCCAAAGATTTGACCCAGTCGAAGTTTCAGGGAACAGGATGAGCAAGGCATTTCCTTGGGAATGGCTGCTCCAGCCTTATTTAAAAATGGCTCCACTCACTTATGTCAATTTTTCACACTCTCCTGACCAATCCCCACCTCCAAAAATCAGTCCCATCCTTCAGCACCCTGACATTTCTTCTGTTCATTTCACTCCTTAATCTCACTTTGAAAATACCTGCATTTTAACCACTTAATTGTTGAAGTTTAATATTTCTTGGAAATGTTGCAAGTAAGTAAATACTAACTTTAGGATGTAATCTCATCAAACCCAGTACCAACAGGTCATATGGAAGAGAAAAGGCAGAATCCAAGAGCATAGGACATAAGTTTTGATCTAAATGGGAGCCTTGGTAGAGTTTGAACAACGAATCTGCTTCCGAAGCAGCTAAAAGGGTATTATGAAGTGTCCTGGAGCCACCTGTTCAATATGATGAAAGACGATGACAGTGATGATGATGATGAAAGACAATGCAAGATAGAAGAGGAAGAGTGAAATCATTTTTCCTAGATCGAGGTGTTGTTTGTAAAATCTAGCTTCCACTAAAATTCTGATATAATATTTCCAAAGTAGATAGACATCACTGATTTTATCTGTAAGGCAGCCTTCTTTCCACTGGGACACTGCATCTTATCTACATTACTCTGTTATTGTAGGACTATCAATTCTAGAGCCCACTGCACATAGAGTTGAGTACACGACCCAGGACTGATGAATTCTATGATGTCTCATCTTTTTGGCCACAGTGACTCATCCAAAGCTGGACACATGTCTTAAGCAAGCAGAGCTCTTTTACAGACTTTATACCTACTGGGAGAGATAATTTCCTCTTCCTTTTGGATAATAAGCTATATAGAGCTAGTCTGAGGTTACAATGTTGCCAGCAGCAACCTTCTTCTGTGTGAGAAGACCATCAATGGCAAAAGGGGGAAAAGCAAATATGAAAAGGGAATCTAGCTGTGCCAATAGTTAGTGGGAGAGCCCTGACACCACCTTTGAGCTGCTGAATCCAGCCCTTCCTGAAGCCAGTTAACATTTAACTTCTTGGCTGCATGAAGCAGTCAATTCTCCTCCAACCACTTTAGTTTTTTTTTTTTAAAGAGGGCTATTTCGAGTTAGTTTTTATTACATAAAACTAAAAGAGTTTTGACTAATATAACATGGAAGGGAAAAACTAATTTTTTTCCAATTGCATAGTTAAATATGCAGAAGACAGTAGGGAATAATCAATCAAGGTGAGTAAGTTAACTTCATATCTGATATGACTATTTGCCAATAACTGAAACATAAGTAGTAAATTTGCTTAATGAAACGATATGGACTTGAAAGTAATTCAACAAGAACAAAAATATACATCTCTAAAATATTTACGTGTATTAAGTTACCTGGGGTTTAGATCACAAGTTGATAAGCTTTTTACATAATAAACTCGATACTAAATATTTTTGGTTTTGTGGGCCCTATGGTGTCTGTCACAACTAATCAAATCTGTTGCTATAGCGTGAAAGCAGCTACAGACAATACATTAAAAAATAGCATGGTTTTATTCCAATAAAACTTTATTTACAAAAATAGGTGGTGGGCTAGATTTGGCCCATGGGCTGTAGTTTGCCAACCCCTATTTAGAAGATCAACTCCTGATTTTTCTCAATTTACTTCACCACGAATTCCTGGAACGGCTACATTATGCTAGGTGTCATATTCAGCTCCATAAAAGATTCAGAGCTGTGTGTGGAGAAGTTTCTGCCCTTAAGGAGTTTGTAATATAACAGGAAAGTAAGGCAAGTTTATCCCTAAATTATCATTCAAACCAAATATCAAGTGTCTTAAAAATAAGACAAAACAAAATTATATGGAAGCCCAGAGGTGAAGATTAAGTCTAGTGAGAGCATTTTTTTCCCCAATGGCCTGGAAGGATATTATTTACTCAGGATGGCACTTAATGCTATGTAATTCTATGTGGCTATGTGACAAGGAGTAAAAATATAATGATTGCACTCTTTTTCTCTTTCCTTGCCTTGAAAGGTAGATTCTTTGTCCTGTTCAGTAAAAGACACCTTTTTGCGTTGAGCTGGACTGAAGGGTGGAAATGTGGAAAAGATGGGAAATGACGGCTGGTGGCAATAAAGCTCCACAAAAGAAAAGGCATGGAGGCACACAAGGAAAGTTTTCCTAGCTAGTCTGTATGTCAGTCTGCCCTGTACTACCTGGTTTCCTGTTCCAGATTTGGAATACAATTATTGGGAACAGATTATTATACTAAAAAATATCTCTATTGCTTCTGAATGTTTGGAGTCAGATTTCTGTTGCTTTTGAGAGTGATCCCATATGACAGGGGGCATTTAGATGAGAGGGAGCAGGCCTAGATTCAATGAATGTTAAATATATAGACGATATTGGATGTCCAGTGTTAGAAGTGCCTTTGGAAAGCACAAGGAATATGTCCTTTTATAAACTATTTTCTACAGAATCCTCATGTCCAAGCTGGTCATGAGCAAGAGGTTAGGGATGTAAGGAGGAGGCTCTGTGGGTTGGACTCTGAGACCCCTGCCCTCAGTTCGACCAGAGTGAATGGGTTTGTTTTTAATTGTTTTATACACTAGGATTTCAGGTAAGATAGTTGAAAAGGGCACTGAGGCTTGAAAAACAAATTCTTCAACACTATCAAGTTGGACCAGAGGCATCACACACTTTGAATCAGAGCTGGGACTAGATCCACAGTTAGTTCCCTTCTGACTACCCAGACCTGCTCTTTCATGTTCATTCTCAAATAAGAAGGTGAGCTGCCTGAAAACGTAAAGGGAATTAAATTGGGTTCAAATGATGAGCTCTGTATTCACTTGTTATGTTTAATACCAGAATCCCTGCCATGGCCAAGTGTTCTGTTTCCTGTGTGTTTGCCTAGAGCAAAGGGCTATACACATATTTGTTGAATTAAATTGAAAGCATTTGTGCTTCCATACGTGATAAATTAAATGTAAAATTCTATCCTTCTCTGAGATCCATCTCCTTGGGACTGGGCTTCCCTTTTGCCTCTTGAATAACTGCTTCTGCCATCGCATCAAGAGGTCTCTGAAGGCCTCCTGGCCACCTAAGAGGGAAAACACTTTCTCCTTCTTGGGTGTAGTACTGAGTAGTCATCTTGGGACAGATGGCTCCAAATGGATTCGTCAGTCTCTGAGGACATTTACAACTTTACACTTTCACACTGTGGTTTGCTTTTCTCTCCTGCCACATTTTCATTCTGGCTGGTACGGTCAATCCAAGTGTCTTATTTATGTGTATACTTGTTTCTGCATTTAGTATGTAAAATTGTTCTATTTTATGTAAACTCCTGACTACCTTGCATTGATAATTTCCACCTGGAAAATTCTCTCTGAATGGTTTTTGATAACACCCTCTGATTCAGTGCAAAAGAAAGACATCTACTCAATGGAGTGATATCATTTATTTCTCTGATCAATTACTCAGATCCCTGATTACTCTCCATCATAGAGAAATAAAACAAGATTCCTGACATCCTCAGTAAGAATGTTGTAAGATCTTTACAGAAAAAGATGGGTAAGAGAAGAATATTATTGGTAAAAAGATTGGAAGTAGGAGGAGTGATGAGATTTCCCTGTCCATGAGTTGTTACTCCTTAAACACATACTCAGCAGCAACACTTAATGTCCAGTTCTTACTGATGTATTTTTACTACTGTTCCGTTAAAGAGCTGCCCTCAGGCACACCCAAGAACACCAATCCAAAATCATCTAGTAATCTGTTTAAGTTTGTTGAACAACAATCCCCACACCAACTGTAAAAGCAGTAGCATCCACAACCAATAATTCGAGAGGCTGACTGGGTTCTAGGCACTGTTCTAAGCACTTCAGGTTCAACATCTACTGAGTGTCAAGGGGCAGAAAAGAATCAGATCCTACCCATCTCTCTTCACACTTGGCATTTAGGCAAAGAGCACAAAAAGGACAAGAAGAGGGCCAGCCCTGGTGGCCTACTGTTTATGTTTGGCACACTTTGCTTTGGCTGCCAGGGGTTTGGTTCCTGGGTGCAGACCTGCACCACTCATCTATCAGTGGCCATGCTGTGATGGCGGCTCAGATACAAAAAGAGGAAGATTGGTAGTGGAAAAAAAGGACAAGAAGGCAGTTCTATGACAAAATATTTCATAGATCTTAGGAAAAACAGAGCCCAAAGAAATGAAGAGTTTTGTGTCAGCCTTCAAAAAATTAAGAAGTGTGAAGGAAAGGACACCACATTGAAGAACAGAGTGTACAGTATCATGAAATAGACAGTGGCACATCATTCCCTCTATTATCCTTAAAATGTCAGCTTTTTGACCAATCAACCAATTTTATCAAGCATTTATTGTGCTTAAGTTTCACGAATTTTGTGTAACTATTCGAAATGGTCTAAGTGATGTGTTAACCACAAAACATTTACTGAATTAAGGGTAAATTAGGAACGTCATCAATTAGAAGACATGGACGTTTTAGTGAAAAAATTAAATACATATACTTAATTTTTGATGACTTTCATAGGTGATCTTTCTTATCTAAAAATAGGATAACATATTTTAAGAACAAAATTCTTTCATCAGCAGTCCTTTGCAATTATAATATTAAAACATTCAAATTAGAGCTAGAAATATAAAAGTTTTAAGATTTCACTGAAAGACAAATTATTTTAAGTGATTCTTTTTTTACATAAATATTTAGTTGCTGGCATAAAGGCTAAAGTATCAGAAGCCAGGGGGAAGGAAACTGTAACAGTTATAAAGGTAACAATAGGCTCAAAATATAAAAAGGACCAATTCAGCTGGTTTAAAAAAAGAAAAGAATGCACAATAGCACACCAGTAAGTTCACCTATTATATAATTACAGGTTTTGTATACAAGTGCAGACAAGCAGACAGAATAAAAACCTCCTCTAGGAAATCCAAAAAACTTGGCAGTTCTGGCCAGGTGGGATGAGATGCTGGTACCAACAACAAAAAGAAACAGATTGCAACTAGGGTTTGGCCTAAGTCTGAATTTGGCTTCTCTTTGCTAAACAGCAGTTTGCTGCAAAACTCTGGGAAACAAAGAGAAAACGGAAAGTGCTAGAGAATTAAGGCATAGAGTTCAGGTAACTAAAAAAAGATGTTGTCAGTCACAGGCTTTGCCAGGCAATGTTTTTGCTGTCATTTATGAAGACAACTCACTTGGGATCTTTCAAGAACTTCAGAAGACAAGAATTTCATAAACAAAGCTCTTCATCAGAAAGCAAAGGAGGAGAAAACAAAACTGTTTTTCGAACATGAAGCTGTAGTGATTATGTACTATCCACAAACGTGTTTTATACTCAGAGAAGCTAAAGGTTGCCTGGGGTCATGGGAACTGATGCTCCCAGACTTTAGAACTCTATGGGCAATTTATTTCCTTTCCTACCATGCTTATCTTTCTGCCGAATTGTTTTCCATTGTGTTTACTCGTTATGTAGAGAATGCAAAAGATATTCAATCCAGCAATTCCTCACCTGGGTATATACCCAGAGAATTGAAAGCAGGGACTTCAAGAAATATTTATAAACCAGTGTTCATAGCAGTACTATTCGCAATAGCCAAAAAGTGGAAATGACCCGAGTGTCCAGTGATGAATGAATGGAAAAACAAAATGGCATCTATATGTACAATGGGATATTATTCAGTCTTAAAAAGGAAGGAAATTCTGACACACGCTGCAACATGGATGCACCTTGAGGACATTATGCTACTTGAAATAAGGCAGTCACAAAAGGACAAAGATTGTATGATTCCTCTTATATGAGGTTCCTAGAGTAGTCAAAATCATAGAAACAGAAAATAGAATAGAGGTCACCAAGGGCTGGGGGGAGGGGAAAGTGGGGAGTTACTGTTCAATGCGTAGAGTTTCAGTTTTGCAAGATGGAAAAGTTCTGTGGATGGATGGTGGTGATGGTAGCACAACAATGGGAATGTATTTAATGCCACTGAACTGTATACGTAAAATGGTTAAGATGGCAAATTTTAGGTTATGTGTATTTTGCTATAATTTTTAAAAAGTCAAGTATTTGGGGAAATGGAGAGAAGAGGCCAATAAATGATGACAGCACTGCCACTGAAGAAGGTCCTAACACCAGCCAGAGTTGGGACCAATTAATGATGGATTGCTCACAATCTGTAGCAGATGCTAATCATAGTCCTTCAGCCACTTACCACTTTTTTACATATCAGTTTGAATTCCAGCTGCCAACACCAGCGCTTCTTTGCCTGATGGATTTTGTTAGCCTGCCACAGCCTGCTTTTTGTGTGTATGCAGCAGACCAGAAGTGTCAGGAAATTAAAGCCCATTGGGAACAGATCTCAATCACTGGCTAATGGAACTGGTGTACAAATACCCCAGTTCTCTTGAACCACCCCTCCCCACCCCCATGTTGAGTAAGATGACTAACTGTGAGACATGTTTTATACCATTTCCCAAATTTCCCCATCAGAATTGTGCTCCCATTTCCATTAGAACTTGATTAATAATACCCCTTCACTGGCTTTTTCCCTTTCCTTTCTGTGATGGTTCATTTTATATGTCAACTTGGCTAGGCCATGGTACCCAGATATTTGGTCAAACATTACTCTAGATGTTTCTGTGAAAGTGTTGGTTTGGACAAGGTTAGAACTTAAATCAGCAGATTGAGTAAAGCAGATTACCCTCCACAATGTGAGTGGGCCTCATCCAATCAGTTGAAGGCCTTAATAGAAAAAGACTGCTCTCCCCTGAAGAAGAGGGGATTCTGCCAGCAGACTGCCTTCAGACTTGAAATGCAACATTGACTCTTCCCTGGGTCTCCAGCCTGCCAGTCTACCTTGCGTATTTGGGACTTTACCCCTTCAGTTGCGTGAGCCAATTCCTTAAAATTAATCACTCTCCCTCTCCATCCTATTACTTCTGTTTCTCTGGAGAACCCTGCCTAATATACTTTTCCAGTCCCATACCAGCATTTCCTGGGATCACTTTCCAACTAAACTATACCTTCAGGGGAATCCTTGACATAGAGCAGTGGTTCTACCCCTAGAGCACATGTGGTAATGTCTGGAGACATTTTTGGTTATCATAACTGAGGGTGCATCCAGAGGCCGGGAATGCTGTTCAGCATCCTACAATGCTCAGGATAGCTTCCTGCAACAAAGATATCCAGCCCCAAATGTCAATAGTGCCAAGGCTGAGAAACTCTTACTTAGAGTTTGCCTTCTGGGGAGACCCAAACAAAGGCAGGGATTAAAATGAGAAAGGGAGATGTTGCTGAACTAGGAAGAAGTTCTAGAATCAGGGTTATTAAAAGTCTGTAAGACAAACAAAAACGTGTAAATACCTGCAGATGAGAAGCGCAAGGCTATTAGAGGATCAAGTTTATTATGCCAACTGCGGGTTCCTGAGAGGTGCCCCTTCGCTTTAATATTGACTGTGTCACAAAATGGGAACAAAACTACACGGGATTTATTTCTATGTGGTCAACCCTCACACATACATCAGGATTAAAGAAAGGCCTGGTAAGATGGTTGGTGACCGATGGAGATTTTTCTGAGTGTTTCAAAGCTGTACTAGCACGCTAAGTGACTTGTGCCCAGGTCCTATCCTGTAGAGCATGGAATTAAAATTCATGTCTCAGCAAAAAGATCAATTATTTAACGTCGCTGAGCTTTGGGAAGGTCCTCAAAAGGTGAGCCTTGCCAAGGTTGCATCAGTGAACTCCCTGGGCCTCATGTACCGGATTTCTGGCTCTATGAAAGACGTGATTGGTTGTCATGTGCGTTCGCTCGTTTTCCTTCATTGGAACTAAGTTGTTTCTTGGCCACATTAAGAAGTGAGCCTGTCAACACTTCCATATGCTCTCCAGGAAGAATGGTCACTCCCTCTCAGCCTGCCTTGCCAGAAAATCTCTTTTCTGTTACCTGTCAAGTCTCTTGTTTCTCCTGGGAGACGCCATTCACTTCCGTCATCTGGATTGTTCCAGTGCTCTGGGAGTGTGACTTTAACAGGCACTGTAGAGTGTTACAATATCTGTTCCTCGCTATCTGTGTGTTGTTCATTTTCAGACAATCCAATTGCAGAGCTTGCCTTGGCGTCTTTGATAATGGGGTTGGATCCAGGGCAAAAAAGCGGGGCCAGCAGTTGGTGAGAAAATAAGTGAGAGTCAAAGAGAAGCCTCCAAGAAAGCGTTTCTGGCTGCTTTGCTAATGCTTGGATTGATTTGAGGCAGAGATATTCTTGGAGAGTCTTGATTATTAGTGTGCCTAACTCTACAGCTTGCATGTGGGACATGGTTCTTCTATAGAGTAGGATCCCGTGGAGGTTCACAGGAGTGGGATCAATGGCAGTACAGCCTCTTGTCCCACACAATATGTTGACTAGAACGTCCATGATTAAAGCTTCAATTGTGCCACTGAAAATGCCAGACGCTATTCTGGGACTGTAACAATAGCTTCTGTGCCACCCGATTCTATTCCAACACGAGAATAGCACAGAAAAATATCAGAACCTGTAGTTTTATAGATAAAATTTGAAAAAATATATGAGGGAAAAAGTTAAACAGTATATTTAGCATTGAAAACTGTGAGCTGAGACCCTTGTGTACTGAAAAATCAATTGGCTTGAATTCTAATTTTCTCTCTGTTGTGAATTCCAGTCTTGGAAAAGTTACTTAATTCTATTGGGCCTTAGTTTCCTCAACTGTAAAATAAAAGAGTGGGCAGAAACTGTTTCAAGGATCCTCCTAGCTCAAGCATTCTATGATATCTCAGCACAGGTGGGCAAATCAGAGTTCATATCATAAATATTATTTTCATAGTATTAGTTAGCCTATCCCCCAAACCACTTGATCAATGGCAAAAACACTGCTGATAGAGACAAAAAAAGATGGAAGAGATGATTTTGTACTCATGGGGTTGATTTGGGATTGAATCAATGAGTACCTTGTGAAAAAAAATAAAAAGAAAAAAAAAGAAAAACATTGATAAACAGTTTCTTTAAGCCAGTAAAATATGCTAAAGCCTATGAAAAAATGATTGGCATGACTCTATGTGGGAAGGGGAAAATTTTTAGGAGAGGAATTCTCTCTCATCAGATGTTCTACCATTTACCACACAGAACACCTTACAATGACACACTTTGAAATCCAGAGAGAGGAAAGTTTATGTACATAAACTGGTATGTGTGAAAATTGTAGGTTGGTCATTGCCTTAGTTAGGATTCTCCCCAAAACAAACCCTCAGACGAGGATTTGGGTGCAGGTAGTTTATTTGGGAGGTGATTCCAGGAAGCAGAAGAGGGGAAGTGGGAAAAGTAAGGCAGGGAAGAGAGAAAAGTCAACAGGGAACATGACTAAGCCGGTCACCACAGTAGGAAAAAAGGGCTCAATCACACTGGCACTATTCTGAGGAAATGTATAACAATGACACTCATAATTGATCCACTGCAGGACAGGAAGCTCTGGGCATTTATCCACTAATTCCCGTTTGTCTTTGATTGAAGGCTGTGCTAGGGGGCACGAACCCACCTGCAACCCTGGGTTGTGTGTCTGCTGCTTTCTTATATCTGCCACCCTATGCAGTTAGGTGAAGTTCCCATCTTTTCTTCAATCAGCTGTTGCAAGGGCCAGGGTCACAGGGTCTCACCGTCTCACAGCTTCAGAGAATGCAAAATGGAGAGAGGCTCAGCAGATGCTTCTTGTGGGACATTTGCAAGTAGAGAGAACTGTCCGCCCCAGCTGCCTTGAAATCAGCTGGGCCAACTGGATGTGACAAGGTGCATCACAAGTGCCACATTTATTTTAATCAGATATAGTATATTTACATCTTAATTCAGCTAATGGGAGAGAAGCACATGTGCTAAAATTTTTTGAAGCCTATAAAGATAGTTAGGATGGGGACTAGAAAAAATTATCTATAATACTAAATTAGAAATATCTTTCGAGGAAGTAGGCTTGGAGAAGAGGGGTGGAAGGTGCCTGCGGGAAGATGGGGATTCCTGTTCTGGTCACTGTGGCCAACAGCTGAGTGCATTAGTCAAGGCTTCTGTATTCCCTTTTCATGTCATGACTACACCAACATTGAGAGCCGAGAAGCACGAGCCAGCACCAAGCTGCTGATTGCTCACCCTTTCACCTCTTCCTGCTAGTCTCTATAGTTTTCTCTCTGGATTTAAAAAACTTGAAAAGAGGGAGGGACAAGAAACATCACTTAGAAAAGCCGTAAGCCCCATTCTTTGGACACCTTTATTTAGCGTGAGTGATCCTATCTGCTGAAGAACAAGCTTAAGGGGTCTTGATGTGCACTTTGATTCTCCAACCCTGAAACTTCCAAAAGGAGACAGAGGAGAGCATTTTATTCAGTGAATATAAAGAGGATACCTCATAACTTCATTGGTAATCAAGACCCTTTTAATCAAGGATCAGAGTCCACGCTCAAGCTCGAATTAAACAAAGGTAGATTTATTTTAATGATACAACACAGATATGCACAGACTCAAAGTGCATCTGGCCTTCAGAAAGACTAGAATCAGAAGCTGAAAATTCTGCAATGAAGTCTTTCTCTGTTTATTGAGGACTACGCTTTTCTCTCTTTCTTTCTCAGTCTCTCGCTCTCTATCTTTTTCTCACACACACACACACTCCCCACCACCCCGACTTGCTCTACTGATTCTTATTCCAGGGCTTCAAATACCCTTCACACACAACCTTTCAGTTCTGGTAACCCTTTCCAACCCAGAATTTCCTGTTCTCTAAGGCCACATTCCCAAGAGAGGACTCTATTGGATCAATTCCAGTTCACACTAGACCAGACAAGTCATAAATTCTTGGAAACGATACAGCTAGGTCAAGTTCCCATCTTTTGTTCAATCAGCTGTTGCAAGGTCCAGGGTCACAGAGACCACACACACTCAGTAGGGCTGTGGGCAGACAGGTCCCCACAGAAGAGGGCGTGTGTAAGGTAAGCGGTAAATTGCATGTCTAAGGCTTCCAGAACAGCCCATTAGAAAGTAAATGATTAAATTACTTAGTTTTCTATACTACTATAGTTTATTGATATATTTTAAAATAATTTAATTGGTACTAATTTGAATTCACAATCCATCGTTTACCTATGAGACCTTGAGTAAGTAAAATAACCCTTTGGGTCTTCACTTCTATCTTCCGCAAGTGGCAGTGATAATATTTATCATCACTTTTATCTTCCACAAGTGGCAAACTAGGACCAGAGAGTGGGCCAATTCCTGCCGGTTGCTTGTTTTTGTAAATAAAGTTTTATTGGGACACAGTCATGCTCATCAGTTTCTATATTATAAGGTAACAATGGCAGAGTCGAGGAGTTGGGACAGAGACCTTATGTACCACAAAGCCTAAAATATTTACTATCTGCTATGGACTAAATTGCTTCCCCCACAAAATTCATGTGTTGAAGCCCTGCATCCTAATGTGATGGTATTTGGAGGTGGCACCTTTGGAAGGCAACCAGGTTTAGATGAGATGATGAGGGAAAGATCCTTATGATGCACTTAGTGCCCTTATAAGAAGAGGAAGAGAGAGAGAGATCTGTGAGAAATAAATGTGTGCTGTTTAAGCCACCCCATCTATGGTGTTTAGTTATGGCGGCCCCAACGGACTAAGACACTATCGTTTTACAGATAAAGTTTGCTGACCATGGCCTAGATAACTGTGAGCATTAATTGTGATAGTGCATCCCAAACATATAGTCTGGGGATCACACATTTTCCTAATGTCTATTGAATTCCTCTTGCTGCACTCAGAACACATTCAGGGCTTAAGGCCACATACCGTTGGGCAGGGGGGAAAAAGTAGCCTACAAGCTCAAGATCAAGAAAATGGTTTTTATGCATTTAATATACTCTTGAAATCTTCACAGGTTGTCAGTTAATCTGGTAAATGTAGCAGTGTATTCATAACTTAATTTGTATATTTTAGCCATTTGCCTTAATGCAAGTAGTTGGCAGGTACCACATTAAGACACAAAGGTAGTTAATGCCACATACAAAAAAAAAGCATATTTAGTTCTTTATTATTTCTGTTAAATAATATAATGCACAAATCATAGAACTGAAGGGCCTGAAAAGATGTGTGAAGGTGGATTCATTCATCCCTCAGCTTCTGGGCAGCACTTCATATCAATTATCCTACAAAAATTGTTGTGTGTTAGTCATTAAAATCACCAGATAATGAGATTCCACAGAATCCCTTGATAAAATGCACTAGGGCCCCACAATTCTTTTATTGGCGCATTTTTTTCCAAAATGGAGCTCAAGTTCTTCCTGCTGCTGGGCCTTTTCATGTTGTTCTCAAAGGTCGAAGCTGCTCTGCCTGAGTTTGTGCATGGCATACAGCCACTGAAAGGCATGGGTTCTTTCCCTCGCTCCATGTGGTGGAGAGCAATAACCATGCCACTTTCGTGACACGCTGGACCTTGAAGATCATGCTTCTACAGCCAGGGCCACATCTGAGCAGGGGGAAGAAGGTTAAAGCCACTTTTCGGGCGCCTATTCTCAAGAGCGGAGGAATGAGACTTTTGGTACAAAAGAACACATTTTTCTCTGTCTTGTACACAAGGACCATTGCCTTTTTTCTAACTATAAAGCAAGAAAGTTGTCATTGTTATAGTATGATATAAACAATACCACCTTCTACATTGAAAGAGAGTCATCTCTTTGGAATATTCTGTGATTTTTTCTTTTAACATTTGGAATGCATTTTCTTAAACCTGTATCCTTGATAGGGAGAGAAATTTCAGGATGTCATGACAATAAAATTCTTAAAAGGATGAGAAAAATTAAGTGCTTTGGGATGAGAGCGGGTCATTTAACAGTAGCTATCAAACAGGAAGTCTGCTTTCCTGAAAAGACTTTCCAAGAGAATCAGGCTAAGGAAAATGATGTCAAATGTATTTCCACGAAAACATTGTAGCTAAAAGCAAAAGAATGTAAGTGAAGACATGTTTAAAACTGTATTTCTGTATTTCTCTATCCTCCCCAAAACATGTTTTTTTGTAAGACCGGCATGAACACATACATTCACTATTTGAGACTCTTTTCATTTTAATGACTAACTTAAAATACATTGTTTTGGGGGCTTACATGCCATTCTTTGTTCCTCCCCTTCTCCATGCTCCTGTAATCTCACCCTATCATACCTCACCACAGATAAGCTGTTTCTGTAGCTTAATTGCCATCAGTCATTAGACTTGGTGACAAGAGGGGCTACTCAAAGAATTCACAGTTGAAGATGCACCTCTATGCAAAGGCAGAAGAGGAAATAAAGCCTTCTAGTTAGCAAGAGAGCTGTTGAAGAGAGGGACCAGTGACATTATTTGATAAGATTAGTTCCCTCAAATCTGAGATATATCCATTCACCTCTATCACAAGACTTTTTAAATAGCCAGTGGTGAAAGAAGCGAACCATTTGGAGCGTACTGACTGACATGAAAACAAACCAGTAAAAGCTGGAATGTTTCTTGGTAACTATGTCATCGTGAGCTAAACAATATTTTATCAATATCTCTTTGCAGATATAAACAATTATAAGATAGTTACTACATTCCAGAAACATACATGAGTTTAAAACAAATACTTTTCTGATAATTTTAGGCCATACTTCATTCCTGTTTAAAAATGTGGTGTTTGTAGGCCCAACTACTGGAGAGTTCACACAAATGACAACGTTTAAGTCACTGACCTAAGGTAGAGTTATTACCTAAAATGGGTCATACAGTTTTTACAACTAAGCCATAAGCCTTCATTTATGGTCTCAAGTAGCTTTGAAGAAATAAATTAAAAGAGGTACATTTTGATCCAGGTAAAATTTTGAAACTTAAATATTCTCTTGAAAATTTATTTCCAATTTTAAGATACCACCAACATCTGTGCCATTTTCTTAAAGAAGAATCTAGGATGACTTTTTAGGTTGTACAGATTCAACTTTCAAATTTGATTAATGAAATATGTTATATGCGAAAAGGCTACTGATTTTTAATTTAGCTCCCCACTACAGACTCACCAAAACTCTGTGAGGGGCACCTTTAATCATGTTAATTTCAGGCAGGTTCCTAATGTCCTGGAGATTTGTAGATTTCGAGTTGAATTAATCATCACCTCCCCTCCACCCAGCCCCTTATCAAGCAATCCCATCCTCTTATGTTCTTTCTTTTCTGTTAATGGCACCGCCATTCTCCCAGCCACCCAGCCTCACAACCTCACAGTCATTCTTGTCACATTTCTTTTCTTGCCTTATATTTAACAAAATGACAAGCACCAACCATGCTACCTTTGTAATGTTACTTATACCCACTCTTCCTCTTTACCTCAACTAATTCATGGACCTATTTCTTTTAGCTCAAATCAGAGGTCCAGAGTTCTAAAGTCCAAAAAATTCTTATAACTCCAAATTGATTTTTTATTTTTTAAATAATTTGCGACTTGAACTGACATGAGGCTTTTTATAAACACCATTTATAACATTTAGTTTGAATTTATTTGGAGAAATATTGAAGTGTTTGACTCCAGGGAGCTTCTCCAGACTCCACTGTTATCCAATATACAGTATTTACCTTGTAGTATCGTCCTAAAATCTGGAAAATTCTGAATCCAAAAAACAGTATGGAGATTCCTCAAAAAAGTGAAAATAGAACTACTCTATGACCCAGCTGTTCCACTTTGGGGTATTTATCCAAAGAACACAAAAACACTAATTTGAAAAGATATATGCACCCCTATGTTCATTGCAGCATTATTCACAATAGCCAAGACTTGGAGACAACCTAAGTGTCCATTGACCATTGACGGATGGATGGATAAAGACGATGTAGTATATATATATATACACACACACACACACACACACACAATGGAATATTACTTAGCCTTAAAAAAAGAGGAAATCTTGCCATTTGTGACAACCTAGATAGAGCTTGAGGGTATTATGCTAAGTGAAATAAGTTAGATGGAGAAAGACAAATACCATATGATTTCCCTCATATGTGGAAGACAAACAAACACATAGATCCAGAGAACAGAATAGTGGGTACTAGAGAGAAAGAAGGGTGGGAGGAAGGCAAAAAGGGTAGAGGGGAACATTTGTATGGTGACAGATGGCAACTAGACTTTTGGTGGTGAGCACGATGTAGTCCATACAGAAGTTAAAATATGATGATATACACCTGAAATTTATATATTATAAGCCAATGTTACCTCAATAAAAATAAACAAACAAAACAAAATACATTTGGCCTCAGGTAAGTTCAAGAAAGGCAATGTAGGTCGTTGTTATCACAACTTATTGAAGGAACCTCTACTTATTGTTTCTCTTTTCTTTAATCCATTCTATATACTTCTATCAAAGGAATTTTTCTGAATACATTTACTCCAAAAACGGTAGGTTTCAGCAGATACTTCTACCTCCACATTCTGGCATTTAGGCGGCTATGATCTGGTCTATCTTTTCTACCCACAGTAGATGGGGCCTAAAGGAGATTCAGATGATATATTGACTAACTTTGAGAAATATAAGACATCCAAAGTTAACAGCCATGCCCAATTCTCTTTGTATACCCATGGGTTAGCTATTGGATGCATGAGCACTCAAAAAATACTTGTTGAATAAATAAAAGAATGAATAACTGGCTGTGAAAAGAAAGGTTGAGTGAAAGAATGAACAACTACTGATCTGAAAAAGTATGAGTGGTAATATAAAATGGCAGGCTCTAGTTCCTACTTCTCTGCTAAATATCGGTCAGGCTCTATTAAGAGCTAACTTTGGAACTCCTTAACTCAAGAGGGAAAATGAAATTTTAGAAAAGATCTAGAGAAGAGGCAACTAACCAATGAAAGTTTGTTATTAAGAAAATCTAAATAAATAGGCCTTTTTTTTTGAGTGAAGGAATAAAAGATGAAGGGAGTTGTATGATAGTCACCCGTGATGGCCTTGACTTCCTGATTGCTTGTGTGATTAGCTATAGAAAGGGCACAGCGTCAGAGGACAGGTAGGGCTTGCCTTTGACACACTCAGCAAGGAATGAGGGGACACTCAAGGCCCAGGGTGAGCTGCCTCTCCCAACACTGATGTAAATTGATTTAAACATGATAAGAAGGATTTAATTTATACTAAACAAAGTGAATGTATTTGCACTGAAGTTGAAGGATTTTAGTTACACCTATTGAGAAACAGATTTAAATTACTATAATATATAGGATAGACTATATTTGAGTAATATATATTTGAGTAATAAATATATTTGAGTAATAAATCAAAAAGAACTTCATGAAATAGATTAAAGACATGGAAACAAGTATCATGATTTTATTTTATTTTTAGTTGGACCTCTAAGAGAAAAATATAGACACCTATCTTCTTGGGATAGTCTAGAATCGTTCCAGTCTGGGAGCCAGCAAGCAAATTCAAGAGCTTTTTGCATAGTCTTTTGAAATGTAGGATTCTGAAGAACCATATTCAAAGGGCATTAGAAGGAAAAAAAAAAAGGCAAGCAAGACAGAAATAGAAGCAGTAGAGGGTTTTGTGATCCTTTTGACAATTCATAAGGAAAGCTTCATCTGTCATAACCTTAAGCACAGTAGAATATCTACGAATACTCCAATAACGATGGCTTATATTTGAATCACCTAGTCAGCAGCTCGGGTAGTATCAGTATGACATATATGAATGGACCTCCTCAACCCGCATTCCAATCATTCACTTCACTTCTAACCCAGGACTGTAATGACTGCCAAGCTTCAACATTCGCTTGCATGCACTCATCTCAGACATGCGCTTCTGACAGCTTATTCAAACAAAAGCAATATGACTGAACTCCCGAAGCAGGACATAGGGAGTTCTAGTGCTGAAAAGCAAGCCAAATTTACAATTGAAAAATAAATTCCAGCAATGTTCAATAAATTACATATTGCATACTATAAGAATTACCTTATTATGGCCGTAATAATATATGGCAGTTATTAGAATTACAGCAATAACATATGCAACTGCTAATGGACTTATAATGTAGCATGCCATTGGGAAATAAAAACTAACTATATTTTTTCCTGTTACCAAACAAATGCTGCTATAATCTATACAGTAATTTGAAACCAAGTAGTTGTAAGTAGAAGTTTATATCCATATTTGCTATGCATATATGGGCCTCTGTCACATAATTTCCCACTAAAGTTAAATAAGAGGAAAATATCTCACACAGACCATTTCTATATACCCAAACTGTTTTGATTATTTTGACTGACTAAACTGGCTAAGTCAAGTTATTCAGTTAAAAAAAGTTGAACTCAACCAAAAAAGTCAGAGAGGTCAAAACAATAATCAAGTCAGTCAAAAATGGAATTGCAAGCTTTGTTTCTTTTCCTGAAGAGAGTGATTTGACTGGGCAAGTCAGTCAAAATAGTCAAACCAGTTTGTGTGTATAGACATGGCCACAGTATTTAGTCATACCTAGCTCACTGGAAAAAATAGTAACAATACTTCACATATACTAACTCATTTGATACTTGTATAAGCTCTCTGAGGTGGGTGAGACAAATATTTCCATTCCTATTTTTAAGCTGAAGAGTTTTAGAGAGAAATGGCTAGAATGTGTTATCTATAGCTGCTTTACAGACCACCCCAAAACATAGCGACTTAAAAGAATCATTTATTGTTTTTCACAATTCTGTGAGACGAATGAGTTCAGCGGGATGATTCCTTTCTCCACTTGGTATACAGTGAAGTTGCATTTAGCTGGCAGCTTGAATGGGGATAGACTATCCAAGGTGACCTCTCATCCACAACGGTTTCTCTCCATGTAGCCACTCATTGTTCAATAGCTTACCCTGAGTTTCTTTCTAACAAGGTAGCTGACTTCCAAGTGGAAGCATTCCAAGAGAACAAACCCCACTGTGCAAGCATTAATTGAGCCTCTGATTGTATCATACTTGCTAATGTTCCGTTGTCAAAGCAAGCCCAGAGACCAGGTGAGAGGGGAACTACACAAAGGCACAAATACGAGGAGATGTGGTCCATTGGGGGGTCACCTGTGTAATACTCTACCACAACAAGCTGGCATGTTACACGGCAAGGTTTAGAACTCAGGCCTCCTTCATGTGGTTTTCTTCCCATCAGCTTGAGCTGACTCTCCAGTATCACATTTGACCTTTCCTTAGCAATGTTAAGAGGACTCATCATTTTAGCATTGGTTTTGTCTTTAAATTCAGAGTAGGAAGGGTAGTTTAATATTGCATATCTGTTTTGATGTTACCAGTTAAGTTTACCTTCCAGTTTAAATTCTGGTCATTTTTATCTAAGAAGAAAATCTGAGACAAACATCTCCTTGCTGGCTTTCATATGCTTTCATTCCCAACAACTCAAAACCTTATAAAGACCCAAGAATGATCTTGCTATCTATCATCTTGCCTTATATAGGTCTAACGCTGGCAGGAAGAGCTAGGGTTATTGTTTCCTATGTTGAATATTTGAGGAAGCTGAGAATCAATGTTGAGTTACTTGCTCAGGATCTCGTGGTGCATGATGAAGCCAGGCTTCCAATTCCTGAAGGTTCTAGCTCTGAAACAACTCATGGTCCCTTGGGAATATATCTGCATAAACCTTCTGCAGGAACTTAACCCAGATCTTCCCTACCTCCTGATTGTTTACAGCACAGATGGATGATGCTGTATATTTTGGCATTTAAGGAGCTCCATTTCTTGCAATGTAGCACAAAGGATAAAACAAATCAGCAGTTCGCTAGCTTCTTGGTCTCAAAATCCCTCTAATTCTCCAAAATTATTAAGAATCCCAAAGAGTTTTTGTTATATGAATTATACATATCAATGTCTAGCATGTTAGAAATAAAAATTGAGAGCTTTTTCAGTCATATGAGCACAAAAGCATATCTTCCATTAGCAGTCTGAGTGATGACATCATCACGTCATGTTGCCACTGCGCATTCACTGTACCCTCAGGAGGCAATTGGAAGGGAAAAAGCAAATTGCATATTTTTTGTTATTATGGAAATAGTTTTGATTCTGAAAGGGTCTCAGAGCCACTCAGAAGCTCCTAAACCACATTTTAAGAAATGTTGTTCTAACAAATTTCTCCTTGAAGAATAATAAATAGTTCTAATAATGAAATTATTACACGTCTCTTTAAATTCACTGCTAAACTGACAGGAAATTAAAAGTTATCCTTAGAGAATAAGATAGAAGTGAAAGCACAAATCCAGAGACGTAAGGGAAAATTGAGCCTGGGGACACCTGTCCATCTTTTGTGACCAACAGAATTTACTTTGACAGATACATTGAGTGGAGAATCAGAAGAACAGATTAGAGCTGGCCCAAAGTGGTTAATTTGATAGACAGCAACTCTACTGGGCTCTTAGCTTTATGCCAAGACCCCGAAGGGACACTATGTCTCAGTGAAGGGTGACTGAAGGCAAAGATCTGCCACATGGAAAGGGATGTGAGGAAATTTTCTTCAATATTGGTTTTGGTTGGAAATGAAAAATTTCCCCTGAAAAATTCATAACCATGGGCTTACCCTCTTATGGGTTTTCAGCCCATTTTTATTAGAAAGTTGTGCCAGGTTGGTGTTGCTTCTAGGCATCTGGCAAATACAAATGCAAATCTTACCAGACACTTTCAGCCCAGGCTTCAAAGAATTCCCACGCACAAGTGTCATTAAAAAATAAGCTCACAGGGGCCGGCTCCGTGGCCGAGTGGTTAAGTTTGTGTGCTCTGCTGCGGCAGCCCAGGGTTCGGATCCTGGGCGCAGACATGGCACTGCTCATCAGGCCACGTTGAGGTGGCGTCCCACATCCCACAACTTGAAGGACGTGCAACTAAGATATACAACTGTGTACAGGGGGGTTTGGGGAGATAAAAGCAGAAAAAAAAAAAAAAGATTGGCAACAGTTGTTAGCCCAGGTGCCAATCTTTAAAAAAAAAAAAATAGGCTTACAATTTTTTAAAAAATAAATAAATTGCTGAGTAAAATGGGCAAAGCCCACAAATATAAAGAGTATAAAATAAGAATGTTTAACATGCTTATAAAAATAAAAGATTTAAAAATATGTCAAATGACTAGTCAGATCTGAAAAAAAATAGAATTTCTAAATAAAGTTATCAAATAGAACTGCTAGAAATTATAACATTTGACGTTAAATAGTTCACAAGGATATGTATGGATCAATCTGGATCAATCAGAATTCTCACATACTGCTGATAGGAGACTAAACTGGTAAACCATTCTAGAAAATTGTTTGGCATTATTCACTAAAGCTGAACGACATATACTCCATGACAAAGCAATTTCTCTAGGTATAAATCCAATAAAAATGCTCAACATATGCTCATCCAAAGAAATATGCAAGAAAATTTATAGTAGCACTATTTATAATGGTTATAAATGTGTACTCACTTTATAAAAATTCATCTAGTTCTACATTTAGGGTTTGTGTATTTTTCTGTATGTATGTTGTTACTGCATAAAAAGTTTACACACACATACAAAGCACTCACACACAAAAATTCCTTGACATCCAAAGAAAAGACATCCCTGATAAATCAGATCAAATACCATTCTTAAATGGGTTTATTGCACAAAATAGAAAAAAAGTCAACAAATGAACCAAAAAAGTAAACTAGATGCCTTTAAAGAGAAAATTAATTAATCAGAAGTTACATCTAAAGAAATTACAAATCATGGTCCAAAGAGACCAAGAGATAGAAGTTGTGAAAAAAGAAATTGAAAGAAATGGAGGATTGAGTAAGAAAATCTAATATATATATATTTTTTGAATCCTAAAAAGAGTTAATTGAGAGCATGAGAGACAATATTTGAAGATAAAGACTAAGAATTTCCCAGAACTGATGCAAAACCTGAACTTCAGATTCTAGAAGAAAATAATTTCCAAGGTTGATAGATATAAGGAAATACACACCAAAACGCATCGTAGAAAAATTGCAGAACAGCATATATAAAAGGGACATCCTAAAAGAAGCAAGAAGCGGAAGGGGAGAAATTATGCAAAAACAACTTTTTTTTAGGCTGGCAGGAACAATGGAAGCCAGAAGATCACAGAATGATGTATTCAAAGGTTCTGAGAGAAACCAATGATCAATCTAAGAATAGTCTAAGTTGGGAGAGAGTTATGCAGAATTAAGCATGTAAATACTTTGTGTTGTCTATAAAGACACGATATCAAGATACCGTTCTTTTCACCATGATCTTCTACATAAAGAGCGTAGTCGACTTTTCACTTGTTTGTGAGATTTAAACATGTAATTCATAAAATCGCTGTGTTAATGAAATGTGCTTTGTCACCCAGAATGGGCCAAATAAATGTAATCATTCTGGTTTAAAAGTTCATTCACTTTCCCAGGTCCCAGCATTAGTTTGAGCATGTAGTAGATGCTCAGAAAACATATAAATAGAGGGATGAATAAATGGATGGAAAGATGTTTAGATATATGGATAGACAGGCACATAGATAGATAGGTAACATATATACACACGTACATACACCCATTTTGTGGACTAATTTTGTCATCTGTATCTGACCCTGATTTTGAATGCTTCTTAGGCAGAGTCTAATACAATACAGAGTCCCAAATGTTAATTTTCTGAATTCTCAGCTCCAGGATCTGATTAGTGTTTCTTGGACTAAGGGAAATGCAGAGAAACAACTTTATGCGTCCATAATGCAGAGCATTTGTCTCTATGAACCCTCTCTGGGCGCCACCGTTATGTTCTCCAGTGAAGTCAGTGGAGGAAAGATCCCTGCCAGGGTGGAGGTCTTTCTCTTTTTCTGAGTGAAATGTGACATCTAATGCTGGGTCAGTTGTGAATATCTTTGCCCAAAGCCCAGAACTTATTTATCTTCTCTGGACACTGACAAAAAAAAAAATTGTATGGCACTCTTTAAAAAGTCTGTCACCATTTCCTGAGAGAAATGATCTCCTCTCTAGGATCTGACTGAAAATCATGGGCAATTGAAAGTCTGGTTTATCCCTGTGGACTATTAGTCACCCTATAAAAGTTAATTTAAAACAAATTAATCCATAAATCTCTACATTGTCTGCAAATACTTACCACTATAAAAAACCTAATTTAAACCCTTTCCCCTCTATTCTAAATTAGGGTTGCACTGCATTTTAGAAAATGTCTTCCTGACTCAGAATAAATTACCAGTGATTTCCTTTCTTATTGATGCCAGTGGAACTTCTAGGGGTAGTATTAGGTCCAGTATCACAATCTCTTAGTCCTCAAAGGGAAGGAGAAAGAAGGCACAATATTTTATAGAAGCCTTAATGCATAAACTTTACGCGTTGGAGAAGTTTAATTTTAAATGCAGCTCCTCAGGCCATACCTCCTGAAAGTCACCGAATGGAGTTTCTTAGTTAACACTTTATTCAAACTTGGAATGTGGAAGAAAATAGAATCAGGGAGGTAGGTCTTCGATAGAGACAGAATTCTTACTTTTATCAGCATCATTAATATTGGAGTCTTGAAGAAGAGTGAAGAGTGGCCTTCACTTAATCAAAAGACTTAAGATGACAACTTGAATCGTTAAGTGGCTTAGATTTCTGCTGAAAAGCCAATATGCTCTACTTTATTGACTCTAGACAAACTGCTTTAAAATATTTGTGGAGGGGCAGCCTAGTGGCGTAGTGGTTAAGTTCACACACGCCACTCCCGAGGTTCACCCGTTTGGATCCCGGGTGTGGATCTACACAACACTAATTAGGCCATGCTATGGCAGCGTCCCAAATAGAAGAACTAGAAGGTCCTACAACTAGGATATACAACTACGTAGTGGGGCTTTGTGGAGGGAAAAAAAAGGAAGATTGGCAACAGATGTTAGTTCAGGGCCAACCTTCCTCACCAAAAAATAAAAAAAAAATTTGTAGAGCATGGTAAATGCCCAGGTTAAAAAATAATATTTCTTGTCTAAGCAGATGAAGTAGTAATTAAAAACATAGTTTTAGTAACTAAAACATTAATTTATAATCCCCCCACCTTGAGGGGGAGCCTGTTTAAAAGGGGGCATTGCCACCTCTGGTAGTTTGAAACTTTTAGAAATGCAATTTTTGTATAGAAAAATCCTATTTCTTATGGTAAGTGATTTTTACCTTGCATATTTAAAAAAGTGGCTACCTTCTAAGTCAGAGGATGACTCAGGTGGTGATTAAATCAATTAAATCCAAATGCCCCCCAATTCCCCTGTCTACAGCCAATAAGAATAAACAAGAGAGAATTCAGCACATTCATTGAGACATTTCATGGAAAGGTGTTCTGGGGCTGTCATTCCATAATATAAAAAAAGGCACATATCCAGCTGCTAATTATCAAGCTCCCCCACACCACTACACTGATGTTAAATGGCACTGTTCCATTAGCTGTAATTATTCCATTTGTAATAAATAAGCATTAACCATTTTCAAATGTACACTCACAAATCATTTTTAAAGGATGAGTTTCATGCATTTAAAATCATATATTTCAAAGCAGCCTAGGCGACAAGTCTGTGTGAAGGAGGCCTAAATTCAAACTGGAAGAGCATTTAAAAAATTAAAATGAAATATATTCAGTAACAGAAATTATGACAGCCTGCAAAACCTTAAAAAACAAAATAAGAGAGAATACTACAACCAAGTGAAGAGAAAAAGTGTTTAGATGTTCAGTTGGGTAAATGTATTAAGTCTTTAAAAGACCCAGGTTTTGGGGCCAGCCCTGTGGTGCAGCGGTTAAGTTCGCACATTCTGCTTCTCAGCTGCCCAGGGTTTGCCGGTTCGGATCCCCGGTGCCGACATGGCACTGTTTGGCGCACCATGCTATGGTAGGCGTCCCACATATAAAGTAGAGGAAGATGGGCACGATGTTAGCTCAGGGCCAGGCTTCCTCAGCAAAAAAGAGGAGGACTGGCAGTAGTTAGCTCAGGGCTAATCTTCCTCAAAAAAAAAAAAGACCCAGGTTTCTTTACGGAACTCAGCACCCGGAACCTAGGGAGCGATTTTTATGAAAACAGATTTTGATAGTTGAAGACCAGATGCAGCCACTTAGCTACACAAATGTCTTTAACCTATATGCTGAATAATTGGGAAGTAAGCAACCATTGGCAAATGCAGAGATACAGACGTGTATGGGAGTGAGCGGTGGGAGGCCATGGATGTGGAGGAAAGAAGTAACCAGAATAGGCTTAGACTTGCCCCACAACTGCTACCTGGAAATCCTTTTAAGGAGTGCAAGATTGATTGTATTCACCAGTCCCTGGGAGTTTACCCACTTGCTTAAACTCAGAACAAAACGATTAATTAGCAATACCATAAAAAGTCATGGAACCACAGAGGTATGATATGCGCAACTTTCCTTATGTATGCCCTAAGGCAATGTAATTTACCAAACAAAGCAAAAAATGAATTAATAAATTGTAAAGATACTGTCAAAATACTGGTATACCTATAGGTATATATATATATATAAAAGGCTAATCTTAATGTAAGGGATAAATCTCAACAATAATTTTTCAAGGCAAATAAAAGATAAGTCCTTACTTGATTACTTAACTCGGAGAGTCAAAGTTCTGTCTTCACCAGTCTTGTATAGAAAAGAAACCTACATATCAATCCAAGTGTCCTCGAATTTTTTCTAGGCATGGACTCCCGGAAAGTCTCAGAGCTTTTAACAGTACCGTAAACTATTCTTACATCTCAACTGATTTTATGAACATTGAATAATTTTACTAGCAGAAACTATGACTTTATATATACATAATATAAATTCCCAATTATGAAAAAAAATCGTGAACAGCAACAAACAGGATTCATCTCTTTGCCATTGTGAAAGAGTGGTTGCTTAGTAAAGTGTGCTGTCCAATACAGGACCAACGTGGCTACTTAAATGTAAATTAATTAAAATTAAACAAAATTCAAAATTCAGTTCCCCGGTTGCGCTAGCCACATTTAAGGTGCTCAATAGCCACACATAGCTGGTGACTAGACTACGATTGTAGACAACTCAGACACAGAACGTTTTCATCATTGCAGAAAGTTCTATTGGACAGTGCTTCTAGAAGCACTGTCTAATAGTCAGCAAGGGGAAGGAGAGACCCAGACAGCTCATAGTTTTTTAGCCAGCCAAAGAAGCTGGCAAGTTGCTTTTATTGCTTAGGTTGTCTGCAACAAATATGCTTTTCAAATATTGTGGTCAATATATGCTCTGAAGTTAAAGTTTATATTCCTAAGAAATTAAATCAAAACTTTAGATCTGAAGTTGAATGTCATGGGGAGCCTTATGCACATTTTCTGTAAACATTGGGAAGAAGAACTGTGATTTTCTGATGACAAGAAACAGATCCTGTGTAGATTTCAACTGAAACAGATTCTTTACCCCACTTGCCTAGTGCTGTCTGTTCATTGTGCTTCTGCCCTCACCGGAATGTAAATATTTTCTAAATGTCTCTGTCTTATCTTTGTCCATAAGGGTAATAGCTAGCACAGTACATTGAATTTTCAAACATAAGACAATGAGATCATTTTATTTCAAATATTCTCATCCAATGTCATTGTCAATTCAAAGTTTGTGTGGCTTAAAATTTTATTCCACACTATGAACATCAGTATTTTTCTTGGTTCACGTAGAGCCCTTTGTAGCATTTAGCACCTTGAGACAGTACTATGCCTGAGGATGGAAATTTCTAACAGGAGCTATTGACCTGTTTTTCCCCAACAGAGTCCCCAAATCTTGGCTGACAGGTAGAGGCCACCTGTTCAATATAATATATCTTAATCTAATATTATATATATTTAGTATTATATCTATAATCTATCTAATATGTTATAAAATGATACCACAAGAAATTTATTTTCTTCCAGTTCTTTAGCTGAACCCACACTGATCAAGAGAATTGGTATAGA
Source organism: Equus asinus (assembly GCF_041296235.1). Lineage (NCBI taxonomy): Eukaryota > Metazoa > Chordata > Mammalia > Perissodactyla > Equidae > Equus > Equus asinus. The sequence continues at coordinate 31,199,635 of NC_091810.1, forward strand.
GTTTACTCTTCCAATATATGTACACTAAGTGCTAAAGAATGCACAGTGACTTTGCTCGGGGGGCCTGTTCTTCACTCAGAGGAACTTGGGAAATGTCACCCAGTGTGTCTAGGGGATGCTCAGTCACTGGCAGGTCTGGTTTAGTTGCTCTTCTGTGGACCAAGTTGTGCTGGTGCCATGTGGTCATTGGTCTCCTGGAAAGCCCTCTTCTCACCTCAAGGTCTTCATGAGAAGGTTCTACCCTTTCATACATTTGCCTAAATGAAGACGTTTGTGTTCTGAGTGCTTAATCAACTGATTTCTTCAGAAGGCTTTATTTCCTTATATTTAAAAAAAAGATTCTGCCTCTGTTGATGCCTGTACCTCTGTCTTTCTATGCTTTCTTAAAAAAAGATTTTTTCTATTCCTACTCAATTAAGTCAGAATCCCTAAGGGTAGAAGCCAGGCAAAAGCATTTTGGAAAAGTTCCTTGGGCAATTCGAAGTCACATTCATAGAAGAGAAACTGCTCCAATCTGAGTGTGAGTCACTTCTCTCCCCAGTGTGTGTGGGTGCACATCCTGGTCCTGTCACTCATTCAGGATGTGATTTGGGCAAAGATATACCCAACCTTCCTGTGCCACATTGTCCTTATCCCTAAAATGGGAATAACGATAGTCTCACGCAATTGTTCAGAGAATTAAATGAGATAAAACTTGCATTCTCTGTATGGAAATTTGATTTCTTCTCATCCACCTGTGCTATTTGTAATGGGAAAGTGTTTTCCAAACTTATTTTGGGAAAGAGGTGCTTCCTACTTGAAGTTCGACATTGAAGTGGGTTCCTTATGGGGGAATGCCATTAAATCACCCCATTCATATGCCACTCCCACTTGAAGAAACCATACTCAGTTTAATCACTCTGTGCCCAGTATTGCACTGGATGTAAACTCAGTTCATTTGATAAATTGCTTATTAGCATTCAGGAATGTTCTAGTCATTTAAGAAAACCATAAAAGTGCAAAAGTTTTACTTGAGACAATTCTATCCACTTGCTTAATGTGATGTGGTGAACTGTGAAAAGACCATTATTCCATTTTAGTGTCAGAATATCTTCCTTCAGCAAAGAAACATGGTTTGAGGACCACTGAGGCAGCCAAGTACATTTTCTGAGCTACTTAGCTATAGGAGAACAGAGGTCATGGATAGTTCATTTTGGGGTCTCTGATGTGTCTTACAAGTAGAAGACATTTGGTAAATATTCAGGGAATTGCAGTTGAGACAAACAGGCAGGATTTAGACTCCAAACAGCAGAGAGTCTGAAATTCTTTATTTTTTAAAAAATTGGATTACATTCATTGTTTTCACCTTCCAATTATGGTATGTTTGAAAGATACTGGCTTCATTGTGTATTACTTAAGCCCAAACTAACTCGTAAAGAGGATGACCAAGAGGGGGGAATATACACAGGAGTTGCTGTTTTCCAGGAATAATCCACATGTGTTTTCCAATAGTTCAGGCATTTATAAAGAAAAATCTGAGTGCTCTGGCAGAGCCACAGACAGCCTTGACAGACACATCAATTTGATTCCTGACAATGTGAGGGGGGCTGGTTCATTTTTAGCATAGACATGTGTAGCTCTGCAGGTGAAAAATTAGAATTACCCCAAATGAACTGCCCTGCACTCCGCAGTGGGTCAGCCACAGCCTAGCTAAACGACCATGAGAGGCGAATATCAAGACAACACTGGTTGAGGGTTTGTTTGGGGAATTGTGAGTAAAAAAGAAATCCTCTATTTCATAAACTCTTTAGGGACAAATTCAGGAACAATGAAAAGTTGAAAAAAAAAAACAAACTTCACAAATCCTAGAAAGAGAATGGCCTTGACTCATTTTACAAATAAAATCAAAAGGGATGACCCTTGGAAAATTCTGAAAGGCACAAAATGTGTCTTCTTCACCTCTAACCTTTCTCTGCCCCCTTTCTGCACCTCTCACAGACATTCCTCCTGGTGCCAGAGCCCCCTCAATTCTTGTCAGTATTTGTGATGGCTGAGTGATTGGCATTCTCTGAATGAAACTCATTTACACTCAAGTGTTACCTTGAGCTCTCATTTGCATTTAAACCCTTTCTTTCTGCGGAGTTGCCAGCTTTTTTTTTTCTTTCTCAAAAGATTTTAAAGTAGAACACAGGAGAGATCTGGTATGGGGGCCTAGGGTTTATGATCACCCCACGTCTGTTTACTCAGGTCTAAAAGAAAAGCTCAGAGCACCTTTCATGTTTCACGTGGGGAAGGCAAGAGAAAGGGAAGGATGGAAGGATGGAAGTGGAAGGAAGGTAGGAAGGACCGAAAGAAGAAAGGAGAGAAGGAAGAGAAGGAGGGAGATGATTTTGATGTTCATTCCAGAGTTGAACATTTCCTGTCTGATGTCCCTTTAAGGGTGATCTGTGGGATTATAGAAGATGGGGCAATGGGTCTTCTTGGCGAGGATTTCTTCTAGAACCTAAAGCCTTTCTGCCTCCCCATCTCAATACAAGTGACTAGGGCTCTGGTGATGCTCTTGATTGCTGTGATTTTAACACAGCCAATCTGATTCCATTCCTCTGCCCCAAGACATAGACATACATTAATTTGTTCTGCAACATTTTTGGTAGGTTTTTTCCTGTGCATACATATTTAAATGATTTAAAATAATCCCTGTGTATTATTTTATTTTTCCCATCTCTGTTTCTGACAAAATAAGCAATTTCAATCTCTTCACAGAAACACAGATATCATCAGAGAGCATGTTGTCATTGTCCCTTGATGAAAAGCAAGCTCTGGTCCCTTCACAGCTCATTTACTCAGTTGAGCATTAGACAGGGAACTGGCTTAAGACCAGGCAAGACTGGATTAAAAATCTCACATGGACAGGTGGGCTCTTATATTCCCTTCTCTAAAGCTACGTTATTAACAGCCTCACTGGCCCTGCATATTTAGCAGGAAAGATTGATTAGGAACGTCTGCTTTGGGCCCAGGGTGACCACAGGACACTTACTTGCCTCTTCTTGTCTAACCTTCTTATACAGTCTTGGCTCTGTCCAATCACAGTTGCCAGGCCATGTGCAGCCCTCGTCACATCTCTCTCTCTCTTTCTCTTGCTTTGCTAAATCTTACTGCATTAGCGTTTGTCTGTTTTTAGTTAGGCGGCTGAGTTAATAGTGATGACACGTGAATGCCCTAAGCATAGCATCCCAAGATGTCCCATTCCCAGAGACCACGAATTCTCTAAATTTTATCTAGCCTTTGCATAGGTGAAAACACCATGGACAATCCAGCAAAGTAGTTCTTACGTAATTGCAAAACATCTCCCAGTTTGAGTTCTGCCATGGCGTTAAAATTGCAAATGTTTCATATCAAGACAATATTAATGATGATGATGATAGCTAAATACTCATCTTTAAACAACAGACTCACAAGGCAAGTCAGCCAAGATGGGCTGAGGGAACGGCAGATTGCCATCTCCCACCTCAATTGCACTCCAGCATGGAATGGCAGGTGGAATGACTGGCACTACTGAAACCAATTCCGCCAGGCCTTTTGGGCCGATAGTGTAAGTTGAAGTCATCCAAGATGTTCTTACAGTGAATGCGTACTGTTTTCCCAGCCATGCTCATGCCTGGAGAGCAATCCCAGCAGCTTCTTGAAACAGTCAAGAATAGGGATGTCAACAGCACATCCTAATGATCTCCGGTTCCCCAACATATGTCCAATCCTGGATGGTCATCACAAAAACGCACTTTGCTAGTTAGAAGGAGGGGAGCCTCCACACAGGAATGAATTCCTTAGTCAACAGAGGAGTTCAAACGCAGGCTTTGGAATGAGACAGAAATGAGGTAGAACCCCTCTGCTTATTAATTAGGGTATTGGGTGGTTATTTAACTTCTTTGGGTTCTTTGTTCACCTGTAAAATGGGTATAATGGCACCTACCTCATAGATAATACAAGAATACATTGTGTAGTAGGTGTGAAACACTTTTCCCTTTCACATGGATTCCAGAAATAAGTGCATTCTGGTCACTTCAATGAGAGAAGCTGTTATGGTCTAAATAAAATCGGGCTTGCGGGGACTGTTGTGACACAGAAAGAGCATGGCCGTCAGAAGGAGAGCATCATAATGCACTCCAGTCGATTTTCACCAAGCAGAAATCTATCATAGTATTTCTAGATCTTCTAATTTTTCAAGGGATTTTTTTCCAAGGTACATAAAAAGCATAAATTTTCATGTGAAATTTCCCACTAATTCATATTTTCTCAACACTGCCAGATCAACTGGGTAGGCTCGAGAGAACCTGTCTTAGAATAGGGTTTTGTCCACCTCTTCCTGCCTCTAGCCTAACAAATCATAAACACTCAACATATAATGGCCATTATTACCATAAGCTTTGCCACTAAAGGAAAAATAACCCAAATTGGAAATCTCCTAACATTTGTACGACAACTGTCTGGTCATGTAGTAAAGTTGATGTTGGAATCCTTAAAATTAACTGATGGTCTGAGATCCTGTATGTTCAGAGCTAATTATGAATTTATCAGTTAGTACTTGCACAAGCAAACTCCATCTTATATAACCCTAAATAGACGCAGCCAGGCCTGACTGGAAATTCAGTATCATCCTATGAACGTAATAACCAAATGCAACACATGTGCCAGCGCACAAAGAATGCGTTCTATTTGGAAAGCAGGAGGAAAAACAAAAAGTGCCTGTTTCTATGTATAAAGAATATCCTATAGGTGCTAAATGCAGTTTTACATTAGAATAGTACATACCCAACGTGCTTACGATATATTTATAAACTTCCACATCGAGATTTGGGGGAAAAGCAACAGTTGTGTTTAGTCACATGGAATTTCATCCCGTGTGGAGCTGAGGAGGCTTGTTAAGTGTCCAAAGGCACGTTTAGAATTTATTTTGTCCAAGCTCTTCCCTTCTTGAGCAGTGTGACAAGAGGTTAAAGCAACTCAGTTTCTCTGAGCCTCATCTGTTAAATGGGAATAAGTATCCAGCTCTACCTCCAAGGCTGACCCTGAAGGATAAAGAAACTTAAGGTAAACTGCTGAGTGCAGCGCTCAAGACACAGCGAATGCTCAGGGGGTGGCTATTAGGAGGAAATGACTAAAGTTGAACTAGTGAAGTTAGTATGCAGATACCTTGTCTTTTTTTAATGGGCTGATGTTTTTTATTACGATATCTATCTCAGAGCAAATTACAAAAATAAAGACTTCTGACATTTTTCTGATATTAACATCTATATGGTATGACTGAAATGCCTCTATACAGCACGAACGGTTGGAGGAGAGATATTCTAATGCAACATTTTAGTGTTAGGAACAAGGAGCTTTTGCCTTGTAAACTCATGGGGTGAAATCTCATGCCTTGATCTTCAAAGTGTGACAAACAGCTATTGATTGAGAGCACATTGTCATTTAAATTACAATTAGGGATGGGTGAAAGGTGCTTATTCAACAATTCAAACTTTTCTTTTAATACTGTCAAGGACGACTTAACCTTCACCCAAACACACTTCTAAAACTTCTGAGTTTCAGTATGTCTAAAATCAATGTGCTTCTCTTAAAGAGACTCATGTCATTACTCTCAGAGGTTGAATTTGGTAGTTTTGAATGTGGTGGTGAAAATCTTTCGGAAAAGCTTTTCTCTCAGTCACAAAACACTTATGTCTCAACACAAATCCGGTACTGCATTTGCACCTTAATATGAAATTAAATCATTCAGCCCGTTTTCCTAGAGCAGCTAGTTATAAAAGTATATGCATTTCAAAAATCAACTGCTATGTGGGTGATGTATGTTTTAATTTAGAGTATTTTGAACAGAAAACCATCCTTCTGAAGGCACAAATTGCTATGAACTTCATGGCTTTTATTACTGGCAAAACAATGATCAATTCCAAAGGCATTAGGCGCTACGTATCTTAAACGAGACAATGGACAGAATGGAAACTGTGTGTATGTGAGTTTCTGAGTATTTATGCTGTCTTGCCGACTCTCTTGCATTTTGCCGTATGGATACACTTCATAAATAAATTGCTTTGATATTGCAAACGCACACACACACACACGCACACTAACATGCTATGCCTGCACTGGCAAAGTGCTGGACTGAATCTCATGGTCTTGCTCCGGCCAAGTTCCCTGCAGCTTTCACAGGAATGCAGACAGCATGAAGACTGCAGCTTAGATCTCCTATCCTGAAGCATGTTTAGATTTTATTTTGTCAAAGCATCTTTTCTCTCTCTCTCCCTTTCTCACTCTCCCGCCCCCCACATAATACATGCACACCTGTCTGTTTTCCTTAGGAAGAGCAGGCCTTTACTGGGATGACATATTCTGCCAGAGGTGCCTTTGGCAGCCTCTCATCCTCAGGGCAACCATTGTTCTGGCAGCAGTAAGTCAGTGAACAGCGCGAGGTCATCCAGCCCCACTGTCCTCCGCCCCCTTCTCCTGTATGGGGCATGAGCTCCAAGGTACCCTTCACTCGCTTGACACATGAGGTCATGGGAGATAGTCTCCAGCTCAGGTACATACCAGGTAAGCAGTGGCACTGACAGGGCAGTTGGTGGTCCCCACAAGTGGATGGGAATCCTACTAGAGCTGTTCTGAAGAGCCCTCACTTCTCACTATCAGTAGATGTCTTCTTCTCACTTGCAAAGGAAACCTATTAAAAGTGAATTTTTCTGTACTGCATCAGTTTGTCAGGGCGTCTGCTAAACAAATGGGAACATCCAATTCTACATTTTATTTGACAACTTTGAGTGGAAAAATCACATGTGAATGCCATCTTCATATAATATGATCAGAAAGAGAGAAAAAATATATATATCAAGCTTAACATTGTTCAGAGAGCAACTTCTCTTATCAGAAAATTTTCAGGAACTCATTGTAACCCTGAAAAACAGGAAAGGAGTATTGCTTGTCAATAGAAATAGGCAATTTATGTTATCAAACTTTAAGGATTTCTACTCATCTATTGTAGGGAAAATTAACTAAGGGTCCCATCACCACCAATTTATATTTACTAATACATTCTATTTGAATAGCAAAGCGGAAACTTAAAGGAAGAATAGTTTTTAGTGTTATTCATGCAAATATAATATCTAAATGTTTAGAAAATGAACTCAGGAATTCAAGATATCGGGGGGAAGCAAGATGCTTTACTGCCGCCTTGTGGAGGATTGAAAAGAACTGAGTGTTGAAACCTCTGGTTCATTTGTGAATCCTGGTCAGTAATAGAACCAGATAAAAACAGGAACAGGATAGAGGTGGGATAGGATTAAATACGAATTAGTTGAGCTTAGTCAAAATAATATATATATTTTTAAACTCAAGGAGATCCACAAAGTCTTCAAGAGATCATGCTACTCCATTTCAAGAAATTCCTGACATCCACAAAGAGGAGATGGGGAGGAAGTGGGATAGAAGTAAACGTTAGTAATGGAGTTTAATCAGAATAACATCGATCTGCTTTTTTTTCTTTAATCAAAGGAGTTCCATAGACACTTGAACTAATTTTGCCACTATATTTCCAGAAAATTTAGCAAATCTCGGTTAGTTACCATGGGATTCAATGTGGCCCCAGAAAAGCTGTGATAAGAAAAGCTGGACATATTCTAGGGTGCAGTCCAGCATTTTAGCTCCAAATGTTTATTTAAATATAACTTGAGTTTATAAACTTGTTTTGTAGGGAGATTTATAGTGCTTTCTGATTTTGGCTGGACCGAAAAAGTCCAGCTCGACTTCCTGCGAGAACGTGCCTGTGTAAACCACCTTCTTCTTAAATTTTGGCATGAAAAATAAATTTTCATTGGATGCATTTCTAATTACAAACAAACGTTCAGGTAGATGCTTAATTTCAGTCTAGCTACAAATAGCACAGAAATAGCATCCTGGAACTTTTGGCATCGCAGCACTACGCAAATCCTTGTTGACAAAGCATCCACAAATATACTGTCATGTCCAATACCCCCTTGTTCATCTGTTGGATAAATAGTGGAAATGTCTAACTCATCCATTAAGAAAAAAGGTGCCTTAGCACTTTCGAGTAGTAAACCTAATTTAAAATGGAAAGGACAAATGAACAGATTTTTAATTAAAAATGTTTTTAAGCATATCAAGTTAAAAAAAAAATAAGTGCTCTAAAATTTAGAACATGATTTTCAATGGTGTTGTAGCCACTCTGAGTCATCATATTTTTTTCGCTGGAGAGGGAAGGAGAGAAGTATCTTTAGTGAAACAATTTGAAAATCAAACAATAAGGTAATCTAAATTTTGCTAAATCTCGCTAAATTATTAAACTTTCTTGATTTGAGTGAGAAGCAGGTACAAGAAATTTAGTTAAATAAAATAAATATAAACCCATCTTCTTTACCAAAGCACAATCAACACACATAAGCTACAAAGCAAGGAGTAGTGCCAATTCTGATTTTCTTCTTGGTCTTAAACATGACAAACCTTAAGTAAATGTCATTTCCAAAATTTCTGTACCATTCTTCTTGTAGTAGAGAAGGGTTTCGTTGTTGAGTATTCATTATACGTATATGTAAGCTATGCACTTTGCTTACATTCTCATTACAGCCTATAAATAGGTTATATTATTATCATCTCCTTTTTTACAGATAAGAAAATGAAGGCTCAGAGAGATTAAGTAAATTAGCCACGGTCACACAGCCTTTCAACGGTTCATCCAGCAACATCAGTGACTTTGTGTGCCTCTCTACTTCCTCAACATATTTTTGGGGAACCGATATCCCCTCTTTTTTCGGTGGCTGACAATTCTTTTGAGTTGTACTCAGGCTCATGACCAAAGACAATCCATTAATGTTCCAGCAAGTATTGAACAAATGCTAACTCTGTTTATAATTTACTGGTCAATTCATTTAATAAATATTTATTTAATGCGTTTTCTATGCTGGATCTAGTCCTAGGACCAGGGACACAGTAATGCCACACCCAGAATGGTGACTGCAATTTTGGAGCTTACAGTTTAGACACTGAGTAAGTTTCAGAAATGTAGAAGTGGGTAAGACCCAGTCCTTCCTGATAAAGGGAAAAAAGCAGTAGCTTTGGAACCCTGTGAAGATCACGTGGCTCTGCTATCTGCTGTTTCTGAGAAAGTTAGATGCTATCATCTTTTGCCTCAGTTTCCTCTTCTGTGCAAAAAGGTTTATTCAAAAGCTTAGCATAAAGCATGTAATGTTTCTGACCAAAATGAGGCGTTCCATGCATGTACCAATTATTACAACAGGTCAGGGGGAGAAGGAGATGTGTAAACAACTCAGCGACCATGTGAAAAGTACTATCCTGATGGTATTGACAGGGTTCTCTGGTAACCCATGGGGGCAATGTGCTGGAGAAGGTTGATGGAAATGTCATATCAGAAGTGATGTTTGATTTGGAACTTCAAGGATGAGAAGAAGCCTGTTGGGCAGAGGACCTTCATGTACAAGACAGATAGGTGAGTATTTCTTTGGGATCAGAAAGTTAGGGTGTATACAGGATTGGGAAAAGATTGCAGTCAGTTCTCGGAAGCTCTAAACTCCACAATTTAAGGACTACACTCTGTAAATAATTTTGTGGCATATTCTTCCTATATCATTTTGGAATCTTTGACTGTAAGTATAAGTAAATGAAACTCAAGTAAGATTAAATAATAAGGAGTTTCCTGGTTCAAAAACTGGAAATTCAAAAGTGAGGCTGGCTTCAGGTGAGGTTTGATCCAGATGTCATCATGCCCTGTTCTGCTATTCTCTCAGCTCTCCTCTCTTCCACATGGTGACATCATCTTCAGGCAAGCCTCCGCGCTCTTGGCAGCAACAATGTCTGCAAATAGTGAAGCCAGGTCTCATGGACCCAATAGGATCGTGTGCTCATCCTTTTACCAAAGATTGTCCTGGTAAAAAGATATGCTGTTTGGCAAAAACACTCACCAACAGCAGGAGCACTTTCACCCGAACCACGTGGCTGCAAATGAAAGAGGTAAAATATGGGAGCCAACGGGAGAAATGCAACCAACCAAGATCTATTACTCTCTCCCCTTATACGATGGAGTCCCAGTTGGAGCTAATCCCTGGAAGGGTTGGCACCAACTCTCCTTAAAATGATTAAATTAGGGTCCGACCCGGTGGTGCAGCGGTTAAGTTGGCATGTTCTGCTTCTCGGCAGCCTGGGGTTCACCGGTTTGGATCCCGGGTGCGGACATGGCACTGCTTGGCACACCATGCTGTGGTAGGCGTCCCACGTATAAAGTAGAGGAAGATGGACACGGATGTTAGCTCAGGGTCAGGCATCCTCAGCAAAAAGAGGAGGATTGGCAGTAGTTAGCTCAGGGCTAATCTTCCTCCAAAAAAAAAAAAAAAAAGATTAAATTAAACAAAAACAAGAAGAAACGGAGTAAGCATATTTTCCTTTTTTTACACAAGGAATATATTATTGATGCATATCTGAGACACAGCAATAAATGATATAGCTGAAAAGAATTCCAAAAAAATTTATTCTCCAATTCATCAATGTGTAGCCACAAAGGAAGGACTTAACTCTGAATCAAGTACATTTCAAGGCTAATTCTGAAACGCATACTCCTAGAATTCCTCTTAAGTTCATATTTCTTTAGAGTCCATTTCTTTCATGCTAACACAGGCCAGAGTGAGTTTAAATATGATGGCAACAAGAAAATTTAAATAAAACATTTATTGTATTTTTCCTTTGTGTTTCCCAAAATGTTTCCCTTGCGTAAGCTTCTAATATCTATAGCTGTAGATGTGTCATCATTACTTAGCTGGAATGTTTGCGTTATTAGAACCACATTAGGCAGTAAGCAAAAACACATGCCCGGGAGTCTACTTATGAGATTTGTGCATGTTTTCTGTGAGCTGAAACAAAAGAATAATGACCAGCAGCATTGAGCAACTTAGCCTTGTCTCTATCCTATTAGGATCATATTCCCAGGAGAGAGCTCTGGTTTTAAAAGCTATTTGCAAATGTAGAGTGACTTTTTTGATTGTAATTTCTCACGAAGCAGTTGCAGAATCGAGCAAGGGGGAAGCACAAAACATCACGACTTGAGGATGTCCGTTTTTCCTGAAATGACTAGTGAATGACCAGACTGCTAAGGAAAATCACGATTTGTGCTTTTCATTCAGTAATGGAGGGGAATCTTTCCATTGGCAGCTTTCAGCTTGTGGGAAAGGGTCTTTGGAACGTTCAGATGGATGATGTACCTTGATTAGTTGGGATTATTGTAATGTGCTGAAAGAAAGTCATGTCACAGTTTATTTTTATTCTTAATACAGTAACATGTATGTTACCTTATCCAAAGTCCATAAATTAAGTCCACTGAAATGTAATTTCATTATGTCCCTCTATTCAATAGTGTTTCAACATATCTTACCACAGAAAGTCCCTAAATTTTTGGCACTTCAGTTGGGACATCCATTCGTTTATTGAATGTTTATTGAGTCCTACTATGTGCTGGGCATTGTTTGAGGCCCTGCATATGTGAAAATCAACACAGTCTCTACCCTCATAGAAACCATGTCAGGAGAAGGTCAAGGAATCATTAATTACAAGTTTGAGGAACATTTTAGAAAGAAAGAAGAGAAATTGGTAAATTAAGAGAATTAGTAAAGAGAGCTATAAGAACATATGAAAAATGGATCTAAACTTGTCTGTGGGGTAAGCGGTCAGAGATGTCCCTGAGGACATGGCTTTTGAGTTGAGACGGAGGGATGAATAAGGATTACCTGGGTCAAGACTCTGAGTTGAGAGAGAAGAGGACTCAAGCTTGGGGTCACAGACCAGTTTGCAGATAAGAGAACACATGCAAGAGTGTTCACACCAGGAATGACTCTAGAGAGGTTGTAAGACAGATCCTGGAGCACCTTGACATTAAGGCCAAGTGTTGGTACTTTATTTTATAAGCAATAGGAAGCCAGTGTTGGATTTTAATTTGAGGGGTGACATGAACAGATCTGAACTTTACATGGTCACTCTGGCTGCTATCTAGGGAATGGCTTTCAACACCCAACTAGCTTATAAGTGAATATATTCATTCTAGTTGCAAAGCTATTTCTTTCTCCTTATTTGTTTCAAGATGGCGACAAGAATTTCTGACTTGATGCCGTCAATTACCAGATCAACAATTAGTGGATTCATTTTGACAACTAATTTCATCAAAGTTTTTATGGAATTGGACAGTTGTTGCCAGAGGCTATCTAAGCAGTCGGGTGATTGCCAGATTTCAGGATACATAAAGGATTTAGCTGTGGACATTCTTGATAGCCAGAACTGAAGCCAACCAATTTCCAGCCTTTAAAAGAGTTTCACTAGATTGTCTTCTTTTAATTATGTTCCCCCATCCCATTTTATAGCCCCATAAGATTTTAGTCAAACAACATACAAAATTATTGAATGACTGATTTTCTAACTTCACCTTTCAAGAAGTCTATGCCACTTGGTATATGCAATTAGGAGAGAATTTATATGCCCCTAGCAAAAGATAGAAGTGGAGTATATACCTCCGAAGAATCGAAATATTCCTCTTAATTCAACAATTCTGTTCTTAAAGTCAGTAACGGAAAATCAGATATATTGGGCTTGATTATACAGGAAAAACAGAGTTTCCCAATATTCTGATGAATTAGCTTTGTAGGATGCAATTCCCTCTTTGCTTTGGCCGCTAGGCATCACAAGGTGAGATTCAGGCTCATCTCTGCCATTGTAAATGATGTTGAATATGCATTCAATAGCCTAATACACCTGGAACTAGCTTACATTAATTTTGCCTTTCATCCTTTTGCCAAGTTTCCTCTTTATTTACTTCTAATGAGCATATAAGTCACCTCGAGTAATTTTTTTTTTAACAAGGTAGAGGTATAAATAAAAAAAGTTTTTGTTGTCTTAGATTCTCCCAACAAAACCTCCCTCTAGCCAGGCCCTTTTAGGTGTATTAAAATAGGTGTTAAATAATGTTTCAGGAGCATCTTTACTACTTTGAAATAGCTGTGGGATTGAAATGCTCCAAGGCAGCCCAAATGAATTATCTGCATAAATTTTTCCCCTCCAAATTCTGCCCGCATGTAGCCGACAAGGCAGTGAGTGCTGAAATTTGGCCTCAGCCTTTTCCATAATGGATATAAATAGGCTGTGCATCGGATCAGATTTTGCGACAGCAAGATCAAACTGAAGGAATGGATCTTGGTGAACTGTACCGGAGAACATTTCCCTGCTGTGGTCATGCCTTCTGTGAGTACCAAAAGGACTTCGAAGGAAGGGAAAGGTCAGCCTGAGATGAGTTTAGCCACTGCCACTGTCAGTCAGCCCCCTGTCCCCAAATCAGCAGAAGTCATATGGGCCCATCGGTGTTTTTAACTAAAAAGGAAGCATTTTCATCCTGTGGTCATTACAACCACTAAAGAGAAAGAGAGGTCATCCATTTTTTATCCTTTCTTCTATAATCAACAGGTCTTTTAAAGAGATAATATTCGATTAATTTTCTTTTTCTCTGTTTCTTTCTTTTTCAAACATTAAACGTTTTGGTCGTTTAAATGGGTTTAGTCAATTCCAGGGCATGGATAGCTAGGATGTCAGCAATGCCCCCAACCTAAAGTCATTAAATGTTCAACAATGACTTTAAAATAAGTAGCTTTTTGGAAGTTATGTCTTTGAAGTTTCATTAATTAGTCATATCATTGGGAATGTATGGCTAAAGTAAATTACAGTGTTTAAAATATCTACTCTTTCAATGTGAAAAATGAAAGGATCCTGCTACCTTGTCTTTATACTAATGAAGATATTATTAATTGGTTTAGCAAAAACATAGATCTAACCATAATGTGCAACAGTTATTAAAGATAATTAACTACAGATCATTGGTTTGAAACATCTAGTCCAAAATGATTTCTGAAGGGCACATTATTCTACGAGATAAAATAATTAAATTTCTAACTGCTGCATGAGACAACTGTGGCATATCCAGCGTTTTAATTTCTTTTGTTCCATTCTCAGGGTACTCTTACTGTTTTAGGTTTTGAAAAAGCTACCCGTGTTTCACAGTGAGCTCTCTTTTCAGCGTGTTTTGCTGAAATCTTTCATGTCTATGGAAAAATTATGATTGAAAGAAAAGGATTACAATGACACTAGACCTAATAAAAAGCCCACAAAAATTCAGCTTCCTTTACTGGAGAAGGGAGTATGGTAAATCAAACAAATAGAAAACTAAACAAGTTACTTTAATGAAATACCTTTCAAATACATCCCTCACAGAATCTATTTTAAAAAACTGAATGCCTCACATTTGTAAAAGAAATAAGAGAAAATATCAGTATGAACAAATGGCAGGTACTCGCTTGTGGACTAATGAATAATGTAATTATGTGCATACACATAAAATAAAATTAAACAATTACAGTAAAAACAATTGAGTCACTGGAACAGAAGGCTGTCTATTAAAAGCGATGAGATTAGAGGTAAAAAATTCTGATCATATTTCTAAAGATTGTATTACTTTGTGTTTACTATTTGAAGATCAGTTAAATTAAAGGGGAAAAAAATTGACTCAGATGCCAATAACAGTTTTAGGCATTCTAAACAAAATTGTGAGCATAATATTTAACATTGCTAGCACACTAGGATGTTCGTTTGTGATCATGTTTAAAATGAGGCCTGAAGTCCATATTAGCCTCAGCGTCAGATGTCCAAAGTTTTAAATATTTACTGTACTATCGTGTGACCAGGAACTTACTTTGTATAAAAATCAACAGTGAAAAATAATAGTGATGTGTTTTCTTTTTAAAAGAAATTCAAATTTATGTTACGTCTAAATTCATAAATCCTGCCTTAATTTATGGGAGGCCTGGAAAAGGCAATGTATTTTGAGCCCCAGCTCAAGGCTTAAGTATAAAAGTTATTATTTTTAGAAATACTATTAATTTCTTTAATCCAGTAAGTGTACACTTGGTAAAATAGGATTTAAAAACCCTTAAAAATAAAGGCATTTCTTGCTAGGACTGAAGATTAGAAGTATGACTGAATGAGGAAATTTTGAACTTGTGCAGTTTATACTGATACTGATTCCAAATACTTGGAAAGAACAAAACCAAAATATTTAATGCATGCCTTTTTCTGTCCAGCATACACACACAAAGTAGAAATCCCTAAAAAAAAAGTAACACACGGAGAAAAGTTAGGTTTTGAGGCTAAAAGTGAGTAAAGTCATCACAACCTCCTTACTATAGATCAGTGTCTCTGAAGATGTGTGCTACGGCCCCTAGTCTCCTAAAAAGAAAGAAAAAATGTTCTTTGGTTAAAGGTTTGAGAATACAGCATACTATACGCTCCTTTTATAGATCTGCAGTGCACATAAGCAAAATCAAAGGTTTGGAAAAGTCCCGCAATAACAGTATTCACTTAACTTAGCTCTCAAATGTTTATTTTCCTGGGACACTGATTCTCAGGGAATTCGTATTCTGAATAACACTTAAGGAGACTCAGCTTTAAGGTACTTTGTGAAGATAAGTGTGGTTTGATTTTAAGGCCCCCAAAGTCCCTTTTCGTACACCTCTGGTGTCATGTTCTCTCCCCTTCAGCCATCTCTTACCACTCTTCTTCCCACTGAAAGCACCTTTAAGGCTTTTGATAGATACTCACAACTTAGTGAGTATGTATGTTTCCTAGGCATATTTACCTTTAAATGTCTTGTTCTAATCATAGAATAAAAGACTTTAAAAAAATAAAAGAATACCTTGTATTCAGAGCTTGGGGTGGGGGATTTTTAAGCCCCCCGACAGTGTAACACATAGGGAACCACTCCTTTAGTAGATGAGGAGGCCAAATCTCATGTGAACAATGGGCTCGCCCAAGGCCATATAGCCACTGACGTCCAAAGCTGAGGCTTGAACCTGTGTCCTCTTATTGGCAAATTCAGGGCTAAGTTTTCTTATATTTTTGTACACACATCTAGAGGTAAGTATTCTAAATGTGAATAGAAATCCCAAGCTCCTAGCCTCCAAGCTGTAGTTATCATATAGCTGCATTTGCTTATCTGCTCAGTGTTTAATTTAAAAAATGTATAGGGAATTGGTAGGCAACAGCTAAAATTCAGGAGGTTCCATATAACAATCTAGATTCTGTCTTCTCCCGAGAAAGCAGAGGGCCTTTTAATATCTGACACACTGGCTGGAGCTCTTATGGTCGCTCAGTTTAGAAAGGGCATCCCCTTTGCTATCCACTGAGCCACTATCTCCATCAATCCTTAACGCCCCCCTTGACATGAAGTGAGAGTTGGTTGCCATTTTTTGCCTTGCTCATACCGTTGATGAATTTATTCCAGGCTTCTTCACTTCTATAGATTTCCTGTTTGGGTTCTGGGACTTCTTTTATTTTTCAATCCCTCGTGTCAACAACCTTCTATATCTCACCTTTCTATGTTGGCTCTGTTCTGTCTTAAAATCCTCTTCATTTCCCTGATAAGGGAAGTATTTTAAGTTGATCACCAGAATGTTGCCTTTAGATAAAGGACTGGCACCTGACTATATTCGACATTGCAGGTAATTTCAAGGGCTCAGCCACTGCTTTGGGTCACCCTGATTAAAACCTCTGGCTATTCCAAATTCAGTCACACCAGCCTACTGACTATGTCCCCCACCAACATTGTAGCAGGTTTGTGCCACTCACACTGCATGGGGCTGGAAAGGCCATTAACTAGTGCCCCGATAATGATTTAGTCAGAAGAGTGTCTTTCCCTATATTTGAGACATTATGCATCTTTTCATAGGAAAGACATTCCAAATAATTGGAACAATAGTTCAATGGTTCATGACATTTAAGAAATACAGATGTTTTCTCCTCTACTGGATTTCACTTTATACAGCCTAAAGAATGTGTGACGTATGTTTTCAACTAAAATAGAACTTTCCGTGGGTTACATATTCATGTTTGATGGCTCACCAGCAAGAGACGAGTTTTAGTGAGAAAGGTCGCTTGCTTCTTGTTCGTTCCTGAAAGTCAGAAAACCGAGTGGTCAACATAGGCATTACTAACAGCCTTACAAATGCAGCCTGAGCTCTGAGGCTGTGAGCTGTGACTTGTCCTGCCTCCTCTTTTGAGTGTCAGCCGTTCACACGCCTGTCCTCTGTTGCTGCAGGAGTGAGCTGAGGGGAGGTTATGGATGTGCTGCAATCAGATGGAGAGGTGGAGCCTTCTGCTCTAACTTCCCGAGTTATTGTTGGCTCCGTCGCTGCAGCTTTGGTTTGGGTCTTTTAACAGTTCATTTAGCTGAAGAGGAGGGAGTGGATTCAGAATAGGAGGCCCTTGGTATCGGTGAAGTTTCACTGCAGGCTTTCTGCTCCTCTTTCTAACTGGCCCCTTCTGATTCCTTCTTTTTTCTCAAACCCGCTCTTTTTTAATTCCCTCTTTTAATTTTTTTTCTTTCTTTTTTGGCAAGGAATTGCTACTCCTGGATGCTTACTGAGTCAGTTCTTCCCAGCACTGACCTGAAGATATTCACCACAAACTATCGCTTACTCATGATATTTAAAACGCTTGGTACACAGTGTCTTCTGGGATATTCTTGTTGCATTTGAACTGCGTCCAATAATACTGCTTCTTACCAAATTGTCAATACCACAAGTGTGTCCTCTTAACCTAGGTTTTCTAGAGGTTTTTTTAAAAAAGACTGTTAAGCATTATTTCTACTGAACTTTTTTCATGGGTTATATTCTGGGTGGAGGAAAGGTGAAGTGGAACCTTTCATTTTTCCGTCCTCGTAACTTGTCTTTCCCTTAAAATTTGTTTTTTATCCACTCCCTCTCCCGCATAAGACACCTCACCTCCAAGAAAATGATAATTATGTTTAAATGAGATAAGATTGATTCCAACCCGCTCTGAATATTACTTTGTTTTTCAACTGTGCAACTGGATCCCTAAACAAAGAAATATTTGACTTTCTTTTGGTTCAGTGACATTACTGTACAATGATCTCTCTCCCCTCTTCCTTAATAAAGTATTTTTATTTGGCAGTTTCCTTTTAAAATTTAAGTAAGCAGCAAGGGCACCGAACAAAGAAAGAGGCTTGCAAGTTGAAAATAAATATTTAGTTAGAAAATAAAATATTTAATTCCGCTTAGCAGAAATTAGTTGTTTTGTTATTCATTTATTGTAGAAAAATGTAAGAAAAGTCAATGCTGAAAGGGGAAGAACAATCGGAAATTCCTTCCAGGAGGAAGCTTACATCACCAAGAGGAAAACAATGTGTCCTGATCAAGTAACCAATTTTAAAAAAAATCCTCTATGGCACAGGCCACCGTTTTCTCCTTTCTTGGATGCAACTTTTCCCCATTCAACTCAAAGTCAGCCTCAGATTCCTTCTCACCTCCAGCACCCAAGGCAGGCAAAGGCAACAGAAGGAGATGGCCTGGGAAGATGGAATCCCTTTGACATTCCTGTGCCTTTTGATACATTTTGATATGTTGGCTTCCAACTAAACAGTCAACAGCTATAGACAGGAACCATGTCGAAATTGTCCATTGTGGAGGTTCAACACTGTTTCTTAATAGAACAATCTACTTCATTCTAGATGAAGAGCGCCTCCTGCCCTGTGAAGGCTCGAAAGCAAGAATTCCAATGCTTTGGCTGTGTGAAGACTGATGATGTTTTAGAAAGAACATCAGAATCAAAAGACTTGGACTGGAATCCCACCTCTGTTAGTTCCCAACTGTATGAGTTGAGAGAGTCACCGGGATTCTCTTGTCCCCAGTTTCCTGTAAAATAGTAATGAGAAACAATATACACTTCCTAAGGTACATTGTAGGAATTAAAGGAAACGATTACTATTAGCGTTGAAAACTCAAACAGGAGCTGGGCAGGTGATATAACTGAGTAAAGTGGGCTGGGTATAGGACAATACATGGCAACTGAGAGTCTCCGATTTTGAGGAAGGGGTTGACTCTAATAATCTTGACATTTTCAGTCCCTCTAAAGAGGCAGCTATATCTATTTGGCTCCAGCCAGTTTTTGCAAAGGAAAAAACTGCAGACCTGGTGTTGCCAGACTTTCCGGGAAGCTGGAAATCCGGACATTTATGTGAGACTTCCCAATTTTTAGCTGTTGGCAATTAATTCAAATTTAAAGTACCGTGCAAGCCAAACAAAACACATCTACAGGCCACATAAGGCTGGGGAGCCTCCAGTTGTGACCTCTGATATACATGAACATGTTTGTAACAGAACCTGCCTCATTACAGATATTCCACAGATATTTGCCTCATCTTCTCCTTGTATATGATAGCCAGCACGAGAAAAGAAAAATAATTGATTTGGGATTTCGAGAAAGGTATTAGACTGTCCACTCCTAAGTCTCAGATTTATTATTTAAGTCATATATTAACATGTTTAGTCTTATTGACTGTTGAAATGCCTAACTTGGGTGTAGTTTGTGCTTTGGAAAATTTAACTGGATCCTGAGAATTTGTAACAGAAAAGTTGAATTTTGTTAGACAACACATGCTTAAGAGATAGCCGAGACACTTCTGAATCACATCAAGGAACGTTCACCATTTCGAATGCTGGCCTGAGTTCCTTTGGATTCCATTAAGTGAGCAGCTCCAGCCTGAATTTTTCTTTGTCTTCAGAGGAGCAAGACCTGGTTTAAACTGGTACATCTTCCTGTCGCTCACTCCTTAAGTAGTTTAACTTACTTTTTAACTGTTACATGCCAACAAAACAGGTTGCTTAATTGGTTTGACCTTTCACAGTATTTTTTAATTTTTCAATCTTAGTTTCATAGTTCCATCTGGCCCTTTAAAACGACATCTGGTTAACTGTACTTAACCAGCTGATCACTGTACAGTTATTTTTAAATGTAATGTATGCTTAAACAGATGTTATTTTTATAGATGTGGATCTAAACTGCACTTGTGTACGTGCTATGTCTGCATAAACTCTTTCTGCAATTCAAATGTTGACACCCAAAATTACAAGCCAGAATGCTTATGAACTCCGCTATTATGGCACTGCACTTTTGTGGTGCTTGTTAGGTAAACATCAATTCAGTTCTTTTTTTCTCTCTTCATTGCACATAAATAAAACATTAGCATTTAGTTTATAAAGTGATGAACATTTTGCTGTGTTGGATTTAGCTTTATAAATACAACTGCTGTCAGCAAGAAAAAAGGATTTATTGAATAAATAATAAGAAAGCTAAGGGAAAATGAAAATATATATATTATGCAAAACATGGTGTCTGTCAACAGGTCACAAAGGGGCCGCAATGCTTTTAGTGTTGCTGTCGGAGATAATTCCATCTCTGCCACACCGTGTCTGGAGCCTTCTGGACCTACCTTTCACGGTGTGCATCTCACATGTAATCCAGGAAGCACATTACAGAAAATGAATTAATTTTGTAGAACTCTGAAAGCTTTACTGTCCAGGGCATAATTAACGTTTAGAACAATTTAAAACTCTTCTTACAAAAGCATGGAAAATGCTGAAAAAACTTGATAAAACAAAAATCCAAGTTGCCATTCGATTCTACAGTTTTATTTTCATCTTTTCCTATCGGAAAAGAAAAAAAAAGATGACACCAGCAGTTTGTGCATAGACGGAAAGGTTTTCCAATCATGAAAGCATCTTAGATGGAGTCTTTCTTGTTTCGGAGAGAACACCATCTTGCCAAACTAAGATCTCCGAAGACTGGGAGTGTAGGTAGTTTGCATATGACATGAGGGTGAGCCTTACTTGAGACAAAGAAAGTGGTCACAGTTGAAAATATTTTACTGAGAACTTTAAAAGTATCATTCTCAAGGTTAAAAATTGCTGTTATACATAATACCTCGGTAATTGATAGACATTTTCTCTCTCCAGAGTCCATTTTCTGTGAAAAACACCACATAACATCTGTTCATAAACAGGCCTTCTGTGAAAACACTGACACAGGTCTTGAGCTTCTACCGGCTCAATTCCCCTGCCATGTGCAGATGGCACGATGTATTTATACAGCTGAAGCCTGTGTAACATAAGCCCAGCCATATCTCCAGGTAAGACTTCAGGCAAACATGTGCTGCTGTTCAACAGCCTCACCCCAAGTTGTTCAAGGGGTTCCTTCTGACACAAAGACAAATTGTTTCCTGCTAACGTGTGGGACTCATCGGAAAAATCACCTTCGGCAATCAACGTACACCTCTGCGGAGATAAGGACATTTCGAGTCTTTTAAAAAGATTCCATGGAACACATTAATGAAAAACTAATTAGGTTACAGAGGTATTTGGGAAACTAAATATGACTGTGATTATTCAGTCGCCTTTTTTTGCCTCTATGCTTTATGTGTGATGTTTAACTGGAATTAATTATTGCAACTAAAAGCAAAAAGTTTGGGGTTAAGGGTTTAAATAATTAACGCTCAACTTTTTAATAATGACCATGAGGGTGAAAATGTTTTTATAATGAAAACAATTATTTCCCACATAATGTCCTTCAGTTTCTCCAGTTACACATGAAATGGAGATGGGTACAAGGATGGAGCTTTTTTACTGGGCATTTGTGGAGAAACACTTAAAGGACTTTCAAACCCTGGTGAGCTTCCGCTGCTTTTCAAATCTAGTTTCGTTATTAATTTCTGAGATGTTGATCTTTTGGCATTTGCAAAAATTTTTCTTTCTTAGGAACTAGACAAATTCCAAGGACAAGCATAGTCTGCTTCTCGTGACCTGAAGAAACATTGACTTTAAGTCAGAGCAGGATGCTGGAGCTTCCAAAGGGCTTCAGGGGGCCCCCAAGTTCACCCAAATCAACAGAACAAGGAAGCTATACACATGCATGACTGGGTTTATTTGTACCTGTCTTTGTTACACAGCTGCAATGCATATGAAAGTCACGATCAGAGAAACCTATCTACGGTACCCTAATATAATATAAACTATTCATATTTTATTCTCCATGAACACCACAGGCAAATTCTTGTTATATTTGACCAGCTGGGGTCAAAAATGTTACCCAGTGCTTAGAGACTTTTTTGCCCTAGCTTCAATCTCCATTTCACACTCGAACTTTCTGGCTTGTGCATTTTAAAGATGCTTTTACAGCATTTACGAATCACAACTTATTTAACCATCTTCATCGTGGCTTATCAGCTAAGGCTACAGAATCCAGTTTAGTAAAGATTTGCAACAGAAAAAAAATAGTCATTCGAGAGTATGATGTTGAGGTGTTATGTTTGTCTGGAGGAAGGCACGTGAACCAGAGAACCTCTGGAAAAATTCTTCAGAAGGGACAGTTTTAGGAGTCTGTTTCTGTATTATGGGAAAAACTCAGTCCCGCCTCATGCCTGCACTTCTCTAGCTAGTCCTCACAATAAACTTCGTCTAAAACACAGAAAAGTAACCAAAATGAAGATAAAGTTGTACCTTCAAATCACACATCAAGACTGCTTTTCACTAAATACTGAATTGTATTGTTTTTTGAATGAAATGATACAGCCAGGAGTATTAGAAGAGACCCAATGCAAACCATGTTTTACCTTTGAGAAAACACATGTTATGTTAGGTATAACTTTTCTAGTTTTGGTTAATTTCTTTTTATTCATATTTAATTATTTTTCCTGGAAAATCAAAGATTGTGAGTTGTACATTCACTTCTATATGATGTATGCACACATCGTAATAGCAGCCTAAATTTGTTATAAATATTTTTATTATATTCTACATTACCACAGTATAATAGGTTCAATATGGTATTATTTATAATAGTGAAAAAATGGAAACAATACTAATATCTAATAATAGTAACAATTAGTAACAATACTGATATCTAATAATATCTAATTATCGATGTGGAAAAATTATATCATTATTTTATGTGGAAAGATGAAAATAAGTTGCATACATACCACACAATCTCAACTAGAAATATGACATAGATAGGCATAGAAAGAACACCTGGAAAAACATATGCCAATGTATTGAAAATAACTGTTTTGGGGTGGTAGGTTTATGGATTGTTTTCATTTTCATCGTCTTACTTTTGTATATTTCCCAAATGTTTTACATTGAACATATATTACTTAATAATCAGGAAAATGTGATGAAAAGCATAATAAAGGCATTTTCTCCTAAGAAAAGCATTTGTTATCTTAATAATAGGAATTTTGGCATCTTTGGGCAAGAATATAAGTAGATATGAGGTATATTGAGTTATAGTTTTGACAGAATTTTATGAAATTTGGAAAAGGATGGTTTAGGGAAGTCCTTTTTTCTCCCAATAAGGTGCCTTTGCATGCTATCATAATTTGCTTCCGAGGTACTGAAATAATGTCCTAGGTGATCTTCCTGACTTTATTAATCCCTTCTGTCTTCCTTCCTCCCTCTCTCCCTCCCTCTCTCCCTTCCTCTCCTCCCCCTCTCTCCCTCCCTTCTTTCCCTTTCTTAATAAATATTTATTGACCACTAACTCTGTGCCAGGTGCTCAGAGTAGGGGTTGAAACAGAGCCGCCCTGGTGGAATTTGGAGCCTTTGAGGGGAGACAGTCAATGAACACGCAACAAAATATCTAGTGAACACTCAAAGAACAGTCTCACAATTGTGAGAGGTGCACCCCAGGAAAGCAGGGGTGAGCAGCCTTGTCATTGGCAGAGTGGGAGGGAAGTCCTCTATATGGCAGTGACATTTGTCAGAGAACGGAAAGCATAAGAAGGAACTAACTGGTTGTCCCAAGTGTGGGAGGATGCTAGAGGGAGGCTGCTGATTTCACGCTGAGTACTTGTCATTCCTGTCCTAAACCCTCTCGGCACCCCAATAGGGTTTGACACAGAGGAAGCGCTCAAATACTATTGAATTGGCCTGATTTGGAAGATATGCCCTTTAAGTCTTCAAAACAGTAGGACCTAGGCTGACTGAATTTAATCCTACCAGTCTACAGGTGACCTTAATTCCACCTCTAAAAATGGCCTGCCTTCCATGAGGTCCGTCTTAGAACCAGAGATACTCTGACTCACTGTTCCTAAATATTGAAGCCTTTACTCTTGGAGACATAAAGACTTGGGATAGCTTTAAATGCATTTTCCACTTAAAAATGGAATGGAAGTTTATCTCTCTGTTGTGTCTTGATGTAAAGTCAGTAATAAATATGAATATCAGACTGTGCAAAATTATTACTGAATTTCTGGAATGTTCCAACCAAATTTCTAATCATTTTAACACAGTGTCAAATGATCAGTTAGGACTGTCAGCATACGTGGCTAGCTGCTTATAATTCTTCATGTTTTTCCTCAATAAAAATATTTTGGCTTAATCTCAAAATCATCAAAAAGACTAGACATAGGTTGGTCCAAACCACTCATTCTTTTTGAATTTGTAGAAATTACTTTCAACGAAGGGGATGCCCACCCAGCTGGAAGAAAGCTGAAAAAGTGAAAGAATTTTTGCCTTGATGGATGCCAAGAGTGGCTTGGAGTAATTTTTCCCCCACTGAGTTGATCAAATCAAGCACTTGCACCCTTAAAAATATAAACAGTACTATGTCCCTCAGCTTGATGAGAGCAATGACATATCTACTATTAATGAGGGAATATCACTTGCAAATAAGATCAAATTTAAGAACTAAGAAAAAATACACTTTGTATCATGAGCGATAACACATTTTCCATAGACGAATGTCTAGTAAGAAAAGGTCGGTGATGATAAATATGAGAAACGATGAACCTTCCACCTCCAATGAAAACAAGATGTTGATCACGAAACTAATATTTCCAGTGCCTAGTATTTAAAAATCTATCATAAATAACTATTGCCTTCCAGACATGTATAATTGATCCTACTTGTATCAACAGTAAGCTCCTTTTCAGTTTTTTTCCACGTTAACTTCTTTTTAACTGGTATTATTTTCCTTAAATGGCATTTCCACTGACAACTACGCCAAATGCACTGTATAATTATCATGTCGTCAGTTTCTTTTTCTACAGTTCTTTTTAATTACAAAATAATACCCTTTTGAAGCGTGCATCTTTGATATCTTAACCATCGTTGGGTCAATATAGCAGTGCGCGCTCATTATCAATATATTTTAATTATTTCCTTCTTTCTAATGCCCCGTTTTTGTTTTCCGTGAACTGCCAGGTAATTAGGTTTGTATCAGGATAAATAATTAATGTTCTCTGAAGCAGAACGACTGTTACTTTTCTTTTTCCTTTTTTTTTCAGCCGTGGCAATACAATAAATAGGCATTTACTTGGATTGACTAAATGTGGTCTTTCTCAGGCTAAGAGTAACTTGTTGGTGATTCAAGGACTGTTTTTGGTGAAGCTGAGAATTACCCAAAGCTAGGGCTTCTGGCCTCCTAACTTCTCTTTAATCAGAGCAATGCTGCTTGTGTTACACTGTTAAATTCTCCTCTGCCCTAATTCATCCCCTCAAAGCAGGGCGTATGTTGTCAAGCCCGTACATGCAAAGGCTATTTACACGTGCGAAATTACTGTTATTTTCTCATTCAGAAAAACACATCTTTAAGGTAAATTCTAACTACATAAGGCAACAAAAACATGAGCGATTTCACAAATATGTGTTGAGAAGAATTCACGCATAAGTTACAAGCTTAAAAACAAAATAAAATAAGGTAAAGTTCGGTAGGTGATGCTTGAGGTCAAGACCACAAGACGGATGAATGGAGCCAAGTGTTTTTGGGCAGAGATTCCCAATAAATTTCACTTCTTCACTTTTTGTATGAAAATTGCTTCTTAGCCATTTTTCGTCTAAGGTGCTATTCCCAAAGAAGGAAAAGGCACTATAGTACTAGCCGTGTGACCATGTGAGATTAAGTTACTTAATCTCTCTGTGCTGCAGCTTTCTCATCTGCAAGGTGGGGGCTGAGAAGGGTGCCCCAGTGCACTTTTATAACGTTAGTTGTTATCTGATAGCAGCGTTCAAATTCCTACAGGTCTTCAAGCTAAACATCCCAATGTCTTCAGTCATTCTTCAAATTAGAAGCTTTCAAAGATCCTCACCGTCTTGGTCATTTTCCTTTTGTTTATGCTCAAGTCTCAAGGACTCAGATGAACTGCGGACCCTGCAGGAAGAGTCTGAACTGCACAGAGCAGGACAGGGAACTCTTCTCTCCACTTTCATCCAACAAGAACACTTAAATAGTTTTCCTTTAAAATTTTCAGCTTTCTGGGTTGATGTGTTTTTCTTCCTACCTTTGCATTATTTTTAAAGTCTGATAAATGTGTTGCTGATTCTTTTCAATGACCCCGTATCTGCTTATTACTGGGCTTGGTGCCAGTGACACAATGTTGTGACGCCTGTTCTAATCCCTGCCTTTATAATCATCTTAAATTGGATAGAGCCAAGAGCTCGCCTTTATTTTTGGTAAGCCAATATTCCCATAGATAAAGAATAAATATCAAGTAATTTGATAAATCCCCCTTTGGGAACAAAAACAGTCAGAAGAACCAGATTTTCTGTATAGAATCAATTAAGTGAGAGGAGACAGGAGAAAAGCTATTTCTGGATATTTTAAAGATCGTGATATGGAAGAAGGAGGTAATTTGCCTTACATACCTCAGAAGTGCTAATCTTGGATGGATTGGTCAAAGGTATAGTTATCACAAATATTGTAGGAAAAAACTTCAGTAAAAGGTTAAGTTTTATGATTTCTATGGAATCATTCTGCCTAAGACTTATGTAGTAAGTATGGGCACCCCTGAACGGTATGACAAACACCACAGTATGTTGTACTCTGTACCCTAGACCTGGATAAAGAATTTGAATATTTTCTAAAGCTGATAGGTATTTCACTGAATTAATGCTTATGTAGCTGCAGAATCATTAATTAATTCTTTTATAACTGATACAAAAAAATATAATTGAGCACCTACTGAATGCAAGGGAATGCTGGTTTTTGAGAAGAGCTTTTGTAATAGCATTTAGACAATATAATTCATAATAAATTATCATGTCATCTTTCATTAGGGATGCGCTACATTGCATCGTTCAGGTCCAAGTATCTGTATGTTTCTATAATCCTGAAGATGATGTCACCATCTCCACTCCCAACAGATTGAAATATTTAAAGAAGAGGCAAAACAAAAGAAAAAGGAAAAGAGAAAGGAAAAGAAAAACAAACAAAAACACCCTGTGAAGTAATTTCATGCTCAGTGATATAAAAAGTGCTTCAATTTTCATAGAAAGAGTTTTATACTGGAATTTCGGCAAATTCCAAAGTAACAAATTAGACGTTGCAGTTTCGTCTATACTCCAGCTTATTATTCTAATGTAATTTTTCAGATATTGATATCTGAAGCCATATATAAAAAATCTCTTAAAAATGCATATTTAATTTAATTAACTCCTTCTTTAATTAATCTCCTTCCAATAAAAGCTTTTAACAGAGGAAAATATAAAGAATGACTAGCATTTCAAAGATTTAAATCAGACAACCTAATTCACGTATTTAAGACATAGCACAGACCTCTTAAGTGCTGTCATTTGGGGGGGACTACAATGTGAACAAAAATTTTTAAACAAGGTTAGGCCACATGACTTTGATCCTTGTAAGTTGATAAAATCGGAGAGAAACTGATACAATTCAGGAAAATGAGATTTTTAGCAGAAGATTTAAAAGTCCTGGCAATAATGCGATTTTAGTAAAAGGCTTTTCCATATAAGACCTGTGCACGACAAATAATATTTAGGAAACATAGTGCCCTTTTTAAGAAATGGCTAAAATCCTCTAGTAAAATAAAGATTGGCATTGTTTACCCTGTAAAACCATCTTCGGAGCAGCAAGACAATGCTAAGTTTTACATGATTCATGCCTCAGTGAGAGGTGTTTATAACCAAAGAAAAGATCTAGGGCGATCTACAGAGCCAAACTAACTGGCTAAGAAATTTGATGCAAAGAGAGTTTTGCACAAATAAGTTTCAAGCTTTGTGTCTTGGTTAGAGATCAGATGACGGTAGTATCGGAAGAAGAGCCACGGAGAAGCTGCATTCTAATGGGTTCAACTTAAAAACGAAATTGAATCCAGCCCTTACTTCCAGTCATTCTGCTTTCACTCTCCCCAACCTCATTTTCTCACTTTGCTTGTGACTTCATTTGTAAAACTGAGCTTCATTCGTGCTTGGAAATAAAGCTTTCAGGTGCTCCCAAAAGAAGTAACTCAAACTAAAGAAATGTTTTAAAATATAAAAAAAATCTTTGAAATGATAGAGCATAAAAATTTCTTTCCTGCTTTCCAATAATATGACGTTATAAATATAATAGTGTTTTTTTCTTCAAAACTGTTCTAAAACAACAACAACAAAAAGTAAAACGTATACCTCTTGGGAAAAAAGACTAAGAGTTCTGTCTTTGGTAGGCAAGTAGGGGGGCAAAAATCCATCTGAATAAACATTTATAAAATTGCTTCTTTGATGTTATAAAGTAAGTTTTGTCTGTACTGGCTAAACATAAGGAAGTTAATAATCTTCACAGTACAATGGTGGTAGCAATTCAATAACTGAATAAATATTTGTAATACAAAGACCCATTTTCTATCAGAAATAACAGAACATGTTCAGGTAATATTTATTAGGAAAAACAAAAGTGTATATATCTAAAGTGACAAAGGGTAAGTCAAGTGATGACCAAATACTAAGTTGAGAGGCGACAGTAAGTAGAAATCCTGGTCTTGTCTCTTCTCACTTTCTGAACCAGTGACTTTGGGCCAATGGAAAGCATCAATATTTACTATTCTGCATTGCTCCAAGTTTTTGGAAATATTTTGAAATTACAGAATAGTTGTAATAGAAGATTAGTTGTAGCTGGCAACAAATCTTAATTTTTTAATGTGAAACTGATAAAAATTTTCCATATTCTAAGAAGACTGAAAATATTATATTATCTTTTCAACAAATTAATATCATAAAAGCTGTGAGGGTGCAAAAAAGGTAACGCAGTCCTATATTTTCTAGTACTCCCTAAGTCATTCAAGTAGAGAAAGAATACAGAAAAATATTTTTCAGGAAAAGAGAAATTTAATTTCAAATGTGGTAAAACATAAAACTCTTTAAAACTTATAATTTTCTAAAAATTTACGTCCAAAGCTCTTCCGCTATGTGCATGTTTTGTTCAGATTTAGCTTTTGCTTTGCTCAGAGTGCAGATGCTGGCGTCAGAGGCTCTGACTTTGGATCTTGGCTCCACTGCTCACAAGCTTCATAATCTCAGGCAAGGTATTTGCTCTCTGAGGCTCAGGTCCACATCCGTAAAAATGGAGAGTACCATCTACATAATAGTTCCTGAAGAGTGATCAATAAATGTAGTTGCTATGTTATCTTTTTATTACAGTTATTATCATTACTACTACTGCAATTATTAATCTTAAAATTCCCACTAAAATATTTTCCTAAAAATAGTTGGAGAGGCCAGCCTGGCGGCTGAGGCTTGAAATTCCGTGCACTCCTCTTGGGTGACCCAGATTTGTGGGTTCGGATCCTGGGTGTGGACCTGCTCCGGTCATCAGCCATGCTGTGAGGGCATCCCACATACAAAGTAGAGGAAGATTGACATAGACGTTAGCTCAGGGCTAATCTTTCTCAAGAAAAAAGAAAAAAAATAGGTGGAATATTTTTTTAACATTTTATTGAGATTATGATAGTTTACAACCCTGTGAAATTTCCGTTGTACAATATTGTTTGTCAGTCATGTTGTAGGTGCACCACTTCACCCTTTGTGCACACCCCCCACCTCCTCTTTCCCCTGGTAACCACTAATCTGTTCTCTTTGCCTGCATGTTTAACAACCACATATGAGTGGAGTCACACGGAGATTGTCTTTCTCTATCTGGCTTATTTCACTTAATGTAATACCCTCAGGGTCCAGCCACGTTATTGTGAATGGGACAATTTTATCCTTTTTTGTGGCTGAGTAGTATTCCATTGTGTGTATATACCATATCTTCTTTATCCAATCATCAGTTGATGGGCACTCAGGTTGCTTCCACGTCTGGGCTGTTGAAAACAATACTGCAATGAACATAGGGGTGCATGGGACTTTTGGAATTGCTGACTTCAAGTTCTTTGGATAGATACCCAGCAGTGGAATGGCTGGGTCATATGGTATTTCTATTTTTAATTTTTTGAGAAATCTCCATACTGTTTTCCATAGTGACTGTACCAGTCTTCATTCCCACCAGCAGTGTATGAGGGCTCCTTTTTCTCCACAACCTCTCCAACATTTGTTACTTTTTGTTTTGGTTATTTTTGCCATTCTAATGGGTGTCAGGTGATATCTTAGTGTAGTTTTGATTTGCATTTCCCTGATGTAGATGGAATATTTTTAATGTGGAGAATAGCACAGTACATTTGAACGATTTTAATCTGTGTCCCAGCTTAGTAACTCATTTCCTTTCTGATTTTAAAAACACCACGATTCCTAAATGAACATTCGGTTTCCTATCTGTAAAAAGGGGATGAGAATACTAGCTGGTGGTTTTTGAGTGAATTAAATGAGATTATTATGTAAATCATAAAACACTCTGCAAATGCTAATAATTGTGAGGAAGGTAAGCAACTACAAGTTCTTAAAGAAAAGCTACAACCATTAAAGATCTATGAATGTTGTTGCAGAGCAACAATTTTTCTGATGTATGTGGGTTTTATCTATTGGCTTCTCTCGCCACATGGAGGTATTAAACGTATTACATTAAGTAGTTGAAATCAGACTGAATACAATTCTTTCTGGTCTACTTGCTGAAACACGCCAATCGGATGTTTTCCAATTTTCTCACATAATATTTCTCTGTCCTTTGGGGTCATGTGGTAATTTCTGCAGGGAAAATGGTCTAACCACCGTAAAACTGATCAAAGTGTTACTGTGAGTATTGCCTTAGGACAAATGATTTGAACCCTTCCACTATCAAAACATCTGCAAATATTCTCTTTTATGTACGTGTCAATGAGCAAACACACGCTGGTTGAATTCCCTTCCCCTTTGGAACACCCGACATACACCTGACATGTATAATTGAATTCAAGAAAAATTGACAAATGATGGGAACTTTTAGGAGTTAACAAATTCATCCAATAGGACAATATCCAAATCTTAGAAAGTCAGAAAACGTTTTGCATAGTCTTAACTGTAAATCCATTTTGCAATTTTGAGTTAATATGCTGGTTCCTAAAATATTACTGTACATAAATATTGCTTTTGTACCTTTTCCAGAATTATGGATGGTGGTGCATAAACCGCACCGTGATATATATCACTGAAGGTCATTTACATGCAGTTTTAAATAATCTCAGCTTGATTTTTGTCATGTATTGGCACAGTTCATGTTTTTTAGACACATGTTTCATTTTAAAAGAAGATTTATATCTTATTTTGTTAAATGAACCCTAAAGTAAAAACAGGTAAAATATTTGCTTTGACAGTAACGAAGGCACTAGATGTTTCTTTCTTTATGTGTGTGTGTGCACATGTGTGCAGTACATATCTCTAATAGAAAATTAACCTTTAAAAATAGAATATAATAAAAACTGGGATGATGGGTTAATTTCTACCGTCCTTATTTTTTAAATTGGTTGTCCTAAGTGAAGTCATTGTTTGGTACTTTGCACATACACTTTAAAGATTACAAATGAACAGGTTGGTCCTGGCCCGTTTCACATGCATGTACTTTATAAGCGGAGTTGCAATAAAGAAATATAGAATAAAAATGACAGTTTCCTTCTAAAAATCTAATTGTGAAGCTATACATGCTAACATAATTTTCAAAATGGCAAATAAGTATAATAAAGTATTTTCAGTTAGTCATAAAATAGAAAAATGTATGCTTTCTTTCACTGTTAGTAAGCTGATTTTGCAATTGAATTAATTTCGCTGAGTAGCTGGTTGTGCAAGTGGCCCCCCGCATCCTGTCTCCCAGTATAGGTGTTTCCATCTCCCAGCCTAACTTTCAGAACAACATGAACCCATGCCTTAACGCAGTAGTTTTTTCCATTAACATTTTGTTAGAATTTTAAAATATTCTAAAATACGAATGGAACATATTCCCGAACATTGGATGATATGGTCCACATATATACTATATATACTGAGGGCTCTTTCTCTGTTTAAAGATACTACAACATGTCTTCTTAACATTCTGTTTAGCCTAACGTTAATAGTCACAATTCTAGGTTTTCAGCTCCTGCGGTTTTACTTTCATCGATTTATTGCTGTTTTTATTTTTCTATATCAAGTTTCTTATTAAATTATAAATAAAAGTATATGTTGATGGTGGTATTCTAAACATATTACTTTGAATAATAGGAGTGTTTATTTCCTTTAAACTCTAAATGACATACTTTGTACTAGTTAAATGTTCTTCAACAATATAACAAAATATAAATCATCTGGTGCAACCCACATTCTAAAATATAACCAGGTCTATATTCATATTAACTCATGGAAAATTCTTTTCTGCACTGTTT
The DNA here is from genome assembly GCF_041296235.1 of Equus asinus. Classification (NCBI taxonomy): domain Eukaryota; kingdom Metazoa; phylum Chordata; class Mammalia; order Perissodactyla; family Equidae; genus Equus; species Equus asinus. Next base: position 31,232,099 of record NC_091810.1, read on the forward strand.
GAGGGAGTGTGCTCAACGTTTTACTATTGTTTATTCTTCAATAACTAATCACCCTTCTTGGTCTTCCAAAAGTTCCTGGCATTTCACTAGTTTACACGTTGATTGAATACTGTTCCCAGAATTGCTTTTGGCACCAGGCCAACTGCTGTGATAATCAGCTGTAAGATTTATTCCAGTGGAGAAGTGTTATAAACATAAGGATTCATAAGGCACCGCACTGACAATGAATACTGATGCTTTCTTTGAGATAGTTAAAAACTTTTTGTGCCTTCAATGAGCACTAATGCCAGTCTTTACACTCGTCAACTACTTGCGAGCTTTGATTTTGTGGAGAAAAGGCATGTTCGTTAGATTTGGTGATTTGATATTTGTAGTAATCATTATTAGCTGGTTTAGCAAATTGAAAAGATTTAATTTCAGAAAGACAAAAATAGAAAAATCACAGAGAATACTTTGAAAGCCCCACCTTTGTGGAAATTAAGGAATTAACTGCTATACATGATCTGACACATTTACTGCAATAGGATATATTATTATATGGGTTGATGGGTGGAGTAAAAGTACAAAGAAAGCCAAAAAATTCAAAGGGAAACAGCTGGCTGGTAAATGCACTGAGCCAGAAAAGAATAATGAGGAGAAATGAGGTGAGTGGAAAACAAGATGCATAATCATTTCTTATATAAAAGACACAAAAGCAAAGAAAAATGCAACTTACAGTTTACAGAATGTTGAGAAGAAAAGATTGCAGAATATTAATCTTAAGGAGGGGAAAAGAAAAATAGGTGTAGCTGAAATGTTGGAGAGGTATAGAAATAGACTATTCAACCAAGGTAATTTGTGGTTGCAAAAAGACATATGTTTGGGTGAATTTTGGGGGCTGCAGAGGAGTTAAGGCATAAGATAGTCTAGAAAGTTCTGTGTCAAAACTACAGGAGTAAAATGCTTCCCATAGTGTTCATCCCTTAGGTGGACCCTACGGGTACTGGAAGTTCATTCAGAGTTCACCAAAACTTCCTCAAGAAAACCTCCCCAGATTTCCCAAACATTGCTCTAGCAGGTATCACCACTTACAGGTGTTCACCTGTGTCATTATATAATTTTCTCCCCCTGGGGAATATGAACTTCAGAAATTCTCATAGAGCAACCTCACAGTTATAGCTCAAAGCTTACTCTGGTGCCTGGAGGAGAGCAGGCATTCAGGAACATTTTTTGAACGACGAAATAAATGAATGAATGAGTACACGATTGAGTGAATGGACTAACTGCTCCATGCTCAGTAATCCTGCATGGAACTGGGAATTAGAATAATGGGAAATGATAGCAAAGGTCAGGGACAACTAGAAAGAAGGACTCTTATGAAGGGCTTGAGAAAATTCGGGGGAGGAGACGAAAAAAGAAACTTCGAGAAATCGAACTTTAGAGATTGAAAAAAGTGAAACTAGAAAATGAGCAGAGTGTGGAGTGAAGGAGATAAACATAGAAATTATCGTTGAAATGTAATTCGATACCAAAATAGTCATCTAACAAAATATGTTACAACACTTATATGTTTTGAATATTAAAATCTCAAATGTCAACTGTAAATATTGAAATTATAAATAATGAAATCATAAATTCTTATCCTTTGGGCTTTTCTCCAGAATGGCATGAAATTCTTTTTTTCATTCAAATTTCTAATGAAACGATAAGAATAGCTCTCATTTACTGAGCGTGTATTATGTGCCAGCTACTGTCTTATTCTTGCATGTATTTCGTTAATCCTCACGATTACCATATGTGGGAACTACTATTATTATCTATATCTTCTGACTTTACCAACTCACTTCTCTCTCACTCTTTAACTACCTACATCCCATACTTTTCCCCCGACTCCTCTGAAATTCTTTTTTATGAAGGTTGCTGGCATCCTGCATGTGGCCAACTCTTCATAGAACTTGTTTTATTACCTGCTCACAGACCATAGAGTGAGTGTGTGGGGATCAGATTAAGAATGGCTTTGCTGACACTGGCACCCTGAGGATATCTCTGATGCCTTTCGTTGCAGAGTGATTCCAGAGAGAAAGAGAGCAACTTACTACGTGCACAGCTGTGCTGGCCAGGTGCATCCGCAAGAGTAGACTACAGTTGCTAAAAGCAGAAGCTGTGGCATGAAACAGGCATGGTTGGTGACTTCCTTTCTGCCTATCTGGTTAAGCCACTCCTCTGTCTCTGCAGAGCACACACTCAGAACACCCAGCAAGAAGGTGAGAAGTGAACACCATCCAAGGCCGACGGATGTGAATTCCAATTCTAGCTCCAACTTATACTTGCTGGAGGAGCTTGGAGAGCAGGTAATCCTTACTGAGCGCAGTGTCCATGATTGTAAAACGGTGTTACCGATACATACTTTGCAGATTTGATGTAGAGATTCCATTAGATATTTGTAAACTTCCCAGAGTGATACCTAGCACATACAATAAATGAGAACCTATGCTTTTACTATAAAATAGAAAGAACATATTCAACAGTGCTTTTTGAAAATTGCTATCTAATTGGGGAAATGAAATATTATAACAAATACGTGAAGCAGCACGTGGCTGAATCTGCACTTATTTCACTAAGCTTATCACTTTTTTCTTACCTATTTGTTCTTCCACTTGCCCCCTTATTTTGGGTGATAACTTGTTCTGCTTTTCTTTCTCTATCCTCCTTCCCTCATTCACTTAATTTACCAGCATATTAATCTGTTTCTAAATCTCAAAGTGCTTCCTCCCGGTTGCATATGTCTATTCTCTTCAAGAAGATTTTAGGTCGTCACTATGAATTCAGAAAGGCTTCCTTATGGTCATAGTTCCATATCTTATCTCATATCCAAATTTGCATCTCCACATCCCCCCGCCCTCATCTTTCTTCATCTTTATAAAGGCAAGACCATACTCCAAGTGTCCCGGGCGAGAAGCCTGTTCCTACAGCATATCTGTGAACATGTCGTTTCCTTCCCACTCTATCAAAACTCCAGTATCTTCTGTCCGAGGAGTTGTCTTGGCATACTGGTGCCCACATTAATCTCTTCTGAACTCTATGTATGAGAAGTTAGAGTTTGGAAGTCTTATTTTTTCAATGAGTATGTGAGTCCTTTGGGAAACGGGAATAAGATCTTTTTAGCACCTACGTTGGTGCTTCTAAGTTTTGAACAAAGACTCGCCAATCAAGTGCGTGTGCCACACATCCTTGGTAGAGAGGGCCATTTAGCAAGTTCATGGAACTGGTTGTTTTTATACTTCAACTATAAAAGGTAATCTCTTAGTCTAAATGAGGGAAATCTTGATGCTCATAGGTGTTAGGCCACAGAGGATGTGGTTCAACATTTTTGCATGTGCGAAAGGCTGATGTGAAATAGAAACATATTTGTACAATTCATGTACTATAAGAGAATAATGACTGTAATCATAGGAATATCTTTATTGGCAGTAGAGGAATAAACAAAGTGCTAATTAATGAGTTTGTCTACCGAATTTTCTTTCCTGGTTATTGTTCTGAACAATACTTCAAAATATTATTTTCCCATTTTCCCTGGTATTTTCTTCCATTGTGTGGGTCATCTCCCTTTTGTGTTCTAAACAATCTGTATTTTATTGTGTTATGGAAGAAATGACACATCTAAAAAAAATCAGAATGAACAAAGGTGATAAGTTTTGGATTTGAGATTTTGAAAGCTTAATCCTCTGGTCAGTGGGAATCCTCAGGTCAGTCTTTGTGCACAGCTCAGAGACTTGGGAGAATGTGAGTGAGTAAAAACAAAAATTCCCATCTCACTCCTGAGACTACACAAGATTTCCTTAGTTGCAGGGCATGGGGAAGATAGATGCTGCCAAGGGCCAGAGTTGTGGTGAAACGGGTATTCACTCAGGAGTAGAGCTAATATCCAGCCACCCAGCCTTCACTTGAGCAAGTGATACCTATTAACAATGTCCTGGAGTCAAGTCAGAGCTGATTCAGTGCCCTCAAATGCATGCAGGTACCATTCAAGTGAACATTGCTTACGCCTGCTCAGAGGAGACGTATTACTCACCTTTCTCTTTACCTATCATACATAGTAAGGAGGAAATATAATTTTTTGAAAACAGCATGTTCACTACAAATATAAAACACTGGAAGACATAATTTATCAAGAACATACAGGATCTGAACGCAATATAGACATCAAATATGAAATACTACATAATTATTGAAAATCTATTTACACATATATGTATGTCACATACATATGTATACATGTAAGTGCATATATACATAAGTGCATGTATATGTATTGCACTTGAACTAGAGATAGCCTAGAAGAAAAGCCTTAAAATTACAAAAATGCCCATTTCTTCATTTTAAGTCTTATACAAATATATTCAAATGTATAAAGGAAATTGGACAAATTGACAAAACAATTCCAAAATTCAGTAACTCTTCGCACGCTCAGCTTTCTTTCCTCTCCTCTCTTTCACAATCCTAAAATACATAGGGGAATTACAACAGACTTTTCAATGTTCCCTCAGTAAATGCTGTTCCCTTTCTTCCTGGCAGGTAGTCAACTTCAACTCATTACTCTAGACCTCTTTTAGATATGAGTGGCATACTCCAGCTTTAAGAACAAGGACTGCAAAAAACAGGCACACTCAGCTTCATGGCTCCTTCTTTCTTTCATGTGTTGTGAAGTTGGACAATTAACTAACCTTCTCCAAGCCTAGTGAATCCCAACTCTAAGACTGGGAAAATATCTATAGCATCAACGTCCAGAAGGCAGATGAAAGAAAGCCTAGGAATGTCCTTTGCAATGTACGTTGAACATATCCAATCATGATCCCTGTCCTTCTCAGGCTCTCTTTTGAAAGGAAAGTCTGCCACTAGACTGACTGCTTGCCAATGGAGCAGATGCTGTTCTAGTTCAGGCTATCTCTGGGTGGCCAGTGAGATACGTCACAGCCTTGCAGTGAAAGATGAACTGAGACAATCGGATTCCACTTCTCAGGAAACTGAACGGAAAAGATTGGAAGAATGTTCCCAGTGGGAGTAGAAAGAGTAAAGGGAGAGTAGAACGTGGAGACAATCAAACTGCAGTGAGAACTGCCAGAATAAAGTTTTTGCTCATCTCAATGGCCAATAATATTGATGGATGAGATCATTCAGACCCATCCTTCTGCAGAAAACAACTGAATACACTGACATAAGTTTTAAGACATCTTAGACACGTGGACTCACCGACTAGGTAGTAAGGAATTATCACAAGAATATCCGAGTGGAGGTGGGAGCCCATAGAGAGAGGGCTCTCAGAGTATTTGCATGGCCAGGAGAACTTGAGCTTTGATTTTGGAGATTTCACTGGACCCAGAGAAGTCAAAGCCCTGGGCCCACTCATGGTGGGAAGTCTAAGAAGACAGCCTCCCTCTGTACCATTGGGACCCAGCAGGGCTTCACCCTGCAGGTAACAAGTCAATGGTAGACTCACCACATCCCTCCCAAACCCCAAAGCCTTACAGGAAGTTATCTTGCTGCTGAGTAGGGCAGGCACATAAAAACATCTCTGAGAAATTATAACCACAAGCTGGCCCTTGCAGTGATATACAAGACAAAGTAACAACACCAGGGTGATCCAAAAAACTCCTTGCTCCCAAAGCCTCAGGCCTTGAGCTGTTTATTATTACTATTATTATTGTAGCATAATACATAGAACATGAACTTTACTATTATAACCCTTTAAAAGTGTACAATTAAGTGGCATTAAACACATTCACAGTGTTATGCAACCATTACCATTGTCTAGTTTTAAAACATTTTATCACCCCAACTGGAAAATCCATACCCATTAAACATTCACTCCCTATTCTCCCCTCTTCTAAGCCTCTAGCAATCACTACTCTGCTATCTATCTCTATGGATTTGCCTATTCTGGGTATTTCATATGAATGGAATCATACAATATGTGATCTTCTGTGATTGATTTTTTTCACCTAGCATATTTTCAAGGTCCATCCGTGTTGTAGCGTGTATCCGTACTGCATCTCTTTTAATGGCTGAACAATATTCCACTGTATGGATTTAGTGCATTTAGTTTATCCATTCATTCGTTGTTGAATATTTGGCTTTCTTCCACCTTCCTTGAACTATTTTAAGATGGTCCTGCACTGGTATTGACCCTAGACACCTGGCAGAAACAAAACAAATCTAAGAAAGGTATTTTTACCCCAAGAATTCAAATAATTTAGGAAAAATGACCAGGTTATTCAAAATTAACCAAGCACATGAGGAAATACAGCATCATGACTGAGCAGAAGCAGAAGCAATAGGGAGAACTGCCAGGACAGCGGAGATTCAGATACCTTCATTATCAAGTGCAGATTATAAAATAATACATTAAAAATTTTGGGGGCCAGCCCAGTGGTCCAGCAGTTAAGTTTGCATGTTCTGCTTTGGCAGCCCAGGGTTCACCAGTTCAGATCCCAGGTGCGGACCTATGCACCACTTGTCAAGCCATGCTGTGGCAGGCATCCCACATATAAAAAGTAGAGGAAGATGGGCACAGACATTAGCTCAGGGCCAGTCTTCCTCAGCAAAAAGAGGAGGATTGGCAGCAGATGTTAGCTCAGATCTAATCTTCCTAAAAAAAAAAAAAAAGACAAAATAATTTAAAAATTTAAACTTTATACAGTGAGTTGGATTAACAAAAAGCATCAAATAAATAATAACACAGTGGGAAAGTAGGTAAGGAAAAATTTGGGACGTTTGAATGAAAACGCATATAGTCTGGGATACCCAAAACTACATAATATCAAGTGCCTGAATAATTCTTCTAATGTCTTGGAGATACATTTATTTTTAATTCCCTGAGATTCTGCACGTGATCTTTTTCAAAATATTACTCTTTAATAAAATGAGTTTGGTGTTGAGTGCCTGACCATCATAAGACTGAGGTGAAAATATTAGCTGTTTTATGATACTCAGCTTATGAAACATACTTCTGAAATGTGTTGTGACAAAAGACAAACATTATTTGTATGTTTTACTCCGTAAGCTCAAAAATCCATGGAAGGACTTGGAAATGGAGTAAAATCCACTACCTACGGCCTAGAAGCAGTTGTGAAATACCAAAATCTGGGAAGTCAAGTAGCTATTAAGGCTTACTTTAATTTGTGAATATAAACACAAAAACAGGTGAATAAAATTTCACAGGCAGGCAAAGAAAAATAATTTAGGATGTTTTAAAAATTACAACAAATGTGTGTTACTTGTCTAAAATTTAAGAATTTTTCTAAAATGTGATCCCTAACCTCTTCCTGTTAATTGCACTTAAAAGGTCAAAACACATGAACGAAAAATGCAAACTTGAACTCCTCACTAGACGGCCTTGTCTCCAAAATGTTAAATATCCAGATGATCAATGTCAGCATAGCTTGTATCCTGATATATACCCACTCCCACTGGGAATTTAGGCAAGCATTAAAGGAGATTTCAAGGAAAAAACATAATTTTTCATCATCAGATTAATATAGCAAGATATTCCATGATATGATAAAGACAGGCAAAACTGCTTATATTTGACTCCTATCTACTTAAGGAAATAAACATCGATTCATTTCTTATCTCATCTGACTAAAAACTATACAGAATATTTTATGCTCACAACTTGAGATACATAGCACAGAAATTCAACAAAAATGTGTGCATACAGGCAGCCCTGACTTTGCACGGCATTGTGTTCACTGACACTCGCGCACTCGGTCCTCCCCAAAGCAGAGACTGCCTGTATTCTGAACAGCTCGTTATTGTGCACAAATGCAAGCACACGCCAGGGAGCAAACTGCAATAGTCGTGCTATACGCATGAGATATGGAACTCTTTGAACTATGTAAAATATCCGTTGTTTTCCCAAATACCATTCTGTTTTTATAAAATATGGAGGGAGGAATGGAATTTAAATTGCACTCAGTTACATTGATTAATAAAAATGCTGTTTTTATCTGAGAATATTATTCTGGGTTCTATTTCATGTGACTGAAAAGACACAGATTACCATATATAACCTTAAGTGAAACTTAAAATGCTCATTCCCACAAGCTTTATTTTATACGCTGAATTCAGATAAGTATATTCTATTCTGAAATGCTCTTTTAAAAAGAACTCTACAAGCACAAACAGATGGATTAATTACATTAAAAACTGACATGTTAAGTATAAAGTTAAAGAAGCCAAACTTATGCAAATAGAAATTTATCATTTAATACCCAATTGAATCTAAATGAATTCTTTTTTACTGTCATCAGGTTTCAAAACATTTCAGGCATAGGATAAGAGACGATTTATCTGGCATCATAGAAATCTGAGAAAATAATTTTTCCTTCCTTTTAGATTTTGAGAAGAATCAACTCCTATTTATAGACTAATAATAATAAAGAACTTTAAGATAGAGATTTTTTAGAGGGTAGGTCAATGCAAGGAAAATACAGACTATTCATTTCCCCAAATCAGCATTTTCTTTTCCAAACCTCATTGTCCTTATCTCATATTGCTGGGAAAATAGCAATTACAGAGTAACAGAAGGCTCACTTTTCTCCAGAGCACTTTCATAGGCAGAGTCACCAATTAAAAGTATTGCCAGATTTCAAACGATATCATAAAAGACAAGTAATTTTTTTCTTTCTCATTTTTATAAATCAAAAGGAAGGAACATAACTACCTATGATAGCTGTAAATTTATTAAATTTCTCTACTTATAACTCACTTATTTGCAAAACTATAACTGTAACTACCCCTACCAGATATGTAGTGTAGTGGCTAAGAGCAGACACTGGAGCCGGATGGCATCGGCTCATACCCCAGCTCTGTGATTACTAGCTATATAACCTTGGGCAAGTTACTTAATGGCTTCATGCCTCAGTTTTTTCACCACTGAAACGGGATGATAATGCTTCATGTCTACCCCATAGAATTAAGAGGATTAAATGAGTTAACCATGAAAAAAGCATTCAGATGAGCAAAATAAATAATAAATATTGCAAAAATAAATATATAACATAGCCACAGAAATTGGGGTGATGACCAAATTATTATAGATGGACAGATTTCCAATTTGATGTAGTTCTTTAGAATCTTCCTATTTATTTCCTATTCTATTTCTAACCCTCCTCCTCCAAACTGTCCTATTTGGATAGCAACACGGGAGGCCCATAATTTACCTTATCTTCAAAATTTTCTGAGTCAGTTTTCCCCTGTCACAGCAGGACGAGAGCATAGAGGAAAGGCAGGGCACACATCAGAATCTATAGGGAATAGTGTGAGTTCATAGATGAGTTCTTTGAAAAGATTTATTGGTAATTTTAATTCAGAGACTAGCCCTCATACACTGACTCAATTCCTTCTCTTCCCAGACCCAAAGAAGCAATTAGTTTCTTACAAAACAGCAGCATCAACACTTTAGCTGTGGTCAAGGAAAAGGGATTTATGTTAAAGTCAAGTCTAGAATTGGAAGCCTTACAGAAAATCAACCAAAACAAGAATTGGAGAGTTGTTTAAACACATTTGTCAGTAACTCTTGCACATTCGCATGTGTAAATCTGAAAACTCCCTTGTGAACATACCAAAAGTGAAGATTTCTTTTTATTTGCAATAATAACAGTAATAGTAATGGCTGCAATGTATTATATGGCAGCATTTGATAAACGCTCTATATGGATTATGCCATTTAAGTCATATAGCTCTGTGGGGCAGTAACCATTAAACCTTATGGCATAAAGATTTTAAGTTACTCAACCAGTGGCCAGAGTCCAACTTTGAAATCAGATTCCTCTTATTCCTCCTCAGAGTCCATGCTCTTAAGCCCTGTTCTATTGTCGCTAATTTTTATAAATTATTTGCTTGGTCTGATTCTCCTTGCCGTAGAAATGACCATGGCACCCTTTCTAACCTTACTCAGACATGAGAGGATTCAACTTTCTTTACGAGAGGTCCCTCCACCTGAGGAATTTCCAGGGCCCATCGTTACCCCACCTGGAACCTAAATGAGAGAATTGGGTTTATTGTTACTCTAATTTTATTCTTCAGATGTCAACCATGTCTTTGGACATAAAAGAGAGTGAACTTTTGAAATAATTTCCAAGGACTTCCGATCTTTTTTCACTTGCTAGAACTTTCAAGTACCAACATTTGAATTATATGTCAAATTCTCAAATCAGATGTAAAAGCTATGAAAGACTTAGCTTTCAAGATCAAGTTGAGAGGCTAGATGTATTTGAAGGGGAAATGACATGTATTCAATTTTAACGTTAGAATTCAAGTTATTTAAACTTAGCTGAGGTGGTTAGTCAGAAGATTTGTGTGTGGAAAACAGATGAAAACACTGAGCCCATTTTAATAGTGAGAACATACGGACTAGATGGAAAATTTAATGGGGGCATCTTTCTCCTGGTTTTCTTCCTTGTTATTATATTTCAAGCAACAGCTTTGTCCTGCCAAGTCATCATACTGCACTGAATTTAGAACTCTTATGGGCACATGCTTTCAACAGGAAGATTCCTTTACCATAATATTAGTAATTTCAAGCAGCTTATTTGAATGCCAGTGGAAATTTAGGGTGCCCCAACAATATATTGATTTCCAAAAGTAGAAATGTGTTTCTAATATAACTGCTTGCAAATATTACTGTTGTCCTCTCTTGGGCTATATTTATTTTTGAAAAATGAAAATGATAGTTTTATTTTAGCAAGAGCAAGTATGGAAATCTCTAATTTAAAAGACATTGGTAAATCTTGTGTAATTGCTTCAGCATTGAATTTAACACTGAATATTCCTTGTGAACTCATATATTCAAAGAGATGGGTAGAATAAAAATCTCAGTGAAAGTTTTTGGAGATTAACCATATTGTCCCCATTTATCTAGTAAGGTACAGAAAACTTATAATAGGTATACAAAGGGAGGTTGTATGGACATACTTGGCTCAAAAGAAACACGCTGAGTAGATGACAAGAGGGAAGGCACTCCTAAGATGAAGGTAGAAATTCAGGAGCTAAATGTGAAAAACATTTGTTGTTGAGGAAAAGGAGAGATGTATAAAAGTGATATTTCTCTGAGCATTTGCTATATAACTCAGCCCAGATGGATGTTCAATACCAATTGCGAAATTGGCACAGGGGTAAACAGTAGTAGGATGGTGGACAGCTTTGTGTTCTGATGTGCCCAGGAAGTTTTATTCTGCTACAAAGCAAGACACCTTAAGAAATTGGGTTTTATTTTTTTTTAAATTCATTATTTTTAAAAATCATTTTCTTTTCATTAACAAACGCAAATCCTTTTCAGAGTAAGAAATGTAGAAATACATATAAGAAGAAATAAAAGAATAAAAACCACTTGTAAACCTGCCTTCAGAGATAACCAGTATTAAGAATTCTGCATACCTTCTAAAATGTCTGTGTGCATGTGTGTCTGTTTGTGTGTCTAAATGTTTATACAAAGCATGAATAGAAACAGAAACACGTACAATATTTTGTGATCCGCTTTTTGTATATACGTTGGGAACATGCTTTTCTAAGATTAATTGTTTTTGTCTTTAAAACCTAGTGTTTATATGTAGAGAAAATACGAAGAATTCAAATTCTGGGCTTAGTACTGGATCACCTTTGCTCCAGACCAACAAAGTGGCTGGAGATGTTGAAAAGGCATAAACTTTAAGGAGAAGAAACTTTCTTATATTGGACTTGTCATCATCCAAAGAAAGGAATACTGGGAAGAACCAGAAATATATTATTCACACACTGGATTTTGAAAAAAATCCAGAGATGATAATGGTAAGATGTGCCGCTGAATCTAAAAAGGAATATGACTCATGTTATTTCTGCATCTCCTTACCCACACATTTATCTAACAAGCATTCTTTTCTTCAATATATAAGAGACATTAAAAGTACAAATAGAAGGCACACTGTCTGGGTTTGAAGCCTGCGTCCTAAGCCTCAAGTTTCTCTTCTGTAAAATGGGTATGACTAATAAGGGTGTTGTGAAAACAAATGAGGTAAAGGGCTCGAAATAGCACTTGGTGCCATCCATGTATTCCATTCCATTCCAGGCTGTTATTGTTATTGTTGTGGTTAGATTCTAGTCACTGACTACTCTCTTCTGATTACTTGGAATTCTCCAACAAAATTGTTCAAATAGAATTACTTTCCTTAAAGTAATTTGCTTAGCGTCATATTCTTGGCTTCTGTCACAGCTGTCTGACTTCTAACGGGGCGCAAAAACAAACAAGCAAAGAAAAACCCTCCTTGTACCTGTCTTGCTCTCCAGTCTTTCATTCACTCTATGAAGCTACCTGATAAAACTTTTGGTTAAATTTTAAAGCTTAAGTTAGCCAGAGTTGGCTTCTGTTCTCAGCATGTAAAGAATACCAATTGTTAAACTGACTCAGGAGCTCCAGAAGAGATCATATTGTTCACTGGGCAGGAATGTTTAGAGGGAAGTGATTTTGTTAGTTGGTCAGTTCCAAGGGGATATTTTCATGCAATGACAATGTTTCCTTCAATATATGACCTCAATGGTGGGAATGTGAAAAATGAAAATTAATGTAAAAAATCAACTGCCAGTAAGACCACAGACTCTGGACTCACACCTGGTTTCCAAAACCTGCTTTACCCTGTACTAGTTTTGTATTCTGCTGCAAATCATGGAAATTCTCAGTGCTCAATTTCCTTATCTATAAAATTGGGGAAAAAAATAATTCCAGTCTCATAGGGTATTGTAAATATGTGATGTGCTTAGAGGGTTGGCAGAAACAAGAATTCAAAAAACGCTAGGAATAACAATATAAATAATGGTTAATAATAAGTAGAAGAACAGCCTAGAACCGGCTCTGTGTTGAGTTGTTCTTATAAAGGACGATGTTAGTGAAATCCAGTGAGGGACTTGAATAAGTGGGCATGCTGCTAAACCCAACACTGATCGGACTGAATTCTCTTCATTACCAATGCACTTCGACTGATGCCTAATTTTGGAGGAAACGAAATGAAATGTAGTAGTCATGGTAAAATGTTAAAAAAATAAAGAATGTGCAAATAATACCAGTGAATACAAACAAAAGGAAAACGAAAACAGGAGTGGTAACACTCGTGGCAGACAAAGTGGAACTGAAGAATGAGAGCAGCAAGCAGGATAAAGAGGGACATTACGAAATGTAAAGAGGGACAATTTACCATGAAAATATAACTAACACATCTGTATCTCCGAACAAGCTAACAACTAATGCAGAACACAAAACCATTGGCTATGCAAGGAGGACTTAATAAGAACCAAATTATCGTCAGAGTTTTCGACAGTCCTCAAAGAATTAAACAGATTTACTAAATAAGAAAATCAGTAAAGATGTAGAGGAAATGATTGATAAATTTGATTTAATAAATATACAGAGATATTTTCATCCGTCAAATAGAGAATGTGTGTTTTTATATATCTGTAGACTATAAACGAAAATTAATCATTAAAAACACAATACGTGGGGCTGGCCCCGTGACCGGGTGGTTAGGTTCACGCGCTCCGCTGCAGGCGGTCCAGTGTTTCGTTGGTTCGAATCCTGGGTGCGGACATGACACTGCTCATCAAACCACGGTGAGGCAGCGTCCCACATGCCACAACTAGAAGGACCCACAACGAAGAATATACAACTACGTACCAGGGGGTTTTGGGGAGAAAAAGGAAAAAAATAAAATCTTTAAAAAAAACCCACACAATACGTTTTTTAAAAATAGAGCTATATTCTTCAGGCTACTTTTTTTAAATCATAAACTAATACAAATATCTAATGCAATTAGATACTGACAAAAGATGATGAAAGTTGTTTTATATTTAAAAATTAAAAATTATTCTCATAGATAATTCCTGGAAAATAAAACTAAATGCAACCTAGAAAATACTGAGCCAGAGAATATTTCATCCCAAACGTAGTTGTTCGGTGAAAGCTGTACTATCAGGACTAGTTCTGACCTTAAAAGCTTTCATTGTTAAACAAGACAGAAAAAATAAAAAGAATAGTTATGTCGCATCTTAAGAAATAGTAAAAGAACAAGAAGAAACAAAAAGAAACAAAGGTACACAAAATTAAGGAAATGGAAAATGAGTATTGAGTAGAATGGATACATAAATCTGGTTCTTGGAAATGGCTAGTAAAATAGACGGCCCACTTATAATTATGATTGGAGCAAAAAGAACACATAAAAATAGACATGACTAAGAATGAGAAGTAGGACATATAACCAATAGATTCAGGAGAAATTAAACAAATTTGAAGGCGCTACTGCCTGGAACTTTATGGCAGCCAATTAGAAATCCGAGAGAAAATGGGTGATTAGCTGGTAAAACACATATTAACAAAATTATCCCCAAAAGACGAAAATAATCTGAGTAGACTGTTTATCCCGAAGACATTAGAAGGTGGTTAGAAACGTGCCATGAAGAGTTACCAGTTCCAGATGCCTTCAAAACTGAGTCCTATTTATCTTTGAAAGACACATGCACTGTTGCACAAGCCATTCACACCATAGAAAAATACGGAACTTCTCCCCAAGTCATTTTATGAAGCCAATTTTGTGTTAATATCAAAACCTGGCAAAGACAGCATAAAAGAAAAGTAACTACAATATTAACTCACTTTTAAAGAAAGATGCAAAATTCTAAATAAAATGTTAAAAATATAATCCAGCAGTGGATCAAAATACAATGCATATGATCAAGCACATGACTTAGTATTGGCAAAGTCTATTCAATTACTCCCTCAATAAGTTAAAGGAGGAAAAAAGGAATTTATGGTAACACTTATGGTTTGTGAGAAGCTATTTGATAAAATTCAGCAGCCACTTCTAATGAAGACTCTAAGTCAAATAGAATACGACCTAAATAAAACAAAATATATTATGAACCAACACAGGTATAATCTGAAAACCATTTTACCTCCAAGTTTCCTGATGCCATTTCTAACCCCTCCCACTGTATTCCCGGACTCCTTTCTCCCTTCCGTGAGCAAACATTTATTGTGTGCCTATTATATTTCAGGCACTGTGCTGGGCCACAATTTGAAGAAACTAAAAACATAATCCAAATAGAAATATGAAAAACAAGCAAGAAATGGAAACAGCACAGAAAAAGTGACAGATTGAGGGCACGAGTGAAAAACTACTGACCAAGTCGAACTCAATTTCCCTTTTCTGAATCCAAGGAAAATTGAAATTTAGCTTTAAGCATATTACAAATTAAAATATTTTCTACAAAGAGGGTCACTGATCTGTTAACAGTTAAATGATCTCTATTTTTTTGCATATGATAACACTCTCTGAATCAAACAAAAACAAAAACAAAAACTGTAATAGCATATCACCAAAGGGAAGAGTGTGCATTGCTATAGCATTTCTGGGTTCCCTGTGTTTCTCTGGGGTTTTACGAAGTTTGCATTTAATTACAGCGTCCTGAAGTGAGCGCAGGCAGATGAAGCAGCTATTATGCTGCGGGGAGAGCTGACAGACAGCTTCTGGAGCGTTTAGTTAACAAATCATTCCTTAGTGTTTGTAAGACTTCTACCTGAACCCAAACAGAACGTGCAACTGTCTTGGAAGAACAAAGCCATCAACTGTAAAACAAACCTTGGTGAAGGCAGCTAGGATCAGCAGGGAGGGGAAGTAAAGTAATTTATTCAAATTGTATATCTGAATAGTAAGAATGTTTTTTTCTTTTTCTGAAAGTAACATAAATTTGGAATCATTTTTTAAAAAGCAACAAAGAAAATATAAACGATACGTCTTGGCTTTCTTTTCAGGACAAGTTGTGTATTTGTTATTTAAATTGAAGGAAAGTAAAAATAAAAATGGAAAAGAATGTTAATAAATCATTTACCTAAGAAATGATCATGTGTACACTCTAACTTTTGAGTAAAGCATGCTGCAATGTTGGGTTTAGTTTTGTCATTGAAAAGAGAAAGGCAAAGTTTGAACGCAATCCCGCCAGTGTGGTTTCTTAACTTTTGTCCTGTTTAAGATTCTTAATCTGAATCTTCTAATTGCCAAATGCCACAAATAGGCAGAGGAGAGAAGGGCAGGGCTGAGCCAAATGTAGAACAGAAAAAAAAGGTCAAAGCACCAGAGTTAACTATTATTTTTCAAAGACTACGTGAGGCATTGAAATTCTGATACCTCATTCTTGTGACAAAAATTGTAATGAGAACAGGAAATGGTACCACATGAATCCATTGTCCTGACAATGATTTAATGAGAATGGGAAATGGTGAGAGCATAACTAATTCGCATTATGATCCTAAAGTTGTCATCTTGTGGTTCTGCTCAGATGCCGCGAAATGAAGGATGTCGGACATCAGCTGGGAGAGTGCAAGGAAAAGCATGAAGATGGTGACATTGTGTGGCCTGAAAGTAATGGCAGAATGTTTTAGTGATGGAGGGGTAGGGTGCGGGAGGGGAGGAGGGGGATGCAAAGCATGGAGTTTGTCTGCTGAACGACAAAATAGGAATACATTTAAAGGTGGCATGGATGCCAACTGGAAGGAAAAGACGAGCAGATAAGGCAAAAGCTGTGATGGAAAATTTGAGACAGGAAGTAACCAAAAGATCAAATGAGAAGGCACTAACAGGTGAAATCTGGCTAATTTGGACACTATTTCATCTTCTCTTGGAGGTACTGTGTGCAAGTTTGTTGAGCAGCAATTGATTTTGTGGTTCTAATGCACTATTTCTTTTCCTGTCTGAGTAAATAAAGTTTTACCTTCAAATCTCTAATTTAAACAATGCATTTTATAAGTGAAGCTATCAAAGATACCCCACCCTAGCCTACAAAAGCTCTGGGATAAAGTGGTGAGTGGGAAAGAACATCATTCAAATTGATTATGTTGGCAGAAACCAGTTTGTGATATGTCAAGATTATCTAGAATTTAAACCCCGCAGATGATGGAAAGTAATTTATTTCTTGTTAACAAATAAGTTTTGACCTATTACTCAAAGGGGCAGGTTCTAGACAGTTTTCAGTACCGAATTATCTCAGAACTTCTAGACTTTGATGAGCATGTCAAGGCAGTGTTAATTGTCTGCTTACATTTAGGGAAACACGTTACCATACATGGAAATAGTTAAGAAATCAGCAGGAAAATTGAGAAATGAAACTTCTTAATTATGCATTTTCAAGTCTGACTTGCTCATCAAAGTGCTAGCTAGTCATTTAAAGTGGTTCCCTAAAAATCCCTCTGTAAGGTTAGCAAAACAGCATGCCTCTCTCAGGTGACTTCTTCTCAGAACAGAGAAAATAGAGGCATAACAGAGATCCAACAATAAGATCCTCTTGGAAAAAAATTGTGTTTTACTACAATGCCAAAGCAGCACAGTCGTCATGTTCCACATTCATTCTATAAAATAATAATAACCATAATATTAATGATGATGCTTAAAGGGTAGTGTTTTTTTCATTCAGTTTTCTTAGTATCTTTTATTTAAATGTAATGCTAAAGAGAATATTTTTGAAGCTGAAAAGCAACTTTAATAAAAATGAAAAGTACTATGATTCTCTCACCACTAGTCAAAAGCCTTTCAGACTAAGATAAATTACTCTAAGCCATTAGAAAAAAATTATTGCAAACTTATGTGTGCCTAAGCCCCCCTACTTTGCATTTTGATTCATATTTAAAATATTGATTCCATCAAATGGAGGAACAGTTAGTGTCAGCAAGAAGATGATGGAGAAAATGATGTCAAAGGGGAACAATGTAAACAGTGGATTTATTTATTTACCCTTAGGTGAAGGTGCCATATTTCACTTATATTGAACATTTATTCAATTTATTTTATTAATTTAATCCTCCTAAAGTACTACTTCACACTCTGATGCAATTTCAGATCAAACAGATCACTGTGTACTTGTTGAATTAATGGTTAATGATACATGAATTTATAATCCAGAATGATTCATAATTGGGTGAGCTACCCTATGCTACTTATTACAGGAGACATTCACAATGAAAGATTATAATATTTAAAGAAGAAATGTGCACGATATTCTCAAAAGTTGAGCTGTACTGTATGGTAATAATGCCTAGTGAAAATGAAATATTTAATGTCCATATTTAGGTTCTCACTCATTTATTATGTGGCCACGTAAGGGGTGTCAAATGCTGATGAGAATTTCAATTTGACCTGGCAAAAATGAAGTAAGCAAGATACAGTATTTCATCCATTATGTCCATTTTCACAATGAAGGATTGGTTCCATAATACTCTTATTCAATCCAATGTCAAGGTCCTAAAAACAAATTTTGAAAGCACTTAAGAGGTTCCTTTAACAGCTGTATTTAGTAACAAATGACAGATATCTATTAATGCAAGTACGTCTTATATAAAATATTTTAATATGGATTTTAGGTGATAGTATATTCTTATTAACATCAGGTGTAAATTGACACATCATAGAAGCTCTTTTCGATGAAAGATCCATTTAGTCCCATCTTCAAATTATGGATTGATACAATATTCTACGCCATAATGGTTCCAAAAGCATTGTTAGTGCTATGTATTATTCATGTTTTCAGGTACCATTGTTTCAGTTCATAATAGAGTGTCTCACGATTGTGAGTGAAGTTTCTAATGAACTGAAAAAAATACCTAACTGTGGTGCTGTAAGAGACCACCTAGTTGGCACTGAGGACATCTGGGCACCGTATCTGTATCAGCGCTTGACACTGTGCTCAAATTTGAGAACATAAAAATCTTTCAGTCCTAAATGATCTACTCCTATCCCATAAGCACAGTGTATTTGAGATGGTATCTTTAAGGGTCCGTATAACCATCAGGTATTACAGTTATTGTGGGGAATTCAATTTGTAAATTAACATGTTTAATCGAAATAAAATTAAATGTAGTTTAAATATAGGCTGGCATATTTCCATTATGGATAAAACGAATTATACTACATAGCTGAGTAATCTAAACCCTGTAAAACTTGCTTCCCTAACTTTACGGTACATACAAACTTACCTGGGCATCTTGCTCACCGGCAGATTCTGGTTCAGTCAATCTGGGTGGAGCCTGAGATTCTGCATTGCTAACAAGCTGTCAGATGATGCTGATCAGTGAAGCAGCAATTGCAGAGGATCACTGTGGACATCCGGACTACCAGCTAGTTGGGGATTTGCCACTCTGCGGAACTTAGTTTCCTGGTACTAATCACATCATAAGAATGTTATACTGAGAGAATTAAAAGAGAAATTCACGTAAAGGGTTTAGCTTAACAAACAACTCCATCTTTGGTGGCCATTTTAGGAGATTATTTATCTTGTTTATTCCTTGGGCTTAATACCCAATAAATGTTAGTGTAAAACAAATCCTTGAGTGAGCTCTATACTCTGATTAAGTGAGCCCATTGATAAGTAATTATTAAGACCTTATAAGGCAGCAGATCTAATTATTAGAAAGTGCTTCCTACGTTAGCTGATATCTGCTATCCTGTAATAAGAAATAATTGTGTCTAGTTTTGTGTTTTGGAACTGACCAAAAATAAAACTAATCCCTTTCTGTATGTCAGTATCACTAATATTTTATGATATGTGGTTATTTTATTTTCCTTTATACGTTTTATTTTTTAAATTATCTTTTGAACATAATACCTTTGCTTGGTTCAAAAATCAAAAAGAATCAGAAGGTATTGTAACAGAAGCTGTGGGTACTGGGTTTACCACTCCACGCCTGTAACGAAGAGCAGCTGCAGCTCTGCCCACGGTCTCCCCACACTCAAGCAGTCAGTAATCAATGAGGTTTCCCTGCCCACCGCTGGGGTAACTCTGATAGTCAGTCCATACTGTCTGCCAGAAGTATGCCAGTGGGCTAGAGCTCCAGTTGCTCACGGTGGTAACCTGTTGAATCATTTATCGTCTATTGCTTCCTTCCATTCCGTGCTCCCCTACCTATGCTTCCTGGGATTATCTCCCAAAAACCTGTTTGGATGAAAATCGCCATCTGAGGGTCAGCTTCCGGGGGAACGAAATCAAATCAGGTGTGAAGTAGAAAGCCTCCTGCCATCTCTGTCGCTATCCTCCCTCCACTCAGTTCTCACCCCCAATAGGTAAGCTATGTTAGTTTCTTCTCAAGTTTTAATTTTGTGGGTCTCCAAGCAAATACAGATGCTTATTCCTTTCTTTTTTATATAAAATATATCACATTAAACTCATACTATTCTGCCCCCTTTATTTTTCACTTAATACATTTTGGAAATCTTTCCATATCAGTCTACAGAGAGCCTTCTCATCCCTTTATATGGTTGCATGGTATTCCATGTATGTAAATGAACAGCTGGTCCAAATCCCTTTTTCCATTTCTTCTCAAGCTTAAACACCTCCATTTTATTCAATTGCTGATTGAATGACAAAGTTTAATAATTTTAATGACCTCTTCTGGTCACAAACCAATTTATTGATGTCATTATCAAAATATTATACTCATATTGAACGGTTATCTCACAAGGTATTGTCTCTACCACAACAGAGGTGGGATTCTATTCCTCATGCCTGAGACAACAATAAAGTCTCAGTCAGTCTGCTCACACTGCTACATGGTGGGCTGATAGTGAATTTGTAAATTCATAAACCTCTTAAGGATTTTTTCAGATGGAATTCCTCATGCTGGAGTTACGGTTATATAATTGATTTCTTTAAACACAGGTCTGGAACTTTACCTTCTTATGTCTATTATACGTCCATTGTTTCTGCTTCTTGTCTTAGTCCACACTGAAAACACAAGCATTAGCTTACTCTTATTGAACATTTAATACGTGCCAGGCCCTGCAATATGCCCTTTATATTTATCATCATTTATCACTTTGCTTATCACCTATGGGTCAATTATCATCCCCATTTACAGATGAGGAAACTGATGCTCAGAGAAGGTAAGTCACTTGCCAGGGTCAGGCAGCCAGCAAGTGGTAAAGCTCACAACTGACATGTCTATTTTGGTCCTTTGTCCAAAGAACAAACCATCCTGCCCAGCTTTCTGTCAACTGCATGGAACATTTGCTGTCTTCACTGAAGTAGTTGATAAAATCACAATGACCATGTGACTAGTGATTGGGCCATGAATGGATTTCTATAGAGAACACTCTCCTGTTACATTAGTTGAAATTCTCCAGAGAAACAGAACCAATAGGATATATAGAGAGGTATATAAGAAGAGATTTATTACTGGAATTGGCTCATGCAGTTATGGAGGCCTAGAAACCCCACATTCTGCCATCCACAAGCTGGAGAACCAGGAGGGCTGCTGGTGTAACTCCCAGGTAGAGGTTGAAGGCCTGAGAACCGGGGCCTCACAGGATCCAATGGCCCGAGAACCTTGAACTCCAATGTTGAGGGCAGCAGAAGTTGGACGTCCCAGCTCAAGAAGAGAGAGAGGGAATTCACCTGTCCTCTGCCTTTTTGTTCTCTTGGGGTCCTCAAAGGATTGGATGATGCCCACCCACTTAGGTGAGGGCAGATCTCTTTACTCAGTTTATTACTTCAAATGCTAATCTTTTCCAGAAACACCCTCACAGACACCCAGAAATGTTTTACCAGCCATCTGGGCATCCCTTAGTCCAGTCAGGTGGATATGTAAAATTAGCCATCACACCTGTTCAGCACTAATCAATAATCGATATGCTTTAGATATTGTCTTTCAAAAAGTTAATATGCTCCTATGGGTATTAGTATATCCTTTTCACCATTGCCCAGAAGAGTATCATGGTTGTTAGAGACTTTAAAAAGTACCATAACAACAACAAAACCACAAACCCTTTGCTGTATTAACTTTTTCTCCTTCATCAGATAAAGAAAAGGCATTTGATTGGCATGACTTGTTATTATAACCTCTACCATGGACTACAGAAAAATGCTTGGTTTTCCAAATCTCCTAATCTGCCACTTAAGGAACAGGTTGCTTGATTTTGCTAGGACTCAATGCAACCTCATTAGGTTGTCTTTTCTAGAATCGGAATTTTTCTACATTTTGGAAAATTATAGCAGGATGTACTCATTTCTAGTTTTCCAACGCTTCTCCCATCCTCCAGAATTCCTTGTAGATGACTGAGATAGATTCTAGTACTATAACTGCAATTGGTACCCTGGACAAAATCCATGTGGGCTTCAGGACAACTCACTTTAAAAGTCTCACGCAGTCAGTTTACTACCTCCCCTTGGCCTCATACTTGTTCCTTCCATTTCAGCTTGAAGACCATTTTGGTGGAGGAAGCAGGAGAGCTGGCATGCTGGTGTTTGCTTTCTCATTTTTATTAGTTGGTGATATACCGTCAGCCTCATCTCTTCCCCGTGGTTTCTTTTCCTCCACACATTCCATAAACAGCTTCTTTTTAAAAATTATTTTTGGGAACAGTTTGAAAGCTGCAGGTCATTTTAGACTTTGACCTTTCATACATTACTCTTCCGTCCCATGTCATCATTTGTTCAAGTCCTTGTCCTTTTTTTTTTTTTTTTTGGTTACTAATTCATTGCAGGTCATTCTGTGCAGACCCATTACTTCTATTTGATATGTTGTACGAGTTTAATTTATAAGGACCTTCTATTTCTTGAGTCAGCTTTTCTTTCGCAGTCACTGGCCATGAAATTTTATGCAATTTTCCAGCAAACTTGAACCTGATTGCGGTCTAGGATAGCGGTTTTTTAAATGCCCTCTTAAAATTTTGTGAAGATAACAGACAGCTGCTGCAGAGTAGGAAGCAAGACGATGTCTGGCAAACAGCACCTTCTCCCCCTTCATTTAGTATTTGTGTCAAAGCAAAAAATGTGCATAGTTTCAATATCTAATACTGTGTGATCAATTTTATGAGAACCGGAAAAGTCTAAATTCGAAGTAGTGCCACATAAAAGCATGAATGAAGTCTCACTTTATGCAAAAAAATTGATATAATGGAAATTCTCCCAAATTTTAAAATTTCATCAGGGAATACAGTTTAAAGTAGGTAATCCCAGTCAATTCTGTTGACCTTATTCCCGTGAAAGACTGCTCACCCTCTCTGATGCCATCATTTGAGACACAGTGGGGTTTATAGGCACCTTTGGTGACTATTGTGCTGGATTTTAACATTTATCTTTATCTTTAATTAGCCATATATCTTTATCTACACATCTTTATTTCAAAAATCTCTGAAGCATCTGTCTTCTCATCTATTCCCCTGAATCCTCCTTGGCACTGGAGACCCCACATCTCTGTGGCCCTCTATCCTCTACCTTACTCTCTAGCCCTGCTCCAGGCCAGCAAGCAGCCTTACACCTCTTTGTTCTATATGGTGGCCCCTGCTTAGAATGGCATTTGAATAATTGTATTATGGCTAATGATATTTGAAAACTAACTACCTGCAATCTATGTCTAACTAAACTGACTATTCTATTTCTGGACTAGTTTAAAGACATGGTGGAAATACGTGGTTTGAGAGGGTAGTTGAACAAATGTGCTTCAACCATCAACTCTAAACTCCCCTTTAAAAATGCCCAAGAAGATAAACATGAAGACAAAGCTATTCAAAGCCCAAATGGAATTTCCAATAAGTCCATCTTTTAGGGAGGCTGGTGGCTAAGCAACTTCTTGCTCTATCTGTTAACCTGGTGGGAGAACAAAGTCCTCACTAACAGCATCTTACATCAGAGACAGAAGCTGTGCTGGCCGGATAAACACGAGCCCAGCTCTGAACTCTTTTCTGTGTCATCTAGGACCAGAACCCTTCTATGTTAATAGCTTCTCTCTATAAATTCACTATAAGGCCACAGAAAAAAATATTAGATCTACAAAGAATAAATGGACAGATATACAGTCTTGAGGGATGTTCCCACACATTATTATCAGTCTAAGACAGATCAATTATTCAAAAATAAATAAGGATAAAAGGATTTAAATGACATTTAATAATGTTGGGTTAAAAACCATGTACCACGGTTCATATGCTATACAAAGCCATCCTTTTTTTTCAGCATTAATGAACTCTATTCAAAAGTATATATAATCAACTGAAAAATATTAAATACATTCTCTAAACAGTAAATGGTACCGAATATAGTCTCTGAGCATAATAAAGTAAAATTAATATTAAGAATTAATACACATTGTAAAAACTGGATATTAAAGAGCAATCTCCCCCTACCCCTAAAAAACTATTGGTCTAAAACAAAATCAAAAACATAATTATAAATCATTTGGAGGTGATAAAAGCAAGACTATTATTTACAGGATTTTGTGAGATTCCCCCAAATACAAAGTCAGAAAAAAATTTGAAACATGCCATTTTACATTTTATATTTTAAATTTAAAATATAATAATAGGTAATGGGCCAGATCTGGCCTGCTAGCCATACTTTGCCTACCCTTGTTCTAAGAGAGAGCCTTGTCAAGAGGCCTATGAAAACTGTAACAGGTGCTTACATTTAATGAGAAAAAAATAAAAATGTGCAGGAGGTGAGAGCTGAACTCTTCTGTCAGCACAGTTACATTCCCTTTGTCACCCAATCTTGAACATATATAATGATAAATAATATATTCCCTCCTTGCCAAACAAACCCAGCACCATTTCCCAATGAGCCTAGATAAGGCCTCAGAATCCTTCTTAACCCGTTTCTCAAGACAGCCACAAACAATTAGAATTGACAGAAGACATAAAACCTATTTGCCATCCCTGATCTTTTATACCCTTCTTAGAGTATGTTATCCAGAGTTTGATCCCGTGGTTTGGTGTGACTGGGCTCTCTCACAGACTAGAGAGGAGCCATCAGCTTGCTTGACCTAAATTGTGGTAGCCTAAGACCACAGACCGTTTTGCAACCTCATCATGCTGTTGCCATACATTAAACTAACCTTCAACTAAAACCTTGAAGGCTTCTCCATACAGGTTGCTGTTAAGCCACACCTTCAATGCCAAGTGTATACTCTCCCAGCTTCAGCTCATTTAAATCAAATTAGCATGCCTTTGGATCTTTATGCCAGTTCAACATGACTAATAACAATGGTCTTAAACGGAATTCTTTAACACACCATTTGGAGCCATCTTCTTGATAACCAAAATGACCATGTTTTAAATTACTCTTTCCATCGGCTGTTGAGATCTTTGGGATAATATTTATATTCAAACTGTACACAATGTTCACACACACAAAAAAACATTTTTTCAGAGCATATAGGAATTTTTTTTGAAAACTGTATCATTGGTTTACTAAATTATGAAATCAAGATAACTTTAAGATTGTTCTAGTACCTTTGAGACTCACACACTGACTCCAGTTAGAAAAAGCTTTAGGCAAGTAGTGTATTCAAGGAATTTCTTGATTTCCAGCTAAATCTCTTGGTTGAGCAGTAGAATACCTGTCATCATGAAAGATAAAAAGAATGTACACACAATTGAGTTTCATAGCACTAAACAATAAAAAATGTGAGTTACTGCTATCACATAGCTATAAGACATTAAATATTATCATGAGAGAGCTTTGAAAAGTTACACGTTATACAAACGTAAGGAATCATTTTTAGTACGTATTTTGTTGCCTTAAGGTGGACAATGTGACTCCATCTCTGCATTTCTAGAACAGAGATGGAAGAGGAGAGTAGCATTCTGTGATCTTTAATTTCATTACCCTTTGATTGCATTTTCTTCATTTTCAGTTTATTTTTTTGAAATAATTATTTTCTTCTCAGGGCTGATTTTCTTGGTGAAAAACATAGCAACACATTTGGTGAACTCTAATTTCTTGTGATAACAGAGTGCTTTCCATACAGAAGTCTTACTTGGATATATTCTTATGCAGGGATCATAAACTTTTGCTGTTAGGGACCAAAGAGTCAACGTTTAGGCTTGGCAAGCCAAGAAGCAATGTCCTCAACTCTCAGCAACTATCCTCACTAGAATATCAGCAATCTTTTTTACATTCTACATTTAAATATGTGAAAACCATTCTTGGCTCACAGACTGTACGAAAACAGGTGGTGGGCCACATTTGGCCATTGTTTAGTGACCTCTGCTCTAGAGTATTGGCCATTAAACAAAAATATGATCATAGTTGTCTGGACATCTGTAAAAACCTGAAACCTGGTGATTTACATTTTGTTTGTGTGTGACAAGATAGATGACACAGTTCAAAAATCATCTCTATTTTGACCATCAAAAAAATGTTACACATCGAATTTCAGATTCTTTCAATCAAAAAAATTAGAACCCAAAAGAATCCTGTTCTTTCTCTTTCAATTAATAAATATTTCCTACCATTTGTCAGGCAGTGCACTGGGACATAGGAACAAACAGATAGTAAGACCTCTCCCATGAAGCTAACAAGACCCCAAGGCTCTTCCCTTGAAAAACTATAACATTTATAAATGATGCCCTCATACTTCATGTAAAGATAGACACATGTCTCATAAAGCAATATAGTCATGTGTTGCTTAACAATGGGGAAACATTCAGAGAAACGCATCATTAGGCGATTTTGTCATTGTGTGAACATCACAGAGTATACTTACACAAACCTAGAGGGGATAGCTTACACACCTAGGCTACATGGTACTAATCTTATGGGACCACCATCATATATGTGGCCCATTACTGACGTAAAGGGTGTTATGTGGCACGTGACTGTACATAAAAGGCTGAAACATAGCTTTTCACAGAATAACTGCAAATGAAACACGAAATCCTTCCTTTATATTTACCTTCAAACCTCCTCCTACACAAATAATTTAAATATAAATATCTTTAAGAACTTTGTAACAAGTAATTATGCAGCCAAAAGCGGACTACACGTGCAGCTCTTTAGTATGATAATGAACTGTAGAGTAAAGGTCCACCAATGACTTCAGGAGAGGCAAGTAACATTACATTCCAAGGGAGAAAATATAAAGAATCACAACAAGCTTCCCAAGACAGAGGTTTTTATTTCTTCTCGTTCAAAAAAGAATTAAACTCATATCTAAAAATGCAGAGAAAATTCCGAGTACCCTCAGGCATTCTGATTCGTCACTGAGTCTAACTGTAGCGGTGGTTTGTCATGTTTTCTGGCTGGGTCACAGATTTTGAACATTCCTCTTGTATTGGAAGAATTTCTCATCTTAGGAGTCCTGCATCAACATGGATGAAGCAGAAAAACTTGCTTTCTCACCTCCCCTGCAGATCTTGGCTTTGCCCATGAGATTTCACTTTGAAAGAAGCAACATGGAGAAACTGGTGCCAAACATACAAAGCTCATTTTCTCAAGAGAGTAGAGGTGCCTGACTCTCAAGGGCAGTAGGCAAAAGTTCTATAATTTCACATCCACAGTAGCAGCAGCAACCAGAGTTGGGCATCATTCCTTTGTGTGGTTGGGTGGTGTTCCTTGCTTTGCAGCCTTTAAGGCTAATAATCTGGCCCTTCCTGCTAGCTCCCTAACTTCATTTGTCTTAGATTACTATTGTGGGTTGAATTGTGTCCCCAAAAAAGATATGTTGAATTACTAACTCCTGGTACCTGTGAATGCAACCTTATTTGGAAATAAGGTCTTTGCAGATGTAATCAAGTTAAGATAAAGTCATGGGTCATAATCCAATATGACTAGTGACCTTATAAGAGAAATACAAGACACATAGAGAAGAATGCCATGTGAAGACATAGAGACACACAGGGAAAATACCATGTGACAAGAGAGGCAGGGATTAGAATGAGGGGGCTGCAAGCCCGGAAATGTCAGGGATTGACCACCACCACCAGAAGCTGGGAGGAGGCAAGGAAAGAGTCAACTCAGTGTCTCAGAGGAGCATGACCCTACTGGCACTTTGATTTTGGACTTCTAGCCTTCAGAACTGTTAGAGAATAACAGTTGTTTTAACCCACCTAGGTTGTGGCATTCTGTTAATGGCAACTCTAGGAAACTAATACAGTTGTGTTCCTCAGAAGGAGACCCTGAGACAAGCATTTACTGCAAGTGACTTTTTAAGAACGTGCTCCCAGGAGAAACCAGTAAGAAAGCAGAGAAAGCAGGACAGGGAAGATTTAGAAGCCAAGTAAGCGTGAGATCTCAGGCAAAGTTCCAGCCTCAGCCCCATCCTGCAAGGAGCTCCGGAGTTTAAATTACACCCAGAGTTTGTCCCAATTGGAGGCAAGGAAAGGCAACTGACTTATACTTCCCATCGGGGAAGACAGTCAGTCACGGGCAGAGGGCTGCCCAATGAGACCTAATCTCCCCGCATGCGCATGTTGGCAAGCAGCAATAGTAGTCCTTGGGCCGGCATCTGAAGACAGTTGCAGGTGTAGACCTCAGAAAAACATTTCTGGAGAATCTGGATGTGAAGCAGTCACAGTGAGAGGAATTTGGGTGTATCTGGGCAAAGCATGGGTTGTGTCTATACCTGTTAGTAAATTTCTTTTCTGCTCAAACTCTTAATGTGGAGTCTAGTGTTTGCTACTATGAATGATAATTGATATGCCACCCAAGAGAAGAAAATCGTTTGTCTTTTTAAAACCTAAAAGAATAGTTTAAAGTCATTCTTCTTTTAAAATCTAGACGGGTTCCTAAAATCTTGTTGAAAAATCCAATTTTTATAAAACAAGTCATATGTTAAGTGTATTAAGGGAAATCCAATATTGAAAGAAAAACATGAAATATTGAGTAAAGTGAAGACTATTTCTAGAAATATTCAAATATATCAGTTTTGTCGTTACATATTTATATAAACCTACTATTATCAACAAATGTGTTACAAGTGCCTCTTAGTTACAAAGCACTATTCTTGGGACTCTACAAGATAAAAGCTATGCTTCTTGTTTTCAAAGCTTCATACACTAGTATCTGTGGGATCTTTGGCCAAGTCACTTAACATCTCTGAGCCTGTTTCCCTTTCTGTGAAATGTTGATGATAATATTAGTGTGAACTGCAAAAGAGATCACTATGTATCTTACGAAAGTACTTTTTGTGAATGTAAACAATTATGTAAATATAATGATATTAAGAAACATAAGAATATGGTACATACAATAAGTCCCATAGAAATTCCGAGTAAAAAAAAATATCCAGTCCATGGGACCTGTAGAGTCCTAGTGGCAGTTATATTCTTCTCAAAGATACAGGTGCACTGGACAATTGTCATTGGATTTCTGAAAACCCCTAAACCACATCTAATGCTGCTGCCTCTAATTCCAAATGCATCAAGTAAAATTCTAGTTACAACTTACCTTCCTCACACAGCTTGCCTGCAAAGAGACAATGTGCCAAGCAAAGGCCGGGAATGTCTGAGGCTTTGACAATTGAATTTCTCGGTATAATTTGAGAAGTTGTTATTCTGGTGTGTAAGCCTGTGTGTTATGAATTTGCATCATGTGAGTTTGGCTTTAAGAGGTAACTCTACTCTTAGTGCTTAAAGTCAAGTTTGTGACCCTTCAAAATGAGAACCAGACCCTGAAACTTTTTCAATTCACCAAGATACCCTAGGCCACGGCTCTGCAAATCGCCAGCATCCTCTTCCTTGAAACTTCTATTTATTACTCTTTAAATGAAAATTTCTTTAGGTCCTTTTTTTTTTTTTTTTTTGCTGTGGCATGTGGGACGCCACCTCAGCATGACTTCACAAGCAATGCCATGTCCTCGCCCAGGATCCAAACTGGCGAAACCCTGGGCCAGCAAAGCGGAGCGCACGAACTCAGCCACTCGGTCACGGGGCCAGCCGCTCTTTAGGTCCTTGAGAATCCCTTTGATTAAATCTGTAGGATGCATATAGAACTCAAAAATAATAATAGTATATAGGAAAAAGTTCATCAATTCTGACAAGCAGTCTGAATACAGATAGTTGTTTTATGACTGCTGGTCTGCAAAGCAGAAACTATACGAACCTCATGTATTTTTTTTTCCCCTTTGAATATAATCCCTTGTTCACTGATATTTGAAATGTGTTTATGGTAATTTGATTCTTGTTTGTTTTTTGATCTATTCTTAGTGTAGAGGAATGGCAGGAATTTAAACACTCTTCTACTTTTACATCCAGGCAAACAGCATTGGAATAATTTCTGTTCAAGTTCAGTTAAGATTTTATGTTGATATTCTGGCCTGGCCCCTCTATCCTCAGAGAGAGGATTATGCACTCTCTTCTTCTTCCTTTTTCTTTTCTCTCTCTCTCTCTCTTTTTGATAATGTCTGGATCACAGTTCTTCTCTCTTTATTACTTCTATGCTTGTTCTCTTTCTAGGATCTTCAGTCTCTGCTAATCTACAGACCTGTCTTTCCTTATCCATGCATGCACAGGCTTCATCTTTGTTAGAAAGGAAAGAAAAATAAAGCAAAGGGGGGAGGCATGGAAGGAAGAGAAGGAAGGAAATAAAGAAGAGAAAAGAACTGGACACATTTCTCTTTTAGTCAAGCATGAACATATTAATACATTAAAAATTTACTGAATGCTTGCTATCTGTAAGACTTTGGGCTAGGTGTTGGGAAAGTAAAGGTAAATTAGACATTAATTTACCATCTAATAGAGTAAACATCACATATTTATAAATAACCTAACACAAAGCAAAGGGTGGACAAGTTCACTAAGAGGCATAGACAAATGATCATGACATTGGAAAAGGAGAAAGATGACACCCACTAAGCTAGAGGATAGAGAGGGCAGAAAGTCTCATGGAAAGCTGGCACTTGAAATGGACCTTTGAGGACAAATAAGGCTTGCTTTCCCTTCTCATTTCTCCTGTCAGTTTCACTACAAAATTCTTCAAGCAAGTTCTCTAGCTAATCTGCCTCTACCGTTACTCCACTGGCTCACTGATCTTTCACAGAATACCCATGACACTTTTACAGTCAAACCCTGCATCTTGGCACCCTTTAGTTTTCTTAGAAAATCATTCTTTGAGAACAAACCATGCTTTCTTCTGGACTTCCCTAACATGGTGTTATCCCAGGTTTCTTCTTACCCTTGACCCAGGCCAGAAACTCTAATCAGAACTCCTTTGTAATTCATCAACATCAGCATCATGGGTTTACCCTTCCTTGAAACCCTTGAAGACTTACTCTAAGACATGATTCAAGACTTAAATGCCTACTCTTGCAACCTAAGTGTGATGGAATCACCTTTGAAAAGCTTGTTTTTTGATCCATGCTTGCCTTTGACCAAGACTCATCACATGAAAACAACTTTAAAAAGCATTTTCTACTCTAGACTGTACTAATAGGAAATGAATATTTTGCTAAAGACATTGAAGACAAACAGGAAAGAGGATTTACATTGCTCATCACCCTGGAGACCATACCACCCCTTGTTATTACTGTTCTTCCTATAAAATGTCTTCCGTTGACTGCGTCATGTCCCCTTATCTATAGATAAAAAACAGAAGACTAAATTATCTTTGTGGAACACAATGGAAATTTTGTACAAATTCAAGTTAAGAAGTGGTACTATAACTAGGAGTATAAACTAGGAAGTGAAATACGGAAAGAAAAGGTAGAGAGAAAAGAGGGATACTATTTTTCTCTTACATAGTTGGGTGTTGAGAGTAGTCAATGAACATGAATGGCAGTTTAGATACATTATTTGAAGGTACAGAGTTCTTTAGAAGGCTAAAAACCCATCAAAAATTGGTAGTGAGTGGGGAGATATAAATTGGCAGGGTAGTGTAAATGAGATAGTGTAAACCTCTCATCTTTTACATCCAACATTTTATATTCAAATTTGATAACTTGAGATAGTGTAATTAAGTATATTATTTAGCTGTTGGAGGCAATCACTCCGAAGAACAACATAGGAAACCATTAAAAGCCATTTCCTCAGCAAGTAAAACTGAAGGTATTAAGGAATGGGGTGGCCAACTGCTGCTTTCATTATAAGCCCCTTGTCCCATTTGATTTTTTTTAAACTATGCGCATGCATCCATTTATTAAAATTTCACAAAGAAAAAATATATTAGAAAAGCATTAATTTTAACATCAATTACTTGAATTACTGATTTTTATACTTTTTTGGTTGGAAAGTCCTACCCTAAAATACAGAGCTTTTTATTCTTAATATAACTAAACATATATGTTCATGCTAAATCTAGATGCTGGTGGAGGTAAGGAGACTCAGATGGAAAGGTTCAATTAGGAAAGAATGGGAGAACAATCTTCAGAAGGAGATTGTTTTATTTATGGAATATTTTTTCAGTGTGAATTAGATTATTTAAAAACATTTAACTTCAAGCACCCAGTGCAAGGGCATCATTTGAGTCAATGTCCTAAATATTCACAGCTGGGGATCTCTTGCCTAAAAATAGAAAGCCTCTATTTTACCAAAATGCGTGCCCCTGTTGGGGGTGGTTCGTGTCTGTCTCCCCCTGCCTCTCTTCTCTTTTCTTCCCTTTCTCTATGGGGCGTTCTAGTCTGTTGTGTGGTTTTTGCTCTCACTGCTTGTCTGTTCTTGTTCTCTTTTTACTTTCTTTTCTTATTCAATTAATCTTTCTCTATTTGCCATCCTTAAAACAGTCAGAGTACGTTTTAAACTGTGTTAGATTTAGTGAAAAATTTATTCCTTGCTCTCAAGTAAAAAAATAGATCAATGTACTGTTTTTGTACTTCTGTTATTAAAATAATGAATGAAGGCAAAAAGAAGGCGAGGAAGAGAGAGAGGAGGGAGGAAAGGAGTGAGGGGGAAGAAGAAGATACGAAGATACAAAGATAGATAGAAAGAAGAGAAATACCTTTATCTTTATGCTTTTTGCTTAAGTGGCCCTTGTTTAATATTTCTCTTTGTGCTTCAGTGGCTTTGAGGGAAAAGAGTTACTACAATTCTGGTTGAAGTGGTCTAAATATTCTGGTTTTAATTCTAGGGTATGGAAATGGTTTGGTTTTTCCCCCAGCTTTATTGAGGTACAATTGACAAATAAAATTGAAATATATTTAAGGTGTATAATGTGATGATTTGCTATGTGTATACATTGTGAAAGGATTACCTAGAGTACGGAAAAGTTGATAAAGATACTGAACCATATACTCAAAGACAGGGCATTGTAAGGGAGTAAAATATTCATTTTTCAAAGTTAGGGGAATTTGAAAATTTAAATTTGATAGATTAAGGAGTGTATAAGAAAATCATTACCAACGTCAGGCAGGCTGACCCTATCTTTTGACAAGTTTCTAAAAATATAGCTACCCCTTTGAGAACACTTATCTTTCAATATATTCTCGAGCACACATGGCCTGAACACAGGTCTAGAATCCTAGTATGGGCAGGGACTTTAGGAACAGCCTAATCCCTTATCAGAGATGAAGAGACTGAAGTCCAGGGACATTCAAAGATTTGCCTGTTGTGTTACAGCTCAGTATCAGAACAAAGCAACCTATGAAACCAATATATTCAAAACTTACTGAATCAGACACTTAAAAATGGATGCATTCTATTTGATGCAAATTATGTCTCAATAAAATTGGCTGGAAATCAATGGATTCAGTTTTTTACTCACAGGTGTATCATATCTCTGGTTTAATCAGCATGATATTCATCATCCCTTCATTCAACATGTATAGATTAATTACGTAATGTAAACCCAGGACTATGCTAGAAACTGGGAGTAAATGATGAGCAAAAGCAGATATGGTGCCTGCCTGCATGGAGCTCACCGGCTATTGGGAAAGAGAAATTAATCAAAGAATCACATGAGCAAATGCATACCTCAACTATACTGCCTTAGCTGCAATGAAGGGAGGCACTGTGTGTTCCAGTAGCATGCTGTAGGGGTTTCCAACCTAGTCATGGAGGTCAGGGACGCTTCCTCAGAAAAGGGACCATTGAATTGAGATCTGAAGACATATTGAAACTGTGACAGGGGTGTGACAACAGAGTGGGAAAGTATGTGTTCCAGCAGGGAAAGAGCATGTTCAAAGGCCCTGTGTTGGTGGAGATGGGATCTTTCAAAAGTCAGAAAGACAAGAGGTAGGAACCCAGAGAGTGAGGGGGAACATGGTGTTAAATTGTTCATGAACTCAGTTAAGAAAAAACTAAGTTAAGCAAGATTGTGTTGTTATCATAGAATTGCAGAGATCAAATAACCCATAATGCCATTATTTTCATTTGGCACATTTAGCTAAAATAGTTAACCAATTGAGTTAATTTCCTGGATGTCTCTATCAATGATGCCAAAGAAAACAACAAATTGATTTGACAAATTTTGAATAAGTTGTAAATGCCCCACAGTAGTGGTTTGACTGCTTTAACTACTTCTTTGAAAAACATTCTATTTTTGGCTAAAATGGCAACCTTTAACTGATTGTTTTTTTTTTTTTTTTACCTAAATGAAGTACCCATAAACACCAATAACTGGAGTAGCCACATGTCATCATATTAGTCAAGTCAGTGAAGTTGAAACATAAAACCAGCCAGATTTGTCTATGGGTCATTTTTAGACCAAAATTTTGGATTAAAATTTTCATTTTGAAGCCGAAGATCTCGTTAAGCAGCCTGTTGGGAGGCTTTAAATTTCAGGATTCAGAGGCCCCACTCTGGGAAATCAAATCAAGCTGGGAAACACAAAACCTAGGGCTGTATTGCCTCGTGGTTAAAATTCTGAGTTCTGGAAGTTCAAAACTCTGGTTCTGCATTTGACTACACAATTCTCTAGCTCTGTGACCTTGGACAATACAATTAATCCCTTAGTTTTCTAATGAGTATGTAGAAGACAATGATAATTCCATCGCAGGTTGTTTGAAAGACGAAGTGAGATAATGTAAGTAAGTGATCTGATGCAAAAACTCAGGCTCAAATCTTAACCATTCTGACTAGGCAATAGTAGGCGGCTCTTCAGAGTGAACAAAGTCTCCAACATCAGGCTCTTTGGCGTTATACAACAAAACCATCAGTCTCAACATCAAATGAAGTTGCAATCTGTGTGGTAGGATGCCAGAAGTCAGAATGAGACATCCGTGAGATTGTTTGTGATCATCAACTATCTGGGTCAGAATTCATGGAAGCCAAAAAGTCCCCTCTCTTCTAGGATGTGGACATTTCCTTACAAGACTTTCTGAAAACTGGCCGGCTCTCCAGACAGGTGCAAGCACGTGGGGTCTAACGTCTTATAAGACTGTTTTAATGAAGTTGAGCGCATATCATAGATCACGGTCTCCAATTTTTCCACACTAGAATGCTTTTCGAACAAGGTGTTTTATTTTCATGGTAATTTAATCATTAAATGTTATTAAATAGGGGTTATAAAAAGGCAATTGTTCCTCAAGAGCTTGAAAATGAGGATTCTCTTTTGAGCTGCCCCTGACTCCCCTTTTCGTTGTGACCTTGGGATTAGTTATTTAGCTATTCTATACTCTAACTTTTTATGCAAAATGAGAAAAATGCCACTTTTATGAGCAGGCTGTAAATTCCTAACTAATGCTTAAAGCACGCTTTAGTTCCTTTCATCTGAGAAAATTAAAGTAAATGAAAATATTTCATTATTAATAATCTAATTCTCTTTGAATCTTTGATTAATACCATTTTAATATATGAGATTTTCAAAATTGGGTCATATTCTATATAAATTTTTGAAGGTGGAAGCTATATACAAATAGATAAATTAGAGTTAAAACCAATTCTCCTAAGAAGATCTAAAATGGACATAATACCTTGGGAATTAAGGATAAAATTGCAGATTCAGGAATAGGCTGCCTTCCAAAATTAGTAGCATACTGCTATTTTAAGTATTTTATTTCCATTACTGGTGGGATAACCACTTTTATAATTTTGAAAATTTTTATAATATAAAACATCACACACTCTTTGATTCATTTCTTTTAAGTGTAAATTGAGATGTTTGTCAAAGCAGAATTGCATGCCTGGTGGAAATGGTACACTTAGAAACAGAATGTCATTTTGGATTGGTGAAGATTTTTTTTTCTAAATCACTAACTAGAGTATACTATGAAGTATTTCCCACCACTATACTCTTCTCCATGGTGCTCTGTTAAGGCTTTCAAAAGTACAGCGATTTAACATGAATGCATATTTTCAGGGAATCTTAATGAATATTGACATCTCATTTTGTTAGTTTAAACTTTCTTAACATCCTTCTCTTAAATGTGTAAACGTACTAAAATGTGAGGCGCATTCCAAAGGAAAGGTTTGAAAGTGTTAAAAAGAAAGTGTCAAAGATGTTATAAAGTTCTCCCACTGAACTCTGCATTACCCTTCCCCTTTCATATTTTCCAGTTAACATGCACGCAGCTGCTCATGCCATGTAATCAACTGATTGTTACACAAGCATTTTCTGAAGCTATGACAATCTCAGATTTATGAGGTCAAGAAGTGCAGACTTAATCCATTCAATAGCTGCAATTTATCGTCTGATTATAATTGTATACACAAACACAGTAATGATTTAGATGACATAGTGTAAAGATGAAATCCGTTTATTTTAAAAGGGTTTCTAACCTTTAAAATATGTTGCCATGAACACCTTTCTGTGTCCGCTTTTAACAACACAATTATTATTGTTTTATTGATCAGGGTTTTATTACGGATTTGACACTTATATTTCATGCTAATCGAAAAAGGTGTAATTTTTCTGCACAATTTTAACAAGAATATGACTGTAATTAATTATATCACTATTATGTTTTCAGTGTCTAGAAAGAAGTGCTTAATTTATCACACATGTCTTCTACAGCATATGGAAACCTCTTTTAAAAAGACAGGGTGCGTGCTCCTTCCAGAGATGATAGGATATGACATAGGCGCTATATTTATAGATTTCAGCTGCCATGCTGACCTGGTTTTATAGTGACAGCTCTTCTGGAATGGGATTGTACATTAGCAACTTAGATATCCTGGGTGGCACCCAATATTACCGTCGTTTGGTCTTATAACACTAATTAGTGGTCATTCCCTAATGCCTTCATAGATCAAAAAAACAACCTGCAGACAAGGCCAAAGTGGTGTGGGTGAATAACACAGCAATATATATCTCAGATGTTTTTTTTCAGTTTGCAAGTTTTAACAAACGACTAAATGTCATTGCCAACTTGCTTGGCTACATGCAGCAATGTTGTTCATTTAATACCTACTGTTGTACAATATCAGTGGTTTTCTGCATGGTACATATCCTAAAACACACACACAGACAAACACACACACACACACACACATATGTAATATTTATATTGATCTTTAGTTTATTGTTAATGATCTTATTACTTTTCTAAAACATTGTGGCTCTATTATCTGAGAGAATTAGAAACTTCATGTATAGCAGTACAATTTAAGTTTCAAACACAATTTTTAAAATAATTTGTATCACATGCTAATAAAGCCAAGCTTTTGCCTGTTCAATTTTTATATGTTGTTCAATAACAACCTTATTAAATCACATAAATTTACATTTCACTTTCCTTATTACCTGCATATATGAATTACATTTCATTATATACTGCTGTACTATATCTGTACCATTACAGAATTTCTATTATATTAATCCATAAATTCTAATTAACACACATAATTTGACACATTTAATATTCAGATACATGGTTTTGTGTTTTCTAAAAATCCTTATATATCATCAGGTTTGATCCATCTCCATATCTTTTTCCTAAATTTTCTTATGATGCTGATTACTTTAGTCTATTAGAAAACATTTGATTTAAGAACCTAAATGGGAAGGCATTAAATATTTAAAAGAATTTATAAATATAAAATTCTATACGAACATTATGTAGACTGGATGAAAAAGTATACAATATATTATAAGATGGCCAATGACGTAAAATCGATAGTTGAATTGGTAGCGTGTTCTACTGTAATTAAACAGTCATGCTCACTTGCTTTTCTGCCATACTGTTTTAAATAGCACAATCCCAATGGAAAAACACAGGCTAAGAGTTTTTCTTCCCTCTTTGAAAGAACTGAATCAATATTATTGTAATCAATATATCTTTATCTTTAACAGATGGTGAGAAAAAAATCATAAATAAAAATGAGCACTTACTAGTAATTAAAATTAAAAGATAAATTATATGTGTTCTTGTCACATGTCATCTTAACAATGCTCAGATGTTTTTTGATTTTTGCTCTGTTTTGTAAAAGGTCCCTATCTGAGCATTTTCATCACCAATTCCACAGTTTTAGTGTTAGGTCTGGGTTTACTTGACACTTTGGATGTTTAAAAAAACTTTTCATTCCATTTCATTGTTATCCTTCTATTTTTAAGCCTGCTATGTTGTTAATGAACTTCGAAATCATTAGACATATACTATATACTGCTGAAGGAGTGGAAGCATCTGTGAAATGTTGGTTGATGGTCTTATTCATTCAATAGTATTTATTGAGCGTGCACTATATTCTTGGTGCTGTTATAAGCCCTGGCAACACATCAGTGAACAAAACACATAAAGATTCTTCCCCTTCTACAGTTTATATTTTAGAATGGGAAAGATGGGCAATTAACATAAAATAAATAAGTAAACTACATAGTAGGTTGGAAAGTGAAAGTGGTATGGAAAAAGAAAAGGGAAAGAGGACCAAGATGGAAAATGGCCAAGGGTGTGGGGGTTGAAATTTTTAAAAGTGTAGTCTTGGTAGGGGTTATTAAGAAGGTGTCACCTGAAGGAAGATTCCAAGGAGGTGAGGGAGGGAGCCTATCGGTGCCTGTGGGGTTGATGTTCCAAGCAAAGGAAACAGCCAGTGCACAGAAAATGTAGAAGTAGTTCTGGTGTGTAGGAGGGTCCACAAGTGCTGAGGGTGGAGCAGAGGTGAGAATTGGGGGTGGGCCAGAGAAGGGTGGGAGATGCGGGGGCAGATCAGAGAGGTGAGAAGGACACAAAGCAATGTAAGGTCGTTGGCCTTCTACTCTAAGACAGTGGGCTATTATTGCAGGGTGCTGATTAGGAAGGAGCCTAAGTGCATCTAACTCACATTTTAAGAGGATCATTTAAGGGGGTGCTGTCTTGAGAGTGGGCTATTAGAAGACTTGCATGGAGCAGGGAGATGAGAGCAGGAATTCAGTAGAGAGAGGAGGGCAGTTGCAGTGTGATGGAAACACAAGGTGGGCTTGATTTAATACCATTCCTAACTGTTTACACAGACCTAAATGCTTTTCTTAGGTAAGGCTAGTTGGTAATCAGAAACCGTTTATGGTAACACTTCTCTTTTCAGATTAAGATCAAATTCTAGAGAAAGGACTTTCTTAAAAAGTATAGTTTACACAGTTTTCTTATAAGCTCCTTTTTTTCCCTCCTAGCCAAAATAATCGTTTCCATATTATTCTTGTTTATTATTTGCAAATGATAATATATAGTAATTAATAGTATTATTTATGAAATATTTTCTTATCCCTGAACTTCCAGTTTTTTTGGAAATGTAGATTATTTAAACAGATCTATGGGCTACCAATTGCGTCCATAACCATTCATTCATTCCTTCATCAAATATTTGAATATGTACTATGATCCAAGCACAGTGCTTGGCAGTTGGTGGTAACACACGTGGATTTTAAATATCAAAACTTTTTTTTCTTTAAGAAGTACTTTCATCCTGGTTCACCTAAGACGATCTCTTAGACTCTTTATTTGTAGCATGAGCCCTTCCAATTCCACACAAAGTATTTCTTGAGGATTCACACCCTGAAACAAGTTGCAGCAGAAAACAAAGAAAGCTCCTGCCCTTAGACTCTAGTACAGGAAGAAGGACACATAGCTCACCATCATACAAAGCAGGAGGGATAAATGCCAAGACTGAGCCATGAGCACAGTCCTGTGGCAGCAAAGAAGCCAGTTCTAAAGAATGAAAAGGACTCAGGAAGCAAAGATGAGAGGGAGATAACTTTCTCTTTCCTACTCCCACCAGACAGAGTGGTGATAGGTACTTGCTGAATCACACACCTCTTCTCTCCTTTTCTACCTTGTGATAATTTTTGCTATGTTAGGTTCGAACTATGTCTGGGAAATACCTTCTTCCTGGGTGACACTAAATACATCAGTTCCACATAATGTAACATAGGTGTTCTTAAAAATCACATTATGTCAATTCATAACAAAGACCACAAGGCTTACAGGGAAAATGGGGTCAGGAATGCAATACTCAAAAACAATGACAGATAAAAGTAAAAATAGGGGCCGGCCCTGTGGCATAGTGGTTAAGTTTGGCATGCTCCACTTTGGCGGTTCAGGTTCACAGGCCCAGATCCCAGTCATGGACCTACACCACTCGTCAGCCATGCTGTGGTGGTGACGTACATATAAAGTGGAGCAAGGCTGGCACAGGTGTTAGCTCAGGGCTAATCTTCTTCAAGCAAACAAAAGAGGAAGATTTGCAAGAGATGTTAGCTCAGGACTAACCTTCCTCAGCAACATAAATAAATAAGTAAAAATTAAAAAGGAAACTAATTAAAGC
The DNA here is from genome assembly GCF_041296235.1 of Equus asinus. Classification (NCBI taxonomy): domain Eukaryota; kingdom Metazoa; phylum Chordata; class Mammalia; order Perissodactyla; family Equidae; genus Equus; species Equus asinus. The sequence continues at coordinate 31,272,457 of NC_091810.1, forward strand.
AGTAGCATAATTTTACAAGTGTAAGACATATGGAAATATGACAATAAATATGGCACTTTGCAATGGAAAACAACTAAAGTTTGCTCCTGGAAGTGGATGTTACAAGTTAGAAGTAACTTGTAAGTTACTGTGAATGGTAGAAAGAGAGTTATCTGGGACTGGTTGGAATGTTATAATATCAGATGTGAATGAGTGTGGTATATAACGCAAGTGGTAAACTGAGGTAGATGTTTAAGGTATGTTTGTGTTTGCATTTTGGATGTATCTATGTGACTCAGTTTAGCTGGGTGCATTTCCTGCATTTACCTAGTGTTTCTTGTAGACAAAAATCACACATATTGCAAATGAAAACTTCACTTTTTGTTCAAATTCTTCTCTAGTATATCATTCCTGTTGTAACAAATCATGTTTTCCAAACAAGTATTACATAGCAGAACTGCTGTGATTTGCATTGCTTTTGAACTTAAGATTCAAATAAATCTTACCCAGACAACAGGTTTTTAAAAGGCTTGAATATACTTCCTCAGGGCCGATGCAGTCTCCCAGCAGACTTGTATGAGGGCTGGTACCTTTGGTTGATTAACAAATAGTGACCCTACCTCCAGGGGTGCTGCCTGTCAAGTGCAGGGAAGGCTGGATTTCAGGTCTACTTGCCTTCTCAACCAGGCTGATTTAGGATAAACTAACATAAAATTTGGGGGGGTTAATAAGCTAAAAGTCCACTCATCGTTTTGCCAGAGGTTTCATGGTTTAATGTCAATGTTCTGTTTCTTTTCAATTAATACAGTTGTTTGTCATAAAGGCTTATAAAAGAATTCATTCTGAGTAATTTTTAATGACTCTAAAACACTGTTGTTAAAAAGTCCTGGCCTATTTAGTACTATTTCATCATCTAATGATGAAAGAGAATCCCATTCAAAAGAAGCCCAGATAGGACACAAAAAGCAAAAACCACAAAAGAAAAAAAAAAGATCAATGGGACTTGACCAAAAATAAAATTTCTACTCATCAAAAGACAGTTTAATTGAAATTTGATTAGTGTACAAACTATCATATCAACAGGCTAAAGAAGAAAAAGCACATGATATCGGTAGATGCAGAAAAACATTTGACAAAATCCAATACCCGTGTATGATAAAAACTCTCAGCAAACTAAGAATGGAGGGTAACTTCCCCAACTTGATAAAGAACATCCACAAAATACCCACAGTTGACATCAGACTTAGGGGTGAGAAACTAAATACTTTTCTGCTAAGATGAGGAACAACACTATCCCCTTTCACCACTCCTGTTCAACATCATCCTGGAAGGCCCAACTAAGGCAATAGGATAAGAAAAGGAGATAAAAGGTATGCATTTTCAGAAGAAAGAAATAAAACTGTCTTTGTTCACAGATGACATGATTGTTTATGTAGAGAATCCCAAACAATCACCAAAAATACTCCTGGAACTAAGCGATTATAGCAAGGTTGCAGGCTATGAGATTAATATGCAAAAATCAATCTCTTTCTTATATACTGGCAATGCACAACTGAAATTTGAAATTAAAAACATAATATTATTTGCATTAGCACCAAAAAAGTGAAATACCTAGATGTAAATCTAACAAAACATTTGTAAGAGTCACATGAGAAAAACTGTAAAGTTTTGATGAAAGAAATCAAAGAAGAGCCAAGTAAATGGAGAACATTTCATGTCTTGGATAGGAAGACTTAATATTGTCAAGATATCAGTCCTTCCCAATTTGTTCTGTAGATTCAACACAATCTCAATCAAAATTCCAGGAAATTATTTTGTGGATATCCACAAATTGATTTTGAGGATTATATGGAAAAGGAAAAGACCCAGAATAGCCAACATGATATTGAAAGAGAAGAACAAAGTTGGAGGACTGACACTGCCTGATTTTTAAGACTTAGTATCAAGCTACAGCAATCAAAAGAGTGTGGTATTGGTAAAAGAACAGATGAATAGGTCCATAGAACAGTATAGAAAGCCCAGAAGTAGACTCAAACAGATGTAGTCAACTAATATTTGACAAAGGAGCAGAAGCAATTCAATGGAAAAAGGATAGTCTTTTCAACAAATGGTGCTGGAACAACTGGACATCCACATGCAAAAAAAAAAAATAAATAAATGAATCTAGATATAGATTGCTTCTATCAACTCAAGGTTGATATGGTTCTAGAGACAGATTTAGTTGATTCTAACAACTCAAGGATTCCATTTATGGTCTTCTGCATACTCTGCCTGGCTACTCCCATTTAGGTCTCAAAGTCAGCGTCTCTTTTTCTAAGAGACCTTTCCCAACTGCTCCCTCCACTCGTCCTACTAGGTTGATCTCTGGCATTGTGTAATTACTCAATAAGTATTTGTTGAATGAATGAATCATCACGGTAAGAAAGGAGAGTAACTTGTACAAAGCCTTCACAAAATCCTACACTAGGGAGCTATATCAGATATGAAAGTAAGAAGAGAAAAATCATGTTTTTAGACTATAATATCCTTACTGGCAATATCCATTAGATTCCAAGTTCATTGTTTTGCACATAGATATCAAATTGTTCTGGTACCATTTGTTAAAAGCTCTTTTTCGACTGCATTGCTTTTGTACCTTTGTCAAAAATCAGTGGTCTATCTATAGGTGGGTTTATTTCCGAACTTTATTGTTTTCTATTGTTTATTTATCTGCCTTGAAGCCAAGTCTATACAGTTTTGATTACTAATTCTTGAAATCAGGTAGTTTTAATCCTCCAACTTTTTATTCTTCAAAATTTTTTGTCTATTCCAGGCCCTTTTACATTTCCATATGAAGTTTACAATCAACTGTCAATTTCTACACAAGCTCACTGACATTTTGAATGAATTGCGTCCAATTTATAGATCATTTTGAGAAGAGCTGATCTTGACAATATTGAAACTTCTGACCCATGAACAAAGTATATATCTCCACTCCTTTAAGTTTTCTTTAATTTCTCTCAGGAATATTTTATAGCTTTCAAGATGATGATTTCTCACCTATTTTGTCAGATTTATTCTCTAGGATTTCATATATTTTCATACTATTGTAAATGGTCTAACATTTTTTACTTAAAATTTTATTTTATGATTGTTCATTGCTAGCTTATAGAAATGCAATTTATTTTAAATATTGATATTGTATCCTTCATCCTTGCAAAAAACTATAGGATTGTACAATTGATTAATAAAGATGTCTTTGAAGTTAACATTGAAATCAAGACATTCACATATATTTCCAAAGCCAGCACTTTACAATTTGTATGAATAATAGAGATCACTGGGACATTTCTATGAGCATTAATTTCTAGGTGCAACTATGTTTGTCTTACTAGAACATTTTGTTCATGCTTTTGCTTAAGTGAGAATATGTGAAAGAAGTGCACATTGTAAACCTCAAAAGTTTATACAAATACCAATTAGTAGACACTACTAACAAATCACATTTGAACAAATGAATGAATGGATGACTACAACAATGAGTTCTTGGAAGGTCATCTCTGAATACAGAAAATTCTGAACTGTCTGCCCCCACAGATTTTAGAATGCGCTGTGCCATCTTAGTGGAAACTCAGATGTTAGAAGGCTTTCCTAAGCCAGCTCTTCAGTATGATCACATTTTATGATTCACAACTGAGGCACATGATTCATTTGTCATCTTAAACTGTGTGTAGACTGAGTGGCCAGTGGAGCAACTTTCTGAAAAATTTAAACTGTTCACAAGCTATTAATATCTTTATCATATATACATCTTAAACAAAAATAAATGTTTTATTCCATAATTCCCTTGGACAATCTGGATATAACCTATTTGGGAAATTTTGAATGTGAAGGTGATCTGGATGTGAAACCAGTTGCTCAACTAATCATGAATATTCTTCTGGATGATCCAGCTAGTTAGGCGGGTTCAACTTTCTTTTCCATAGTTTCACACTCATTTTTTCTGCAGTTAAGTTTTCAAAGATGCCAAGAATCCAAGACAATAGACTTGTGTTGTTCACACTATCTTGTGAGAACTTGAGTCTAGGAATGGCTAAAAGCTCTGTTTACTGGCATGGAAGTGATTGTGATATTGAAAAAACTATTAGGGGGAGAGGAAATTCAACCACATCCTTTGTCACACGAAGAAGAAGAAGAAGAAGGGGGGGGAAGGGAAAAGCAAACCCCGAAAGCTTTCCTTTTCATATTGGTTGTCTAATTTAATAGCCTCAGAATCCTCAACCCAGGAATCCATGCAGATTCTGAAGTATTTCACAGGGGAAAACCTGTTCATCAGGGTAGGTCACCTCCTCAAAATGATTTAGCGTTTGCAGGTCCTCTCCAGTCTCTGCTTCAGTAATCATAGCGGTTGTTTGCAATACACTATTGTTTCCAGTGAAAGATCTGCTCTGTTGAGTTTAAGGAATTTGGGGACAGGACCTCATTCAAGCTGTCACATTTGGTCTCTTCTCTCTCAGGCAAATGGTCAAGATCAAAGGACTTAGCCTTGAGAAACAGCCTGTTTGATGACATAGGAAAACAGGCTCGACAAGTTTTTTACTATTTGTTGTGTTGTTCCGTGTTCAATAAAAGGACCCAGTACTACTGAATTAATGAGTGATTTACAAAGGTTTAAGCAAGAAGTTGCTAAATAAGAAAATATCCTGGACTCCACATTTCTGAACCTTTCCTTCCAACCAGTGTTGCTGCTGTTAAGTTTTCAACAGCAAATATAAATTTAGACCAACAGAAGTTCCTAAATATATTCCTGAAGTTTAAAGAGCCCTGGCTGCACAAGGTACAAAAATTTGTCTCTGTGGACTTGACCCCGAAAGAATTACTAGAAATATTTCCTTTCAGATAATGTACTGGCATACTTTGTTTTGTTATGCTTCACAGATATTACATTTTTTTTTTACAAATTGAAGGTTTCTAGGAACACTGCATCAAGCTAGTCTTTTGGCACTATTTTTCCAACAGCGTTTGCTCACTTCATGTCTTTGTGTCACATTTTGGTAATTCTAAGGAAAATTGCAAACTTTATTATTAGTATATTTGTTATGGTGATCTGTGATCAGTGATCTTTGACATTACTACTGTAATTGCTTTGGGGTGCCACGAACCACTTCCACATAAGACAGTGAACTTGACAGATAAATGTTGTGTATGTTCTGACTGCTCCACCAACAGGCCGTTCTCCCATCTCTCGCCCTCTCCCCAGGCCTCCCTGTTCCCTGAGACACAACAATATTGAAATTAGGCCGATTAACAACCCTACAATGGCCTCTGGGTATCCAAGTGAAAGGAAGAGTTGCATGTCTCTCACTTTAAATCAAAAGCTAGAAATGATTGAGCTCAGTGAGATAGGCCGAAAGCTAGGCCTCTTGCAGCAAACAGTTAGCCAAGTTGTGAATGCAAAGGAAAAGTTCTTGAAGAAAATGAAAAGTGCAACTCCAGTGAATGCATGAATGATGAGAAAGTGAAACAGCTTTATCGCTTATATGGAGACAGTTTTAGTGGTCTGGATAGAAGATCAAAGCAGCCACAACATTCCTTTAAGCCAAAGCCTAATCCAGAGCAAGGCTCTAACTCTATTCAATTCTATGAAGGCTGAGAGAGCTGAGGAAGCAGTGGAAAAAAATTTTGAAGTTAGCAGAGGTTGGTCCATGAGGTTTAAGGAAAGAAGCTGTCTCCTTAACATCAAAGTGTAAGATGAAGCAGGAAGTGGTGATATAGAAGCTGCAGCAAGTTATCCAGAAGATCTAGCTAATATAATTGATGAAAGTGGCTATGCTAACCAACAGACTTTCAATAAGATGAAACAGCCTTCTATTGGAAGAAGATGCCATCTAGGGCTTTCATAGCAAGAGAGGAGAAGTCAATGCCTGGCTTCAAAGCTTCAAAGGACAGGCTGACTCTTTTTTTAATGGCTAATGCAGCTGGTGACTTTAAGTTAAAGCCAATGCTCATTTACCGTTCCACAAATCTTAGGGCCTTTAAGAATTATGCTAAATCTACTCTGTCTGTGCTCTAAGTGGAACAACAAAGCCTGGATAATAGCACATCTAGTTACAACACATTTTAAGCCTACTACTGAGACCTATTACTTAGAAAAAAGGATTCCATTCAAAATGTTACTGCACATTGACAAGGCACTTGGTCACCCAAGAGCTCTGATGGAGATGTACAATGAAATTTATCTTGTTTTCATGTCTGCTAACACAGCTTCCACTCTGTAGCCCCTGGATCAAGGAGTCATTTCGACTTTCAAGGCTCATTATTTGAGAAATGTATTTTGTAAGGCTATAGCCACCACAGTGATTCCTCCTATGGATCTGGGGAAAATAAATTGAAAACTTTCTGGAAACAATTCACCATTCCAGATGGCATTAAGAACATTCATAATTCATGGGTAGAGGTCAAAATATCAGCATTAACAGGAGTTTGGAAGAAGTTGATTCCAACCTTCATGGATGACTTGGAGGGGTTCAAGACTTCAGTGGAGGAAGTAACTGCAGAGGTGGTGGAAAAAGCAAGAGAACTAGAATTATAAGTGCAGCCTGAAGATGTGTCTGAATTGCTGCAATCTCATGATAGAACTCTAATGGGTGAGGAGTTGCTTCTTAAGGATGAGCAAAGAAAGTGGTTTCTTGAGATGGAATCTACTCCTGGTTAAGATGCTGTGAAGATTATTCAAATGACAACAAAGGATTTAGAATATTTCATAAAGTTAGTCAATAAAGCAGTGGCAAGGTTTAAGAGGATTGACTCCAATTTTGAAGGAAGTTATACTGTAGGTAAAACGCTATCAAACAGCATTGCACGCTACAGAGAAATCCCTCATGAAAGGAAGAGTCGATCGCTGTGGCAAATTTCATTGTTTTATTTTAAGAAATTGCCACAGCTACCCTAACCTACAGCAACCACCACTCTGTTCAGTCAGCAGCCATCAACACTGAGGCAACATCCTTCACCAGCAAAAAGATTATGACTCGCTGAAGGCTCAGATGACTGTTAGCAATTTTTAGCAATAATGTATTTTTTAATTAAGGGATGTACACATTTTTAGACATAATGCTATTGCACACTTAGTAGACTACAGTATAGTGTAAACATAGCTTTTTATGTGCTGGGAAACCAAAAAAAATTCATGTGACTCACTTTATTGTGGTAGTCTGGAGCAGAATGTGCAATATCACTAAGCTATGCCTATACAACTAAATTTTATTTTATTTTTATTTACTTATTTATTTTTTATAGACTCATTTGCAGTTTATTTTTTAATTTTTATTTTCTTATTGTGGTAACATTGTTTTATAACATTATATAAATTTCAGGTGTACATGATTATATTTTGATTTCTGTGTAGATTACATCATGTTCACCACCCAAAGACTGATTATAATCTATCACCACACACATGTGCCTAATCACTCCTTTTGCCCTCCTCCCTCCCCCCTTGCGCCCTGGTAACCACCAATCCAATCTCTGTCTCTACATGATTGTTTGTTGTTATTTTTACTTTCTAGTTCTGAGTGAGATCATAGGTATTTGACTTTCTCCTCTGACTTATTTTGCTTAGCATAATACCCTTAAGGTCCATCCATATTATCACAAATGGCTGTATTTCATCATTTTCATGGCTGAGTAGTATTCCATTGTGTATATGTACCACATCTTCTTTATCCATTCATCCATTGATGGGCACCTAGGTTGCTTCCGAGTCTTGGTTATTGTGAACAATGCTGCAATGAACATAGAGCTGCATGTATCTTTACACATTCATGTTTTCATGTTCTTTGGACAAATACTCAGCAGTGGAATAGCAGGACCATATTGTGGTTCTATTCTTAATTTTTTGAGGAATATCCATACTGTTTTCCATAGTGGCTGCACCAGTTTGCACTCCCGCTACCAGCGTATGAGAGTTCCCTTCTCTCTGCATCCTCTCCAACACTTGTTTCCTACCTCATTAATTATAGCCATTCTGATGGGAGTGAGGTGATATCTCATTGTAGTTTTGATTTGCAATTCCCTGTTAGTTGATAATGTTGAACATCCTTTCATGTGCCTGTTGGTCATCTGTATATCTTTGGAGAAACGCCCGTTCAGATTTTTACCTATTTTTTAATTGGGTCATTAGGTTTTTGGTGTTGAGAAGTATGAGTTGTTTATGTATTTTGGACATTAACCCATTATCAGATACATGGTTTGCAAATATCTTCTCCCAATTGTTAGGTTGTCTTTTCATTTTGTTGATGGTTTCTGTTGCTGTGCAGAAGCTTTTTAGTTTGATGTAGTCCCATTTATTTTTTCTATTGTTTCCCTTGCCCAGTCAGACACGGTACTTGAAAATATGCTGCTAAGACTGATGATGAAGAGTGTACCACCTTTTTCTTCCAGAAGTTTCATGGTTTCAGGTCTTACATTCAAGTCTTTAATCCATTTTGAGTTAATTTTTGTGTATGGTGTAAGATAATGGTCTACTTTCATTCTTTTGCAAATGGCTGTCCAGTTTTGCCAACACCATTTATTGAAGAGGCTTTCCTTTCTCCACTGTATGTTCCTAGCTCCCTTGTCAAAAATTAGATGTCCAATAGATATGTAGGTCTACTTCTGGGCCCTCGATTCTGTTCCATTGATGCGTGTCTGTTTTTGTGCCAGCACCATGCTGTTTTGTTTACTATAGCTTTGTAGTATATTTTGAAATCAGGTAGTGTGGTACTTCCAGCTTTGTTCTTTTTTCTCAGGATTCCTTTGGCTACTCAGGGTCTTTTGTTGTTCCATATAAATTTTAGGATTCTTTGCTCTATTTCTATGAAAAATGTCATTGTAACTTTCATAGAGATTGCACTGAATCTGTAGATTGCTTTTGGAAGTATAGACATTTTATCTATGTTAGTTCTTCCAATCCAAGAGCACAGAATATCTTTCCATTTCTTTGTGTCTTCTTCGATTTCTTTCAGCAATGTTTTAGAGTTTTCAGTGTAAAGATCTTTCACCTCTTTGGTTAAGTTTACTCCTAGGTATTTTATTCTTTTTGTTACAATTGTAAATGGGATTATATTCTTATTTCCTCTTTCTGCTACTTCATTGTTAGTGTATAGAAACACAACTGATATTTGTATCTTGATTTTGTATCTGGCAACATGACCGTCTTCATTCATTATTTCTAAAAGTTTTTTGGTGGATTCTTTAGGGTTTTCTGTATATAAAATCACGTCATCTGTAAATAGTGCACATTTTCCTTTCTAATTTGGATCCGTTTTATTTCTTTTTCTTGCATGATTGCTCTGCTAGGACTTCCAATACTATAGTAAATAAGTACACTCCCAATACCACACTAAATAAGAGTGGTATAAGTGGGCATCCTTGTCTGGTTCCTGTTCTTAGAGGGATAGCTTTTAGTTTTTCTCCATTGAGAATGATATTAGCTGTGGGTTTATCAAATATGGGCTTTATTATGTTGAGGTACTGTCCTTCTATACCAGAGTTCTTATCATAAATGGATGCTGTATCTTGTTAAATGCTTCCTATGCATCTATTGAGATGGTCATGTGATTTTCATTTCTCATTTTGTTAATGTGGTATATCACATTAATTGATTTGCAAATGTTGAACCATCCATGCATCCCTGGAATAAATCCCACTTGATCATGGTGTAAGATCATTTTAATATATTGTTGTATTTAGTTTGCTAGTATTTTGTTGAGGATTTTTGCATCAATGTACATCAGTGATATTGGCCTGTAATTTTCTTTTTTTTGGTTGTCCTTGTCTGGTTTTGGTATCAGGGTAATGTTGGCTTCATAGAATGAGTTAGGAAGTGTCCCCCTCCTCTTCAATTTTTTGGAAGAGTTTGAGAAGGATAAGTATTGTCTTCTTTGAATGTTTGGTAGAATTCACCACGGAAGCTATCTGGTCCTGGACTTTTGTATTTTGGGAGATTTTTGATTACTGTTTTGATCTCCTTACTGGTGATTGGTGTATTCAAATTCTCTATTTCTTCTTGATTCAGTTTTTGAAGGTTTATAATTCAAAGAATTTACCCATTTCTTCTAGATTATCTGACTTGTTGGCATATAGCTTTTTGTAGTATTCTCTTATAACCTTTTGTATTTCTGAGGTGTCCATTGTAATTTCTCCTCTTTCATTTATGATTTTATTTATTTGAACCTTCTCTCATTTTTCCTTGGTGAGTCTAGCTAAAGGTTTGTCAATTTTGTTTATCTTTTCAAAGAACCAGCTCATAGCTTCATTGATTTTTTTCTTTTTTCTTTTTTTAGTCTCTATTTCATTTATTTCTGCTCTGTTTTTTATTATTTCCTTCCTTGTACTGATTTTGGGATTTGTTTGTTCTTCTTTTTACAGTTTCTTTAGGTGCACTATTAGATTGTTTATTTGAGATTTTTCTTGTTTGTTGAGGTAGGACTGTATTGCTATAAACATCCCTATTTGAACCTCTTTTGCTGTATCCGATAAGCTTTGACATCTTGTCTTTTCATTTTCATTTGTCTCCAGGTATTTTTTGATTTCTCCTTTGATTTCTTCATTGACTCAATCGTTGTTCAGTAGCATTTTGTTTAATCTCCACGTATTTGTGGCTTTTCTGATTTTCTTCCTGTAGTTGATTTCTAGTTTCATACTGTTGTGGTCAGAAAAGATGCTTGGTATTATTTCAATCATTTGAAATTTATTGAGACTTGTTTTGTGGCCTAAAATGTGGTCAATCCTGGAGAATGTTCCATGTGCATTTGAAAAGAATGCGTATTCTGTGGTTTTTGGATAGAATGTTCTGTATATACCTACTAAGTCCATCTGGTCTAATGTGTCATTTAAGGCCAATGTTTCCTTATTGATCTTCTGTTTGGATGATCTGTCTATTGGTGTAATTGGAGTGTTAAAGCCCTCTACTATTATTGTGTTACTGTATATTTCTCCTATTATGTCTGTTAATAATTGCTTTATGTATTTAGGTGCACCTATGTTGAGTGCATAGATATTTACATTTGTCATATCCTCTTGTTGGATTGCTCCCTTTATGATTATGTAGTGCCCATTTTTGTCTCTTGTTATAGTTTTTGTTTTAAAGTCTATTTTGTATATAAGTATTGTTTTTTGTATTATTTTGTATGTAAGTATTGTATATAAGTATATAAGTATAAGTATTAATATAAGTATTGCTACCCCAGCTTTCTTTTCCTTGCCATTTCTTTCTCCATCCCTTTACTTTCAGTTTGTGAGTGTCTTTAAGTCTGAAGCATGTCTCTTGTCTGCAGAATATGTATGGGTCTTGTTTTTTTATCCAATCAGCCACGCTATGCCTTTTGATTGGAACATTTAGTTTATTGACATTTCAAGTAGCTATTGGTAAGTGTGTACTTATTGCCATTTTCTTACCTTTTTTCTGGGTGTTTCAATAGTTCTTCTCTGTTCCTTTCTTCTTCTCTTGCTCTCTTCCCTTGTGGCTTGATGGATTTCTTTAGTAATATGTTTGGGCTCCTTTCTCAATTTTTTGTGAGTTTATTATAGGTTTCTGGTTTCTGATTATCATGAGGTTCATATATAATAACCTACATATATAGCAATCTTATATGAAGTTGATGGTCTCTTTAGTTTGACCTCTTTCTAAAAGCTCTACTCTTTCACTCCCCTCTTGCCACATTTTATGGTTTTGATATCATATCTAACCTCTTTTTTTGTGCATGTGTATCTGTTACACTCTTATCATGGAAATAGATCATTTTAATACTTTTAAATTCTGACCTTCATATTATCATCGTAGGTGGTTGATCTACTACCTTGACTATATTTTAGTCTTTACCAGTGATTTTATTGTTTTGTTTTTTTAAAAATAATTTTCTTACTCCTATTTGTGGTTTTCTCTTTCCCACTTAAATAAGTCTTTTTAGCATTTCTTTTAAGACTGATTTGTTGGTGATAATCTCCTTTTAGTTTTGTTTGTCTGGGAAACTCTTTATCTCTCCTTCCATTCTGGATGATAAGCTTGCTGGGTTGGGTATTCTTGGTTGTAGGTTTTTTCCTTTCAGCACTTTATATACATTATGCCACTCCCTTCTAGCCTGTAAGGTTTCTGCTGAGAAGTCAGCTAATAGCCTTATGGGGTTTCCTTTGTATATAACTTGTTGCCTCTCTCTTGTGGCTTTTAAGATTCTCTCTTTATTCTTAATTCTTGACATTTTAATTATAATATGTCTTGGCGTGGGCCTCTTTGGGTTTTTCTTGTTTGTTGCTCTCTGTGCTTCCTGTACCTGGATGTCTGTTTCCTTCCTTAGGTTAGCAAAATTTTCAGCTATTATTTCTTCAAATATGTTCTCTGCCCCTTTGTCTCTCTCTTCTCCTTCTGGGACATCTATAATATGGATGTTAGTGCACTTCATGTTGTCCCAGAGGTCCCTTAGACTGTCCTCATTCTTTTAAATTCTTTTTTCTTTTATCTATTTAGCTTGGTTAATTTCTTCTATTCTTTCATCCTACTTGTTGATCCACTCTTCTGTATCATCTACTCTGCTATTGAATCCCTCTAGTGAATTTTTCATTTCCAGTATTGTATTCTTCATTTCTAGTTGGTTCTTTTTATATTTTTTAATTCTTTGTTGAAGTTCTCACTGAGTCCATCCATTCTTCTCCCAATATCAGTCAGCATCCTTATGACTTTTTCTTTGAACTCTTTGTCATGTAGATTGTTTATTTCTGTTTCATTTAGTTCTTTTTCTGGGGTTTTGTCCTGTTCTCTTATGTGGAGCATATTCCTTTGCCTCCTCATTTTGTCTCTTTCTTTCTGCTTATATCTATGTGTTAGGTAGGTCAGCTATGTCTCCTGATCTTGCAGAAGTGGTCTTATGTAAAAGATGCTTTATGAGGCCCAGCAGTGTGCTTCCCTCTCATCACCAGTTCCAAATGTTCTAGGAGTGCCTCCTGTGTGGGCTACCTATGTCCTTCTATTGTGGTAGGGTTGCTCTTGCTGCAGGTGCCCAGGGAGGCTAGGCTGTCACCCTGGCCAGCTGGTTGTAGTGATTAACTGCTTGTGGCTGCTATGGACCCTTCAGTCACTTTGTCAAGTGTGGAGAGCCCCAGTACCATTGGCTGCAATGTCTAATAGAACCTTACTGTTGCAGTTTTTCTGTTAAGTGAGTAGGCCCCTAGCATGGGTGGTTACTAGGCTCAGGAGCTTAAAATTGCTGTAGGCCTCTAGGCCACAAAGCTCTTGTCAGCTCTCTCTGTATTGCAGCTGAATGAGGCTAGCCCCAGGCACAGGTACATCCAATTGTTTCAGGTTTGAAAGGTTGGGCTAATCCCTTATGTGGCTGTTTGAGAAGCACAAGTCTTCTGCAGCTGACAAGCCCCAGCACCCACAGGGCCACATACACTGTCAACACAGTCCTGCCCCATGTGAGTGCCCCTATCCCCTGAAGTAGACCCAGTTTCCCCACTGCAGAGGTCCTACACACTCCACCAATGCCCCACATACTCCACTGGCTCCTTGCACATGCTGTGCCTCACAGAGGCAGGCCCACTCATGCAGCTGCAGAGGATCCAGGGACCCCACCTATGCAGGCCCACAAGTTGCCTGAGGGCTTGCTATTGGGTGGAGCCAGTGTCTAGGGCAGGCTGTCTGCCCTGGCTGGGCTGGATTAAATCAGTGCTCTAGTAGGTGGGGCAGACCCCTGGGCTAACAGGCCAGGGGAAGAATTACAATGGTGTCTGCCAGTGTCTGTGCCAGCATGCCTGTACTAGGTCACAGTAATGGCTGCTGACAATGTCTCAGTCCCTGGAGAGATCTCACCTGTCACTGAGATGTACCCAGAGCCTATCAGGTGAGTCCCTTTTCACCAAAGGACTGTGCACTTTTCTTCCTGGTGATTTTAGGTTGCTTTCCAAAATGGGTGAATTTGTGCATGGGCCCTTTAAGAGTGGGCTTTTTTGCCCTTATGTCTGATAGCTTTCCTGAGGGTATTCCTCATTGTTGATCAGAGTCAGTAAAGCCAGATATTATGACACTAATCTCGATTGTGCCCAGTCAAAAAATGTTTATAGCAGTAACACTCCCCTGCTCAGGTCCCCCACTCCTCCAGGGAAGGCTGCATACCTTAGGATTGCTCCTGGCCAGCTAGGAAGTGCTGCGGCTTGTGAGGGTGGCTTTTTTCTTTCCAGAAAGGAATTTCTGCCTTTTGCACCTCAGCCAGCACTGTCCCTTGTTGCAGGGGTTCTTTTTATCCAGTTTTAAGTTCTCTCTTAGGGGTAATTGTTCCAAGAGTAGTTGTAAATTCTTTGTGTTGGTCGAAGAGGTGAGTTCAGAGTCCACCTATGCCACCATCTTGACCTAACCCTCCTATACAACTAAATTGTAGAGTTTACTCATCCTGAGTCCTCCCATAGGCCTCAAATAAGAGGAAGTAATTCTTATCAGTTCACAACAATTGCTAAAAGTAGTGTTTCTAGGTATTTCCACCTATTAGTATAGGAAATAGAAAACCCCTGAAACAGGCTGTTAGTCTGCTGGTTAAGAGAGAGTATATAACAAAATATGAAGACATGTCAGGGAGCTTTTTGATTGAATTTCTCTTGTGCTTCTAATAGAGAATTGGTGTACTAAAAAGTATGTTGGAGATCCTTAAGTCTAACATTCTTGTTTGACAAATGAAGATGCTGAGTAACAAGGGAATTAAATGGTGTGACCACATTCTCATTGCTTATTCCAAACAGGGAGGTGATTAGAACATTGATCTCTTGACACATGGTCTAATGCCCTATTAAGTCAAACTGTCTCCTGCAAATGTTCCTTGTTCTTTTTCTCCTTGTCCTTCTCTTCCTCCTCCTCCTTCCTTTTCTTCCTTGTCCCTTTAGTTTAGTGGTTCTCAACTCGTGGCAATCTTGTCCCCCAGGGGGCAATGTCTATAGACATTTTGGGTTGTCATAATGGGGGAGGAGGTGTTACTGGCACCTAGTGGATAGAGGCCAGAGATGCTGCTAAACATTCTACAATGTATGGGGCAGCCCCCCATAACAAAGAATTATCCAGATCGAAGTTTCAACAGTGATAAACTTGATAAAGCCTGACCTAGTTACATTCTGCAGTGACTAAATGTGGGTATAATCTAGAATAGTTGCTTTTTAAGTAGAATCTTTTATATTCTTAGTGACCTCATGTGTAACTCTAGTATGCAAATAAAATCAGTATTTTATTTGAAACTGTTTATTTTGTGGGCTCAAATCCATAATTTATACATATTATAAAGTCATTCAATGGAGATGGCAGTTAATATTAGTGACATCCAGTGTGAAAAAACTTGGTATTTAACACATTTTAGTTCATTTGTTGTTTTTCATTATCATTCAAAAAAATGTATAAAAATGTGTTTAAAAGTGAAATCTAAATCAAACTTTTTTTCTGTGAGGAAGATTGGCCCTGAGCTAACATCCACTGCCAATCTTTCTCTTTTTGCTGAAGAAGACTAGCCCCGAGCTAACATCAGTGCCCATCTTTCTCTATTTTGTATATGGGGTGCTGCCACAGCAAGGCTTGTTGAGCTGTGTGTATCTCTGTGTGCGGGATCCAAACCTGTGAACCCTGGGCTGCTGAAGCAGAGTGCATGAATTTAACCACTACACCACTGGGCCAGCTCCCCCTCAAACATTTTTTAAGATTCCTAAATTACCTCTACAGAGCAACAGATCTGTTTGTTATAACCCCAAAATAATATATTCCAGATGTTAAGATGTGATTTATCAAAAAGTTAAATACATGGCTTTTATACAAATATAAAATTAATATGTGTCAAAAAAGTATTTAGTCAATTAATAAGGGAACCAGTAAAACATTAAAACTGGTTCAAAGGAGATTTTGGATAGCAGAAACACACACACACATAGGCACATACAGTTAAGAATGCGGACATGGGACAACTAGGTACTATTTCATTGGGCAATAAGATGTAACCTTTAGGGTCATCTTTTCTACGGGATGGAAATTAATTGTATCTCTATCGGACAAAACTCATTTACTTCATTATGAACAAAAACCATTGCAACTTAACCTCTACCCTCAGAGAGTTGTAAAATAGCTTAGACAATAGACCATCAGACATGCGTACCCCTATAGAATCTGATAATCTCAGACCAGGAAGGTCGGCTAAGCAATATCCAGCACTCCACAGAAAGATACCTAGTAATCTCTTTTGCCCATTTCCAAGTCGTTGGCAATTTTTCCTATCACAAGTCAGTCCCAAAGTTTCTGCATCTTGAAGAACTCTTATGAGAAATCAGTGTCCTTTCCAGATTTTACCTAAAAATCTCCCTCCTGTCTTCTGCCACCCCTCACCCCTTAACACACAGAGTTCTGTTTCTAAGAAGTCCTTCGCAATTAGGTCAGCTGAGCCTATACTTTTTAGATCTCACATTACAGTTAGAGAGGAAAATGTTAATTACTTAATGTAAAAATAAACCAGGAGAACACGTTTTTCTCACTGATTGCGTGACTGTTTTCTGGTACTTACAGCTGAGAGGGAAATTAAATTACCATCACTGATTGGAAGTTCAGTGCTTGTTTTTATTTGGGGAGCAATCTGGAAACGGAGATGCTATTAGGTAGAAGGGTAAAATGTGATCTCCATGTTGAGTGCTCTGCATGCCTACCTGGAAGGATGCAGCAATATTTCTAGAACTAAAATTCTTACAAGTCATAAAACCGCTTTGGTCCTATTTCTCCATGGGAAGGCAAAGAAAGGGACTCTTTTTATTACATTTTATCTGATTAAAAGAGAGACACATTTGTCCCAGAAAATTCGTGAAATACAGAAAAGCACAAAGAAGAACACAAAATATCTTCTAATCCCCAGACCCCCAGGTAAACATTGTTAAAATATTAATAGAAATTTCTTTCCTTCTCTTTCCCTCTCTCATACAATTCATCTGTTTGTCTCTCTTTCTCAGTCTATTATTCTTTTTTTAATTTACACGTATTGATTTATTTAAACAAAATTTTTAATATACATTGTATATATAAGTTTTAGTAACTTGATTTTTAATGTAATGATATATCCTTCCCATATCCCGAAAAATTTCTGCTTCTCCATCGTAAGTGTATGTATGAATTTTATTATAAATAAATAAAACATAAATTCTGTTATAAATAAATAAAACATGAATTTTATTAAAATTTTGTTATAAAAATTTATAATTGGTTTCCTTTATGTCTAATTTTGGAATTTGTGAAAAGAAAATTAGGATCACTTTTGTATTTTCATTGTTGTTTGTTTATATGGGTGCCAACAGAAGAAAAAAATCTATGCTGAATCAAATTTCAAAAATCATTTCTGTTTTATACTCTCTTAAATAAATCCTTGTCTTTATTGTCACCCTTACTAGAGTTTTTACAGGTAAATCTAACAGAAATGAAAGAAGAAAGTCTTAAGTTTGTTAGATAATTGAGAGAAATTGCTGTATAAGGTACACATACAATGTGGATACTGTTCAATTTTCTGAATTCAGATAGTATCACACAATATACTTGTGCCAAATAACTCAAATTGTACTTTTGTGTTCTTCTAGTTCAAATTCCATAATCTGAAAGATTGTTCTATATCAGAGATTACTAAGTAACATGTTGTTTGGAATAAAATATTTATATGAAAAAAGAAAAGAAATTGCATAATGTGTGATAGTTAATGAAGATAAAACTATTCTTGGTGCTGATTATCTCTTTATTAGAGGTAAACCTGAGGTTGGGGGGTCTAGGGTTGAAACAAATGAGAATCAAAGAAAATAATCTAAGAATAACCAACATATTTTTTCTCATTTTATTCCTCTGCTCTTCTTTATAGTATGAGTTTTCTCTCATACACATTTTATTAAATACACAAAGTGCTTCTTATTTTGTTAACTTTCTCAGTTGTACATCACACCTCATCCAACACAATATTGAAAAATTACAGTGTTATAGTTTTTAGCATGCTAAATACAAGGTTTATCTTAACTAGTTCACACTGACTTTCTCCTTTATGACATTTGCGGGTTGCATTTTTTTTTAATGGACCAGGCATGAGTCAATTCCATCTACATTTTTACTGGTGTAAAATACCAGCATAATTTATTTTAATCAATGTAGCCCTCAGCCATTTCAACTATCTTAAGGGAAAGGAGTGGAAATCTCTGGAGAACAGGAAAACTGAAAAGTGTAAATCACCTACATTTCTCATTTACCCATGCTAATTAAGACCAAGCATTTGAAAGTTACCATCTGAAGGAAAATTAAGCCAATTAACCCACTGATGAAGATAATTTTCAATATTCTATCAAGAGGCAAAAATCTTCACCAGCCCTTCTTATTCCTACTCTGGAGATAATTTTCGTACTGTCTCTGAGCACTAGGAACTTAAACGAGTGTCACGTCAGTTCTGTGGGTTCTAATTGCAACTTTTATTTAAATTCTGATTTTCTGCCCCACAGCTTGATTTCTGATTGGCTGGACCTGATTGCTTTCAGACCTGATTAGATTTTATTTGGAGGCCCTTGGAAACTTGCACGGATGAACATTCTCTGAGTTTAGAGGGAAATCCTCCTAAGATCTAGCTTTTCTATGTCAACTGGAGCATAAGAACCACTGGAGGTTCTTTGGGAAAGGGATTAATTTGAGAGCATTAATTACCAAATAATTATAGTCTGGATATAAGTTACTCATAAAGACGTATTTCCAGATCTAAAGCTGTTTCCCAGATGAATACATTTCTCTTTAATTTTAGCACATGCAGCATTTCGTCTTTTATTGTTTTTCCTTATGCCTAGAGTCAGCTAGTATGGCTAGCATAAAAAAGACACATTACAGTAAAAATGCCTTTACTAACTGAAACTGAGCAAGTTACTTTGCTCATTTCTTTCTAAGATCTTTCCTTGCTTTGGGGAGGGGAAATTGAAAGGATTAAATGAGATAAATATATATATTAAAATACGTGGAGCCTTTCAGACATAAATGAGAGTTGTAATTATTATTTAAATACTTAAACACTTCTAGTATTTCAGACAGCAATAAACTGGCTTGCACTGAATAAAATAAAATAAAATAAAAATTGTTATTTTACATATGGCCCTGTCCACTCTTTGAAGTTATCTGAAGGGCCCCGCTACACTTTTAAGTTTATGATCCTTGTTCTATGTTCTCCATTACTGGGATACACTTCCACTTAGTCTTGTCTGTTTTCAGCTCAAATGCTTTTGGAAAAATGTTACTAGATTTTTTCAATGAGGAAGATAAACCAACAATCTCTATCAAAGTTCCCATAATCTCCTCCTGTATACTATTTCTGGAACTAGACCATCTTACACTGCCCTAAATTCAAGCAAGAAGAGATGATAATCCCATGAGTCTCTTTGGAGATAAAGGTAGAATGTTTTATGAAGATTTCTTTTACACAGCGAAAGTCTGATTTGTATTCATTTGATATTTTTATAGTACACTTGAAAAATAAAAAGCACAAAGGGGCCGTCCTGGTGGCGAAGTGGTTAAATTTGCACATCCCGCTTTGGCAGCCCGGGGTTCACTGGTTTGGATCCCGGGTGTGGACCTACACACTGCTTGGAAAGCCATGCTGTGGCAGGCGTCCCACATATAAAGTAGATGAAGATGGGCACGGACGTTAGCTCAGGGCCAGTTTTCCTCAGCAAAAAGAGGAGGATTCGCAGCAGATGTTAGTTCAGGGAGAATATTCCTCAAAAAAAAGAAAATAAAATAAAAAATGAAAAGCACAAGCAATTTGACTAGAATTCTACTACATCAGGGATGTTCCAATAGTCTTTAGGAAAACTCTATTTTTCCTAATTCATCATTATGATCATACGTCAATGGAAATAACTGGATTTTTTGGTAACTATATTTACCATTAATGATAACTTATTAAAATATTGGTTCTCATAGCACATTGATTCTTGGAAAATACACACTAAAAGACAGTCACTCTCTCCATTTTAGTCAGAGCACAATCAAATCATGGCACCACAATCCACCAACACACTTTCACAAACAAATGGTTTCTTCTTCTAAAAACATTCAGTGAACTCCTTTGACCTTGTGGT
This sequence comes from Equus asinus, assembly GCF_041296235.1. Classification (NCBI taxonomy): domain Eukaryota; kingdom Metazoa; phylum Chordata; class Mammalia; order Perissodactyla; family Equidae; genus Equus; species Equus asinus. Next base: position 31,292,542 of record NC_091810.1, read on the forward strand.
GTGTTTGGAAATACCCACATGTGGGTCTTTCCTGGTTTGGACTATTATCATGAAGTCTGTGACAGTGGAAACAACTATGAAAATACAACAAAAGCCACCAGGTACACAAGGGTACACGCGGGCAACTAACTGTTCTCTCAATAGTTTACTACAAGTCAGTAAGCCTGTATGACCTAGGACTTGGAAAATGAGCCATAAAATCCATAAAATCCAGCCATCTTTCATCAGAAAGGTTCTTCACACAGGCCATATGCCTCTCTTTGGTCTTTCCTGCTTTTCTCTCAAAGTGTTTTTGGAAAACTGTTAGTCCCTTCCTTCAATGAAGACGATGACAATAAGCCAAGATAATAGAACAACCTTTATTGATGTATAATACCATTTTATGGAGAATATAATTGTGGTTGGGTTTCCACATGTTAGGGAATCTGTTTTCATTTCCTACATTCCTATATCCTGGAATTGACTTTCTCAAACCCTTCTTTCAATCAGTCCCAGATTGGCAAATACGGAAACATCTAGTCACAGCGCTAATCCGAAGGACTGATCAAACAGAAAGGGAATCACTTGGGAGCAATAACTGTATAGTAGGATAAAATTTGGAGGTCTTAAGTAAGGCTTATTACCTCCATGCATTACCTCATTGACTCAATGGAGAAGTTAAATAGACCAAAGAAAACAGAATCCAACTCTTGGGGTTTGAGCTCTGTCATACTCTTTTGATATTCAAAAGAAAGAAGATACTTTTGACTTGTAAGAACTGGGCCATGTGAGAGACCAAAAATTTCTTATATTAGAAAATATGAATGGTGAACATCAGAAGCATGTTCTGAAAAATCCGAGTATGTTTTGTATTAGGTTTCCTGGAAATGAACTCCTACTCAGAAAGTCGCCTGTGGAAGGTTTATTGCGGAGCGCTCTTGTAAAACGTGAGGAAAACAGGACTGATGAGAGAGAAGCTGACCTTCAAGGTGGTTGCAACTGAGGCCTCCCTGTTCCTACAGGGAGATCTTGAGCTAAGGAGGCCCTTCAGGGTGGTCCCAGTCTGAGGTGAGGATTTGAAGCCTTTGTATCCCTTTATTGGTCAGTCACAGGCTGAGGGCAACCCCTTGGGAAGGAATGTAACCCTGGGAGAGGTAGTGCACTGCTTCAGAGGGACACAGCTATAAGCCATCTGCAACCAATACTCTCAGCAGCTGAAAGATGAGTGCTTTGACCCTAAATTGGGGACTGGGAGGAACACCATGATATCCACTACAGGGCATAAAATTTATTTTATAGATACTGGAAGAGAAGAACATGACCACCTCTTCCCCAGATAAAGCTTGGATGGATTGGAGAGCAACAGTTGGAAAAAAAATTTAAAAAAGAGAGTTAGACTCTGGGTTTCCAAGAATGGGCTTTGTATTCTGCCCTGTTTCTGGGCAAAACCCCAAGAGGGAAGAGAGGGGCTAGATAGCAGAGCAGCTGAAATTCCTTACTCCCTGAGAAGGACAGAGAGTTGGCTGAGATCTGGATGTTGATTTCAAGGGTCCAATGGATGGCACTGAGAGAAGACCAAGTAGTGGACCGCCCATCATGACATTGGGAAGTGCTGATGCCCCAGCTGATGCCAGCATGGCATGGTATTTATGCTGAGGGCCTCAGGAGGAGGACTGGATCCCAGCAGAAGGTAAAAGTAGGAGAGTTGGTCCAGGGGGCAGATGCCCTGACACTCACTCCACTCCAAGATGACATGGGAGCACCTAGCCACCCTAGGGAGGAGGGGGAAGGAGAGGAGAGATTCACAATTACCAAAGTGTAAACCTGAAGTGGTGAGTGCACAAAAGTGACTGGGCTTTACCTGGAGTTTCCTAGATTAAGTTCTCCATCACCACGTGGATTGGGCTTGAACAGACGTTGAGTTAGTTACAGGGAAAGTTACATTCATGGTACATGAGTTTGTTCACTGCTTCCTCTGAAAGAGACAAGGAAAGACTCCTTCAGAAGTCAGAATTTGCTAGTATTATCAGACAAAAACTGAGAAATATTTGGAGTCAGTAGAAAAATCCTTGATCCAACAATGTGGCCACCCCAGTGCTGAGGTCCCGGGACAAGAAGAGTGAAGGACTACTTTACCTGGGTTGACAAAATGTGGCAAAGTTTCCCCAGTGTCTCTTCTCTTCTATTTAGAGGAACTCTCTACTTCTTTTCGGTTACTGGCCCTATCCCATCAGGATGAGATAGGAGTGGGGAGCTGTTCATCACATACTCTTCTCTTATTACAATACAAAATGGGGCATATGACCAATCGGGCTTTAAATCTAGTGGCATGTAACCTGGGATTTGGAATGTGACCAACCAGAACCAATCAGAATACTTTGTAGGAAAAAGAGGATCTACCCCCTTTAAGGATCAAAGTCTCTATAATCATAAACACCTTGAGCTGCTGGTCTTTGCCACCTTGGGGAAAACAGGCTTCCTGAAAACGAATCTAATACAGAGAAAGTAGGAGGAGACATGATACTTTAGGTTGAGATCCTGGATCCTGCTATGCTTGAAGTTAGGATCATTTTTTGATTTTGGTTTCATGAAGAAATAAATTCTCATTTTTTAGTTGAACCAATTGGAGTTTTTCTGTCACTTAAAACCAAAAAGTCCTGATGAATACATCTTCCGAAAGCCCTGAATTAAAGAATGATTCAAGGTACTATCATAAAGAGAAAGTCAGTTAAGGTGGCCTCAAATTGGTCATTGCCCTAGTCAAAGACTATGTAAGGGACACTTCAATAGAATGATGACTTAACAATTTGTTCTGCCTAGGGCTCCTTAAGTTAATAAATGGCATCGATTTTAAATGAATCCTAAATCAATTTCACCTGAGTGATGTCTTGGTTCTAGGAAGTAGGCTGACCAAGCCCAATGATGATTGACATTGGCAAAGGGGTGAAATACTCTGAGGGTTAAGGTCTTCCTATTTAGGAAAGGATGCTGGGTTTCACTCCTGTGCCAAGCTATTTGATGGCTTTGTTCCAGGTGGCTGCCTGGAACAGTGTGTAGAAAAGCATTCTGAGGCTGGGTCTCGACTCAATAGAATAGTGGTCTCTGGCAATTAGCGATGTCTGTCATGGGAGCTGAAGGGGGAGAGGGTAGGATCTATGCCAAGTGTTTTTGCTATTCCTGCCCTGGCTGTAGAGTCTCATTCTCAAAAGCAGAGCCCTTGAGCAATGGCTTATTCCAACACGAATTTCCTGGGTCAGTGAAGAAAGGCAATAGCATCTGTTAGCTTCTACTATGTAAATTTCAGTAGAAATTTTCATGAGCAATATCAACCATTACAAGTAAAAAGATTTAATCCTTGGCCTGTAACTTTCTCTTGGAAAATTCTTACGAATTTCACTAAATTGGAAAGAGTTCTTCCTTGTGATATAAATCCCTTTAAACAGTTTAAAATTAGGGTGAGGGGTGCATGTCGGGGGGAGAGGGGCTACATACCACACAGATGAGTAACGATTCTATTTAATTCAGCCATAAAATTGTGTGGCTGGTTAAAAAAAAATAAAGAAACTGACCGAGGTATGCACAATATATGCAGAAAAATCACTTTATATTGTATTTAGATTGATTTGGATGACAACAGAAGGAGAAATGTAATGTAAAATACCATAAGTTTTACCACCCATCTGTGAGTAATACACTGCTAAGATATAGCGTATTTACAGTAGAAAGAAGGAGTCCAGATTTGTCCCAATTAACCTTGTAACTAGATGTACTTCAGTGCTTATTAATGACAGTAATGAGATGCAGACAAGACAATGCATTAAACATCATTGGCATATAAATTAAATTCGCATACAGTTTAAAAGGAATAGATACCTTTATGTACTGGACACGAAGGGAAATTATTAAGAAGCTATTTCATAAGAAAAAGCTAATTAGAAAGAAAATTCAATACTTTCTCTAGTGCTCATCTCCATCAGTGTTGGAAACAAGTTTGACCACGAACTAAGAAATTGTTCCCATTGAAATTACTGTGCAAGGTATGAAATTAATTTTATGATTGTCCCAATGGAAGCTACAGTAGCTACAAATACTTATATGCCGATTATCATTTTCCTCTATATTAGCCTACATTTTAATTTGCTTAGGTTTCTATCTAAAGCTTATGAATAATTTAAAATAGATCTTCTGCTGTCTTTACAGCAAAATAATGATAGATAGAAGCAGGAGATAGACATTTTGCTGTATACAGAATCCAAATGGAACAGCAAAAACTGTGAAATATATACAAGAAAATTGTTTTAAAAGGCCATTTGTAAGACCATATAATTAAAGGGTAGGTCAGTGCCCAAAATTTCACGTCACTCTTGTTTGGTATAGCTGGTGATTATCTAGAAGGATTCCAGGCAGGATTGGGGAGTTCTAGGATTATTTTTCAGAAGATTGTGTCCCATATCTTAGAAGGAGTGTCTAAAATTTTTTCAGGGCTAAAGACAGTAGAAATTTGATTAGGACACTGACCTATCCTAACAGTTTTTAGAAAATATTACCATATTGAAAGGCTGAAAACAAAATTGGGTCTTCCCAATTGTCACAGGCTAATAACTACTGCTTTTTTTCCCCACATCTAACTAAAAATGAGATCCAGTTTTATAACAATAGCAGCAACCAAAAAGGAGGGGGAGCTCCTCCCACTCACCTATGTAATAAACATCAAACAATCAGCTTGGCACCGACATTAAGTACAATAGTGTCAGAGCCACCATCAGAAATCAATCAAAGACATTTTTCTTTTGTGAGGGTTTTTTGTTTTTTGGTTTTTTTTTTAATTCACAGCAACTCAAAGAACCAAAGAGGAAAAGAAAGCTTCTAAACAAAAACGAAATTAGTAACAGCAGACCCATTGCCAAGGGCAACATGCGTTTGACAGAAGATGCGATGATGACAGATGAGTCCTCATTCTCAGTTTAAATTTTGTCTACAAAATGAATTCATAGTATCTTAAATATTATCAGCCACGCTTCACTCACCTTTGTTCTGTAGAGTGGAAGGGGGCTGTGTTGGCAGAAGTCAACAGAGGTGTAATTTCCTCCATTTCTCCCCCTTTGATCTTCCCCATTTATAGTTGACAGTAATTGTTATGGTTTATTTCTCTTCTCTCATTCTCTTCATCTTTTCTCTATATTTGTGAACCTTTTTTCCTCTCCTCTCCTCTTCTCTTCTCTTGTAAAGTTACAGTTGTCTAATTTCTGCTATTGGGATCATACATTTTTTAAACTGATTTGAAATACTCTTACCCAAAATCATGTTTAATTTTAAAATTTCTTTCTTTGAAAATATTTCTTTTCATAGAATTCAATTTAAATGATTTCATTTCTTCACACTGAAAGTTGTCAGGGTTCATGGAGGGCAACCTCTTCATTTTATAAATGAGAAAACTGAGACCCAGAAAGGTTAGGGGGCTTAACAAGGTCACATTAAACACCTAATATTGGCATAGTTTCCAAAATTATTTAGCAAACTGTTTTCAGTTGTATTTTGTACTCTAATTTCTATTCTTTCAAAGCCTCATGGGGAAACCAGGTATGAGTTATCATCACTTCACGCATGCGGAAATGCAGTCTCAGAGAAGATAATTAATTCACCTAAGATCACACAGTAATGGACAACCTTGCTAGATGCAAGTATAGCCACCTCCCCAAGGAATGCCCCTATATTGTGACACTGTTAACAGGTAAGGTGCTTATAAAAATATAAATTCCCATTGTCATATTCCATTTTAGTGGTGTTACTTTCATTTTTGATAATTTCCCCCGACTCCAAAATTAATAAACAAATCACTTTGATAAAGACTATCATCTTCTTGTGTTTATAAGGTCTATGAATCTAGTAGGAAATGGGCCAGAGGTGGTTTCTCAATACTTATATCATGGGATAAGCTCAAATGACCCCATGATAAAGGGTTTTTACATGTTACAGACCAGAGCAAATCAGTTTTATCCTTGTCAAAATTTGTGCCGCTCACACAAGACTTTTCAAATTGTCTAATGATCAGAAACTAGAGATTTTCAGAGAAGTCTCAATAGAACAAAAGTATCTAAGACAAATGTAGGACGGATATCAAAATTACTCTGGTATTCTATTTATTAAGCTCTTTTCTGCAAAAGACTGGATTCTCCCGTCTCCCACTTTTTCTTTGCCTGATAAGCTTCAGAACTGTTTCTATAAAGGACTAGCTAGGAAACAATATGGAGCTTTCAAGCACACTATGTTTAGACAGACTGTAAAGGTAACAAAAGATACAATTAACAGAAGCCACCACAAACTAATAATGGCAGAGCTATTTATTATTGAATCACCGTCCTCTAATTTTAGAAACTGAAGAACCTTCATTCCCTATTGTCCATATTTTAATTAATGCCTATTATTTTCCCTAAATAGTGCCCTCTTTTGACATGCTATTTATACACCCAGTTTCTGAAAATACACAGAATATGCATAGCAAGCAGAATCTCCACAAAATGTTTTGTAAGAAGTATTTGGGTCCCTTTTGTCTCAGAAATGTCTGGAGGACAAATATGTAGCTGTGCCCTCTTGGGGGTATTCCAGCTTTCAGTTTCTTTTTATGTAATTTTAATATATTTGATGTTGTATTTTGATTACTCCACGTACATTTTCTGCTCCTTCAATTAATTTGGCTTCCGCAGGACAGGTTTACAATTAGGCACTCCATTGGGTGCTGATTTCACTCTTTCTGGTCCTTTTCATGGTGACTTTGCACAAGCCTACTTGTGCTATCACGGATAGAGTGTTTGTAGAAAGCTTATTTACATTGAACTGACATAGGGATGTTTGTGCAGACTAAATGAAGTGTAGCCTAAATATCTACTGAAGCAACAGAGTTCAGCTTGATGTAGAGAAAGAATAAAGACTGAACACTAGAGCAGATTACTAAAGAAGGCTAAAGGACTTCCATTTGTGAATCTCTAGAATTACGGAGCTCAAAGAAGTTTTTCAGGTTAGAAACTTCAGAGTATACCAAATAACTGGCATCTCCATTTGTTTGATATTTTCATGGCTTTTTCCCCCCAGTTTTCTTACGTTAGGAGAAATAGGTTTAAAAGACTTATTTTTAGGATATTTTCTTAAGAATTGAAGGTTCTATGCTAAAAAAAAAATAACCTGTCAAGTTGAAGATGCTGTCATTTCCAAAGGCAGCTTTCTAGGCCTCAATTTTGACTTAAAATATCTTACCTTGTGGTTGGTCAAACTGAGATTTTTTTTCTTTTTTGCAATCTCTAGGAGAAGTGAGACACAGGAATATTGGTGATATGTTAAGAACACCTTGATTCAGCACAGCAATTTAAATCTCTTCCTTCATTCAGGATGTCACCAATTGCTTGATTCTGGGTGGATAAATGAGGCCCCTTAGGCTTCTAAGAAGACTCATACCTACCAAATATACTCAGTTTAATTTCTGCCATGTCACTGCAGGTGCGTTGCTGTGACATAAATGCAGGCAAAGGAGATACTGTGTTTAAATACCATGAATGTGGTGTTGATCTGTGCTGCTCAAGTCCCAGTCAGTACCCAGCAAGTGTACCTATTTGTACCTTATTTTGTAGCAAATATTTCTGCGCTATTCATTATCGTATGAACAGTCCAAACACTTAGTAAACTGATTACTCTTTATACATTTTAAATATGCTTTTGACTCTATCACTTTGCATACATCAAAACTTTTCCCAAAGTTTAATGAAAAAGTGAGCACCTAGGCATTTCACTCTTCTATTTATTTCAAGTATTTTGTTAAATGTACCATATATTAAGAAAATGTTAAACATATAATTACAGGAAGGTTGTCAGTCTGATACGTTTAACTAGGATGGATGAAGGATATAATGTGGGCTTGACTCCTACACTCCATCACATTTACAGAAGTCTGTCTGATCCCTTTGGTAAAATAAGTCCATAATGGTCAATATGTTTTTACATATTCAATTCATGATGTTTAACTGCTTCTTTTAATTTCATCAGCATTGAATTAGTCCTTTAAAAGCTTCCCCTCATTAGGGTGAAAGGAAATTGAAAGGAAAAGTGAATAGATTGGGTTGTGAGATCATTAAAATTATTCAAAACCAGGAGGAAATGTCCTTCTTGCTTTCAAACATCCAAAGTACTTTTTGTTACATATTTCACAGGTACATACATTTTCCAACACTATAAAGCATAAGCAAAATCATTCTCATCATTATTCATATGCTGTCATGTCCACTTAGCACAAGAACCAAAAACTGAAATGTCCAGAAATAAACAGTGAATAAGACAGCTGTTGATTCTGTTATCATGAATGGACATGTTGAACGTTTCTCACCTAACTAATGTTACTGTAGGTGGAGGAAAGCTCTGAACTGAAATAGTGAAAAAGACTTCTCTATGAAATGAAATTTCTGTCCACAAATCAAGAACTAGTTCACTTATTTAAAATCTTTACCTCTAGAAAGACCCACATCTTAAGCTACCTAAAACAGACTGTATCTGACAAATGAAATATAAAAACTTCTCCTTTGAAAATGAACCCTAAATCTCAATAAACCTGACTCCATTTTAGCCTAAATAATTCCGCAATCTTTTGGTCTCTGTTGGCTTCCAAGTACTAAACTCGGATCACCTTCCCAGTCTATACTTGAGCTACTTAAAGTAGACAATGGGGGCCTTCAATGGAATGGAAATCCAGTTAGAGAGGTGGAAGAGAGGGAAGTTCAATGGTCGGAAATAATCTCCATGCCCCTGTCTTCTTGGCTATAATAGTGAATAAGAAGGAGTAGCCTTCTGGCCCTCAGGAAGTATACAGCCCAGTGAGTGGTTATAATACGAAGAGATTTAAGGCAGAAAATGAAAGGTGCAAATTTCTCTGGAGTTTCTGAGAAAAGAGATAATACTATTTGGTAAGCCATTCCTAGGACTTGCTCTTCTGAAAACAAGCCCTTGTAATAATTTTCAACATTGATTTCACGGTAACTACTTTCCATTTCCTTTTATGACAGCAGGGACAGGGTGAAATTCTAATTTCATAAGTTCATTTTGTTGATAAGTTTTAAGCTACAGCCTCACCAAACTTAAGTGATAGTAACAAATTATAAAATTGTGGAGTTGGAATTTTAATGCCCCTTCACAATCCTCATTACCATATGGAAGATTCTAAACAGCTCTGCAGTCAAGAATCTGTTTTGCCTTAATTTCTCCAGTGTCTCTCTACCTTGTTTGTTCCTGGATTCCTTTTTTTTTTTCTTTCTCAAGTACTTTATATTTAGACTTCCTGGGAGTCATGTTCTAAATGCATCTTGGAAAATAGACCAGATATTTGCTCTCTATGTTCCTAGTGTTGACTGTCAATGTCTTGTATCTGTTTTTTGAAAAATATTCTAGAGTATGAGAAACCCAGGAGAATGATTAGGGAGCAGGGGTGAGTAACAGTTAAAGCATCAGGCTCACGGGCTGTGTCATCTTCATTCTACAGAATGAACAGGTTATCCAGTTTATGAGAATACCACATTTAGCTTGGTGGAAGACGAGTTGTAGAACAGATTCCAAAGCAGGGTCTAGCAAGGAGGTCAAACATGGATGCCCATAGCACAAGGTAAATGGAGAGGTAAAATGGCACTTGAAATTCCGACAGAGAATAGTTAAGGGAGAGAAGACTATTGAGTGCAAAAGCCTGAGGCTTGAGTATCAAAAGCCAAGCCTCTGAAGGACATATGACACCAGCATGAACTATATCTCACTCTGTGAGACTTCCTTTTCTAATTCCTGAAGCCAAAAATGAAAATAGAAACAGGAGTACATTTAAAAAATATTAGATCAATACTGATACATTAATTGTGCCTTAGTTTGACTTTTGGTCTCCAAAACACCTTAATGATATAGACCACCCCCTCATTTTACAGAAGAGGAAACCAAATGTCAGAAAACGTAAATGACATGGATAAGGTCACACAGTCACTTGGGACAGTGTTGCAGCCAGAATGCATAGCTACACATGCCATGGTCAGTACTTTATATTTACAATTTTCTTCAATCCTTTTCTTATAGGAAGGCCTTAGTCTTTTGAGACCTTTATTCTCTCTCTTAAGTGAGTTTTGTTTTGTATGCAGTGAATTTTATGTGTGATGATTTTTAAAATTTAATAGTTTATGAAACTAATCTCCAAGAAAATTAAAACTTCATTCTTAAACTATTGTGTCCTTATGTAATGTCATCAATTTATTATAATAAAATATGTTTTGGAGAAATCACAAAAATAAGATAATGGTTGGCACCAATACTTATGTTGGCTCATCAGAATACAGGCTTACAGCAAAATTCTCAAGTATGTGACCATTTACATTTAATATTACAATTTTTTTGTCCTCATTTTCCTCTTTCCTCTTTTCCCGCTTCTATAGGATTGAGTTTTCTTTTAGAATTTCAATTAATCTCCTCTATCAGCCTGTTGACAGTTTTTTGCCATACTTATTTGTTTTATTTCTTAGTGGCAGCTCTGGGGTTAGAATATGCATCTTTAACTTACCACCGTCTACTTTCAAAAATGTTATGTCATATCGTGTACCACATAAAACCTTCCATTTCTCTTCAATCATCCTCTGTGCTCTTTTGTCATAAATTATACTTCCACAAGTTATAAACCTCTCAATACATTATTGCTATTTTTACTTTAATCAGTCAATTACCTTTTAAGAAATTTTAAAAACCAAGGAAGCAAAGTCTTTCAAATTTGTTCCACATATATACCATTTCTGGGCTCCTTCATTGTTTCTTGAAGTACAAGTCTGTTGGCAACATATTCTCTCAGATTTCATCTGTCCAAAAATTACAGTGCTTTTATTTTTTAAGAATATCTTCATTGGATATAGAATTCTAGGTTAACTGTGTATTTTTTCTTTTCAGCACTTCAATGACATTGTTCCATCGTCTTTTGGTTGGAATTGCTTCTGATGAGAAGTGAGCAGTAATTCATATCTTTGCTACTCTGTATTTAATATGCCTTTTCTCTGGCTGCTTTTAAGAATTTTCTCTTTATCACTGGTTTCTAAAATTTAACTAAGATGTGCTTTGGTATAGTTTTCTTTGTGTTCATCCCACTTGTAGTTCATTGAGCTTCTTGGCTCTTTTGGTTTATAGTTCTCATAAAATGTGCACAAATTTTGGTCATTATTTCTTCAAATATTTTTTCTGCCCCCTGTTCACCCCTTTCCTTCTGAACTCTAACTACATACATGTTAGGCTCTTTGATATTTTCCCACAAGTTACCAAGTCTCCATTCATTATTTTCATGGGTTTTTTGCATGTGTGTGCTTAAGTTTGAATAGTTTCTGTTCTCTTGCTATGTCTTCAAGCTTATTTTTTTCCCCTACAATGTCTAATCTGCTGTTAAACCCATCCAGTGAATTTTTATATATTAGTTATTGCATTTTCATCTCTAGAAGTCACTTTTGGTTGTCTTTTTGTAAATTATATTTATCTCTTTTTATGTTCATGTTTTCCTTTAAATCATTTAGCATATTCATAATAGCTAGCTCCAAATCCTATCATCTCTATCGTTGTTGGGTCTGTTTTTATTGAATGATGTTTCTTCTGGTTATGGGTCATGTTTTCCTGCTCCCTCTACTAAACTATGCATGTGTAGTAATTTTCAATTGGATTCTGATATTTTAAATATTGCTGAGTGTTCAGATATTTATTTCTTTAAAAATTGTGAAGGATTTTTAATTTTTTTCTGGCCAGCCATTAAGCTTTATCCTGTGAATCTTGTTATAAAACTTTGCTAGGGCGAGTCTAGAATAACCTTTAATTTAGGGCTTGTTTAGCCTACCTACTACTACAGTGTGACTCTTCTTTGATACCTACCAAATGCCCCATTGTTTAATGAGGTTGTGTCACTTTACTTGGTTGAAACTTGAATGTCTCCCAGCCTTGTGAGAGCTGTGGGAATTGTTCTGCTTATAGCTACCTGGCAGTTATTCTTTCACTGGTGCTTTTTCTTTGCTGGCCTCATGGATTCTCACCTTACACATGGACAGTGAAGTATTGTGCCAAAGACTCAAGGTGACCCTTTATAGATTTCTGTGCTCTTTCTCGGCAGAGTTCCCTTTTCTCCAGTACTCTGCCCATCAAACTCCAGCTGCTTCAGACTCACTACACTCTGAACCCTGTCTCCCCAACTAAGGGAGACTTTTGTGATTGCTTAGGTTTACCTCATACAGACATCCAGGGCAATCAGAGGTTTTGCTTCCTCGTTTCTCTTCTCTTAGCAATCACAGTCTTGCGCTGCATTTCATCTGATGTCATTTCTCGCTTTTGTTCAGATTCTGGTTGTTTATGACAGGAGTACAAATCTGGTAAAACTATTCCAACATAGTCAGAAGCAGAAGAGAATCACACTTATTTAATATGAGAACATCGAAACTAATTCAAACTACATAGAACATTTACTATGGTTTTTATTCTTATGCTTGAATCCCAAGAAGATTAATTATACCAAGTCAGTATAGCTCCTTCCCATCTGGTCTTCTGTGTCTACCGGGTATCTCTGAATCTTGACAAGATCAAAATTGCCATATGGAAGGATATCTACATGGGTCTAGGTCAATATAAGGTTCATTAATGTCTTATATGGGTTAAATTTGATGCACAACATTCCTCAGTCTCAAAGTCATAGATAATGAATTATTCCTCAACTGTATGACCTTAAATATCAATGAATTCCAAGAAAAGAATATAAGCAAACATTGTGATAATGATGGTAATGACATCAAAATAAGAAAGTGTATAATATCCGTGATGATTGCAGGCTTAATTAGCTTAAATGTAATAGCAATAAAAAATTTTAATCACTCAGATATTCAAGATAGAACCAAAAATCCATTCGCAACTCATTTGAATAATTCAACATAATCACTGTTTTGAAAGTTGACAGAAAAAAACATTTGAGACTGCTTCCAAACATGAACCTTGTATTTTGAAAACTATAAGCTATTTGTCAAAATCTGGAAATTTTATATAAATCTTCAAAGTGAAATTTGATAGAAAGCATACCTGTTCTGTGTCAAGAAGGATCTTTTAGCAAATGTAAGGGAGTTTCTACTAAAATATACATACATACACACATACACGTATGCATGCATTTTATATATATATATACGTATACATACATACACATACATATGTGTACATCTATCTATATACCGATATCTATGATCAGAAGATTGAAATGCAGACATTTGTTATCTTCTTACAACATTTCTTTACAGCAGGAGTCAGGAAACATTTTATGTAAAGAACTCCATTGTGAATATTCAAAACTTTGTGGGCCGTGGGGTTTGTCATTACTGTTCAGCTCTGCCGCTGTGGTGAGAGAACAGCCACAGACAATAAGTAAATGAATGGGTGTGGCTATGTTCCAATCAAACTTTATTTACACAAAAGGTTGTGAGCCAGATTTGGCCTGAGAGTCGTAGTTTGCCAATTCACGATCTACAGCACAAGACAACCAAAAGTCCTAACACCAATTGAAGGCAGATGCGTTATCTAGAGACAGCTTTGAACCATGAAGACGGTCAAACTTATGTGTTCATCTGTTGTCTAAGTGCCAACCACAGGGTGTTGGTAGCTCTCAAGGGCTAGAAATCCACCCAGATCCTTCTATCTGTTCTCATTCCAATCAATTTTTGCACTTGTTTCCATCTTCATTTTTGGCCCCCACTCCTGGCTTTGGGTATTTTTTTGGTCTCTCCAGAAAATCTTTCGAAAAAAATTTGACTGGGCCACTTGTCTCTGGCTTTTCCTGTTTTGGACTGCTTGAGGCAAGATGATCAAACTTGATTTTGTCTCTACGTCCCAAACCCTGGATGAGTCCACCCAGAGCTAGGTGGGGGATGGGCATATGAACTCTTAAGACCATCATTTGAATCCCACAAATCATTATGCAGAATGACATTATCTACACCATTTCTTTTTTTCTGCAACTCCATAAGCTAATTTTAGTGGCAAAACTGCAGAGATTCATGAACTGGGCATCTGTGACTATACATTAGAAGTCTTGGCTGGTACCTGGTTGATTAAGAAAAAATGTCCATCACACACACAGTTTATAATTTTGCAATAAATTGTCCTAAGAGACTGTATTCTATACACCACCAGTTTTGTTAAAGTATTTCTTTTAAAGCTTTCACAAAAATATGCAACTTAATCCATGTAAGACGAACTTCAAAAAACAACATTGAGTTGTAAGATTTTAATTAAGAGAACATATATAAAGTGCTCATAACAGTGCCTGGCATATGATAGGCATTCAAACATTAAAATTCCTTTACTCTAACGTATCAAACATAGGAAAAAATACCAACTGAACCAATTCAATTTACAGAAGGAAATGTATATTTTCAGATGGTGTTTCAGTAAGGAATATGTGTTGTTATGCTTCAAATCTAGTTCCATTACTCCAGAATGAATACCAACTGAAATTATAAAGGAACCAAGACTCTGCCAATAGCCACACACTCCTTAGAAGACTTTCTATGTAAATATACACATTACGTCTCAGAATAGATTTGAAACGATAGATAATATTGAAAGAGAAGGACATAACAGAGCCAGACTTTAGCAGAGTGTCCACAGCCACACTTTCATGTAACCTGGGAAAATGGGGCTGCTTAATTATCTGTTGAATTTTAGTAGGCACTAAAGACATACTAAAGAAATTTGATTAGGAAGAGGAGAACAAGAAGTGCTCCAGCAAAAGTTTATAAAAATAAACTTCAGTATAAAGAACCTTGTAAATGTTTGCTCATGACATTTTTCAAAAAAGCAAAATAAAATATTTAATAATCTATTTCATATGGCATAATTTCACAAGTTTTTGCCTTAGGCAAAAGAGAGATTTTTGTCAATAAACTTGCTTTGAGCTTTTTCAGAAAGGAAACCCAAGCTAAAAAGGTATATTTCTTTTAGCAAGAAATAGATCCTCACACTAAATCTTAACCACACTTTCAATAATGTTTTTGAATTGCAAAAAGTGAAAATAAATAGGAAAATATTCCAGCAAAAAATTAGACCAAAATTATGGAAAAATTAAAATTGGGAATTAGCAAGAAGAACTTTTTTTGGTTTTTTGCTGAGGAAGATTTTCCCTGAGCTAACATCTCTGGCCAATCTTCCTCTGTTTTGTATGTGAGCTGCTGCCACAGCATGGCCACTGAGAAGTGGTGTAGATCCACACTCCAGAACCCAACCAGGGCCACCAAAGTGGAGTGCACTGATCTTAACCACTAGGCCACTGGGGCTGGCCCAAGCAGAATTTTTTCCTCAAAAAATAAACTGATTTGTACTTTTATTTCATTTTCGTATTATTTTGAGAAAACAATAAAGCAATCACTGAATTGTTTTATCCAAATTACTAGGGATTATCTTTTATCCAAAAAACATTAATGAGAATTCTTTAACCCAAAATCCTAGAGATCGCCTCACGTGAGAGTAAGGCGAGAGCCTGAATTGTAAGTTGTATTCTGGGATGGTCTAAAATTTTTTCAGCATTGCAACGTTCAGTATTTACCCATTATTGCCTAATCTAGAAAATGAGGTGTAGCTCTTCATTTTGACTCTCCTGTCTTGGATTGTATAACTGTATGAAGATGATCCAGGAAAACCTTTCTTCATTCGGACTCTACTAATTTGTAAAGGAAGAAAAACCTTCCACCCATGGGGAGAAAGCAAATATCTATTATGTGAATTACCAGTGCTAACAAGAAAAGAATTTGGCTTCTAGAGTGAAGGGAACAAAAGAATAAAAGAACAGTTTAAAACATTGGTGGGTCATATTTTGACATTAACTCTTAACTATAATATAAAATGATTGTGTATTCTCCTCTGAGATTCTCAGTGACAACCATCTCTAATTCCTCTAACATTCCCCTAGGTGAACATTTTCCAAATCACAGTAACTCACATACCAAATTTGTAATTTTCGCCACGTTTGTATGCAGTGTCTACTTATTTACTAATTTTTAATCCATCTGATTTCTTTTCTTGATTAACTGAATTTAAAAAGGAAACTCATGGGGCTGGCCCAGTGGCACAGTGGTTAAGCTCATAAGCTCTGCTTCAGCGGCCTGGGGTTCACCAGTTCAGATCTGGAGGGGGGACCTACGCACCGCTTGTCAAGCCATGCTGTGGCAGGCGTCCCACACATAAAGTAGAGGAAGATGGGCACAGATGTTAGCTCAGGGCCAGTCTTCCTCAAAAAAAAAAAAAAAGAAAAAAGGGAAACAATATCATCATGAAATCAGGGGTTTGGTGTTTCAGTTACATTTTGCATGCATATTAAAATGAAAACAGTATTATTAAAAAAAGCTTATCAATATTACTACATAAAATCATCATGTACTCTGCTTACCTTACTTAAAGAAAAATATCCTATATTAGAAATGTATATCTTACATTAATTAGAAAAACCTGTACCATGAAAGAGTTTTTGTAATCGTAAACATTTTGCTGAAATGATATCAATAGATATATTTGTTGAGGTTTTCTTTTAATTGCATGGACCTCTAGTTGGTCTACAGCCTGGGAGAAATTTAACAGTAAAGAATAATGAGCTCCTTTTATTAACAACTATCATACTTACTGGCATTCTATCAGCAGGCTCTTGACTTAAATAGAACTTATTCACATGATAGCTCAATGAATTTCGCACTTTTGTCACCTCTTCTTCCCTCATTTTACAGATGAGGCAACTTGGGTTCAGAGAATTTAAACTATTCGCTTAGGAGTATCCAACTGGAATTTGCCCACTAGGCTGTCCTATTACAAAATCTCCCTCTAAAAACTAAAATAACAAGGATGCTGTGGACTTTGAGTGGGTGGGCTTGCCAACCTGCAAAAGGAGAAAAGAGAAGGGGAGTGAAAGTAGGCTGGCTGCTTACTCCAAGTAAAAACATTTCTGTCTCTATTTCCATTGTAAATTTCTCAGAGACTAAAACCGCAAGATTCATAGATTGTCTTTCAGATGCTTCTAGCTCTAAAACAGAATTAGTCGAAGACTCAGGTTTTCAAAAGATCGTTAAAAGATGAATTAAAGTATACTTCCCATTTGCCCAAGTCCATGTTTTCAGTCTATTAACTTGTGTCTACGGAGGTCCTAGTTTCACAAAGCAAGATAAATCAGATTTTGTCACACGCTCATAATTTTGGAATTAGGGAATTTTGGCTCCAAAAGCCATGAGGCTGACAGATAGCTGTAGTAATTCCAACAAATCTATATTTATGTGTGTCTCAGCAGAGCGTTGAGCATTTACATTTTCTACCACACACTCCCTATGTTGTTGATGAAGCGAAAAGTCAAATTTGAAGGGAAGGGTATAAAATTTACAGGACATCTTTAGGATTCCAAAAACTATGAAGAGTAACCTCAGGTCACATAAAAGCTATTTTATAATGTGTTCTTTGAATATAAAAAAAATGCTTCAGAAACTTCTATCTACTTAAACTGGTCAAACAAATAGTTTAGTTAAGGATCACAAAGTTGTGTATAGTTGAGAAGGAAATTAACAACAAAAATGTGCTATGTTTATTTGAATTGTTAAAAAAGAATACGTTGCTTTAGAAACTTCTCTGCAGTTTCTTAAAGACACTAGATTTTGTAAATTATGGAAACAGCTAGAAATACATGTTAAGATACGAGCTACAAAATTATTTTGAATTCATTTTGGACGAAAAAGCTTTAATTTGATTTAGTCCAAAATATACAGGAAACCTTACTCATTCTCTAGTGAGATCAGTAAAAATGATTCCAGGATAAAACCAATATTAGTAAATATCTCTCTTTCTTTTCAAGTGACAGATATACTTAAAACACTCACAGAAGTGTGTAATTTTATACTTTTCTTTTAACATCTGTTCTATAACTCATGTAATTTTTTCCCAACTTGCTCTGGGGTAATTGTGTGTACCATAGATTTGCTTCCAGACATTTTGCTTCTAGACACTGTTCACTATGACCATTGTTACTTAGCATTGTTTTGGAAATTCTAGATAATTCAATAAGGAAAAATATAACTATTAGAAATGAGGAGACAAAATTATGAATATTTGCGATGTTAGAAAAGCTAAGAAAATCAGAATTAACAAGCACATTCAACATTACTCATAATTTAAAAAGTCCAAAGAAAGGATTGTGATCTTATATTTTGTCTAATCTATTGGCAAGTAGCAATCAAATACCCTGGGGTGGGTACTATGAGGTGAACTCTTCTCCCTGATGTTAAGAATGTAAATGGTATCATCTGTCTTAAAGTTAATTAGATCACACATATTAAGACATTTATACCTTTTGATGCAGTAACTTTACCTTTAGGATTTTTTTCTAAGAAAATTAGATGAAGTCAAATATATAAATATATACATTCACACATCCACACACAGTGTTAATCAAAAAGTGGAGACAACTTCAGTGTTCACCCACTGAGGAATGTCAATAGATCATTCTATGTCCCTCCATCAAACATTTAGCAAACATTAAAATCATTTTTCTAAAGATTATTAGAGAACAAATGAAGAATCTTCTCATATAACTTAATGTATAGTAATACTCAAATCTTGATTAAAAATTATAGATATTGCTTAGGAAAAAGAAACTGTGAGAAAATATATCGATAGAAAAATGATACTCTTTTATTGGTGGGATTTGTGGTGACTGCTGTTTTCCTCCTTATCACATTATCTACTAAAGAGTATACAATAACATTTTGGAACACTTCTTTGTTTTATCTTTTTAGGTAATGGGTCATAGTCCAAATAAAGGACTCACTAAGCATTTGCTAAGTTTAGGAAATTTACTTTTCCACTCAAAGCCAAGTTAAAATTTAGAAAGAAAGGCAAGTAGTACCCTTTTCCTTTAATTAAATTATCTTCTGAGTCCTCCTGAGTGGCTTATTTTTTCCTTCCCCAAACTCTCCCTCCCCCAACATTTAAGATAAGAACAGGAGATGATCCCTTTGCTTTTGTGTTCCTTGTAAGAGAAAAAAAAAATCAATTTTTTGAATCTCGAGGAGATTAGGATTAAAGGTTAAGATGATGCCCAGTCTGACTTTGCATAACATATATACTCTGATTATCCCTGAATTTATGTTTCTAAGCCAGGCTTCCCTCTTTCTACAACTCTAGAATCATATATCCAGCTCTTCACTTGAAATCTTAATTTGGGCATCCATTCAGTTTTTCAAAGTTACTATATCCAAAGCCTAAAATATTCTGGCTTTGGTTTCCTCCCTGCCCCATAGCATATCCCTAGAGCAATGCCAGAACCATGCCTCGTACATAGTAGATGCTCATTAAATATTTGCCGACTGGATAAATACATGAATTATTGCCCAAAGGGCCTGTAGGCTCCTGCAGTAGTCATAGAACAACTCAACACGGAGAGGATCATTAAAGGATTGGATTTCTCGAGCACTCTACAATTATGGTTATTAGTCACTGAATGATACTTGGAAATCATGGCAAAAAAATCCCTTTTATTGGCCTAACCCTTTATAATATATAACGCCATTTCATCTTTATGACATCACTTCAGTCTTTCAACAAACTATGAATCAGTCATGGGAGATATTCTTTTTTTCTGTTATAAATGGAGAAAATAATAACCCATCATTTATTGAACAGCTACTATCTGCCAGGCACTGTGCCCGGTGCTTTTCATGTGCGATCATGTTTAACCCTCAGCACTAAATATCGAATTTTTAAGATGAGGAAATGGGCTTGAATGAGGTTAGTATCCTCGCAAGGTAGATGCCTTGTAAGCTGGAGATTATAATTATTAGGAAGTATAAAGAAGAGAAAACAGGCTTAGAGAGATGAAATAACACCCCAGTGCCTCATAGGAGGAGTTGGATGAGTGGAGGGTCAGACTCAGGTCATGAGATTCCCAAGCTCGTGCCTTTAAACACCATGCAGTGCAACCTCCTAGTGAAGGATCTGGCCCTTCCTGGGCTGGTCACGGCTAGAAACCAGACAGTGTCTCCTGGCCTAGGGCACTTTATACTTTGCCATGAGCTTATTTAATCTTACTTAATGGGATGACGATATTTGAGCTATTACATAACTGTCTGCCACTCCAGGTTCCTTGAACCCATTATATTTCCCTAATCATTCAGCTACTTCAGGAGAGGTCAAGAGCTTACAACAAAGCTGGGATACCGTTCTGAATGGAATTTGTGAAACCTCCATAGTGGAGGTAATAAATCAAAAGTGCTTTTGATATGCAAAAAATTAGGCCCTTTAGGGAGAAAATAAGGGAGTTTTGCTGGCATTCTTAAAGCTTAGTTTGTATATTAGTACTACAACTTTGGAGGTCCCAGTGCATAGAATTCAAACCATACACTGTGGGCTAATGGCGTGAAGTCATTTTCTTGCCACACAGATATGAAAGTCCTTTATGGGCAGGTACAGGAGTGGACAGTGGCAAAAAGAAGGAGAGAGAGGGAGTGAAGAGGAGGACTTTAATGTAGGCAGTGGGCTCCTCCTCTCTCCCACTTTGGCTTGTGTCCTGGAGAGAGAGGAGAAGAGTGGAATGGAGAGGAGACAGGCACACACGCTTGACAGGATTAAAGAGGCTTAATAGCAACAGGGGAGAATGTGTCTTATTCCCCAGGGTGAGCCTGAGAAAAGGTGTCTTTCTGAGAGATGCTTGGTCCACAGCATGGCTGCTAAGCAGTTGGGTGATGGTTCTCAAACCATAAACAAAGAGATAGGTATGTGAGGTCCTGGCTTTGGACACAACAGTTAAAGGAGTATCAAAAAAACACCAAAACTCAAGATAAGTAATACTTTAATGCATGATTTCAAAAAAGTCAAAATTAATGCAGAAAACCAGTGATGAACAGAATATCAAGTAAAAATCAACTGTTCTTGGCTGTTTGATTTTAAAACCCTGCATTATTGTGCAATAGGCACCATCATTTCTAATCAGCCTGCGGTTCCTGGGCTCCAGCAGCCTCTGTGTACCCTGATGGGTGGGTTTATAAGGACTGGCATTGGAGTTTGAAAAAATTGAGCAACACAAGATTTTATATATAGTCTCTCTTTTTTTTTTTTTTGCAATTTGTAAAATTGTGGCAAAATATATATAAAATAAAACTCACCATTTTAACCATTTTTAAGTGTGGAGTTAGTAGCATTAAGTACATTCACATTGTTGTGCAACCACCACAAACCATCCATCTCTGTAGCCATGGGCCCTCTAGGACCAGGTCAACTGATCCCATCTTATCAACAGAGTAATTAAGAGTGGTTTTTCAGACACCGAGACCCCTTGTCCAGTTCAGGCCAGTTGAGACCACCAACCCATCAACTGGACCTGCACAAATGCTTGGTAAGTGTTAGTTGACGTCAGAGGGATAAAAACTCCACCCTCAGATCCTGCTAACAGCACCATTTTGTGAAAATGCATCCTACGAAGAGCCATGAAACTTGACTACGCTTGTGCAGATCATCAATTACTTCACTTCCTACCTCCAATCATCTATCTCCACACTTCAGACCGCCCTGCCCTGCGTCCCATAAATTTTGCCCCAAGCCCTGGGTCGGGGAGACAGATCTGAGAGCTTATGCCCGTCTCCTTGCAGATCGACCTAGCACTAGAGCTGATTTCTTTTCTGAAAAGCTGATGCTGTAATAATTGGCTTTTTTTTTTAATGAACATTGGACAAGAGAACCCTAATTTTCTGTGGTAACATCTCCAGAGCATTTTCATCTTCACAAACTGAAACTTTGTACCCGTTAAACACTAAGCCCCACGTTCTCCCCTCCTCAGCCCCTGGTAACTGCCATATAGTAATGTTATTTGGCTGCAGAGCTTTTATTAACTTTGGCCGCTTGGTTCAAAATATGGGAAGATGTTTTGATAAGTGTACATATGGACAAAAACTTTTTCCTTTTGGCTCCAAGATGGCTTGGTGAGCCACTCTGCAAAGAAAAACTGCAGATGATTACCTGTTTTTCTTTGCATCCATCACTTCTAGTCAATAATCATGTAGAGTAATTCTGGACAATACCAGAAAAATGCCAAGATTCATCCAAATAACGTAACCAAACAACCTCCAGTTCTCACACATCCAAATTGACCCAATACATTTTAAGTTTAGGTGTTTTTGCTCTACTCATAATCCATAGCCATCTCTTCCACAGGTGGCAAAATCTATGAGCAGAAACGAATCTTGTGCTTACTCAGTAGCTGCTGTTCCTTCACACTCCTGCATCCAATCCTTTGAGGAGTCCTGTAGGTTCAACTTGCAAACACTCTCAGAGGTTGCTGACCAGCGCCGTTACTACTGCTTGAACTCAAGGCATTACCACTCTTTATCTGCACTCACTTGCAAATGCCTCCTGTCTCAGAACTTGTGCACACGTCTCCCTCTAATCCATTCTCCACATAGCCACCAAAGTCATCTTTAAAAAATATTGGATCGTGCCACTTCCCAGCTTAAAACTCGTAAGTGACTACTCTATAAATGTAGAATAAATCCACCTCCTCAGCAAACCTTGCACAGCCTGGCCCCAGACCACTTCTCTGAGCCTAGCCCCTACCTCTGTCTTATGTTTTTGCTTTGCTCAGAGACAGAAGAGTAAAGCTGGTTCCCACCTCCAGAACTTTCCACTTGCTGTTCCCTCTGCTCTTTGCCTGGCTCCCTCCTTCCCATCCTACAAACTTCAGCGGAAGTCTCATCTCTTTAGAGAAGGGCACCAAATGATTCTTTCACAGCTTATTGTTTTTCAAACCTCTTATCACAAACCTTCTGTAATTATATCATTCTATTTATTGGCTTATATATCTAATTTTCTGTACCTGTAGAGAGCAAGTGCTGCTACTTCAGGGACCGCTCTCTCCCCAACCTTTAGCACTGCTTAAGGCACATAGTAAGTATGGAGTTAACACTTGTTGAATGACTGAATAAACAAGTGATAGAGCTTTTGTGAAATGTAGTAAAACAGCCACCAATTGCTGCAATCAACTGAGTGCTAAGCATTGCACAAAGCACTTTACATATCCTATGTCATACTAATATCTCAATCTTATGTGAGAAAACGGAGGCTTATAGAGTTTTATGGACTTGCCCAAAGCCAGAAACATTGCAAGTTGAGCTTTGTGATGTAAATCAAAAACTGGTGTACCAGTTTTTGAGAATCCAGAAAACGTATCAATATGGAGTGAACATAAAGATTTACCACAAATATTCACAGTACAGGCCATAAAATGGCATACTACCAAAGTATCTGTCAAAATAATATTTAGATATTCAAGCTTTTTATCAAAAACATTCTAGTCAGTCCCTACTCCATTCCTACTTGAATTGCGTTTCTTCAGAAAGAGATAGGAATTACCTTTTCTAAGCAAAATCTTCAGTAGAGATCCCAAAACGTGCAAAATTAGCTTTGTGATAAAAATTAAAATCTGTCTGGTTCCCAAGTCTATATGTTTCCACCATCCCATGCTGCCTCTGGCTTCTGCTTTTTGAATCTCCACTTTGCTAAATATTATATTCACCTGGTGTGGTCACAGCATCACCTGGCCTGAGTCAAAAACATCACAGATTTGAACTCATTTCATCGTTCAACAACCCTATGAGGTAAATATTGTCATTATTTCCACTTTACAGATGGGGATCATAGGAAGCAAGTCTTTCAGTCAGGGTCCTGAAACTGGCAGGAGAGGCTGAACTCAAACGCATGTGTGACTATGTCAGAGCCTCCCCTTTTAACTCTTCAGCCTCCCCTCAAATATTCTTCAGAGCAGCTGTCTGGGACTGCTGTGGGGACAGAGGCATGTGTTCTAAAGCAAGCATGGCCTACGGTGAGTCTCATAAGGCCACAAGGCCCTGCATGTCTGCCATTGGTGAATCCTTCCTTGAAGGAGGCCACGTGCACATTATTTACTTGCAGGGTCTGTGAAATCAGGGTAAAGCTAGCCTTGTGTCTTCTGCATCGTGCTATCTGTGTGACCCCGGCTAAGTTACATAACCTCTTTGAGCCTCAGATTCATGGAGATAAAATAGTACCTACTCCCCTTGGCATGGTGAGACCTTGAATGAGATAAAGGATGTAAAACACTTTGAATGGTGTTTGTCACAGAGTAAATGTTCAAAAGGCAGAACCATTATTATGATTAAGATCTTCAACATTTTTCCATCCTGTATTTAAATTTTCCAAAAGAAGTTTCCAAAGACAAAATCACGTCAACTTCCAACTTGTCTAGCGTGACTGTAGGTGGTAATGTACCCACTTCTTTCTATGGCTGGACAGAGGAAGCTTGGCATTTGTGAGCAGATGGGCTTATCACTCCTGGAAATAAATAGTAGGGGTCTCCTGATGCCACAGGAGAATGTCTGGCATGTAAGAGGAGCTAACCAATAAACCTTCTAAATATTGTTTCGTGGATCTATTCAAAAGTGAAAAGACATCATGATTTAACACAAAATTTATCAAATTCTTGCCATAAATATTTGCCATGATGGGTCAGTAAGGTTGCCTTTGTGTAACAAAAATAAAGAGCAATTTTAATTGATATAATTAAAACTACAATTCTTTTTAAGAGGATACATTTTAACTTGATACCAGGAAATTGAAACAAGTGAGCTTGAAAAAAACCATGAAACTCCATTCCAAACCCCCTTTATTAGAAGGAAATATAATTAATTGTTAAAATAAAAAGGAACCAAACATAACCCTCAATACTGGTGACAATCAGACTTTGGCTATAGTGAACACAGACAATTATGCACATATCATTGGACTACGGACAACTTCCGCCTTGCAATTACAAGAATTTCCCTACAAGTACCACGAAAGACACCATACAAAAATGCTACTGGCACTAGCCTAAAACACATGTTGTGCCATTGGAAACCTAGAAAACAGGTGCCAACATCAAATGAACCTGAAATTGTACACAAAATATTATGCCAAAAAGGACAAAACTCTAAAGAATGCATCAAAATGATTATAAATATTTATTCAGTGAATTTGAATCTTTTATATTCAAACTATTCTACTCAATTATCCATTCCTGCTTTAATTACATTTTTGTCAAAAGAGCAATAGGGATCTACTTTTCTAAACTCCTGTTTTCAGAGGTGATCTCGAACAAAATAGGAACAGCATACATATATGGGATTCCCGGATATATAGTTTCAACTGCAGATGTAAGAGGATTCTGCTTTGCAATGGCTCTTAGCCTTTCGAGGCTAAATGACTACCAGTCACTCTACCCAACATATGGCTTGACCATGATGAAATATGGCAACATATTTTTCTGGATTTTAATGACACAATAGGGACAACTTAATACAAGTTTATCAACAGAATATCTTGCTGGAATATACTAAGAAAAATACTTTTTATAATTTTGTTTATAACATTTTCATTTCCCACATATACTCCTTCTCCCATCTTTTAACTTATGTATTCCTCCAAAAGTTTGGGAAATCACAAGAATGAAGAATTATTTTTTGTTTGGGACCTTGTTCTGTTATATAGACAAAAAAATCTTATTTATTAAAATAATATTTCTTGACATCAATTTTTATACTTTCTACCAAGTTCAGATAGAACAATCTGGAACAATGAGAACTATCAAACTTAAAACCACAAATGAAGAAATTTTATCAGGGCAATTACTCTATAAAATGATAATTTTTATTCACATTACAAATGAAGAACTTGAAATACAAGGAAGATAATTTGCCAACATATTATGTGCCAAGCATTAACCTTGCTTTTAGGATTCCTGTTTTTACAATGAGTCCACACTGTCTTTCTGCCATCTTAAAAAATTGCTCTTGTAATGTATCAGCATCCCTCCTTTAGTTGTTCTTGGATTTTCAGGAAGAGATGAAAGAGTTATTTGCACTCATTTGTACTCTTTTCTTGCTTCCCATTTTTTCCTGAATCCATTTCAATCTGGACTTTGCTCTAAACACTCCACAGAGATTGCTATAATCCAGCTCATGAATGACATTACTACATTCAACGATCAGTTCCTGGTCCTCATCCTAATGAATTGTCAGCAGCATTTGACATAATTGATTATTCCTTCCTCCTTGAATCACTTTCTTCTCTTGGCTTCCAGAAACCTCTGCTAGTCCTCTTAGGGCCTGGGCCTCACGTGTCCCAGAATGTCGCTTCTGCTGCATTTAATTGGTCAAAGCAAGTCACAAAAGCCAGTCTAGATTCAAGAGGAGGAAACATAGACTCCACTGTCTGAGTGCACAGGGAGGGAAGGAATTGTTGGCAGTCATCTTTGGAGATGAGAGCATAGACCTCAAAAATAAATAGAAGTTAAACATGTGGATGAAGGAAGAGGGTATAGGAGGAGATAAAGGGAACTTTGTCCCATTTAGAGAGAATAGTCCTAACTTAGTACAATATGGTTATAATTCAGACCACGTATTTTTATTTTAGATTGAATTCGTGGCAACTCTCCTTCCCCATTTTCTTTCCTGCCAAAACTTTTGAGATTTATAAGATTTCAAATTACCATTTTATACTAAACAGGCTTACTTATAACTGTGGTTAACAAAAATCAAAGATATCAGAACTGATACTTTTGCTATTTCCTTGGGCTTCCCACGTGGATCAACATAACTGCTCCAACCCGAGGATTCACGGTCACATTCGAGACAAGAAAGTGGGCATGGGGTGGTGTTTCTCAGAATGCCACAGTCACCTTTCCTTCATATATCAAGGACCAGAAACGAGGCATACAGCTATCTTTAACAATAAAGGAAAATGGAAGGTGAGTGTGTGGATTTTCCCAGACTATATTTTAGAGACAGTAGTGGAGAAGCGAGTTGAACTAGCTTTTATATTCATGAATCTATAGTGATTACTAGATTTAAAAGAAAAAAACCCAAAACAAAATAAAAAAGAAACAAACAAAAAACTATCTTTTACAGCACGAATTGGAAAACTTCTGTAAATGACCAGGTAGTAAATATTTTGGGTTTTGAAGGTCATTTATCTCTGTCAAAATTCTTAAGTCTGTCATTGCAGTGCAAAAGCAGGCATAGACAATGTGTAAACTAATGGGCCTGACCATGTTCCAATAAAACTTTATTTACAAAAACAAGTAGTGAGCCAGATTTGAGCCTCAGGTCACGGTTTGCTCACTCCAGATTTAGAATGATAATTCGACGAAATACATGTTTAACCCATGCATATCCTCAGAGTCCTATATCTCTACTCAAATGGTTTCCACAATTGCTAAGAACCACACTTACTATTTGTGACCAATGTGCCAAGAAAGCATTTATCACTTCATTGCTTTAGGGGGTAGGGAACTAACAAATAAGCAATAACAAAACAAATAGAAACAGGCTCAAATGTAAACTCAGGATTTCATTACAGAAATAATATATATATTTTTATAATACATTTCAGTCATGTTCTACAATAAAATTTCACGTAGGCACTTCAAGTAACTCTTATATGTTGATAATATTAAGTCATTTGAGAGGTAGACAGAGCATTTGTTACAGCCCCTGCAGGACTGTCAAGGTGGGACCTAGGCAAACATAGCCATAATACCAGAAGGAGCATATCCCTAAGAATTGTGTACTCAAAAACTTTATCCTTGATAAAACAATTTCAAATTGCTATTTTGAAGTTCTTCATGTGACCCGATTGTTACATTTTGCCCTTAGGTATTCAAAATCTCTTAACTGAAACTCAACAGCATTTTTCCCAAGTATGGTATCATCATAATAGCTGAAAATGAAAACGACTCCAAAAATAACTTGAAGTTAATTGTGCAGGTGAGAAAATATATCCACCCACACATCAACCAGTGCCAAACTGTCTGAGTGAAAAAATAAAAATCTGGAAAGAGAGCAACTAAGCCCAAATTCAAAAATATGCCACAATATATTTAGAGCACTACTTACTATCACAAACACCATCATTTCTAGTCTTCTATCGGACAGAGTCTCCTTCACGAAAATTATATTAGAAAAGTTCTCTTTTCAAAGTATGCAAAGAACAAAACGATTTGTGCATTCTCCTCTATCCAATAGATTATTTCCAGGGGTTCTAAATAAGGAATGCGGTATTCATGGTTCTACTTTGTCTTAAATCAACCTTCCATAATGTGACAATACTGCTTAAACCTTTTTTTAGGAGTTTAATTCTTATGTTAAAAAGAGCTCTTTTGGTGATCTCGTGAGACCAACTTCTGGCCAAGAGTTAGATACTGTCTATTATTCCCTCTCTTTGCCATGTCTCCCTACTTGTTTCCAGAAAATCTATAATATGTAATGATTTAGAATTAATACCCCAATTCCCTAGATCTTTTAATGAATTCACTTACACTTGGGGATCTGACCAAGGCATCTGTTCATGAATAGTGGAATGATTACCAAGTCCTGATGGGCAAGGCACGATGCCATCTTTTCCTGAAATACATCCCAACTGAGAAATCAAGTGCCTCATGCCTGGATTTTTGTGTGTGTCAATTTCTTTTCATTAAATGTAAAACTCTTTTGGACATTTTCTTCCTAGCCACCTCCCTTTACTCTATTCTATCTGTTACAAGGTAGAGAATAAAGATCCAGTAAGCGAAACTTCCCTCATGTATCTACACCAGGACTTGATATGAGAACTCAGCATCTGACTCAATTAATAGCCATTGCCGCTCCAAATTTCAGAAATCATTTTTTAATTACATTGGGCTCAACTGACACCTCCAAATCCTCCATCTGCCAAAAACTTAACATGAGATGAATCATAGTCTAATTCCTGTGGTACCTCTAGTTAGAGTAGTTGATATCAGAGGGCAATATGCAATCTCTATTTCATTGGTTTGTTCCTCACTTATCAAATATTCTATGCATTGAAGTTCAAGTGGAATTAATTTTTTTCATTTTAAATACTTAACAACTAAGTTAAATCCCTTCATGAATGGGATAAAATCTCGACAGCACATGTTTTGTGTCTCCAATTACCTCAAGTAAACCAGCCTGGAAGTAATAGTGGCCACTAACCCAATTCCCTTCTTGAAATCACAGAGCCAGGCAGAGCGGTTGACTTTGAGATGGGACACGACGGCTTGCCAGGGACCTTGACAATCAGCAGAGCTTCTGTCGTTGTGTGTCTGGCTTGAATTTAAATTGTTGACCTGATAACATAAGGCTGAGATTTTCACTCACGTTTTCCAGGCTGCTTCAAAACTCTCTTGCCAACAGTATTGTGCGGTCCTGTTCCCTGAGCAAGGAGGCAAGCAGCCAGTGTGATTCCCACAGCAAATAACTTTCCTAACTCTCGCAGATTTGTGACCCTGGGTTTGGATGTTTGTTCAAAAGCTTACCTCATTTGTCCTGGGCATTAAGCTGCTAGTTCAAAACTCATAACGGAAAAACGCTGCTGAAAAGAGGCTATTAATAGTGTTCTTGAAGCATCGCTGGACACTTGTTAGTCTTTGCCATCATCCATAGGAATTTTTTGAAAAACAGCATATGAATTCTGCAACTATGTAAATCAGGTTAAGACAATATATCTATCCTTTAGGAGCTTAAAATTAATGGACAAGAGTGAAGAGAAAGGAGACATATTGATAAACAAACACAGGGACAAAGAAAACAGTTCAGTGGTTACCAGGGGGAAGAGGATGGGGGGTGGGCACAGGGGATGAAGTGGAGCACTTGTGTGGTGACAAACAAGAAATATGTACAACTGAAATTTCACGGTGATGTAAACTATTATAAACTCAATAAAAATTTTTTAAAAAAGAAAGGAGATATGTTGAGTTCCTGTCACTAACCAGATAGCTCTGTTTTTGACATCTGTCACCATGTAGGTCACGCCCTTAGTCAAAATTTTCACTATTGACAAACCATTGCTGCAATTTCCCAACTCAGGTAATCACAGACTGTCCTGAACTGCCTAACCTATGAACTGAAGAGCTGACAGTACTCTTGGGGTCTCCTCGTCACCCTCACAGTGCCTAGCAGAGTGCTGTATGCAACTGGGCACTAAAATATATATTGAATGAGTGAATGGAATAAATCTAACCTCTGAATGAGTTAACACATTTTGGCTGGTTTCCCAGAAACCCACCCACACCTACAACAATTAAATGCTCTTTGGTTAATGGTTGTACCCAATTTAGGCCTTGATTTTCAATCATCAACATATTTGCAATGATGATGAGGAAGTATTAACATTTGATAAGTACCTCTTATATGAAAGGCTTTTTGTGAATTGTCTTAAGAACATTTTCTCCATTAATCTTCCCAACAAATAATAAAGTAAGTATTATTACTCCTGTTTTATAGAAATTCAGCCTTAAAGAAAAACCTATCCAAAGGGTGGAATGCCAGGACTGGAACC
Organism: Equus asinus; assembly: GCF_041296235.1. Taxonomy (NCBI): domain Eukaryota; kingdom Metazoa; phylum Chordata; class Mammalia; order Perissodactyla; family Equidae; genus Equus; species Equus asinus. Next base: position 31,322,947 of record NC_091810.1, read on the forward strand.
CGGACCCTCAGACTTTATCACCCCTGCTCTTTCTTCTACACCGCCTTGTCTTTCAGAGTGCATGGGCCCAGGCTTTCGTTAGAAGGAGTGGATACGTTCCGTTGGAGATGCCTACCATTTTGGCTAACTCATTCTCCTGATGTCTAGATTGTGTTATCTCATATTTTGGCCACTCTCCACATGTGAGTATTAAAACTAATTAAAATTAGATAAAATTAATCTCAGAAGTACTCAAGAGCCACATGTAGGTAGCACAAATATAGAACGTTTCCATCCTTCTAGAAAGTTCTGTCAGATAACACCTGCTTAGAAGAAAAAGCTTCGTATTTCCTAGGACTCTAATTAGAAAATCTGAATCCTACACCTTTAGATGAGAGAGGAAAAGTAATTTATAGTAAGTTTGTTCTTTATTCTGACAGGAAATGGGATACTTCTCATTTGCCCTATTGATTAAAATGTTGTGTCTTTTGTTTGTAGGTGTTGCCGGCCCTGGCTAATCAGAGGTACAATGCTTCTCCTTGCCATTGACAACAGAAAGGGATTTACAATAATTTGTGCTCAAGCCCTTTTCTTTGCCCCTTACTTCCAACATGAGAGCGAGCTGGCTGGTTTATTGTCCAGAGGAGATCAAAGCTATTTGATCCTCTTGGATATCAAAATTAAAGTACCTCAGCTGCAGGCTGGCCTCAGGTCATCAGCCTGACCTATATTTAACTCTCTCATTCCGAGGAGGTAAGCACCAAAGATTTCTATATTATCATAAATATATAGAACTGAAAACAGGCTTTGATACATTCATACCATTTGGTTTTCCTTTTCCAGGAGGTTTTAAAAGGTGCACTGGCCAACTTCAGATCATTTTCATTTCCCATTAAGAAAAAAAAATCCCAATGTGTTTTATCAAAATTTTTCATCAGGGGGGCTGGCCCAGTGGTATAGTGGTTAAATTCATGCACTCTGCTTTGGCAGCCAGAGATTCAAGGGTTTGGATCCCGGGTGTGGACATACATACCACTCATCAAGCCATGCTGCGGCGGTGCCCCACATACAAAATAGAGGAAGACTGACGCAGATGTTAGCTCAGCAACAATCTTCCTCAAGCAAAGAAGAGGAAGATTGGCAACAGATGTTAGCTCAGGGCCAATCTTCCTCACACACACACATGCAAAATTCCTCATGCGTATTACACTCCAATTTCTATTTTTTAGCTGAAAAGGACTGATTAAATCAGCAGGTAGTGACTGAATGGTGTTTCAGACTCAATGTGACTGGAGTAGATTATTTTTTCCTAACTCTTTTTGTCCCTGAGCAAGGCTTGCTTTTGCTGCCTTTATTTGGTGGTACTCAGATGGCGCAGCTTTAATCAAGGGTTTTTTGGTCATTTCCTTCCCACCAAGGACATCTAGAGTAAAAAAATTCAAAATGCCTCAAATTACTTTGCTTAATAAAAATTGACAGGTACTACTGATACAAGAGAAACATTGTTTGAGGTGAAGAGCTGAAGGCACAAAGCCCGCCTTGCTGCAATACTGTTGGGCAGATTTTATAGGCTCCTTGTAACTTATAGCAAAGTTAAAATAATAATGCTCTAGTTGTAATAATACCTTACGTATCTAGAGTGCTTTTCATCTACAGTTAGCCTAAGGCTTTTTACATTCTATATATAGATTCTGCTTCAACCTCCACTGAAATCCAGCTACCTTCGGGGTGGAACCAAACATCCTCTCTCTGCCAGCAATATTACACAACAGTTTTCAGGAGGGAAAATGAAGAATAATTTCTCCTGTTGAAACTCCAGGAGGAATTTCTGAGTGGGAAGAATATAATTTCTAAGTTAGAATTGGCACTGACACTAGGAGTTAACACCCCGATTCACACAGAAAGTGGGCGTGGAAACTTCAAAGATCCTGAGGGGTCACCATCATGGTTTTATTCTTCAAATGATTAATTATAGCATTTATGAAAATGAAAGCTATTTCCCAATACGACTTCTTGCTTTTACCTGTTCGGCTTGAGAGGACCACAGGTTTTTTTTTTTTTTCTTTTCCTTTTTTTAAGGGAAAACAATTATAAAAATATACCTACACGTTTAACCATGCAGAATGGTCAACAAACGTGTATTTAGCCTTGCTAGGCACGGGTGGAGTGATGTATCTTTTCATATATAATTAATTATTTTGTACATTTACGATTTTCAGAGAAGTATAAAAGTTAAATGTAAAAAACGTAAAAGAAAACTATTGAAAGATACAGTAGAGATTTATGCTTTGGGATTCCCCATGTCTAATCTCCCATAGAAAGGATTTATCAAGCAAAGTTACCTATGAGAGAATAAGCATGAAAAAGAGGAGGGGGATGAATAAAATAAGAAAAGGCAGGGAGGAATAATGTTCACTTACACAGAAGTGAAAAATAAACCATCATGAAGAGCAACCACTTTCATCTTCCAAACTAGAGAATGACTGGAATACTCTTTTCTCTCAAATTAACCTTTCTTAAGGCCTGCAAGGGAAAGAGCTCCAAAATCTATATAATTTAGACTAAGGGCTGTGTATTTGAACTATATTTGACTACTCATTATGGAAATTTTAAAGATTGGCTCAACTACAAATAAAGAATAAAAACTAAATAAAATGTTAAAGCTAAGAATCCCAGAATTTCAATCTACTTTTGACCTATGATACAATCTTTACAACACAAAAGCCTCAGCCTCTCAAACTTTCATTTTAGTATAAATTACTATACAAATATCCACCTACTAATATGCAGAATTGGCACTCCTTGAAAAAATATTCCGATAAAGCTTTTTAGAATAATCAAAGGAGAGCCATGATCTATTACATGTTTCCTGGTTCACTGTACCATATTATTCCGGTTTTTATTCATTCATCAATTTTTTTAGTTAATTGAGTAATTATTCACTAACTGCCAATAGCACCCCCCGTTGTAACAACCACAATATCTCCAGACAGTGACAAACGTCCCCTGAGAGACAAAAGTGCTCCCAGTTAAGAACCACTGATATCACCTAAGAGGGCTTCAGAAATCAATTTCTTTGGGTTAGGAATGGGCTATATGTTTGAGTAGAAGTATGAAAAGGCATCTCAAAAGAGAAAAGTAAGAATTAAGAGATATTTCAAAAAGAAAGGAAAGAGAGAAGAAATGTCTGTATTAAAATAAAATCTCAGGTAAGTTTTCTTTCTCGCTTTTTTATTATTTAAGTTTCCAGACACATGCAAAAGTAGAGGAAATAAGAAAATGAACTTTTATATACCTATCTTTGAGACCTAAAATTATTTACATCTTCTATATGTGTTTCATCTATCACTTTTTAAAAAACAAATCCTAAGCAGCATGATACTTCATTCCTAAATATTCACTATGCATTCCTAAAATGTGAGGACATTTTTGCATATAATCACAATACCAGCATTTCATCTGACGAAATTAGCAATAATTCCTCGACGTCATCTAATATGATTCAAATTTGTATCTCCTCAACCATCCCCAGAATGACTTTTTGTGGTTGTTTCATTTGATTCAGGGTCCAAACAATATCGATAAATTGATTCAGATCTTGATATCTTTTAAATCTCCTTTTTTTCCCTCTCCTTTTACCCCCCCCCAAATATTATTGACTTGTTGAAGAAACTGGATTTGTTTCCTATGTCTTTTAGAATGTTCCATATTTTGGATTTGTCTGATTTCTTGTTTGTGGTACCATTTACTTGTTTCTCTCTCCTCTTACTTCCGGCAATCCGTTCTTTACTTCCAGACATTTGGTTACATTCAGGTCCAGCTTAGTTCATGTACAATATGTCCTCTATATTGCCTCCCATCAGGGGTACATAAACTCCAGTTGACTCTGTTAGTAATGCTAAGATTCATTGGTGGGTACACATGGGTTCATGTGGTAACAACCCAATAACTCCATTGTAAAGTTACATTTTGCCCCTTAAAGTTATCTGCAGTGGGGTTCTTTGCAAGCCTGCAAGCAACTAATTCTCCTTCCATCTTTCACTTCATGGAATGTGTTGACAACTACTCCCTGAATTACTTCAATAACGATTGCAAAATGGTGATTTTTAAAATTTTATCATTTATTCTACATATATTAGCTGGAATTCTTCTTTAAGAACTTTTCTTCATCAACCAGTCTTTATTTAATTACCCTGAGATCCAGTCCATAGGAAAAAGGTAGGAAAAATGCTTTCAGAGTATTTTTTTCAGAGTATTCAGAGTAAGGAATTGGTTCCTGTATCCTCTGAATAGAACATCATCAGTTTTTGAAAAGCGCCCTGCTTTCTCCTACAACAAGTTCTTCAAGGAGCCCCAAGTTCCTTTTAGAAAAGAATGGGATTTAGAGACCACAATCTGAGAAGTTAGTGCTCATGACAACTAGGTTGTCATTGTTTCTGGGGCTTTCCGGTGGGCAAAACTAGAAAATGTTTCTTTTTTAAAATGAGTCATCTTGATGTTTCCATTTCAAATATAATGTTACTGGATTTTTTTCTTAAATTCTTGGATTTATGCATTTGTTTCTCTTTTTTCTTACACTGAAAATTCAGATTTCCAGCAATTTTAGCACAACTATTTATTTTATCCTACAAGATATACATTATTGTTTTAAAACAATAACACCAATAAGAATGAAGTTTAAAATATTTTTTAGTCCTTAAATTTTTGACCTTAGGATATATCCAACTAAAGTTACATAGTCAAAACTGTGTTCTAGAATTACTTGATGTAATTTTTTCTCTGTGTTGTTATGTCATCAACACACTTGATACAGATTCACTTATTTCAGTTTAACTTTGCAGGGCTTTTTTTTTCCTTTTTGGCTTTAATTTTGTTCTTTGATAATATAAAAAATTTACATCCAAAGTCAAAACTATTGAACAAAGCGTATTCAGAGATGTCTCACTTTCATTGCCCTCTTCCCTCCTTTTGCCATTGTTAACCATTTTCATCAACTTTAATTTACACTCACTGTCTACTTTTATAAATATAAGCAAGTGCACCATATATTATACTTTATGCCTTTGAAAATTAAAGGTAGCATATATTACGCACTTTTAGGCACTTTGCTTTCTTTACTGTGAGGGATATGGAAATCAGTCACCCAGATTCCCCTTTGGAAAAGGGATTTTTGGTCAGCTACCTTCGTTGGTGCTTCAGCCACAGAGAGCTGCCTTGACCACATTCAATGACTGACTGAGGAAGATTGTACAAAAGCCTCACCATTGAGGCCCAATGAAAGACTCTCTGATAGACCATTTTAGCTCTAAAGCACCTTTTGGGCTCACATAAGGTTGTTGTTTGGCCTTTCTTTCCAGTATAACTTCTCCCTGTGCTCAATCTTTTCCTGAATTCACAGACGTTGATCCCAGGGTCACTGCTCTAAACACCCGGCACACTAAACTTTCATCTCAGTCTTCTCAGACAGGGCTATCAGATCTAGCAAATAAAATCCAGGATGCCCGGTTAAAGTGGAATTTGAAATGAACAATGAATTTTTTTCTTAGCATAAGTGTGTCCTCTGTGATATTTGGGACATACTTACATTTATCCTAAAGAATACAACATTTACTTAACAAGACATCCTACAGATCACTCTGCATTTGTGTATATATCTTTTCTTCATTTCTTTTTGCTGCTATTTATGAGAATCTATTGGTAGATATTTGGATTATTTACCATTTTTGCCGTTACATACAACGCCACAATGAATAACCTTATGCAGATATCGCTTCCTACTTGTATCAATGTGCTTTGGGGTACATTCGTAGAAACGGGACTCCCAGATTAAAAGTAAATGCATATGTTGTTAGATCTTGCCAATTCCCCTTGATAAGGATTGTAGTAGCATGGTATGATAAGGAAAATAGAGAACAAAATGTTAGCAATGCTTTTCTCTGGATCAGGGTGTTATCTATCAGTCTCATTGCAGCTTGTCTTATTTTTTTTCAGTGCATGGCATATTTAAAAATGTTGCAGTGGTTATAAGTGTATATAAACTATAGTTTGAATTTTAAAAATGAGAAATTCTCCAAAAAATGAAAGAAATAGCATAATTAAGTCAGAAACTAACAGAGGAGTAGAAGTAGGCAGAAATTGGAAGTATTATTCTCTTAAAACTTGAATAGTATGGTAGGAATAATTTCTAAAAAGCATTTGGCAACAGATACGAACTTTCAAAGTATCTGTATATTTTAGTCTCATACCCATGCTTTTGAAACCTTTTCTAAGAAAATAGTCTGAAATGTGGATGATTTATACACAATGTTGTTCATAGCCCAAATTTTGGACACTTAAGTAAAATACTGTGCAGTTATGAGAATGAATGTTATTTTTAAATAATTTAATTCAAACCCGCTATCAAAATAACAATGACAACCAAAAGGAAAATTCTCTAGAATTTCATCGCCCAATTCATGTTTCCATTTATACTGAGAACCCCTCAGTACTTCTGCATGGATATGCAACTTGTGCAAAATTACAATAAAATAGAATTTGCTGGCCTACATTTTACAAAACATACCATCTATATGTTTCCATTTTGCTTTCTGCCTTGGCTTTTTTTACCTCATTCTCACCCCACTAAGATTAGCCTGTTTACCGAGGGGTTTGTATCCTTCCTCCCCTTTCTCCATGCTCACGTAAGATATATGCACAAAGTCACGTGGAGAGGACATTTTTGTCATTGCTCATTTTTATATAAATGTGATCATTCTATAGACGTTTCCCAATAACTGGCTTTTCTCACTCAACATTATACATCATGGACATTGCTCTGGGTCACCAGACATAGTTCTAAATCATTCTTTTTTATTAGCTGGATAGTATTTCCTAATATGGGGGGGAAACACACTTTATTTTAACCATCCTCCTATTTATTGACATTCAGGGTAATCACAGTTTTTTTGCCACTCTCTGCTGAAACAGACACCCCTGTACATATTACTACAAATGAGTGCTTTTATCGTGATAGGAAGGATTCTCAGAAGTGGAGTGGATAGGTCAAAAGGGATGTGTTTTTTATTTTGAAATGCATATTTCCATATTATTTGTTTTTTACTTTTTATTGAGATTATGATATTTTACAAGCTTGTGAAATTTCAGTTGTACCTTATTGTTTGTCAATCATGTTGTAGGTGCACCACTTCACCCTTTGTGCACACCCCCTACCCCCCCCCCTTCCCCTGGTAACACCAGTCATTGTTCTTTGCCTACATGTTTAACTTCCACCTATGAGTGGAGTCATACAGAGATTGTCTTTCTCTATCTGGCTTATTTCACTTAACATAATACTCTCAAGGTCCATCCATGTTGTTGTCAATGGGACAATTTTATCCGTTTTTATGGCTGAGTAGTATTCTATTGTGTATATATACCATATCTTCTTTATCCAATCATCAGTTGATGGGCACTTAGGTTGCTTCCACATCTTGCCTATTGTAAATAATACTGCAATGAACATAGGGGTGCATGGAACTTTTTGAATTGCTGATTTCAAGTTCTTTGGATAGATCTCCAGTAGTGGGATGGCTGGGTCATATGGTATTTCTATTTTTAATTTTTCGAGAACTCTCCATACTGTTTTCCACAGTGGCTGCACCAGTTTGCATTCCCACCAGCAGTGTCTGAGGGTTCCTTTTTCTCCACAACCTCGCCAACATTTGTTACTCTTTGTTTTGGTTATTTTTGCCATTCTAACACGTGTCCGGTGATATCTCAGTGTAGTTTTGATTTGCATTTCCCTGATGATCAGTGATGATGAGCATCTTTTCATGTGCCTATTGGTCATCCGTATATCTTCTTTGGAGAAATGTCTGTTCACATCCCCTGCCCATTTTTTGTTCCGGGTTGTTTGATTTTTTCTTGTTGAGTTGTGTGAGTTCTTTCTATATTACTTTTTTAAGGTCCACACCCATAAGCATTCCCACCCGCAGTGAATGAGGGTGCCCTTCCCCCACGTACTCACCAGCTCTTTATTAAATATTTGCCAATCTGATGGGTGAAGAGTGGTATCTCATGAAAGTTACTAAAAAAAAAAGTGGTTACTAATGAAATAAAGCTTCTTTCATATGTTTATTGGCCTTCTGAATTTCTTCTTCTGTCAATTGCTTATTCATATTCTATGAACATTTTTCTATAGGGGCACGAGCCTTTTGCTCTCACAATTGTAGACATTTTATAATATTATGGCTAATAACCTTTTTCTGTCCTATGTGTTGCAACATTTTCCTCCAGCTTATCATTTGTCTTTTCACTTGGCTTTTGGTATACTTTAACATACAAAAATATTTTTATGGATTGAAGTGTCTCTTTTCTTCTATGGCTCTGAGTTTTCTGTCTTGCTTTAAAAACTCTCCTTCACCCTAAAGTTACAAAAACATTCTCCTAAGTTCTCTTATCAGGTTTTTGATTTTTAAAAAAGGCATTTAACCTTTTTATCCATCTGGAACTTATTTCTACTTATTGTGTGAGGTGGGAGTCCAAGATTGCTGTTTATCCAGATGGACAGCCAGTTGTGAAAGCACATTCAGTAAATAAACCACTCTTTCTCTACTGAAACAAAGGACTATCTTCATCATATTTTAATTTTCTGAGTATACAGAGATGTATTTTCCACAGATATATTTGTCCCTTTCTATGCTAATATCTTAATAGTTTAATTATCACACTAAATTATAGTAGATTTTAATTTCTAGAAATCAATCACCTTATGTATTTTTCATGTTTATGTAATTCTTAGATATTGTGAACATCTATTCTTCCACATGGATATTAAGAGCATTTCACCTTTTTCCTTCTACTCTATTGAAAAATACTTTAACAGAAACTTTGGACTTATAATTGAGATTATATTTTATTTATATATTAATTTTTGGATGATTGATATTTTGATGATACATCACGCTATCCAAAATGGTATGTCTTTGCTTTATTGTTGTCTAGTTTTATGTATTCAGCAAGATTGAATAAGAGTATTATGCAATTATTAGAATGATATTTGTGAAGATTTTTAATGACATTGAATAACATTTAATATTAAACTAAATAAAAGCAAAGAAATAAAATTACATGAACAGCATGATGTCAGTTAAGTTAAAATGCATAGAAAAAGACTGACAGGAAATATTCTAAAACATTAACAATGTGACAGATCTGAGTGGGAAAATTGTAGATGATCTTTATTTACCATGTATAATTTTCTATAGCTTTCCAAATTTTAATAGTGAGCTGAACCCAGAGCATGGCTCTGGATAGAAAAAGCATATAAATACTCCTTTTTTGCCTACCTAAAGAGGTAATAAAATAGGATTCCTAGAATCAATAGTGAAAACTAAGTGCCACTTCTTGCCATGTGCCAAAGTCCCATTTTGTCACTGAAGGACCTATAAAAAAACCTCCTATGACAAGGTGTCTGATGAATTCAGTCAAATTACATAGCACCATTATATTTGTAAAACGTTTCTTTCCTTATAAAACAGAAACTTTAAAATAAGCATACCAGTTCAGTCTTCCAACATAAGCATTATGTTGGAGTTCATGGAAAGTAGTAGCAATTAGTGTATAAGGCATTTATAACTTCGTTCCAACATATAATAAATACTTCACACAGAAAATTTGAAAGCACTTTACCTGAAATCACCAACTAGTCAAAGAATGAACTGGAGACAACACTTAGTTAATTCACAGAAAGTTTCTGTGAATTCTCTAGAAAGTATTTTGATGAAGGCTAAATTGCCAATTGAAAATTGTTACCCCTGAACAAACCCTATCAACATGTTCTTTGTTGTCTCATCTTCCAATATATGTCTTCTTTTGATTCTTTTGAAGCGTGAAAATGAAAGATTAAAACATTAGGTACTCAATAAATGCAGGTTAAAAATTTCCACTATGAAAATGTTTCCCTAAGTCAGCAGTTTTCACCTTCTCTTCTTGAAAATCAGAACAGCAAAAGAAGACAGAAAAAAAGGCCTGCAAATTACATTTACTATGAAGCTAAGATATAGATGTAACCTGGAGACGTGAATATGATATGCCAAAAACAGCTTAGATTGGGAAAAAAGTGAGGAGAATTTTAAAAACTGAGATTGTTGAGAGGGCCCAGCAACAGTGGATGTCACAAAGAGTCAGCTTCTGGAAGATGAGAGTCTCACCTGTGGTGAAAGAATCATATCCAGTATTAGTAATAAGGGGGCAGAAAATGACGTATACAGGGCTGGCAATAGAAAGACTCTTTGACGTGGTTTGGTTCAGAGAAGCAGATGAGGTGAGCCTGTATAAATAATCACACTGATGTGCCACATTTTAGGATGCTACATTTGCATATTTATCCCTATAATAGCAGAGAAGGAGAGAGCTTTTTTGTGAACCTGGAGGACTTCCCTGGCTCGTCCCCATTCTGAACTCCCACACCACAGCAAATCTCCTACGAATAGCCGACTCACTCAGTGATGAGTAACAAGAAAGCTTCTAGAACGGCATCAACACGAAGACACAACATGAAAGCCATGACAAAGAACAGCAAACTGTTCAATAGATAGAAAACGTTTGCCATAAAGTGTTGCCACCAAACAGGAAAAAAATGAGAGCCAAAAGTATCGAGTGTTCTGAAAACGTGAGGTAGAAATCACTTTTAAGAAGACCACAAAGAAAAATGAAGAACACCTGCATAAATGTGAGAATATTATGCTAAGCACAAATGTAAGAATTTAGGGGAGAGATTGAAAGATAAAAAAGGGATATAAAATGTGATGTGCATGGATGAAACACAGGATAGAAGCAGAATATTAAAAAAAATTGGGGAGGGACTTCCGCTTATAGCAAGATGAAGTAGATGTATTTTTTACTATTCCTCCCACTAAGTACAACTAAAAATTCTGAATATTATTATATATATGCATCATTGGCTCTTAGAAAGCCAGTCACAATGTTTTGAGGACACTGGAGAAGTCCTACAGAGAGGTCTGGGTGGTGAAGTACTGAGGACTCCTGCTGGTAGCAAGCACCAACTCACCAGCCATATGAGTAAAAAAATTGGTATATATACAATCATAGGAAGACTCTAAAGGTTGGAGAGAAGATGGCAGACTTATTAGGAACCCTAGGACCCAAGGAATGACACAGTGGTGAGTTCCCTGGTTGTTCGTTTTTTGGCTCATGGATACCAGACTGAATATTGGAGAAGCCAGAAATCCAGAAATGCCAAAGGACCAGCCAAGATAAGACCCAACAAAAGTCAACTCGCTCTAGCCAAAGGATCAGGAAAAGGGACAAGTTAGCAAGAAAGAAACATTTAAACAATGATCACTGTACTCCAGCCAAGTAACACCAGAAAAAACTGTGGTCCTAGCCCTAGCTATAACAGCAAAGGCCAAGTGAGAAGTGTAGACTTCCACCTTCACAAGGCAACCCAATGTCCCTGCTGGGGTAGTATTAGAGAAGAGAGTCAAGACTTTGGGCAACAGCGAGGCTTCTCTATACCCTGTGGTGTCAGTAGAGACACATGGAGAGCAGTAACAAGGTACCCTCCCAATGAGGATTTTATCGTCAGAGGTCTTGTGAGGAACTGGAAATCCCACCACCACCCAACAGCAATGAGAAGCTCTCCCCATCTTGATTGTCAACAGACACAAAGAGGGAAAAAGTCAATCTTAATAGGTTACATACTATATGATTTCATTTATATAACATTCTAGAAATAACAAAATTATAGAGACCAATAGGAGATTAGTGGTTGCCAGGGTTAAGGTCAGTAGGGAGGACGAAAGCCAAGAATGAAATGGGTATGGCTGTAAAAGGGCAACATGAAGGATCTTTGCAGAAATGGAAACTTTCTGTATCTTAACTGTATCAATGTCAATGTCCTGGGTGTGGTATTGCATTATAGGTGGTATTGTATTGTGTTATAGTTTTGCAAGATGTCCTCATGTGGGAAATCTAGGTAAAGGCTACATGGGATCTCTCTCTATTATTTCTTATAGTTGCATGTGAATCAACAATCATTCCAAAATGAAAAATTTAATTTAATTCAATCCCTCCTCCCCCAAATTACAAAATAAATTGCATAAAATTGTAAGTAAAGAATATGCAACTTCTATATTATTAGTCTCCCAAAGAAGAGCAGAATAATGGGAAATTAACATATTTAAAGATTTGAGGCAAGAAAAATGTCCTGGATAGAGTAAGACTCAAATCTTCTTAAAGAAAGGACACACCATGGACCATCAAAAACTGTTCAGAAACAGTCAACACCAACACACATCTTTGTACATTTTTGAATCTTAAAGATGGAATTTAAAAAAAGGAAACCTTGGGGGGAAATAAGACAAAAAGGTCAAGCCACCTCTCAAAGGGAGAAGAAATAAAGTTGGCTTCAAATTTCTTCACATTGACATTTTTAACATCAGAACAGGGACAAGCAACAGCTACAAAATACTCAAGGAAGTAAAGGGTGATCCAAAGATTTTATACCCTGCCAAACTATCCTTCAAGAATAAGGCTCTTAAAATATACACACATATGCACAGTTTTGAACACTGAAGGTCTCAGACATGATTTTTCCTCTGAATCCTTCTTGATGAAACTACCAGAGGATAAACTTCCTCTAACAAAGAGATAACTGGGGAAACTATGGCAAAAAGACACTAGTGGGCACTGAACAGATTTACCTGTAGAAATAAAATGGAAAAGAATGCAGCAACTAATCATAAACAATGTATGCTCTGCAATGCGAGAATGATAGAAATAACAAGTACTAGGAAGGAAAGGGAGAGGGAAGATCGAGACATTAACAGACAGGACCTCAAGAAAATGAACAACATTTATACATTTTTTAAAATCCCTTAGCTAAAGGAAATAGAAAAAAAGCTAGAAATATATTTGCAGCTTCTGTATTAAATGGCCCATGTAAAGCAATAAGAAAATACTAAAATTTCAAAAAATATATGAGAATAGGTCACAGACAAATCTCTCTCTCTCACACACACACACACAAACACACACACACATGCATACAATGCAATAGTGCAATTAAGAAATACCAGCTTTTAAAAAAATGATAAATTTCACGTGCTAATGAGTGTCAGTGAAATCAACATTCTCAAACAGTGGTAGAGGCATTGCAAATTAAAATGACTATTCTAAAGCAATGTATCAAATATATTTTAAAAAACCCTTGTACTAAGACCTTCAAATGTTTATACAAAAAAAATGTTCATACACATAGACCCAGATTCCTCTGGGCATCTAGAAAAAGAAAATTCCGAGCTTAGAAAAGGGAATGTAACAATGCTGTAATTTATTAAATACTAACTGTGTGCCATTCATTCTACTGAGTTTTATATGCACTAAATATTTTAATCCTAGTATCTCTATAGTACTATAGTAGGTAGTATAAAAAGATACATAATATAGAAATGCTTATGAAATAATGTAAGAGACAAAGTAGGAATATATAAAACATATACAGATATAGTCTATGATTGCTGCTACATAAAACACCTAACAAAGGACCATATAGGACAATAACCCTGGAATATGTTTACCAAAAACTTTGCAGAGAGAGAGAGAAAGATGCATACTCCTTGACTAAATGCTTATAATTTGGAAAAACATACCTAAGGACTTTTATAGGTTTCTTCAATTATTGTTCTAAAGCAGAGGTAGCAAACCAGCATCAAATTCACCACCTGACCCACTATGCAATTTTTGGTGGCATTCTGCAATTAACATATGCTTTCCTTCTCTCTTTTTTCTACTGTTCTTTTCCTTTCAATTTAGTATGTTTTACTTGCAATCCCCTTTGTCTCTGCTGTGGTCTATACTTTAGTCCATACATTTAACAGACCATTGCATCAGAATTACAGGGAGTGCAGTGACATTCATAGAGATACCTGGGCTCTACTCCAGCCCTGTAGGTATCAAGATCATTGGAAATGGTCCAGGAATGTGCATCTAACATATTTCCAGGGTGATTATTGCTCATACTATAGTTTGAGACCCACCATTGACTCCAACACATAGCATTTGCTACTTAAGTAGCCATTGGAAGAAAAAGATTAAGGACAGACAGAACACACCTTTCCTGGGTCTCCAAAATTCCACAGAACAGAGTAAGCATATCGGGTTAAAGTCAAAGTTCTTTAGATACAATCTGTGGGTAAAAAAGTAATTAAAATAATTTAGGGACTTAGAGAAATCATACACACTTTTTACCAGTTCAGGGATTTTCAAACAGTGCCATAGAGGTGGTCTTTTTTCCTTATCCCTCATTTCAACCAGACTAGCTTTCTGCCTTTATCTGTCTCACACTTAGTATTCCATGAAATATTTCATTTAACAAAATGTTCTGCTTCTCAAGGAAAACGCTTGAAAAACTATAGGTACAGTTCACCCATAAACCTCTTAAACCAATTTGCCATATCCACGGTACACAGAAATATTAATGTCAAAGACAGACATGTTAAGATATCTGCCCACTTCTAGTTTTCTGAAATTTAAGATTGATCCCTGCTGAGAAATTCAAACATGTTGGACTTTGTCTGGTAAATCAATTAATTTCTTATGTTTGATCTTAGACTTGATCTGTTAGGTCAACTCATTTCTGCCTCTTCTAATGTTTGTTACAAAAGAAAATCCAAACCTCTACTCATCCTCCAAGAGTCAATTCAAATATTATATCCCCAATAAAGATTCTTTGACTTCTTCAATCATATTTAAAGAATCCTTCCCTTTCTGCTACTGTACTTTATAGGCATTTAACACAGAATTGTAAATGATGGTTTGCACGTCTTTATCCCCTCTAGACAACGGCCAAGGTGTAAACATTCATCTCGGGAAATCCTGCCATAATAGGCACATTAAAGTGATTCCATGAATCGAATTATAGAGCAAAAGAGTCAGTCCTCTGCTCTAGATAATTCTACAGTATCTTCAGAACATATTAGGAAAGTGTTACCCATTTGAAATTTGTCTTCTATTTTTGGATTTATTTTCTTGCCTTTTGATCTTCATTTGTGGTGAAAATGTTAGAAGAATGATGTTGCCTGCTGCCGAGTTCATGTTGAAAAAGGCACTATATAGAGGTGCAGTTTGAAACGTGACAGCATATGTAAATGTGTTGGTGACGCTAAAAATACATGGATAAATGATGCATGACATCCACAGAGTATGCACAACTTTGTATTTATATAGTACCTACATGTAGACATTAGGATTCTATTTATGCATTTGCCAAGAAAGGGAAAAGTGTCTACATATGTCTTGTAAATATGGATCCGGGCTCATGCCCAATGCAGATGCTGCAGAGAGACGAGAGTGGGGAAAGGGGCGTGCTGCTCCGGGAGCAGGCTGTCTGTCAGATCATTTCCCCAGAATAGGTTTCTGGAAAGACGAACAAAGATGATGGCCCGTAGACAAGGAAATTTATCCAAAGAGGATGAAAATTCTTTTCCACGGTGTTTCAGTATTGTGTATAATTTCCCTTAATTCTTTGAAAATTGGTAATCTAGAAATGTCATATGTGCTTGCTTTTAGTTAAAGAACACTAGCACCTTCATTTCCCAAGTGTGTCAAGACCTGGGAGCTCTGCTTATTCCTTGTCTATAACCAGGATAGTGCCCTGTAAGGTGACTGCAAGAGTTTTCAAAGAAAGAATAATGATATGGCTGATGCAATATGTGTTTAAGAGCTTTGCCCTTAGAATCAGAAAAACCCGGATTGGAGTCCAGGTTTTAGCACTCAGTGTCTCTGTGACCTTGAGCCTCTGAGCCTGAGTTTTCCTGTCTGTAATGTAGGCACGAGTAAGTATCCACCTCATGGTGGAGTTTTTAAAAATTAAACCGTACAATCCTGGTGAAATGATTAGCACAGTGACAGAACATTTTAAAGTGCAATACACTGTAGCTATTCTTTATACTATGCTCTACTAATATTTCTCCTTTGAATAAAATAGGATTTACTTCTTCATTTAGAATGACATCAGATTAAACAATATTTTAATATTTTCACTCTGAAATATAAATGTGCAATCCCAAAAAGGCTTAGCACACACAAACTTCCCCCAAAATCTGGGGGTTTTTTCCATTATATTATGAAGTTTTACCATGTCATACTCTGTGAAGTCTTGGATTTGTTTATCCCATTCAGAACTTCAGTGAGTAAGAGTTCATCTTATGACACTCAAAGTTAGATCAAATTCCATGTCTACCATTCTACTCTGCCTTCAGATATTCCTATCAAATTAGTATTGGAAGCATACTAGATGTGCGATCACTGGTTGGGGGAGGGGAATAGAGTGTACTTAGGCTGTTGAAGTGAAGAAGTTTCTATAATCTTCTTCCTTCCCTCTGCTGCCTCAGTTTAGAGTACATAACTGTCATTTTTACAATAGGAAAAATGACTTACTTGTGTAGTTATCAGCTTTTACTGCAAAAGAATTAACATCCATAACCACTTGATTAGCATTGTTTCCAAGAAGGTCCTGTCCTTATTGTATACTTAAGCCATAATGTTCAACGATGCAGAATCCATGTCTTGCATTTGGAAACCTTGGCTTTTTATAAGGTTAACTTTACAGAGTCTAATCCATACCAGTGACAAGAATCAAACAAAATTGTGTACACTTCTCCTTTATATTAATTCCTTGACTTTTCATAATCCTCTCTTCTCCCTCCCCTCCTCTTTAATCACCTTGTTCATTTCTTCTATTGACAGTGACATGAAAGGAATATGGTGACGGGAATAAAGACTCAGACTTTGAACAGCAAATGCATCGATAGAATTCTCTTCCGTCTACTGGCTCAAATTCCTCAGAAGAAGGATTTGATCTTGATAGTAAAAATATTCCACAGTAATACTGTTCAAGTGTGAGTTCCACTGTGCCAATTCCACCACCAACTCAACCTAGTTGACAGTTGATCTCTATTCTTCTAACTCTGGAGAGCTTTACAAATATAGACGGAAGTATATGCTAAACTAGTACATTATAAGGTCGGATATGCCACAATCACCATTCTCTCTAAAATAATTTTCTCTAAATATCACAAGGATCATATCCTTGTTAAGTACACAAAAGCAATATCTTTGTATCAGAATTAATAATAACAAGAAACCTAAATATTTTTTAAAAGTAAATGAATATTCTCAAATATGGCAGCTTAGCTTACAGAATGGAGAGAAGGCGCGCTACAGTTTTAAATAATAGCTATACAATTTTAAAGAGGTTGCATTTTTTTATTAGGTACATTTAAACACTCCTTCTGATCTCTCATATTATATTCAGCAGTTAAGAATCTTTATTTGTGGAGCCTTTGTAACCACCTCATTTAACATTAGGTATATCTTTTAGATTAATTAAAGCATCCTTCTCTTTCAGTAATAGTCAATTGTTTTCAGTTCACCCATTATGTATAATTGTTTTCTTTGATCCATTCAAAACCTGGCTATTTTTCATGGCTAATTAAATCAACACTTGACCACTGCATTTAATGCTTAACTCAGTTTTATTTCTGATCTCGCATACCTGGGCTTATGCGCATGATACGCCTTGAAAAGATTGCTCACATTATCAGGTTACGTACCGCCTACAGCTTGTCCCTGGACGTAGAGGCAAAGTGTATATTTCAGGAATTCCAGCAGAGGGCAGTCAAGCAAGAATAATCACTTTTGCAAGAGGAGAAATTGATGATGATGTTTCCTGATATTTTTTCAAATCAAATTAACATCAGAGTATGTGTGTGCGAGTGTATATGTGTGTTGGGGGCTGGGGGTGGGTGGAACAAATGTATCTTTGGCGAGCCAACTCATTTCTCACTTAACCTCTTTCTCAGCTGAATAAGAGCCACTGTGTGCACAAGATAAGAGACAAGATATTTTCAAAACACTCCTAGTATTAAAACCAAAGCCATAAATTCTGTTACGACAACTGACATTTTTATCACTCTACTTTGGCTTCTTTTACATTTTATGAATTTTAAGAATAAGTTCGTACCATTGAAGAAAGTAATCAAACTTTTGAAGAATATAACTCTTTTTCCAAGAAATTATTGAAACACATTTTAATTAAAAAGTAATTATATAGACAAAAGTAGGTTGGATTCAGTTTTTACAAGAAAAAAATTCAGAAGATAAATTCTCTATCCCTATTTAGGAGATAGGAGGTGGAATTTCTCATCCACAAAATGCTCCGTTGTAGCACGATTGACAGCTCCTCCCTACCATCCCCGGCCAATGTGTTCTCGATTACTTACCATCTATTCCTTTTCAAGGGAGCCTTCCACTCCCAACTACAAGCACTGCACCAGGAATCACTCAGCCAGGGAAACACAAGTTCAGTTCCATTTACTCTTATACCCAATGGTGTGCTGGTAAATGCTTAACAACCACTTCTCCAGGAGGAAAAAGTCCTAATTTGTAGCTTTTGCCAATTTCAGTGGTGTAAATACTCCCACCATGGTCAGATTTTGAACTACCAGCTTGAAGTCACTGAATGTGGAGCTGGGAAGAGTAGCACAGTAGGACATCATTAGATGGTTTTTCCAACCTACAGACACAGTAGATATAAATAACCTCAAGAGCAAAGATAATAGTAAAATGTAGTAAAATAATTAGGAAGTGATGAGTTTTGAGTATTTGTTACCTTTGTTTTTAATGTAATTTACTTTAATTGTAAGTTTGTACAATTTAATGACTATGTTTAACAACTGGCTCACAAAATTACCGAAAATTTAACCACCATCTCTTGGGAGCTTGTATGAACTGATTCCAGCACACCACAAATAAAGCATACCTTCTGGTACTGAGATCTAAGAGAAGAAGGACATGGAAACATGGCAGTCAAGAATGAGAACCTGTCCTTTTCATTTAGAGCATTTCATCATCCCTTACACTCAAGTTTTCTAGGTATGGAAAATTCTATCTCCTCACTGGATTATACTCTAATTTTTAAAATTAATTTCTCCCACTAGACACATATTTTAATATTTAATAATTTATATACTATCCTCATGGTTTTTTCTGCCATATCTGTGAACAGATTATTTAACTGAAAAAGAATCAACTCAACTTTTAAAATTTAAATAATTTTATTTATAAAGGAAAGCATCACATCTATAAAGGAGAAATCATTTTCATTTCTTACAAATTGGTGTTAACACTATAAATAAGTGATGAAAGCAAATTGGTGGTGAATTCTAGTTAGACTATTGCTTGCTGAAAGCTTTATGTCTGAGGCTTGCTCTCTTTTTGTCAAAAAGATACTGTAGCAAGTTTTAATAAGGTGTTAAAAACATGTAAGCACTCATTAAGACTTTCTCCTTGACATAATTAGAAAAACTGAAGCTGAACTAAGCTCACTATGTAATTCAATGTTGTTTATTTCCATGTCCACATGCTTGCACATAAAATCCCATAAAGTACACCCTAAAATCGTCTCACCTTCTACTAGGAGCTCATATTCCTAGTTTGTAATAGGACAGCCATCCTACCAGTCATTCAGGCTTGAAAACTCCAGAATAGAATTTTCCTTCTCCAGATTTCAGGCTCTATCAATTCTACTTCAAAAGTCAGTGTCTTTGTGAGTTTGGGCAAATTACTTAATCTCCACTGATGCTAAATTTCCCACTCAGTTATAAAGATTAAAAGCACCTGTCACAGGGGCCACCCTGGTGGCATATTGGTTAAGTTCATGTGTTCTGCTTCAGTGACCAGGGTTCATGGATTCAGATCCTAGGCGTGGACCTAGGCACCGCTCGTCAAGCCATGCTGTGGCAGCATCCCACATACAAAATAGAGGAAGATTAGCACAGATGTTAGCTCAGGGACAATCTTCCCCATAAAAAAAAAAAAACACATAATAATTGCCAGGGGTGAAGTAAGTGCTCAAGAATATGCTAGCTATACTCACTGCTCTGGGGGCAGCTACGACTGTTAACAAACTGAGCTATGTGGTTTCCCCGTCCACGGCAAATTAGAAGCATTAAATTAGAATCAGACAGAAACTATCTGGGATTAGTATTCTTAAGAAAAATATAAGTTAATTGCTGATCATTCATAAGGAAACAACATAAAATATAGACTCACGGACAAGTGTTTTAAAAGTAAGAGTAGTGAGGAACTATGGGATGCCGGAACAAGGAGCTGACATCTCTCAATAGATCTTGACAATGTCATTAAACAAGAATTGGGACTTGTAACCAGGACTCAGAGTTATCAAGGAAAGTTTAAAAAATCTTCAATTATCTATTTAGCAGGTTAGGGAATATATAGCACATTTTGGAAATCTTTTTAGTAATGTGTTTAAATTTATTAAAATTGGCTAATAAATATACAATTTGATAATTTTGTTTTGTGGGCATAGAAAAAAAAAAGATTGGAAAAATATATACCAAAATCTTAAAAGTTGTTATTTCTGGTTTTGGGGTTGTAGGTGATTTATCTGTACTTTTGTGCGATAATTCCTAAATTTTCTAAAAAGAACACGTGCTATTTTGTGATCCATTAAAAAAATAATGTGTATTGTAAAAAAAAAAATTAAGGGAATAGCTTCACTTCTTCAGAAACTTTGGTTAAAAATAATATCTGCTTCCATTAATGTCACTAATTGAATCATTACTGTTGGTAATTCAGATTCATATAAACATGAGGAGCACATCATTTCAGAACTATCCCACTGATGAACATTGACAAACTTTTTAATGATTATTGCAAATTTATGTCTTTTTTTGTTTTTCTTGGTTTGCTGCGTACTTTTCTGTCGAGTTTTTCTTAGAACATGTGAAGAATTGCAAATCAAATGTGGTAAGAAAACCTGGATTACACAACTCAAAAGATTGTTGAAAAACAAATGAAATCATGGCTGTGAATGTGATTTATAAACACTATCGTGAAAACAATGCCAGTGATTATTAGTATTATCATATATTTAACTTAGCTTTAAAACTCTTCAAATTTAATTTTTGGGTTTATAAGTGTGATCTGAATGAAGATACCATCTGATAAAACTCTTTAGATAAGTGAGATCTTAATAATATTTTCTCTGGCTTTATTAATTTCCAGAAAAGCCCAAATCATATAACTGAGTTAAAAAGTAAAAAGCAAATAACATAAATCTTAGATACATATAATTTGAGGAGTATTCATATTTCCTCTCTGTATTTATCTATCTGTCTGTCTATCTATCTATCTATCTATCTATCTATCTATCTATCTATCTATTATCTATCTGCCTATCTATCATCTATCCATCCACGCATCTATCCATGAATCCATTCATCCATCTATCTATTCCTTTATATCATGGACCCATCAGGGAAGCTTCTGAAAGCTCTGACTCTCCCTAGAACAATGCACATTTATACAAAAATTTGTGAAACATGCCAAATGGTTCACAAACCAACTATGCATCTGAAGAATTCCTGCTCTGTATCCTGTAGTTTTCATTTTTTATACATTCTCTCCTGTTGGGATATTTTAAGCATTAATAAAGTAATATTGATTCAACTGTTTCATACAAAAGATTTTGAGATATTCTGTTCCTAGTTTGCTGGAATTTCACAACAATGTGCTCGGTGTGGTATCTACCACAGCCCCTCCCACACCATTCCATATGCAGAACACTCAGTGGGCACTTTTAATTTGTTGAGTGTGTCCATCGGTTCTGGAAAATTATCTAGTATTATTTATTTCATCATTTCTTGTCCTCCATTTTTCTCTCTTTTCTCTCTTAAAGATACTTTTAGATCAATTCTAAGAATTTTTTTTATCTCATTTTTCCATTTCCTTCCTTGTTTCACTCTACTTTCTGGAAAAATATCCACGCCTTCATCTTCAATTTTAAAACTGATTTCTTTGCAAGCATTTTTCTTTGATTTCCCAAGAGCTCTCTTTTAATCTCTGATTATTTATTTTAAAAAATAGCATACGGGGGCTGGCCTAGTGGAAGAATGGTTGGATTCGCGCACTCTGCTCCAGCAGCCCTGGGTTCGTTGGTTTCGATCCCAAACATGGACGTACACATTGCTCATCAGGCCATGCTGTGGTGGCATCCCACATACAAAATAGAGGAAGACTGTCACAGATGCTAGCTCAGTGACAATCTTTCTCAAGCAAAAAGAGGGAGATTGGCAACAGATGTTAGCTCAGGGCCAATCTTCCACACAAAAGAAAAAAGAATAGCATCCTGTTTTATGGAAGTAACGTCATGCATGTCTTTGAGGATTCTAGTTAATTTTGCTTTTTAATTTATTTTTGTTCCTACTTTATCTATATAAGCTCCAGCTGGTTCCCTCCCTTTAGTCATCTCAATATTTTCTTCCTTGTTGAAGGCTTTCCCCAATAGCTGGTGATCTTCGGTCCATTTGTATTTAAGAATGAGATATGAGAAAACTGGAAACAGTAGAGTTTCTTGACTGTTTGGCATGGAATGCAATATTCCCAAGCAGATCTCCAGTGTTGGTATATAGAAATCTTTTATTTGCAGCTGTTCAGTTGATCCAGAAAAGAAACCTAAGGTCTCCTGCCTGCAGATTGGCATCTGGTTGATGATGTTCTTTGCATTACCGAGGGGTGTATGACTTATTTACAACTATAAAATTTCAATTTGTCCTTTGTTTTTAGTCTGTGTCTAGTGTATCTTTACTGAGCCTTTTACTGTACCTCAGCCGTTTACCAGTATCTAGGGCCTCAATGTCTTGGTAGATCTTAGTGTTAGTTCAGGTCCTCCAAAAAGCAGAAGCCAACATGTTGTTAAAAGTCCAAGGATTTTATGAAGGAAAATACCTGTGTGAGAGAAAATGGAGAGGAGGCTAAGTAAGCCTGGGAAGGCACTCAGATTACAGTGCACGGCTGACAACCAGTGAGGGAGAAAGAAAGAATGTTGAGGGTTCCACCCAACAGCTGGGGCTCTTGGCCAGTTATACTCTCTGCAGTTCAAGGTCCAAAAGGTGCATTCTCATGGTCACTACCATTTTCATCCATGGTTCCCCACAGCTTGGTTTTATTTAATGAAATATTGATTCTGCTATTTACTGCTTCTGTTGATGATTTTAATTCTATGACCATGTTTTATTGTCTTTAAATGATTTCTAGTCTTTTGACATTCTTCATACAGTTTCCAATTTTATCTTCATTTGATCTCATCTTTTTTTTTCTTTTGAGGAAGACTGGCCCTGAGCTAACATCTGTTGCCAATTCTCCTCTCTTTTGCTTGAGGAAGATTAGCCCTGAGCTAATGTCTGTGCCAATCTTCCTCTATTTTGTACATGGGTCACCACAATAGCATGGCTGATGAGTGGTGTAGGTTTGTACCTGGGATCCAAACCTGTGAACCTGGGCCACCAAAGTGGAGCGCACTGAACTTAAACCACTATGCCATGGGGCCTGCCCCATTTGATCTCATCTTTAATCTTTTTTTAAAAGATCTGTTTTTTTCCTGAATTTTTAGTATAAAACCAATACTCTTTAAATTTTTCTTCTGTTAATTTTTTAACTAAACTTCTTATTTTGAGATAATTGTCAATTCACTTCAAGTTGTAAGATGTAATACAGAGAAGTTTACCCTTAACTCAGGTGATTCTAGTATTAACATCTTATAAAATTATAATATAATACCACAATCAAGATATGTATATTGATATAGTCAAGACACAGAACATTTCCATCATCATAAGGACCCTTCATTTTGTCTTTTTACAGCCACACTTACCTATCACCTACTCCCTCTTTCTCCTTAACCCCTGGCAACCACTAGTCTGTTCTCCATTTCTATAATTTTGTCACTTACAGGGTGCTATATAAATGGAGTCATACAGGATATCACCTTTTCATATTGGCTTTTATCACTTAGAATATATTTCTGGAGCTTCATTCAGCTTGTTACTTTTTATTGTTGAGTTGTATTCCATAGCATAGATGTACCATGGTTTATTTAACCATTCATCCACTTAAAGACATCAGGGTTGTACTCAATTATTGGTTATAGTGAATAAAGCAGGTATCAATATTTATGTACAGATATTTGTGTGAACATAAGTTTTCATTTCTCTGTGATAACTGCCAAAAAATGTAATTCCTGAGTCACAGTGTAGTTGCATATTTAATTTTATTAAGAAACTACTGTTTTTCAGAGTAGCTGTACCATTTTACATTCCCATCATCAACATGTGGCTGGTTCAGTTTTCCAGAACTTCTAAAGCATTTAGTTTTGCCACTATTTTTTCTTTTAGTCTTTCTGATAGATATGTAGTATAGTGACATCTCATTGTGGTTTAGTATTTCCCTAATGACTAACGAAATGCCTTTTCATGTGATTATTTGCCATCTATATATCCTCTTCAGTGAAATGTCTGTTCACGTCTTTTGCACATTTTCAACTGGATTGTTTACTTAATACTGAATTTTGTGAGGTCTTTATAGATTCTAGATTCTAATGCTTTGTCAGATATGTGATGTGCAAATGTTTTCTCCCAGTACATAGCTTGATTTTCATTTCTTAACAGGGCTTTTCACAGAGAAAAGTTTTTTTGTTTTGACGAGGTTCAATTTCTCTATTTTTCCTTTCATGGATCATACTTTTGGTGTTAAGTCTAAGAAAGCTTTGTCCAGCCTAAAATGTATGTTTTACATTTAATTTAATGATCCATTTTTAGATAAGTTTAGTATAATGTGTGAAACTTAAGTAGTTCTTTTTAATCTACGGATGCTCAATTGCTCTAGTACAATTTGTTGAAAGACTGTTTGTTCCATTGAATTTCTTTTGCAACTTTGTAAAAAATCAGTTGAGTATCTTTATGTGGTTTTACTTCTGTGTTATCATTGATCTGTGTATCTATTCCTTCACCAATTCCACACAGTTTTGATTTCTATGGCTGTTGTAATAGGTCTTGAAACAGGGTAGACTCATTATTTTTCAAAATTGGTTTAGCTGTTCTTCTTTTTTTCAGTTTTGAAAATAATTTTAAAATATTCTCATTTATATCCACAAAATTGTGTTTATAATAAAATTTTTGTAAATATTTCCTCTGTACATTTATAATCACATCAGATAATGTTAAAATTTTGGCTCAACTATCAAGGATCATTTTAAAAATTTAAGAGGAGATGCAAAATCTATTGTATTTATCCATATTTTTGTTCACCATGTTCTTTCTTCCTTTCTGACGTTCCAAGATTGCTTTATCATTTTGTTTCTGTTTAGAGACTCTTCTTAGCCCATTTGGTGGTTAGTCTGCTGGAGATAGAATCTCTTAGTTTTCCTTTATCTGAGGGTGTCTTGATTTCTCCTTCATTCCTGTAAGGTATTTTTTGCTGGATATACGATTATAAGTTAACAAGTTTTTTAGCGCTTGAAAAATGTTGTGCCACTTCCTTCTGGCTTCCATAGTTTCTCCAGAGAAATCTGCTGTCATTTGAATTATATTTCCCCTAGAGGTAAGGTGTCATTTCTCTCTCACTGATTTCAGATTTTTTTTTTTTTTTTAGTTTTTAGAAGTTTGATTATGTTGTTTCTTGGCCTGTATTTATTTCAGTTTCTTGTTTGGGGTTTTCTCAGCTTCTTAAATCTTGTAGGTTCATGTCTTTGCAAATTGGGAAGTTGAGTCATTATTTCTTTGACTACGTTTGCATCCTTGCCATCTTTCTCCTCACCTTCCAAGAGTCCAAAGACATGAATATTAAATCTTTTGTCATAGTCCCAAGGGTCCTCGAGATTCTGTTAATTTTTTTTAGTCTATTTTCTGTCTGTTATTCAGATGAGATAATTCCTATTTTCCTATAATCCTGTTGTGGAGCCTCATTACAGCCTGATGAGTGAGGAAGTCTAGACTCCCTACTGAGCCATTACTGGCATGGCAGGGAGATGGAGTCACAGTTTTTCTTGGTGTTTGCCTAGCGTAGAGTGGTTATTGTCTAAAAGTCTTTGTCTTCCTATGTTTCCCCTTTCCTGGTCATTTAGTTGAAGAGAACAGGCTTTTGTTAGGATATTTGTGTGTGTGTGCGTGTGTTTCTGTGTCTGTGTTTGCACCCATTAGCATTTCTCAGTGGCTAGCTTCTTCAGTTCCAAGTCTAGGATATTTGAGGTAACAAGAAAACCCAGGAACTCGTCACCATACTGTTTCTCAGTTCCCATGATCTCTAGCTACTCTTCCTTCTTTTATCTCACCTTTCTTCTTAGGTTTTTAAAAATATATCATGCCCAGGGGGCTTAATCACACTTATTGGGAGGAATAGGGAAAAGTATATCTAATCCACTTTCTAGGAAATGGAAGAAGTATTTCTATGAATTTTAAAACATTTTTGAAATATGTTTTCATTCTCCGCTTCAAATATCACGTTCTCCATCATTTCTGCTACAGAACATTGTAAAAAGTCCATACTTTTTTTATGATTACTTGTGATTGAAGAAGGAAAGCTCTATATAGATATTTGTTCACAAAATTTTTGGTTTCTATTTCATTCTCCAAGTGTCAACTTATTTATTCTTAGAATTCTTCTTTTTGTTTTCGATTTGGGGGAATGGTCGATGTGAACTATGGCTAGGTAATTTTCCCATGTTTTTAATTTTTATATAGGGAACATTTCTTTATCCATGATATTAAATCTGTCCCCAGAGTATGATTTTACAATCATCTGAAATAGCATATATTTTAGGTACATATTATGAATACTATGACATTGCTACTCAAGTCTTCTTTCTGATCCTTCAACATATCAAACTCATTCCAACTTTAGGGGCTGTCTTGACTATTCCCTTTGTCTGAAGTGCACTTTACCCACGTTTGTAAGACTGGATTTTTTAATCATTCAGGTTTCAAATCAATGTCACCTCCTTAGAAATGCTGTTCCTGATCTTTTAATCTAAATTAGCCATCAATTGCATATACTCTTAATTTCATTATCTTACACTATTTTCTTCATAACATCTCAATATTTTAAATTATTTTGTTTATTTATACATTTTACATTTATTTTTTATCTTCTCACTCTAGAACATAAGCTTAACGAGGAAGAAACTTTTAATTTGAATGAATGGCCCATATGACACATATTATAAAAACAGTTTTATATTTATAATTAGTTTTGAAATTTTGAATTTGGATGAGGAAATGGTGAAAAAATATTGTATGTGAGATTGTCTTTCATAAATAGTCCTAGTTCATTGTATCATCATGGATACATGATATTTCCAATATGATACTCTATTTAGATACATGTTAAGAAAAAACTCAAATCTTATAAACCAATACTATTCCTTTAAAAAAGAAAGATAAAAGAATCCTGTATAATTATGGTAACAAATCCTGAGGTAGAACTTTTTACATATTGTGTTCAAAATATAAGGGCCAAAAAGATCATTGTTCTTTAGAGTTTCAATGAGCCTCTATGGAAGAAAATGTTATATTTATTTTTAGCCAAAAAAAAGTAGCTTTAGTGCAGAATTCTTGAGAGGTCAAAAAAAAGTTAGAACAAGTAAACAGAACTGTATTTTGAAACAATAACTTTGGGGAATAAGTTTAACATTCTGGAGATTTTAATTACCCAGAGGATTCCTCTCTGGCTTAAAATAGATAATTTTGTTTAAGTGCCTTTGGTGTCTTTTTTGGAATCTGGACCATAGTGTGTCACCCATACTGTGTGAAAGTTTAAGTATCCAAAGTAGAGAAGTTTACATGGAAAGTTTCCTGCTTCTTTAATTAATGTGTCCACAGAGTTTCTAATAGAAGACTGCTATAATCATGTTCATAAAAATAGTGTGTTCTGCATTGACATTTGTCCTAACACCTTTTCCTTTTAGTGTTTGTTGGGGTGTATAAGTGAAAGGATGATGCGTTCGCTAAGGCAATTACCCATTATTGTTGAGCAGCTTAGCAGTCTCCTGAGTAATTTCTTGGTGCATAATATACTGTCTGCAGTACTTTACCTACCCCTGCCTGGGGGAGGAAATATTTGGGACTTCTTTCTCATATTGGTTCTTCTATATTAAATGATCTTCTCTCTTACCCCTACCTCCTCCCCTCTATCTCCATATGGCCAAATCCAAACTGTCTTTCAAGCTCAGGTCCCTTAATGACCCACATAAAAAGTGATTTTTCCTCCTCTGAACCTCCCCTCAGACTTTATACCATACCTCTCTTATTACAGTTAGCTATAATGTGGGTAAGAAAATACTTAGGAACACATTTTATTCTGTTAGACTGTAACTGTCATGAGGTGAACAACTAATGGGCTGCCAGCCTCTTTATACTCTTTCCTCCTACTGCTCCCCACTTTCTGAAAACTATTCTCCCATTCCACTCCCCCTTCTCTCAGGCACACGATTCCTGTGTGATCCAGCAACCAGGCTCACCTGCCAAACTACTGCTCCTCAGGAAACAATGATTGGCCTGGGGTGGACATGTGACCTCACTCTTCTGTAGCAGAGACTGAAAAGAAGGAGTAGGGAGGAGAGATGGATTGCTTCACTAATCTGTCTCCACATAGCTCAGACAGTAAGATCTAACTGTGAAAGTAAATCATATTCTTCATCTTCTGAAAGTCCTCTCATGGCTCCCATTTCCCTCAGGGGGAAAAGACTAGTCTTAATAATGGCCTTCAAAGTTTTAGGTGATCTCTTGCCCTGTTAATCTCTCTCCTATCACCGCTTCTAAAATTATTATTACTTTGTTGAGATCATAATAGTTTATAACATTGTGAAATTTCAGGTGTACATTATTATTTGTCAGTCACCATATACACACGCACCTTTACCCCTTATGCCCACCCACCAACTCCCTTCTCCTCTGGTAACCACTAATCTGTTCTCTTTATCTGTGTGTTTGTTTATCTTCCACATATGAATGAAATCATTTGGTGTTTGTCTTTCTCTGTCTGGTTTATTTCACTTAACATAATACCCTCAAGGTCCATCCATGTTGTTGCAAAGGAACGATTTTGTCTTTTTTTATGGCTGAGTGGTATTCCATTGTATATATATATACATATATATATATATATATATATATATATATACCACATCTTCTTTATCCATTCATCAGCCAAGGACACTTGGGTTGCTTCCATGTCTTGGCTGTTGTGAATAATGCTGCAATGAACATAGGGGTGCATGAGTCTCTTTGAATTGCTGATTTCAAGTTTTTTGGATAAATACCCAGTAGTGGGATAGCCAGGTCATATGATAATTCTATTTTTAATTTTTTGAGAAGTCTCCATACTGTTTTCCATAGTGGCTGCACCAGTTTGCATTCCCACCAGCAGAGTAAGAGGGTTCCCTTTTCTCCACATCCTCTCCCACATTTGTTATTTCTTTGTCTTGGTAATTATAGGCATTCTAACAGGTGCAAGGTGATATCTCATTGTAGTTTTGATTTGCATTTCCCTAATGATTAGTGATATTGAACATCTTTTTATGAGACTCTTGGCCATCTGTGTAACTTCTTTGGAAAAATGTCTGTTCATGTCCACTGCCCATTTTTTGATTGGGCTGTTTGCATTTTTGTTGTTGAGTGAGTTCCTTATATATTTTGGAGATTAACCCCTTTTTGGATATAGGATTTGCAAATATTTTCTCCCATTTGGTGATTTGTCCTTTCATTTTGTTCCTGGTTTCCTTTGTCTTGCAGAAGCTCGTTAGTCTGGTGTAGTCCCATTTGCTTATTTTTTCTTTCGTTTCTCTTGTCTGAGTAGACATGCAAGACTGATGTCAAAGAGTGTACTAGCTACATTTTCTCCTAGGAGTTTTATGGCTTCAGGTCTTACATCCAAGTCTTTAATCCATTTTGAGTTAATTTTTGTGTACAGTGTAAGATAATGGCCTACTTTCATTCTTTGGCATGTGACTGTCCAGTTTCACCAACACCATTTATTGAAGAGATGTTCCTTTCTCCGTTGTATGCTCTTGGCTCATTTGTCAAAGATTAGCTTTCTGTAGATGTATGGTTTTATTTCTGGGCCTTCAATTCTGTTCCACTGATCTGTGTGACTCTTTTTGTGCCAGTCCATGCAGTTTGGATTACTATAGCTTTGTAGTGTATTTTGAAGTCAGAGATTGTGATGTCTTTTTCTTTTTTCCCAGGATTATTTTAGCTATTCAGGTCTTTTGTTGCCCCACATGAATTTTAGGATTCTTTGTTCTATTTCTGTGAAGAATGTCATTGGGATTAATATTGGGATTGCATTAGGTAATATGCAATTAAACCTGCAAATTGCTTTAGGTAATATGGACATTTTAAATGTTTATTTTTCTAATCCATGTGCATGGAATATCTTTCCATTTCTTTATGTCATCATCGATTTCTTTCAATAATGCCTTATAGTTTTTATTGTATAGGTCTTTCACCTCCTTGGTTAAATTTATTCCTAGATATTTTATTCTTTTTGTTCTGATTGAAAATGGGATTGTATTCTTGAGCTCTCTTTCTGTTAGTTTGTTTTTAGAGTATAGAAATGCAACTGAGTTTTGTAAGTTGATTTGTACTCTGTAACTTTGCTGCAGTTGTTGATTATTTCTAATAGTTTTCTGATTAATTCTTTAGGGCTTTCTATATATAGAATCAAGTCATCTGCAAACAGAAAGAGTTTCACTTCTTTCTTGCCAATTTGCATATATTTTATTTCTTTTTCTTGCCTAATTGCTCTGGCAAAAACCTCTAGTACTATGTTGAATAAAAGTGGTGAGAGTGGGTCCCCTTATCTTGTTCCTGGTCTCAGAGGGATGGCTTTCAGATTTTCCTTGTTGAGTATGATGTTGGCTGTGGGTTTGCCCTATATGGCCTTTATTATGTTGAGATATTTTCCTTCTATACCCATTTTATTGACAGTTTTTATCATAAATGGATATTGGATCTTGTCAAATGCTTTCTCTGCATCTATTGAGATAGTCACGTGATTTTTATTTCTCATTTTGCTAATGTGGTGTATATATCACATTGATTGATTTGTGGATGTTGAACCATCCCTGCACCCCTGGTATAAATCCCACTTGACCATGGTGTATGATCCTTTTAATGTAGTGCTGCATTCGGTTTGTCAACATTTTGTTGAGGATTTTTGCACCTATTCTCATCAGTGATATTGGCCTGTAATTTTCTTTCTTTGTGTTGTCCTTGTCTGGATTTGGGATCCGGGTGATGTTGGCCTTATAGAATGAGTTAGGAAGTGCTCCATCTTCCTCAATTTTTTGGAATAGTTTGAGAAGAATAGGTATTAAATCTTCTTTGAATTTTTGGTAGAATTCTCCAAAGAAGCCATCTGGTCCTGAAGTTTTATTTTTTGGGAGTTTTTGATTACTGTTTCAATCTCTTTACTTGCAATTGGCTTATCCAGATTATCTATTTCTTCTTGATTCAGTTTTGGGAAGTTGTATGAGTTTAAGAATTTATCCATTTCTTCTAGGTTGTGCAATTTGTTGGCACACAGTTTTTCATAGTATTCTCTTATAATCTTTTATATTTCTGTGGCATTAATTATAATTTCTCCTCTTTGTCTTATAATTTTATTTATTTGAGCCTTCTTTCTTTTTTTCTTATTTAGTTGGGCTAAGGGTTTATTAATTTTATCTTCTCAAAGAACCAACTCATGGTTTCATTGATCCTTTCTACTGTCCTTTTGATTTCTATTTCATTTATTTCTGCTCTAATTTTTATTATTTCCCTCCTTCTGCTGACTTTGGGCTTTGCTTGTTTTTCTTTTTCAGTTCTTGTAAGGCAGAGTTTTGTGGCAATGAACTTCCTCAGCTTTTGTTTATTTGAGAAAGTTCTTATTTCTCTAACATATCTGAAGGACAGTTTTGCTGGGTAGAGTATTCTCGGCTGAAAGGTTTTGTCCTTCGGAATTTTGAATATATCATTCCACTCTCTCCTAGCCTGTAAGTCTTCTGCTGAGAAATCTGCTGAAATCCTGATATGGGTTCCTTTGTAGGTTATTTTCTTCTGCCTTGCTGCCCTTAATATTTTTTCTTTGTCATTGACTTTTGCCAATTTTACTAGTATATGCTTTAGAGAAGGTCTTTTTACTTGGATGTAATTAGGAGTTCTATTAGCTTCATTTACATGTAATTCCATCCCCTTCCCCAGGTTTGGGAAGTTCTCAGCTATTATTTCCTTGAACAAGCCCTCTGTTTCTTTCTCCCTTACCCTCCCTCTGGAATACCTATAATCCTTACGGAGCATTTCCTAATTGAATTGGATAGTTCTCAGAGATTTTCTTCATTTCTTTTTAGTCTTAATTCTCTCTCCTCTTCCATGGGGAGCATTTCTATATTTCTGTCCTCTAAATTACTAAGTCTGTCCTCCATAATGTCAGCTGTGATTTTTAAGGATTCTAGATTTTTAAAAATCTCATTCATTGTGTTCTTCATCTCCGACATTTCTGGGTTTTTTTAGAGTTTCAATCTCTTTTGTGAAGAGTTCCCTCTGCTCATTAATTTTTTTCCTGAGTTCATTGAACTGCCTTTCTGAGTTTTCTTGTAACTCGTTGAGTTTCTTTATGATAACTATTTCAAATTCTCTGTCATTTAGCTTCTAAATTTCTGTGATTTCAGGATTGGTTTATGGATACTTGTCATTTTCCTTCTGGTCTGGAGTGTTAATGCATCTTGTCACACTGTTTGATGGGGTAGATCTTTGCCAGCATCTAGAGATAGTATCTGATCATGGCTTCCACCTCCCACCACTGGAGGGGGCAGGAGCTGAGTTTTCAGAGCCTGTCATGTCCCCTGGAAGTTGTGCCCATCCATTGGAAGTTGTTCCAATAGGGTTCTCTGCATCTGGCCACTGCTGCCTCATACACATAGGTACTCTGCTGGGGTTCCCCTGCCCTTGCTAACTGGCTGAGCTGGTGCACCAGGAGGGATGGGGGATAGGGACTACTTTCTCTCCTGCCCAAGCTCCCACTCTGTGCTCACTAGTGGCCTGCCTGGGCTGCTCATCTTGGTGGGGGTGCCCCCATAGTGACTTAGCCACCTCTAGTGGAGTGTTCCCACAGGCTGGGGAGCAACTCTGAGAGTGAAAGCATTCCCACGGAGGGCTGCCTTTTCCCCTGTCTCCTCTCAGAGTCATGCATTGGCTGCTGTGTGAGGTCCTATGCTCTAGATCACTGCTGCTGGGGAGGGGGAAGAGATCCACTTACCTCCTTCCACTGCTTCTGTAGGGGTCCAGTGCCTACATTCAGATGTATGGCTGTGTGGATCTCTCAGACATATATTGTGTTGTGTGGATGTCTTCTACTGGTTAATGAATGTCCTTTTCATTGTATCTTATGGACGAGAGCCTAAGGGAATAGCTCACTCTGCCATTATGCTGACATCTCTCTCTCTTTCCTCTCATCTCTTAATCCTTGAGCTCCAGGCACTGTGGCTTCCATGCTGTTCCACAACACCCCTGACATGCTCCACTTTTGGACCTTAGTCTTGATCATTCTCTTTGCCCATGATACTCTTCCCCCAGACACCTGCATGGCCAAATCTCATGCTTCTTTCAGTCATTCTGCAAATGTAATCCTATCAATTAAGCCTGACATTCTGCTTAAAATTGCAACTTTCGTCCCCTATTCCTAGCACACTCAGTCCCCCTCAGTCTGTTGTAATTATTTTTACCTTCAGCAGTTATTACTTTCTAACATTTTTCTTATATCTTATTTTTGATGTTTATTGTTTATTGTCTATCTCCATATAATAGGGTATAAATTCAATGAGGGAAGGTATGTTTGTCTCTTCTTCATTGCTATCTGCATTCAAGTACCTAGAACAATGCTTGGAATGATGAGCACTCAATAAATATTTGTTGGATGAGTAAATGTGCAACTATTTTCTAGTATGTGAATAGGGGAGAAGAAAAGGTAGGTCTGAAGCTAAAGAGAAGCATAAAATATATACACAAGAAGAGAGTCAGAGATAATAAGTGGAGGAAGAGAATTTGCTGTGTTCTTTACTGCTCTAGTTCATGGCTCCATAGTATTCCTGAGGCCCTTCTACATCCTTGCTCTTGTTGTATAAGACATTTCTGTAAAACAAACTTCTTCCTCCATTTAAGCCCATTCCAAATAATTACCATGGTTTGACCTAAGAGTCTAATTAATACATTTAAGAAGGCAAAAGCCAAGTTCATTTATTTCTGTCTTTTAACCATCCTCTCTTTATTTGCCACAATGTCTTACATACAATGCATACATTTTTGTTAAATGGATAAATGCAACTTTGCTTAAACAAAATCTAACTTACTAAGCTATTTTCCCCACAGTAAGGAATTCTTGTATTGCCACTGCTTACAGTAAGAGATTCAGACCAATGATGTATTTACTTGCTTGTGTTATCTCAATCTAGTTTGCTATTAATTAATTTCCATACATTGCAGGTCAGTGTTTGTGGATGTTATTTTAGCATGTTGCAATCCACCTAATGGCCCAATTTGTGTTTTGGGTAGTGATCTCCATTTCCATTCTGCTTAGATCTGTAATCAATATGTCATCAGAGTGTAATCAGCACGTGTCTTTGTGTAATGGTTATGCATTAATTTCATTGCAAGATCTACTTGTACATTCCTGAAAGGAGTCAACAATTCATAGCTAAAGCATAACACGTCAGAGATTATTACTTTGCCCTCGAAAAATGGATGTTCCATGACTGGATTAAAGTTTTAAAAAGGTAATTATTACTTAGTCCATCAGAGGAAAGGACTTGGAATATTGAACCAGCTCTGGAAGAGTTATGACACTTCCCCTAAACTTTCATTTTCTCCCTAGAAATTTCTGTTTGAGAATATTTTTACCCGTAAATGAATATATAAGACAAGTTTTTCCTCTTCTTGCAATGTAATTTCTTGCAATGTAGTATGGAGGAAAGCTTAAATGTAGTTGTGCTGATAGTTTTGAACAAAAATGACTCCAGTGGAAATGTAAGAGAGAATTGAAAAGGGATCTTTTGTGTTTTTCTGCTATATTCTAGGACTTCTTGATTTTCTGATGCTAAAAAGTCAGGGAAGGAAGAAGTAAAACTATCTTTATTCACACATGACATGATTGTTTATCTAAAAAATCCCAAAGATTCTACCAAAAAACTTCTGAAATGAATAAGTAAGTATAGTAAGGTTGTAGAATATAAGATTAATATGCAAAAATCAATTGATTTCCTACATAAAAGCAATGGCTTTCACATAATTGGAGTTAGGAATTGTAAAAACAATATAATTTATATTTATATTAGGCTCTTATAATACCAACAAAATTAAAATACTGAGGTATAAATATAAGAATATGTATAAGCTTTCTGTATGTGGAAAATTACAATGAAAGAAACCAAAGATCTAAATAAATGAGAAGACATTATATTTTCATTGATTAGAAGACTCAATGCTAATTCTTCCCAACGTGACTTGTGAATTCAACATAATTCCAATCAAATTAAAGCAAGATATTTTGTAGTTACTCACACTAATTCTAAAGTTTATATGGAAAAGCAAAAGACCTAGAATAGCCAATACAATATTGAAGAAGAAGAAATACAAAGCTGAAGGATTCGTATTATCTAATTTTAAGACAGTATAAAACTACAATAATCAAGACATGGTGATTTGGTGAAACAGTAGACACATAGATCAATGGAACAGAATAGAGAGCCCAGAAACAGATTCGCACAAATACAGTCAATTGGTATTTGACAAAGAAGCAAAGGCAATTCAATGGCAAAAGGAGAGTCTTCTCAGCAAACAGTGTTGGAACAAATGGACATATATGTGCAAATAAATAACTCTAGACACAGACCTTAATCAAAATTAACTCAAAATGGGTTGTACATTGTAATGTAAAATGAAAAACTATAAAAATTCTAGAAAAGAACATAAGAGAAAATCTATATGGCCATGCATTTGATGATGAATTTTTATATACAACACCAAAAGCAAAAAACCCTATTTAAAAATGGGCAGAAGATATGAAAAGATACCTCACCACAGAAGATATACGTATGGCAAATAAGCTTATGAAAATATGCACAATATCATTTTTTATTAGGGAGATGCAAGTTAAAACAACAATGAGAAGCCTCACACCTATTAGAATGGCCAAAATGAAAAAAAAAAAACTTACAATACCTATTGTTGGTGAGGATGCAGAGCAACAGAAACTCTACTTCATTGCTGGTAGGAATGCAAAGTGGTACAACTACTCTCAATGACAGTTGGCAGTTTACTAAAAAGCTAAACAAAGTTTTACCATATGATCCAGTAATTGTGCTCCTTGGTATTTGTCCAACTGATCTGAAACATGTCAACATGAACTTGCACAAGAAAATCTTGCAATATTTATGAAAGTTTTAGTCATAATCACCAAACCAAGATGTCCTTCCATTGATAAATGGATAATCAAACTGTGGTACATTCATATAACAGAATACTATTTTGTGATAACAAGGAATGAGCTATCAAGCCATGCAAAGATGTGGATCAATATTAAATGCTATCTCTAAGTGAAAGAAGCCAGTCTGAAAAGACTACTTACTGTACGATTCCAATTATGTGACATTGTGGAATAGGCAAAACAATATAGAGAGAGTGAACTCATCAGTGGTTTCCAGGGGTTCTGGAGAGGAAGGGAGGGAAGTTTCAACAGGTAAAGCACAGGGGATTTTTTAGAGCGGTGAAACTATTCCATGACACTGTAATGATAGATACGTGACACTATGCATTGTCAAAATCCATAGAAATTTACAGAAAAAAGAATCAACTTTAATGTGTGCAAATTAAAAAAATAACTTAGGAGGCTGGAGAATCATAGGATGAGATGCAAGTGTACAAACTATCTGCCTGCATTACAAATGTATGAAACAACTTCATTGAAAGGGGTTGGGGAGAGACGTGCCAACCTAAGTGATATTAGACATAAATGGAGTCTGTAAGAATAAAGGCAAAAGAAACTGTACATGAGCACTGAATTATGCTTGATAGAGTTGTTTCCTATGGGAATAGGCGTTATCACTTCTGAAACCACTATACGTGTATGCTGCAAATGAACAATTAAGTAAATGGGTGACAAATGCTGGGAGCCAGATTTCTTACCTGAATTGGGAGGTTACAGATGAGCAAGGGGAGAAAGTTAATAGAACCCATGTGATAATGGAGATTAGAATTGGAGACATCAGTATAAACTCAATTTTAATTTAGTAGAGATATAGGTTGTTATATGTAGAAATATTTATAGATATAAGTACACAAAGGAGTTAGTATACACACATATATTTCCTTGCTCTGTCAGCTGAGAAGGCCTAGAAGCAGAGACACCCCAGTAACAACAAGCACACCTAGCACCAGATCTTGGTTTCTGATACCATTCTCTAGTAAAAGGAACCAGACAGCCTTGGAGAAATGGCAAATTCTAGGGCTTGGGCAGCAAATATAGTAGATGAGTCTGGAGCACCTTGTAGTGCCAGAAAGTAATGAAGTGCTCAAAAATACCCACAATGTTGGAGGTATGTCAAAGGAACATAGGAGCCAGCTGAAAAAACTCCTGATGGCCAAAGATGGGACAATTTGAGCAACAAAATAAATAAAGTAGTATAGGCTTATCATCTAAAGTACAAAATAGATATCTATGGTCCAAGTAAATAAATAGATTGATGGTGGGCAAGAGAGAAATCCCATGTGAGAAGAATTTCAAATAATTTATATAGATATTCCACCCTCCAGGATGTGGAGCACGACTCCCCACTCTTTAAGTGGAGGCTGAGCATATGACTTCCTTTCAAAGAGGACAGTAAGAAAAGGGGGAAAAGAACAACTTGGTAATGGAAACTTAACCACCACTACCTCATTTAGGTAATCAAGGTTAACATCAACAGAGATAAGCCATACTGGGAGTATATGCCCTTGAGATGACATGATGAGAATCCCACTTTACCCACTGTGGTCCTCCTCCCCGAAACCCATAACCTTAGTCTACTCATGAGAAAAACATCAGAGAAGTCCTAATTGTGGGACATTCTACAATAAACCTAAACAGTGCTCCTTAAACTCGTCTAGGTCCTCTAAAGCAAAGAAAGTTTAAGAAACAGTCACAGCCAAGAGGAGCTTAAGGAGACACAATTACTAAATGTAATGTGGTGTTCTGGATGATATTCTGGAACATGAAAAGGATGTTAAATAAAAACTACGAAATCTGAATAAAATATGAACGTTAGTTAATAATAATGTACTGATATTGGTTCATTAATTGTGACAAATATACCATACTAATATCAGATGTTAATAGTAGAGAAAATTGAGTGTGGAATATTTGGGAACTCTATACTATTTTCCTGATTTTTCTGTAAATCTAACACTACTCTAAAATAAAAAGCTTATTTTTAAAAAGTAATGAGGAATTGGCTTCAAGTACAAAACTGTCTTCCTTAAAAGAGTAACATCTCCAGTTCTATCTTGCTTGGCACTTGTAACTCTTCAGAGCATTTTACACCCACTGCTAGCTTTCAGTATCTACTACTCGTCTTTGCCAAATGCTGAAGAGCTTGAACTATCATGTAACAGAAATCAGCCACCTCTTTACTCCTAACTGACACAATATACAAACAGTGGCCAAAGAAAAAGGGGAAGAGAGAAGAATTTGAAGATGATAGAGACACAGAAGAAAATAAACACAAGCACATTTATGTTGGAAGTGCTGGGGTCACCAACAGTGACCTCATGCCCTGCTAACTGGCCCTCAGCCATTGGCAGGGCCAACATCATCTCTGCCTAAAGATGATGTTTCTGGAAAGAAAGGGTGTACATCTCATAAACTCCCTATTATATTTTTCAGCAGAGTTCATAAAAGACCACAGGACACTTGGGATTCCTTCAGAAAATGTAGCTTACAGCTATCCATTAATCAATCAATTTAGTGAAAGAGAAGGGGCATTTGGCTCCTCGGAAGTTAATCAGACACTAAGATGAATACTTTGGAAAGAGGATAGTGTAAAGCCAAGTATGCCAGTGTGCACCGTTGATGTATCTCAACTCAAAATTGTCATCAATTATTCACGAGTTCTAAGCCAGCTAAGCAGTTATGCTAAGATATAGAAATTTTAAAATTTTCCACTTATTAACAAGCAGTGTCAAATATGACAGCAGGTGTTTACTGTAGCTACTGAAGATATGAGTTTGAAGTGAGTCACCTAAAGTTTCTTATTATAGACACCATGTGATCTTCTCCTCAGTTTTTGCAAAGAAAAAAAGTACTTTCTGTCATCACTATTTCTTCCTCAAACAAACTGACCCCGAACACTCAATGGGAACAGTATTTTACAACCAGAAATGGTATAAACTGAATAAAGCATTTCTATTAAAGGCTATATTTCAGAATACGCTTCGTTACTATTGCTCTAAAAGTGTTTGTTTCCTTGTAATAATCCAACAGGAAGTCAGTTTTGGGATTTAAAATAAGGACAGTTTTACAGCAAGGCTCCAACAGCCATGTTTGCAAATGCTTCCTTTGGATCTGACACTTTCATTGGTTCACAGGGATATCTATTAACAGGCTTTATGTATTACTGATATATCATAAACGTTGTATGTATCCAATATCAATAAGGCAATATTTTGAAAGTTTCTCTTATTGGAGTGCCTATCACATATTAGACACTGTCTCAATAAGGAAACATTTTGATGATCTATGATACCATTAAGGCAAAGCTCTTTCTGTCCTTCTGCTCTAGCATCCTTACTTTGGTGACTTATGTCTTCATGGACACAAAATGGCCACTGTGCCTCCAGTCATCACATTCATATTCTTGGCAGGAAAGAGGAAAGAGTCAAGTGGGAAAAGGCTTTTGCCTCATGAGGCTCTGTCTTCCTATGTAGGAAGGGAAATACTCCCTAGCAGTCTTACTTTTCCATCTCATAAATCAGAACATAGTTGCCTGTCTACTTTCAGACCAAATCAGTGGTCAATGGGAATGAGATTATTTTACCATGATTTGTTTTGACCAGCCAGGATTCATCCTCTATGCTGGGGTGGGAATGTATCTCTGTTGAGATTAAGCAGTCTTACTCTCCCCGTGAAAAAAGATCAGGGTCCTGATAGGTGGAAATGAGGATGGTATTGACTGTCTGTTAAGCAGGTAAAAAGCAGATCTGCCACAGAGCTCCAGATGCTAGTGGGGGAGAACTAGTCACAGTATGTGCAAGACCTTTCAGCTCTACTGTGGGCTTTTATGAGCTAAATAGGGAACCATAGTAGGGCCAAGCTGAGACAGGAGAGTCACTTGAATGCCTCTCCCCTCCCTTCATATTGCATCAAGAAAGTAAACCCAAAAGCACCAGAAAGAGGTCTAACATAAAGGATGTGACAACGATGATGCAAATAAAATAATAATAATAATAATATTAGCAATGGCAACAACTCACATAAACATGACACTTTGCAGATATACAAGATCACATTTTAAGTTCACAGCCACCCTGCAAGATAGATGTCAGCGTCACAGGATTCAGCATATAGTCCTACTCACAGCTCTGATTTTTACAGTGGTGGGAGACAAAGCAAAATCAGCAAAGGAAAAATGGGGAAAAACGTGGAGGAAACCAGGTGCAAGCTTCCGAGAGTGCTCTCCCAGTGAAATCACGCAGCACGTGTTTAATTCCCCCAGCAATGAGTTGTGACAACGTGTGTGAAAGGTTGTCTTCCGGGACAATCCATTAGAGATTCAGTGCCTGTGGTTTTTACTGGGTCTGGTCACATGGACGTCCTCTGCCTAGCACATGCCCAAGTTCCAGAGCCCCTGAAGGAAAGCAGGTGTTCAGCATAAACAACCTGGTTCATACAGTTTAGGCCCAACCAGCCACTCTATGGGTTAGGGTGGTGGGAAGACTTCCCAAGTGCAAGTTCCCATTACCAGCCCAAGGCC
The DNA here is from genome assembly GCF_041296235.1 of Equus asinus. NCBI lineage: Eukaryota > Metazoa > Chordata > Mammalia > Perissodactyla > Equidae > Equus > Equus asinus. The sequence goes on from NC_091810.1 coordinate 31,363,820, forward strand.
GCCATTTCAAGCGGGCCTTTCTAAGGAGAGCAGCCTCAGGCCTGCTGTGGAGTCTTTCCATTCTGCACAGTCACAGATCTGGTGCATTCTAAAACTTGGACTTGAACCCGTGTCTTCTGATCCCATGTCCCATCATCCCCTTTTTTGCTTTTTGAATATAATAAAGGGAATTTATAACATTAAAAAGAAAAGCAGTAGATATACGGGTATCTGTTATCTAATTATGGCTGTGAGAAAGTAGGGGATCAGAGAATTCATCTGTCTTGCTCAAGATTAAAAAGTAACATTTGTGAAGGAGCTACAGAACTGGGATTCTAACACAGGCTTGGCCAAATATCAGTCGCATTTCCCCTATGAAAACACACTGCTTCATGAAATTGATCATATAATAAATACAGTTGAAGTATATTATAAATTTTGATCAATAAGTAATAAAAATACACGACTATAATCTTTACTTATTGTGAAGTATACAATCAAGAGGGTTTAATATTTTACAGTTTTTGGTATCTGCAAATTAACACATTTCAAAGGAACTCGAGAAATGAAACGAGATGCAATTTTAAATAAAAACGAAGCATTAGAGATTATTTTAAAGCTACAGTATGGTATAAAATCTAGGGAGAAATAAAACATAAAAACAAAAGTAACTAGTAAATAAAACATATGACAAATCCTACTGTTTTGAATTTTATGTATGTAAATTTTCATTGAGTCCGTGACTAGTGAAATTCCATTTAGAAAATCATATTTTTAAGATCGGTTTGTGAAATGCACAATCATTATTTAAGTCATTATCATGATCTATATCCTAGCAAGAACAAAGGCACCTTCAAATATTAGTTATGGCATATGGTTATGCCAAGTGATGACAACATCTTCTTAAATAAAGCTTGCAAAATGTCTATCATCACTGCAAGAAATCATAATAAAGTTTGGACATGCAAGATGTTGAACATTTATTTATTCATATTCTTTGCTTGCTGCTTTTTCCTGAGGGAAAACTAACAGCTGAAATGCAGCCATAGTGCAGAATATACAATAGGGAAACAAGCACTTAACAGGAGCTGCCTTCCAACTCAGCTGGCCCACTCTTAGAGCAGGAAGCTACGTCTCAGAGAGGAGCTGGTACTCTCCTTATGGTTCTAAATCCTGAAACATCATAACAATTATTTTTAAATTAAATACCTAAGAGCACAAGATATAAGACTCCCTATTAAGTTTAGATATTATTATTGAGTCATTCCAATTTTCTGTAACATGAGGAAGAATATTTGATTCACTGGTGGTGGTCTGGGAAGAATTAGCAATAGATGACCAATTACCTTTTGGTAAGGATTCTAATCTTCAATGAACTCCTCTCTCTCTCTCTCATTCTCTTTCTCTCCCTTTCTTTCATGCAGACGCGCGCGCGCACACACACACACACACACACACACAGAAAAACAACAAGAACCACATAACTGACCATTATGTTTAACTCCTGTAACAAAACATTCCGAAGGAAAGAAGTTCTTTCTAAAGAAAGGATTCATTAAGTACAGATATCGAAGAAAATAAAATGTTCCTTGTAAACTAAACTACTGAACTCTTCTGTCAAGTCCCATCTCAGGCATCATACTGCTGTGGTTTGTTTATATTTCACAAGACCAATACAGAGCAAAAGCTGCTGCTAAGTATGAGATGTCCAAACCAATCAAAAGAACCAGAAAATGTTAGTTTCCTGAAGCTTGACCTTTTCTGACTCCCACTAGTTTCTCCCACAAACCCTCATGATTGACAGATGTGTCTGTGAGTGGGAAAGAGGAACACTGTATAACATGGAGAACTCTGGAAAGGAAGTAAATTCTTGTATAACTTTAGAGATACCCACTGCTACACTGACTGCTCTTGTCTTACAATTGCCAGAATAAAAGAGTACTAAGTTTCCAAAGAAACTATAATGAAATCGTAGAAAGTCATCAAATTAGTTCTTGCCTTAAAAAAGCTCAGGCTCCACTTACCTTTTTTCTTTCATATAACTTACCATGCAGTTCTTAGGTATTCAAAACAGTTGATCTCAATTTTTAGGTTAAAGCCACTATATATATATATATATATATAAAACTGAATCAAATTCCAGGACTTGAAGATGTCCAAGTTCCCATCTTTTCTGGGTGCTGAGCGCTATTTTGTACAGTGATTCTTTTCAATATAAAAGACCTTGATTGGGGGTCTATTAACTTAAAATTAGAGGCTCCCTTCTTAGGAAGAAGTTTCAGTGTTGCTGATGATGCCAGTTCCTAACTTCGGCCAGAAACTGTTATTACACTAGAAGAATCTGTAGACCTTGATACCCCCTAGCCATTAAATTTTCTTGTTTTCTAAGATGGAGCTCCTGTTTGTATACAGCTATAATAACACAATGGGAAATATCAGTTTGAGACTTACCATGTACTTCAAATCTACTGTTTGAGGAGTTTGAAGACTGAGATCCCCATTTTTAAGAAATCAAAACAAGCCCATTTACTCTTTGCTGATGCTATAGAAAAGCTGTTTTTTTGTTGGCAAAGTGGATTTAACTTCTGTACTTCACAAGCATGATATAAGCCTGGGTTATTGACTAAAAGTTATCCGGATAGGAGTGGGCACAAGTTCAAGATACTGAAGTATGTCAATGTCACTCACGATTATAACACTGGACAGTCCCACAGTGGCTAAGTAGACAGGATGTCTTTATTTCAAAGCAGCTACTTTGGTTATTCAACCTCAAAATGGTCAATTCTAATTCTAATCTCTCTCTTAGAAATATCGTGTGCGGTATTAAGAAAAAATACTTAGATAAAATTTTGATGAAAACCTTAACAAATATGATCATGTCCTGGTCAAAAGGACAAAAATTGAGAATGTATGTTTTGTTCTGCTTACCACAACCAACCTTAAACAACACAAAACAATGTTTGGAGATTGAGGAATCCAGGAACTAGCCATGGTGCTGCATCAATATGTACTGAGGATACTGTGTAGACAATATTGTGAGATAAACAAAATAGCAAAGCATCCACACTTTACCCTCAAGGAACTTGCATTCTAGCTGGAGATGAGCTATACCCACCAAGTGAGAAAAGACCATTCATTTCAATGTGCATGAGCCTCTACTGTGCCGAATGTTGACTGAAGAATGTCTTTTATGCCCATTCTGCCTATAGGGGAACTATGATTTCTTACCCAAACTGACTCATGTATGGATGAGGCACCAAGATTAGAATCCATATCAGCCTGGAACCAAGTCCAGTTTTTTTTTTTTACGTCACACTGGCTTTGTTGAGTAAAATCAGATATCAGAAATGTCACAAGGGAGGATATAATTAAGGGCCAAAGAAATGGTAGACATTATACAACGCTTGTAGAAGGAGGAAAGATTATAGTGGGGATGGAAGGAATTGCAATATCTTCATCAGAAATGCATGGGAGAGAATGCCAGCTGGCAAACAGGGTTACTGAAAATGTTAAATTAGAAAAAGTTTTAAAATACGTAGCATGCTCTCTAATACATAGAATATGCTTTATTTTATTTAGTTATTTTTATTGGTTTATTTGTTGTCACTCCTAGGGGAACATAGGAGTTGAGATAAGATAAAGAGAGAGTTTAAAGTAGTATTTAGGGCTTAAATGTAACCTGAATTCCAGTTCTTTAACTTTTGAGCAGGAAAGTTTTTCAAATCTCAATTTCTTCATCTACAAAAAATGGAAGACAATATTTAATTTACAAGGAATATTGAACAAAATAAACGTTTTTGTGCATAGGGCTTAGCACAGAGCCAGGCATACAATTAAGCATTCAGTGAATGGGAGCACTTATTTATAATCATTCATAATATTGAAGAAGGAGCAGGATTTAGCCAAGTAGCAAAAGGAAGACATTGTGCTATAGGTAACAGGTGTCCAATTTATTTTCTTGGAAATTGATACTAGTGAAACATCATCTTGAGCTGGTATTCCCAATGCACATATGTTTATTTATATATGGCAAACACATACTTCTACCATGGGCTCATATCTCAGGGCATTCTCTTCCCCAGAGGAGGTGTCATCCTTAATAACAGTGAATATAAATCCATATTTTAAATTTTCTTGTTGCTAATTCTGAATTTTTTTGGCTGATTCATGTTGAATATGATTAGATTATTGTTGTTCATGCCTTATAGGGAGGCTGACAAGGAGCTCATGCCCTGAACAGCAAAAGGCTGCTTGCATAACTATACTATCTTCAGGTACTGTGACTTAACAGAAATCTCTCTAAGCCACTTTTTAGAGTTAGTTCAGAAATAACTAAATTATATAATCTATAAATCCATTTAACCAAGCTCAGGTAAACTTAAATATCTCAAAATATTCTGAAAGCAATTGAACCAGGGAGGGTGCCTTGTCTCTAGACCCTCAATGTAGAATCCCCACCTTGTGTGATATGTGACCATCAAATAGATGAACCGGTTAGAAAGACACTGACAATCGATTCCTAAAATGCAAGTAAACAAGTAAAGTGTAGTTTCTCTCCTTCATATACAATTTCCTTTTTGTAGGGGTTAGGAGAAGATTAGCCCTGAGCTAACATCCACAGCCAATCCTCCTCTATTGTATATGTGGGATGCCTGCCACAGCATGGCTTGATACGTGGTGCATAGGTCCGTGCCTGGGATCAGAAGCAGTGAAGCCTAGACCGCCCAATCAGAGTGCATGAACTTCATTCACTATGCCACCGGGCCGGCCCATGTAATTTCTAACAGTTTCATCACACGTTCCACTGGGTTGTCCTGCCCATTCCATTCCACTCCATTTGGAGACCACTACCATGGAAACTGAAAACTATTCAAGGTGTTCAACTAGGATCGAGATATGATAAAAGAGGGGTTTGAAGAGTAGTATTTAGCACCAATGTGTAGGGTAGTTTGGAAGGATGAAAAAAACAAGGAGATCAGTTAGAAGACCAAGTTAGATTCCAGGCTCGATATAAAAACTTGAAAGGAATAAAATAAAATCAAGACCCAGATGGCTTTTATTATCCCCCAGTGGTCCTGTAGAAAGGTGATATTTCCTTATACAGTATCAGGATGACTGTGGCAGTTCCAGGATGACATATAGATGTGACAACTTCCAGTGAAGAAAACAATGGAAGTTTTCTCTTATTTATTTATTTATTGAGGAAAACTAGCCCTGAGCTAACATCTCCCACTAATCCTTCTCTTTTTGCTGAGGAAGACTGGCCCTGAGCTAACATCCGTGCCCATCTTCTTCGACTTCATATGTGGGACGCCTGCCACAGCATGGCTTGCCAAGTGGTGCCATGTCCACACCTGGGATCCGAACCAGCGAACCCTGGGCCGCCAAAGCCAAAGTGCAAACTTAACCGCTGCACCACTGGGCCGGCCCCTACACTTACAAGTCTTTTTAAAACTAGGTTTCTACTTATGTCTTTTTTTATATAGTTTTTTGTGATTTAGATGTTTTAAATTATTCTATTACTTTTTGTTTTTAATGAGTAATTATTTATTTTTTAACTTAATTTTTAAAGAGAACCATATCTTTTATAGAACAATACTTCCCTCACATTTCATAGGCAAGGTTGGGTCACATGACTTGGCTGTAGGTGCAAAGGAGGATGGGAATGTGAGTATATGGCATTTCAGTCTCCCAAGTGGGAAACAGACTCTGTCACCAAAGAAGGAGTGAGAACTGCTGTTGTTAGGCAATATTTAAAGCAAGAGGTTAAAGGATGATACTCACAGTGACAAGAGAAAAAGAAATTCCCAAAAGAAAGAACATAGAGGAATTTGTGATAAGTAGGAGAGCATGAGTGAGGATGACAAAGGAATAAATGGCTTCAAGTTTTTGAGGCTTAGTGGTCCAGGAAAGATAATATATGGACAATAGAGAACACAGGAGGACCCACTATATTCGAGAATATTATTGCTTGTTAACAGCATCAACTAACAGTTATTAGGAACTTAATGATGCCAGGCACTGTGCTAAGACCCTCATTGTCTCATTTAACTCTCACTATAACCCTTTGGATGATACAGTTTAAGTAACTTCTTCCTAAAACTGTAATAAGCTCAGTTTGGGGGACACTAAGTCTGAGAAGACACCTAGGTACACGCAAGGAAAGTGAAGACAGGAACTGTGGCTTGTGGTCAGGATAAGGACTGGAAGGAGGTCCCTAGGAGTCATTCAGTAGGGGTTTCACCTAGGTCTGGCCAACTAGCCTGGAGTGCCAAGGACGGAAAGAGAGCCATTTCAACACCATGAATGAATTCTACACAAGTCAGCCTATTTATGGAAGAGTTTAAGTGAAGAGAAAACAAAACACAGATCTGAAGTGAGCTTCTGGTGATAGTACCTGTATTTCCAAACACTTCTTGCCTCTTTTGAACACCGTGTGTTTTGAATTAAAGAAAGCCATCCTAAAATGTCTGCTTAGTTGCCTTGCATTGCTTTGTGAACTTCACTTTGAACATTTGTATAGTAAAACAGAAAGAAACACTCCAAAAAGATTCACATTTATCTAAAAAAATGGAGCTTTTCATTTCCAGATCATTCATAAGGTCTATCAATACTGAATTCACAAATGCCACATTCCCTTTGTCTGCGCATACAGTAGTGACACAGTAATTTAATTGTGAAGTTACTGTACCAAATCTCATGGGATTTTCCCAAAATCTCACACTAATACCATTTTGTTCCATTAACTTTAATAATCTCCCAGCACTTGATAAATTCTGAATTGTGCCATTATCTGCATATGACAGTCTGTGAATAGAAGCAAATGGAACTCTATTGCTCTAACAATTCAATAATAGTATAGATCAAGGGCAGGGATGCAAATTATCTGATAATTTTTAGAAACAAAAACAACTGTGCTTTACTCTATCGTCTGTGTAAATAAGCCAGTTAGAAAAGTTTAAGTAAGGGAAGTCTATATTTTCAAATGGTTAAATGCGCTTCTCTGGCAAGATTTCTGTGTGCAGATTTTGTTGTTTTATTTTCATCAACAGTGCCTTGAATTTTCTCCCTTATCTATTATAAAGTACAGTGAGGTATCGAGGGCTATGTGGAATGCGCAAGTCTAAAGCAGATTGAATAAATTGGATTTATTGGAGAGGGAAAATCCAGTGTCTGATATCAGGTGGTCCCAAGTCTTGTTCTGATAAGAAGGAAACAGAAAACACACATTTCTCCCCCTGGAGTCCCGCGATGTGATAAGCTGCACATAAGCTCTAGCTGTCCAGAATATTAGATCATCCACTCGGACCAATTACTTCACGGGACTAAATTTTGACTAGGCCAAGTAGGAGGGTCAACAGCTGCAAGAAATCACGCACTGGAGAGGAAAAAATATAGAAGAGCCATGGAAATAAACATAACACGACAGAAGCTCTTCATGACAGGTAGGATGAGAGTCATTGGGCACATCAGAGCTCATGCTTTGAAATATTCTTGCTTTGTCTAGAGAAGAAAAGCTTCAAATTTTGGAGCTTAATTTTCCTAAGTTTCATGTCACCACAGGATAGTTGTGCATATTGTTATTAATAGAAATAAAACTAAATTAATTAAGATATTCACATTTTTAACTCATCCTAATTCAAAAGTAATTACTTTTTGTTTTCACTTATAAGGGTAAAAATCATAGATAATGAATTGCCTGTAATTCTTTTTCAATCATGGCAATCATTCAGATTCTATACAATAAATGTCTTTATATAGTATTTTCTATACAAATTTAAATGATTTGTTTAGCTTCTGTTTGGAATGTTTCATTAAATTAACTACTTCCTATAATTTACTACTATTTTTATATTTAATTAAAAACTCAAAACATCCTCCCCCATAAAACTGACCTAGTTTTAAACAAGTCACATTGACTCAAATAGCACAGTATTAAGGGAAACAATTATCAAGTACAGTGTATAAACAGCTATGTTTAGTAACATGAAAACATAAAAGAAAGAATGACTGAATTAATAAATAAGCAAATGCTGTAATACAGAAAAACAAGGAACATTTGTTTTTCCCCTCCTTTGATTATTTCCTAGTATTCTCTTTTACTAATAAAGACCTCAGGAGACCTAAATGCTATATTCAATGATGTTATATAAAGACAAATATAGATATAACAAAGATAAAGATAGCTTGTCTGAATATGCCATTTAATGTTAATTGTTCATTTCACTTTTCATGTACATCAGATTACTGATATGTTCTCAAGTTCTATAACTAATTATAGAAAAAGGTATGTGGGTTTTGAAAGATTTAGATCAACTACAGTTCATCAAGACTTTCAAATGATTTGACTTTTTAAAAATGTAAAAACATTTATACATATTAATATTATTAGTTGTCCTTTGTATCACTTTTGAAGTTTCACTTAAAGTTTATATGTTCTTTCTGAATTAGGCTTATGAACAGTTAATGTTAAATAGGGAATTTGTATACTTATTTACAGATTATTCATTCTCTTTTGGAAAACAGAGTTAGTAGTCATTTTTCACATTGGAATCAAGTTTTATAGCTCTTTTAATGTACTCAGATTATTTTCAAAATTTAAATTAAATTCAAAATTAGAATTTTCAAAATTTAAATATCTGGTAAGTTTCTATTGCATAGAAAATTATTTCAGATTCTACCAATACTTGATAAGTGAATGGAGTATATCTAGGTGTTTTTTTAATTCACGAAGTACAAAGATGAAAGTCTGGAGCCAAAATATTTCTCATTATTCCATTAAACCTTTTATTTCATTGAAGTTTTGAGAGACTTTGAGTAAGCAAATTATGAGACAAAATGATCTTATTTGCTCCTTCAAAATTTAAAATAAAGTAAAATCTTTAAAATCCTTTCAATCATGTGATTTTTCTTGAATCTCAGATAACGTTATCTACAAATGAGTTTTATCAGATGTGGTAAGATTCATATTATCATCTTTCCCTCATAGACAACGTTTTCTAGTTTCTCTCCAGTATATCAGAATCACTTGAAATTTTTTGTTAAAACAAAATCTTTTTATGTGGAAGTTACATTTTCGATAATATAAGCCCCTAAATTTTTTCTATGAGGCAATACTTTAACAATAATTTTGTACAGCTTATTACTGAGAATAAGTATGTAGGATCAAGTTACTACTAATTGATTAATACAACCAGACATCAATTGAGTTGCAAATCTCTCTTACTGTGCTCCCAATTCGATAGCATTTAGAAAAATTGAGTGAGGTGACAGTAAAATAGCGTAACTGTTAACTTGCTCACAGATAGCATTTTTAGAGTTTTTTGAATGAAAAAACAAAGGCAAGTGTTAATACTAGAGCTTTTAAAAATCTAATAATCTATCAATGATAGAGGGTTAATTCTTCACTTTTATTCAGAAAGTTTCTACTAAAAAGCTTAAGGAATTCTGATTTTTTTAATGCTAAATATCTCAGAGCCAGCCCTGATAGCCTAGTGGTTAAAGTTCAGTGCTCACACCTCGTCAGCTGCCTGGGTTCATTCCCCGTTCACAGAACTACACCACCCATCTGTCAGCTGCCATGCTGTGGTGGCGGCTCATAGAAGAACTAAAAGGACTTACAACTAGAATGTACAATAATGCACTGTGGCTTTGGGGAGGGAAAAGAAAAGAGGAAGATTGACAGCAGATATTAGCTGAGGGCAAATCTTTCCCTGAAAAAAATAAACAAAAATACTTCAGGAAATTTGCTACTGTTATTATTTTGATATGATGAACAACCATGATTGAATGCATGAAGCAATTGATTGTCTAAAATCTTGTACTGTGTTGTCTAAAATTTGCACTATATGTTTACTGTCTAAAACATAGCTAAGAAATTTCTGTAAATATCTTTCTTGTAACAAAGGTCATTAGTAAATATGATCACTATTTGGAATGATAGGAACATTAATAGCTTAATTATCAAAAACGTTTGTTGGACACCTGATTTCAGTTCAGGTGGCCCCACCTCCTGGTAAATGCAAAACATTCCCTGGGTACAAATTAGTCTCAGACTAGTGAAACAAATATGAAGATAGGAGACATTTTTAAAAATTAAGACTTTACTTTTTTAGAGCAGTATCAGGTTCACAAGAAAATGGAGGGGAAGGTACAGAAATTTCCCATATACCCTCTGCCTCCACACATGCATAGCCTCCTCCATTATCAACATGCCCCATCAGAGTGGTACATCTGTTACAGTTGATGTACCTCCATGGACACTTCATAATCACCTAAGGCCCACAGTTTACATTAGAGTTCACTCTTAGTGTTCTACATTCTATGGGTTTGGACAAATGCATGACTTGTATCCATCATTATAGTATTATAGAGAGTAGTTTCACTGCCCTAAAAATCCTCTGCACTCCTCCACTTCAGTGGCCCAAGCAAGGACCTACACTACTCATCTGTTAGTGGCCATGCTGTGGTGGTGGCTCACATACAAAAAGAGGAAGATTGGCAACAGATGTTAGCTCAGGGCAAATCTTCCTCAGCAAAAGAAAAAAAAACAAAAACACCTCTGCACTCTGCCTATTGAGCTCTCCACCCTCACCCTCTGGCAACTACTAATCTTTTTATTGTCTGTATAGTTTTGTTTTTTTTTTTTAAGATTTTATTTTTTCCTTTTTCTCCCCAAAACCCCCTGGTACATAGTTGTGTATTCTTCGTTGTGGGTTCTTCTAGTTGTGGCATGTGGGACGCTGCCTCAGCGTGGTCTGATGAGCAGTGCCATGTCCACGCCCAGGATTCGAACCAACGAAACACTGGGCCGCCTGCAGCGGAGCGCGCGAACTTAACCACTCGGCCACGGGGCCAGCCCCTATTGTCTGTATAGTTTTGCTGTTTTCAGGATGTCAAATAGTTGGAACCATACAGTATATAACCTTTTCAGATTGGCTTGAAATCTCTAAGTGCAAGCTCTGTAGTCTGGCTACACCAAAGCTCTGTTTCTTTGTGATCTCACATTCTTAATTCCCTACTCCATAAAGTAAGGATGCCAATAATGTGTACTTACAAGGTTTGGGAAAGGCTTGGATGAAACAAAGCACACAAAATGCTTAGCACATTGCTGTTTTGCATATTTGTAATAATGATCTGTTGGTGATGAAATCTCTCAGCTTTTGTATGTCTGAAAAAGTCTCTATCTTACTTTCATTTTTGAAAGATGTTTTTGCTAGGTATAGAAATTAAGGTTGATTTATTTTCTCTCAATATTTAAAAAAGCTGCACTGCTGTTTTCCACCTCGCATTATTTCTGATCAGATGTCTGTTGTCTGCTATCATGTATCCTTTTTACTCTATTTGTAATGTGTCCTTTTCTCCTACATGCTTTCAAGGATTTCTCTTAACATTGGTTTTAAGTAATTTGATGTACTTTGGCATAATTTTCTTTCTGTTTCTGGTGCTTGAGATTCATTGAGCTCCTTCAATCTGTGGGTTTATAATTATCATCAAATTAGGAAATTTGATTTCCAGCCATATTTCTTAAAATTTATTTTTTCCATCTCCCTACTTCTCCATCTTTTTCTGAGCCTCAATTATACATATACTATACTAGTTAAAATTGTTCCACAGCCCACTGATGCCCTGTTCTTTCTTTCTAGTCATTTTATTCTTTGTGTTTTATTTTGAATAACTCTATTGCCATGTCTTCAGTGTCACTAATCTTTTATTCTTCAGTACTTAATATATTTCTAATCCCATTCAGTGTTATTTTTTGGTCTCTAGAAGTTCAAATTGGTTCTTTTTTAGATCTTTCACGTGTCTCCTCATGTGCATGCTTTCCTCTATCTTTAGGAATATATATAGTTTTAATAGGGGTCTTAAAGTTCTTGTCTACTAATTCTATTATCTGTGGCATTTCTGAGTCTATGTCTAATGATTGATTTTTCCCCCTACTTATTGCAGATTGTGTTTTCTTGCTTCTTTGTGTGCCTGGTAATTTTTGATTGGATGTCAGACATTGTCTTTACATTGCTCAGTGCTGGAGGATTCTTCATTCCTTGAAATATTTTTCATCTTTGTTCTGGGACAGAATTAAGTTATTTGGAAACAATCTCATCACTTTGGGGCTTGCTTCTACACTTTGTTTGGCTGGAGACTTACTTGATCCCAGTGTATTAGGTCTTTTTGCTCTGGCTGTTGGGAACACAAACTCTTCCTGGGCCTATGTGAACTCCAGGTATTGTTTTGCCTGTTCCTTCCTGATAATCTTTCCTAAACTCTGGTAGTTTCCTCACATGTTGGCACTGATCCATATTTATCTGAAGACTTGAAAGGATTCATTTGCTCTATGTGTTGTTATCTCCTCCCCAGTATTCTGCCATGTGAGTTTTATCTGTTTGGGATTCCCTGAAATCTGAACCCTGTCTCCCAAACTCTAGGGAGGCTGCTAGACTCTGTTTAGGTTCCTCCACCCTGCACTGAACCTGGAAAATTTCTCTAGGCAATAAGCTGGGGCGATCATAGGGCTTATCTCGTTTGTTTCCTTCTGTCAAGGATCACTGTCCTGCATTGTCTGTTGTCCAGTGTCTGTTTTTTGGGGTTTGGTTTTCTTTTTCAGTTGTTCAAGATGGAAGGGTAAATCTGGTTCTTCTTATTCCGTTATTTTGGAAACAGAAGCCCTTTATAATATACTTGATGGATGTTAATATTAGTAGTAATCATCATCATCATCATCAAATATGTACAATGATACCTAAAAATAGTAAAACAATTTTTGTCCATGACTGTCTTGCCATCATGCTACATGCCCATGAAATATACATTTATGAGGTAATTGAAAAACAAGAATAAAGGAAAGGAAATATATAAGAGACAGGAAAATTGTCCAAAATTTGACAAGACAGAGAGGAAGAAGGCATGGAAAGGTGAAAACTCTGGAATAAATTTTTAACCCTCCCCAAAGTCTTTTCAGAATGTACGAGACAACCACTGTTCCGAACTTCAATACATTTTAACAAGATGCCCAGGTGATTCTGTAGGCATATGAAATGTTGGGGCATGGGGTGGAAAGGGTCACAAGACAGACAGTGTGTCTGTTCACCCCCTTCACCATTGTATTCCCAGGTACTAGTCCAGGTCTACACACAATAAATGCTCATCACAATTTTTCTTAATGGATAAATTGTGGCCACTATTAGTCACACTTAAAGTCTGAAAGCCAGCCTTGGCTTCTTCCTTGACTGCCTCAACTCATAGTGAGCTCTTCTCTGCTAAAATTCTACAGTTATTGAATGTGCGTTTCTGCTGGTACTAATTAATATTATGCCATGTTTTGTTGACTACATTTCCATGTGAATTTGCCATTGTATGTGTGACATCTCTCCAACTACAGCCAGACCTCCCTGATGGTAGAGATTATTTATACTTCCCTTAGAGCAGTCCATTAAATAGCTGGCTGCATTCAAAGCTATCTAAAACATGCATACTCTTGAAGGACAACTGATTAAAGCAAACTAAAAAAGACCTGGATACTGTAGGATATAGTAATAAAGTATGAGCTTAAATGCTAAGCTGACCTAGGGTCAATTCTGACTTCTATTATTTCGTAGCATTAAATGCATGAGATATTTAAGCCTTCTGAGCCTCAGGTTCCTATCTTTAGGATGGAGATAATGCAGATTTCAGAGTGTAGAGCTTCTGTATATACAAATGTAAAGCAGCTAGTCCTCTAACTCACCAGCTATTCCTTTTCTTCTACCTTTGGAGCTTTTAGTACAAGATATGAAATAATAATGCAAAAAGGGATTCTTATATCATAAACCAGGCAAGAACATTAAATATTTTTGTTTTGGTCATGTGTAGGCGAGAAGGAAAGATAGGAGGCTGCCATTTTGTCTGATAATCTATTTTTCATGGAGCGTTTAAATTAATAGTTCAGACAAGAATTCTTTTACCTTGACAGAGACATGATGTACAGTCTGATATACCTACCAGTTCTCTTCCAATGCTGACCCTTTGTTTTTACAAACACATATTTACAAAGGTTAAAGGTTGACATGCAGGTGCAATATTAGCCACACACATTTGATTCCTTGGGAAGGGTGTATTATGAATAGAGGGATAGAGAAAAAAGACACTAGAATTCAAAATGAGCAAATTGCAAAGGAAATAAATGCCTCAAAATTATTCTTCTAATAAAATATTTTAACATATTTTTCCCTCTCCCAGCGTCAATTATTTTGAGACTCTTCGGAGTTGATTATTTCCTCTTTTGAAATGAAAATGAACTCTTGAAAGTTGAGCCTTATTCAATCTTTCTGCAATAACTTTTATCAGCTAATCAGATCTACACCTAGTTGAGAACACACAGCTCACATGGGTGAGGAACTGGAATGGAAGAGGAAATATATGGAACCAAATGACGCACTTTCAGTGGGTCTCAACAGAGAGGCAAGTCATTTGGGGTAGGTCAGTTCTTTATTGTGTAGGATCTTCCTTGCATGACAGGATGTTTAATATCTCAGGCTCTCGTCCTTGATATACCAGTGATGTTTCCAGCTCATTATGGCAGCCCAAAACCTCCTTTTGAGAACCACGGCTTGCTTCATCAAGAGAAAACAAGTGCATCAAAAATTAATCTTGTCTATTTTACAATTTTGCCAGGGTTGGCCTTGCAGCAACTAGCATGCCTCTGAGATATCTCATCTACGTGTAAACTCCTGAGTTAAGATACAAATGAAGTGTGTGGAGGATCTGAAACTGGTTCTCCTCCATTTTACTCAAAGCTAACCTGGTTCTAGCTTTCAATATCCAATGCATTTTTTCCTGATCTCATTGCCTTTTTTGCCATTCACATATTCACCTTCTAATTTATCACTAAGAAGGAAAAGGAATGCAGAGAGGAAAAGAAACATTTCCTCTATCATCTCTTTTCATTGTCATGGTATAATACACTGTGCCTTTCCTATGCCAAGATCTTCCTGTTTAAGATCTTCTGAATGAATTACACTGGACATCAGCAAGCATTGTTCTTCGTTACATTCTTATTATTGCATCCTCTGGTTGCATTTAATTCTGACTGCCTAAATGGGATTTTAAGTTACATTAACTCTGTACTTGGATAGAACTTAGAAATTATGAGAATCAAATGTAAAATGACTGAGCTTATCAGACTATATTACAGTGTTTCTCAAAGAGTGTTTTGTAGACCACTAGTTCCAGGGCTATGCTAACAGGCACTACCTAGAAATTGATTTCATGGGCAAATAAGTTTGGAGAAGGCCAGACTGACCAAATTTCTTTAGTGCTTAGCTTTACAGAGCCTTTATTGTGTGACTGTGGTAGGATCTTAATGCAGGGGTAGGAATGATTTCAATGTTTCCCAAATGTATTTGGCCATGGAGTCAACTTTCTCACCCATTACTAGAGCAATAAACAAGAAACAAATGATTCTAGTCTTTATAGCATTTAAGCTAGGGAAACACAGACTTTCAGGGAATACAGACTTTCAGGGCTGCTGATTTGGCCCCAAGGCAGTGCACTTCATGACTATAGGGGGCAATGCCATTTATATGGTGCAATGTGAATGGTGAACTCTCTCAGGCAGAGCTCAATCAAAAAAGCAGAACCACTAGGAGGTTTATATATTAAGGAATCTCTCCAGGGATGTGACCTTACTCAATTTTGGGAGTTGGTGAGTCTCTATAAAGCTGTTGTTTTTGCTTCTGATGCTGGAGCTTCAAGTTAGCTGAGCAGGTCATCAGGAAGACAAGAATGCAGATAAACTGGAAGATGACAAGGATGAGCTGGAACCCACAAACTTGAGCTGAAACCCATGAGTTTGGATTGAAACCTGTGTTGGGTCTCACCACCTCCAACCCTGATGAAGTGGATGTCCTGCAGGAGAAGCTGGTGCCCTTCATCATGGAGCTAAATCCACAACCAGCCCAGGAGACAGAGAAGCTGAAGGAAGGTGCAGGGGAAGAGGGAAAGTTGCACACCAAGGAAGTGAGCCAGCAAATACGGAACAATGCGCAGGAACTATAAAAGCGGCTACCCTAACTTTCCTATTGTAAAAACAATATAGTTGCTGCTGCACTTATGCCTTTCAAATCTTCCACAAAAATATCTTTTTTGGCTCACCCTAACTGGAAATATACAAAGAAAGGAATTCTGGGAAATGTAGTTCAGCCTAGCTAAGTTGACATATTACAAGCTTACCTCATGCATCCTCGAGGTCTGCAATGTGCAGCCTGCACAACCACATGTGCCGGCCTGCAATAGTTAAAAGTTAAAAGCCATAACACTTCTACTATGACAAGGACTAAAAAGAGAAAGTACGTTGTGATGTAAAAACTATCCTAGTGAAAATATGCCATCACATCGGAGCACTTGGTAGTTGGGAGACATGAGCTGGCAATGTTGAAAATTTCCCTTTCAATGGTATTGACTCATAAGGCAGGGCCAGACTAGTTGCACAGTGGTTAAGGTCATACGTTCCACTTTGGTGGCCCAGGGTTCACTGGTTCAGATCTCAGGTGCAGACCTATGCAGTTCTTGTCAAGCCATGCTGTGGCAGCTGTCCCACATATAAGAGTAGACGGACAGGGGCACAGATGTTAGCTCAGAGACAGCCTTCCTCAGAAGAAAGAAGAGGATTCCTGGCTGATGTTAGCTCAGGGCTAATCTTCCTCAAAAAAAAAAAAAGAAAAAAAGAAAGAAAAAAAAGACCCATAAGGCCTGCGGGTGTATCCTGTTCCAGCCACTTATTAGTATGAAACAAGCACGTTCAAAATGATTTTGCTTCTTTTCACCTTTCACAGTAACAAAAAATCTTGTGCTAATCTTACATTTTTCTTCACTTCTAACAAGATTTATGAGAGAAAAGACAACTTCTCTTTTCCTTCTTTTTTCTGTTCTACGCAACTTAGAGGTGATTTACAATTCAAGAAAAAGAACTTTGTACTTTTCATTTATCAAAAAAGCAAAGAATGCATTTTCAATTTAATTTGTGGAAGGAGAAATTTCCCCTTTTATCATCTTCACCCTCTCCCTTCCCATTATTTTTTTTAATCTCTGTCCACTAAAATTTTCTCATCTCTTCTCCAGAAACACATTCTTCCCCTTAGAATTTGTACAACATTAACAATTGTGTATTCTTAAATCACTGTGGCATTACCTACGTAGGTCCTATGTGGTTTTAACTTTATTAATTTCATAATTTAGGGATCTACTGATATTCTTTTCCAATTAGTCTCTATGCCTCTTCAAAGAATTATTTTATCTCAGATAACATCAAATAAAACAGCTTACAATTTTTTATTTGCTTTATAGTTCTTTAAAGGATACAAAGACATCATTTGTGAATAGCTGATCAAATGTTAGAATTTCTCTTTGGATTCAAAAGTCCTGTTAAACTGAAATTGTATTTGAAGTTCAATTTATTTAAATGTCCTGCTTTAAGCCTGACCCATGAGAGGTGGTCTAGAGAAAAGAGTGATCAAGATAACATATTTTCTTTCTTTCTCTCCTGGGTTGAAAAAAAAATTATTCCTCACTAATGTAGGGAGAAAACCAAGTGCTCTATGAAAGAAATCATATTTGTGTCTTACTTGGCAGAGGAGATCTTAGAACTACAAAAGCAAAGACATAGTCAAGAAGATGACAAAGAACTTGACAATTAGGAGACTAAAACAGGAGGAAAATAAATACATATAGTCAAGAAATGCGTCTCTCAAAGAGAGAGGTATTCCAGATATTAACATTAGGGTAAATTTTACTGATATATTGTACTGATTAAAGAGGTCTTTGTTTTAAGCATCGTCATACCTCCATCAATAATATCTATTAGTTTACATAGTTATTTTAAATAATTATTAAGAACTTAGCAAAAGGTACTGTACTGTAAGAATCCAATAAATCAATATCTTCTTATTAATAAATAATTTTAAAGTAATTTCTAATACAAACTCAGTAAGCAACATTCTATATTGTGGCAATCACTATCATTCAAATATTTCAAAATATCTAGGTTTTGAATGAGAAACCAGGCAGCTATTTCCATAATTTATTTTAAAATAAAATAAATTGAGCTTGCAGATGTACTAACACTTCAATATCTTAAAAACAAAATCATCCACATTTATGGGAAGGCATTGTATCTCTTCATCTCTACCATGCAATTTTGAGAGATTAAGGGATAATATCTAGTCTTATTGTCTTTATTTTTATAAGCCACTTTTTTCTCCTTTAGAGGGTTTTTCAGCAGATTTTAGTTAAGCAAAGATCTCATAGTAGTCACATATAAAGACAAGACAGTAGTAAATTCCATATGGGTGTCAACTAGTCCTTTAAAAGTAAAATTGTATATTCTAGGTTAAAATTAACTTTGCAAATTAATGGACACTATTTTTAAAACTGTATTTTTTAGTTACAGTTTAATTTATTTTAGGGTTTTTCTCATTTTTCCCCTTAAAAATTTTTAATATGATAAACACCGAAACCACAAAAAAGAAAAATAACAGAGTTGTACACAAGTGTTCATAAAAACTTTATTTGTAATAGATATAATGTGAAACCACTCAAATATCCATCAACAGATGAACGGATAAAGAAATTGTGGTATGCCCATACAACAGAATGCAATAAAAATAAATGCACTATTGACAAAGCAATGCAAATGAATCTCAAGATCATTGTACTAAATAAAAGAATTAAACAAGAATACATACTTCAACTATACCTCAATAAAGTTGAAAAAAATCACTCATAATAAACATAATTGCTAAGTCTTTGCTGAATGTTTACTACAGGCTCAGGCTCTTTTCCAAGCGCATTACATTCATTAACATTTAAACTCCCCAACAGCTCCTAAGTAGATACCATTATTATTCTCTCTACTTCACAAATGACAAAACTGGGACAAAGTAGCTCTCCCCCAATTGCCCAATTTCTCTACTTTCCCACAGCTCAAACAGGCTACCCTAGATGACACGGACAACCCTAGCTGATTTAAGCTGCTAAATCCTAATGACTGGATCCCAGTTCCAAATTTGGGGGAAAGAGGATAACTGGATTGGCCAGCTTGAATCACCTACTTCTGATACAATCTGTTAAAGCCAAGGAACAGGGTCACCTGGGGGTGCTGGAGCCACCACTGTGAGTGATAGCGGTCATTATCAAAGAAGGAAGCAATTCTAAGGAGGACTCCTAGAGTGTTGACTACATTGGTGAACTCATCTTACAGGTCTCAGGAGAGTAGAGGGAAAGTAAGTACAGAGCAAGGCTATGTATTCAGATCAGCAAAACGTATAATCTTTTTATTTCTCCATAACTGATATTAACTTAGCATTTGAGCCCACATTTTTGCTGATGGTGGAAAACAGACCTACAAATTCAAGTTAATTCAATCTCTTCCAGCTTCGAAAAGGGGCTTTCAGGCTACATACAATTCCTCCTTGCTTTCCGCCTGGGTAGTAAATCTAGTACAGATAATCCTCTGTCAGTGCTGGTCTTCACTTAGGGTGAGCACTTCCTGCTAGCTTTTGGGGATCATCTCTTTCTCCGCAAATCAGTAACCCCTCAGTTGCCTCTTGCTCACATTGTCTATGCAGCATCCGCTAACAGCATCTCTTTTTTGTGACCAAGAGCCTTGTTCCTGACTGTTTGCTGGCCCTTAGGACTTCTCTCAAACTTGGAAGAAGTTTGGGATTCTCCCTAGGTGTCTCATAATACATTATATTATGGAAATACTCAAGTCTGTCCATCTGCTATTGACATGTAGATGTCAAGATAGATGTAGAGATTTTCTTTATGTCTTGGAAACCACTAAGGGACTTCTAGGAAACTGGGCAAAGATCTGTTCTGTTCCAGTATTCTCCAGATTATCTGGCGATCCTATTGTCCTAATCTTTCCAAGATTATCTAAGACAATAATGTACCAAGTTCCTTTTTAATGAACATCCAGCATCTAAACCATAGTCACACATCCCTTCAAATTCCCTTCCTACTCACTTGTCAAAATTTAATTTGGTGGGGTGATTAGCTCAAGCACTACTTTTAAGCAATTTTTATTGTTACCTAATATATGATTTATGGTTTAAATGTGATCTCATTTCTTTGCTACTTATTATAAAAAGGATTTGCTTTCAAAACTACTGATTCTTCTGTGAACTCAATATAAAGTGAAATTTGTTTTTTTGTTTTTAAAGATTGGCACCTGGGCTAACAACTGTTGCCAATCTTCCTTTGTTTTTTAAGGATTGGCACCTGGGCTAACAACTGTTGCCAATCTTTTTTTTTTCCTTTTTTTTTCTGCTTTATCTCCCCAAACCTCCCCTGTACACAGTTGTCTATCTTAGTTGGAGGTCCTTCTAGTTGTGGGTGAAATTTGAATCTCAAAGATGAGCCACGCTTTGTCCTAGACGCATCTGCCATGCACCAGGGAAAGGGGAAAGAAACCTATCTCTGATGTCTGATTGAATGGAAGGATGGGGATAAAGAAATCTTTAAAATTCCTTCAACTCTTGGTCACAATGGAATAAATGGTATGGAACTTGCATTTCTTCATATATAGCTATAAAACCAAACAAAATAAATGAGGAAACTATTTTTAAGGTTTGGACAACAGGTAGAACAGTACTGTAATTCCTAAGGTTAGAGAAACACAAAGATGAGCTACACGTTTGCTCCAGCTCTCGACTTGTGAGCCCTTTCCCTAACATAGCGTGAATACATGGAGTCCAAGTAGAGCAGCAGACTTGATGAGCTGAAGAGGCAGAGACTGGAGTTTGAGCTGCTGACATGTCTAGAATTTTCAGTACAGGGTTCTGGAGAGGAGGGAGCTGCACAAAGCAGGGATGTGGCAGAGATTGTCACAAGAATTCTTGCCTAAGGGCTGGGCTGTTCATGCATAGGGTGAGACTTGAAGTATCTTGCAAAAAGTAGCTTCTGTGGGGCTGAACGCTAAATGCATGTAACACAGTTAATACTGTGCTAGAAGACACTCTGTTCCAACCAGAGGAGAGATATCTCACTGAGCACCTTGGCCATTTAGTTGAGACTTAGGAAAGCACACTCCTTGGTCATAATAACAGATCCTTTAGCATGAACGACATCATAAGACTAAGAAAATAACTAAAATTGACCCAACCTTAACATAAAACCAAGTCTGACAGGATACAAAGAATACATCAGCAATTTAATTGTTTGGTAGAACAAAATTCAACACCCTATAAAAGAATGCAGCATAGTCCAGCCTCTCTATAACATATCATCCAAAATGTCCAGGATATAGTAAAAAATTATTAGACATCAGATGAATCAGGGAAAGGTAATGCATAATCAAGAAAGCAGTTAATAGAAAATTCAGATGTTGGAGTCATCAGATAATGACTTTAAACTAGCTATAATAAATATGATCAATAAGTTAAAGGAAAAGATGGTGATAATAAATGAGAGATAGGTATTATCAACAAAGAAGTTGGAACTATTAGAAAGAACCAGATGTAATGCAAATTCTAGAACTGAAAGTGTATCTAAAATGAAAAATGTACAAGATTGCCTTAAGAGTAGATTGGGGACTATAGAAGAAAGGGCTAGTGACCTGGAAGGCAAATCTACAGAAATTATTTTATCTGAAGATTTGAAAGAACAGGCTGTGAGAAAAGTGAGCAGAGCCCTTGTGGCCTATGTGAAAATATTAAGAGGTCTAATAAATGTGTAATTGGAATACTAGAGGGAAAGAAGACAGAGAAGGGGACAGAAGAAATATTCGAAGAAATAATGGCCCCAAATATCCTGAATTTGATGGAAAACATCAACTTGCAGAACCTAGAATCTCACCAAAACTTGAGCAGAAAAAAATACAAAGAAAACTACGCCTGAACACATCATAGTCAAGCTGCTGAAAATTAAAGGAAAAGAAAAAAAAATAAAATGACCAGAGAGGGCGAAAAAGGAGAACAATGATAGGAATGATGGCAAAATAAAAAGGAAGGAAGGAAGGAAAGAAGGAAGCAAAGAAACTAGCAATCAAGACTTCTATATCCAGGGTAAATATCTTTCACAAATGAAAGTGAACTAAAGACATTTTTAGATAAACAAAAGCTGAATTTGACACCAGCAGACATGAACTCCAAGAAAAGGCAAAGCATTCTTTAGGCTGAAAAAGAATGAAAATTCAGATCTACCAGGAGGAATTGAAGAGAACCAAAAATGGCAACTATGTGGGTAAACATTAAAAATATTATATTTTTTCTTCTCCTAATTTTTTAAAAGACAACCGACTGTTTAAACACAGACACACACCCACAAACACTGCCTGTGAGATTATACCGTTTGTAGAAGTACAATATATGAAAATAGTAGGACAAAGGAAGGAGTGTGTAAGTGGAATTATACAGCTGTAAAGCTATTACATTTAACACGACTTGAAACAATATTTACACTAAGTGGACTGTGCTAAGTTAAGGAAGCATACTGTAATCCTGAGGAACCAAAAGTCTTCATGCTAAACCCACTAGCAATGGCATTCACGTGTCTATTCTTCCACATTTTGTCAATGCCAGCGAAGGTCTAAGTTAGTAAAAGCAACTCTAGACGGCGTAAAAGTCATTTGGTCAAGGTAAACAGCTTTTGAAAATGATCTGGCATGAAACAAGGATAAAATTTAATGCATTTTATATCCGTGAGTGTTATTTCTGAAACCCAAATTTTTGACAAGATCTAACATCTAATAAATTCTTGAATTGGTATGCCTTGTGGTGTTTTCTGTGACCTTTCCTGGGAAAGGCCATATTACAAATAAGGAGTTTTCTTCTTGTTTTATTTACCTTTGCCTTTGATTCTTTGGGCCAATTTTTATTAGTCCATATGTATTTTTGTATCAAGCCCACAAAATTTCAAAGACAATTTTAAAAATGTGAAATATTTAATTGCAGATATTGGTTATTAGAATGACTATTGAAAATACTTTAATTAACTGTAGCAAATAATATAGAGATTCCATTCTGTAGCAAAAACATACTTTCAAAGGACACCTTCCTATACCATTTCCATTTGGATCCAATCCACTAATCCTTCAGAAAGCTCTACTCTACAAATTATAGTCCTCAAATCCAATAATCTGAGTTGGTGACCTCTCTACACATTGATTAATATCATATTATTACATTAAACATATAATTTTAGTGTTTTACAAAGACTGGCAAGTGACAATGTGATGATTTTGAAGACAATCAAAAAAGACTAATATGATAACACATAATTATTTGTTTGTTAAAGAAGGCTCTAGCATCCCGCATTCTGTATAATTTTAACAGAAGCAAAAACATGAAATACCTGATGATCTTGCAGGTTTTTCTCTTGGCAAAGATTGCCTTCTGCTGGAATCTTTGCCCTTAAAAATTCTATCTCTGGATCAGATTTTGATTAGGAACTAGAAATATTGATGTATGCGTCAAAATAAAAGGAACAGAGTTATAAAATAAGAGCACATTTGAACTATCTCCATTTAGAAAAGAAATGAAAACAGAACTTAACAAAAAAACTTGGGCCTCAGGACTGCATGCCTGGGTCTGAATTATCTAGCTTATTATTTCAAATGGGTGTAACGAACATAAGTGGGACAGGGAATTCTTTTAAAAACATGTTTATTCTCTTTGGATTCTAGTCAGACTAGCTTGACTTCTGAGGCTGGCCTCTCACCTTTGAGCTTTGTTTGGGACTATTGTTTCCCAGTCTGCCCTGCCTGGGATTCATCAGATTTGGTTTCTTTCTACTTGCTACCATCAACAGTGGTTCATCTCATTCATGCCAGGGTCCAGTTCAGCTCAAGAGATTAAAATTCCAATCCACACCAGTCTCCGTCACCCAGAGGGAGAATTTTGTGGCCCAAGTACCTCTCTAGGTGGATGAATAAATGGTTTAAAGGTTGGCATCAGTATGGCCAACTTAATGTCCAACTAGGACACTAGTGATATAGAGTTGATTTGGGAAAAATTGCTTGGTGCCTATTTTGATCATCTTTACTGATAAAGTAGATGAATATGATGCTTATTAACATCTACAACTCTCATAAAGAATGATTGCTAATACTCACAAACACAGGAATAGAATTCAAAACAAGTTGTCTAATTTCGAAAAATGGTGCTTTTCAAAATGAAAGAAAATTCCATATAGAAAACTCGAGTAATGGCACACACTCTTGAAGACAAAAGCCAATTCAAAGGACAAAAGCAAAATCAAATGGAACTGAGAGGCTAAGCAGAAAAACACGATAAACCGAAACACTAGAAAAAATCCAAGTGTTAGGACATGTTGAAAATTTATTAGCCCAAATTTGATATTTCCAAATTAGAAATGAATTTTATCTTCATAAAAATTTCCTCCTCAGAACAGTTGTTGCAAAAGGATTTTAAAATTTGCAATTTTCTTAATGCTGGGCCACAAATAATTGTATAACACTAAGTGCAAAAGTAAAACAAGTGGAAAATATGTATAAATCAAGAATAATCAAAGAATAAGCCATAATCAAGAGTAATCCATACAACCTTCAAATCCTTGTCCACATAAGGATTTGAGTTACGGGCTGCGCTTGGGTCAGATCATTGGAAAACAGTTCAGTTGGACATCAGTAAATATATAAAAGTGATCACAGAATCGGAAGAAAGGCCTCACGATAAACCCAGAAGCATTGCAGTTCACAGGAACGGGTTCTCTGCCTTAGACTAAACTATTAAAGGAATTAGTTTAGGTCTCCAAACGTATGAAGAAAGGACATAAAATGTTGTTACTATAGAAAAGAGACAACCTACAGGAACTTTGTAGTCAGGTGTATCCTATGACTTTGGGACAAAGGAAAACACTGTCGTTTTTGATACGCTGGATTTGTTTATTCAACAATTATTAATCTGTAGGTGATCATGTCAAACACTGAGCAAGATGCATAACATACTGAGATAGAGGCTGACACCTCAAGGCGTTTAGGGTCTTGTAGGGAAGCTAAGACATGTTTACATAAGACTAAAATGGAGACAACTATACCGGGAGTCCCAAGTCCATCCCAATCAGAGAAGGGAAAGATCATTTCCAGACCAGAGAGATCAAGAAGGCTTCAAAGTGGGAGTGGAGAGGGAATTTTGAGGAAATATTTCTGGAATGTTAGATGCAGGTAAGTTTAGGGAACAGCAGCATCACAATTAGCTTGGAGTAAAAGGTTAGTCACCTCAGAGAAATCTTAAGACTTTGAGCCACAGTTTGAAAATTACGTTATAGAATCTGACCGTTTAAGGTCTTCCTTAGCTCTCTAAAGAATCTGAAATTTATCTTATTGATAATGGAAGGAACTGAAAGTTATCTCACTGATCAAGGTAGTTTTTAAAGACTATGGAAACTGGGAGCAAAGTACAATGAGAAATGAATTGGGAAGGGAGGTGAAATGGACACAAGGTGATCAGATAACAGATCGTGGTCCAGGTAAAGACACTGGAGGAAGCAAACCATTACGGGACAAAAAATAAAGATTAATTTTCAAGGTAAAAAAATGACAACATTTAGGACTGTTGGACTACTTATCAGCCTGCATACCTAAGGGTTATGCTTTTTTTGTTTTTAACCTTTCTTTGAAAATAGTGTTATCTTTGACTGAGAATCTAATGACAAATCCTCTTTGGAATGTTATTCCAAATCCTTTTTGGAATATCTGCAGACTAGCAAAAGAACTTGAAATGTTTTCTTCTTGCCTATAAAATGTTAGAGAAACTTGCTTTTCAAAATATCGGCTGCAGGATGAACTTCCAGAGAATAAAGCTATAGAGGTTCCCTTTCCTTTTCTTTTTAACCCATACAGTCTGTGTATATTTTTCAGTGTATTTTTTTCTACACCCTTTAATATTAATCCTAAGTGATGAATGGCGGCTGTGGAAGGAAGGGGACTGAAGAAACTCTGTCAATTTGAAAAGAGTTCATTATTTTTACTCTATTTTGCAGAGTGTCATTTTAAATAAGTGCTAGCCTGGAGAAGGTTTTTATTGTTTTGAACCACAAGCTTTATATTACCTTAAAAAAAAAAACCCTCTCAGCCGCAAGTTGGATGCTTCTGGCAGCAATACAAATCTAGCACCACCCAGGGAGGGAGTGTATTTGCTTCTTCGCTCACTTCTGGCAGGGTAGAGGAATGCTGGACATTGAGAGACAACAAGGAAGGCTGCCCAGAGCATCGCCACGCTGCTCCCCGGTCCCACGCCTTGGGCCTCCTCCTTTTGGAACACACAGGTAAGTATACTGAGGTGCTGATTCAAGTGGAGCATCCTAGCTTGTTGGTTGCGTGCCATGGAAGTCAAGTGCAATGCCGTAAAGGGGCATAATAGGTCTCCTCAACACCGTCGGGGACCTCAACTTGACCTGGCTTAGGTCGCAAGGTTATTATTTGACCCAATAAATTGCTAAAAAGGTTCTTCTGTGTTTTATTATTACGTTATATCTTTTTCTGCCACTTTGCAGCATGCTTTCTATAGACCATGAAAAAAAATTAAAACAGCAACTGAATGTTTTTTACAAATCTGTAGCTAGTTGTTAATGTTATTCTTTCGTCTTCAGAAATTATAAGATCTTATAGCAATCTTTATTGGGGAAAAATGAAATATCATATAAAGTTTAGTTTTCAATGTCAATGTTTTAAAATACTGCACGTGGATAAAGGGAAGGCTTAGCATTAGACAGTGAACTGAAAAACTATAGAGATAAAATTTCCTATAGCACGGCAGTAGTCTCTAAATATAAAGCTCAATGTTATAAATTTGGGTTCTTAATGAATTTTTTATATCACAAATTCTGTTTCCACTTAGATGTCAGAAACTGAGCCGGAAAAGATAAAAGTAAAAACAGCTGAGCATTTTGAAAATGATAAAAATAACGTTTCTTGGTTGAAGGAAGGTAAGTCCTCTTGCTGTCAACTTTCTATCAATGTGAAAACTGTGCTTTTCTTTATAAACAAGAGATAGTGTGGGAGAAGGAGGAAAATGCCCCAGCAGTTTAGATGATATTAGTATTTCTGATTTTCCTTTTTCTTTCTTTTTTTGGGGGGAGAGGGCTAAGTGGTAGTTTGAGGCCCTTCAGTATTGAACTGTTTCTTGTATTCCCTGTGTCGCAGTAAATATAGATTAATTGTTGGTAAGACAGTACACATTTTCAACACAGATATACATTATCTGTGGGGTTCTTGTCGTGTTGTAGAATTTTCTCCTTTACAGTCAAGAAGACTAAAAAGTTGAGGACAAGTACTTTTTAAATAATAATGACAGAAAGGCATGCACGCTGTAGGAAGTAATATCTACAAATAGAATCGGCATTCACTGCAATTAGAGAAGCCGCTTTCCCAGGGGACAATGCTGTCGGCCACAGGCACGGCGTGCGTTAAGATGGTTGCCTGAAATACACTCACAAATCGATATGTTCTCCTATGGAATACAAATTTGGGCACTTTTGAAAAATGTATAAACTCATGATTGTTTACTAGAAGGTTTGGTTTTATAATCTTTTCATTTTGTGAACAGTTTTAATGTCTCTTAAAGGAAACTGATTTGATATTTTATCGAAATAGATATATGTCTTTTACACTGTTTCAAGAATCCATTCACTTGTAGAGACAGCTCTTACGTGGTTATCATCTCTCAAAATTGTTTTATAAGGTCATAGGCGTCTTTCATAAATGTCAAGTAAGGCCTATAACACCAAAACAATAATAATAATATCAACCACACTGACAATGTGTATTAATGATTATGCTGAATCGTCATAGCAACCCCAGGAAGCAGTAATTATTCCTAATTTTCAGATGAGAAAATAGAGGCTCAAGGAGTTTAACTAAATTGCCTAAAATTACAAAATTAGAAAGTGATAGAGCTGGGATTTGATCCCACACTGTATGACTCCACAGCACGTGAATGTAACCACCACCTTACACTGTGTTCCACAGGAAAGATGTTTCCGTTACCTGTCAAGGCATGACCTGCGCTCAGAAGTTTTCCTACAGTGCTTAAATCATCACCTCCTCCTTCCTGCACACCCTCACGTTCATTCTTATCCTTAATCCTGCCCTACCCTCACCCTCATTTTAAAAATGTTTACCTTTTGTTAAAAAGATCATTCCTTCTGCCCTATGGCCCAGTAATCAAAATTAATAGCTGGAGCTCGTCTCTACTAGAAACCCTATTTTAGGATAAAAGTTGGTACAGACATGAAGTATTTGAGGAATCATTTCCTTCAAAAAGTCACAGGGCGAGAAAATTCTCTAACTTCTCTCTATAAAAAGATCTTTAAATAGAACATTTTGAAAAACAATGTTGAAGTAAGAAATTGATCTTCCTTTGTTTTACTTGTGAACCCCAAATCCGTGAAGACAGAGATGTTCTTCACGACTATTTTGTGTTATTTATATGATTTCATTTTGCTTTAATTGCTCATGCTATAGGTGTCTCATCTAGAAATAAGGATGAAATTGGTAGATTAATCAACTGTTTCCTGAAGAATTTTCTTTTTAAAAAATTGTGTCCGTTAAGTACAATTTAGGCATTGAATTCTTATAATC
The DNA here is from genome assembly GCF_041296235.1 of Equus asinus. Classification (NCBI taxonomy): domain Eukaryota; kingdom Metazoa; phylum Chordata; class Mammalia; order Perissodactyla; family Equidae; genus Equus; species Equus asinus. The sequence continues at coordinate 31,392,372 of NC_091810.1, forward strand.
TGTAAATGCTAATTTCCCAGGTGACCTGTTTTATCCCATTTGGACACTTCATTTAAGCTACGCTCAAATTATATGTACTATATTTCATAACAGGAAATTGAACTAGATGCTAGATGACAACATCTTAATTGGGAATTATCAGGATGAGTTAGTTTTCGAATTTAAATATCTCTTTTTTTAATGTTAAGAAAAAGCGTATATGTTGCTTTGTTAAAAAAAAAAAAAAGAAGGCAAAATGGTGCAGTGGAAAGACCACAGCATTTGAAGGCAGGCAGGCATGGTTTTTAAATCTGAGCTCAGCTATTCCCTACTTGTGTGACTTCGCCATGTGACCTAACGTCCCAAGCCCCAGATTCCTTACCCGGGCACTATAACAGCTCTTTGTGAATTTATGGAGAAGACATTTCATTATTTCTCTTTCCTTCCCTCTTTTTAAAGCATGCTTCAAAATAATATTATGTCTTTCGAGAGCCTGGTTGACACTTTGAACAATGTGCAATAGGAATAGCACTGTATATTTTTATAGTATTTTATGTAAATTCCTTCATTTGGTCCCTACAACAACTTGGTACGCAGTAGTAGTATTGTCCCCATTTTACAGACCAAAGGACTGAGGCTCAGAGAGACTTTGGATCTTGCTCAAACTTGCAGAGCTGCTCAGTGGCAAATAGAATCCTGAACCCGCGTCCTCTAGCTCCAAATTCTGTTCTTAGCCTTAAACCACTTTATCACAGTGACTTCTCCAACAGTTATCAATCACTATTTTAAATTTATCAAGCCCTTTCCCTTTTAAAAAAAGAATGAAATAGATGCTTTAAAGTTGTTCAAAAAAGTTGTTCCTGAATGACAAAAGTGGTTGGTTCTCACACCACAGTCTCTTGCCTCCTGCTGGAACTTCAGCTAAAAACTCCCCGTTGTGAAAATGTAGGGAGTCACAGCAATGCCTTGTCAGGGCTGGAGCAGGCACCCACTGCGACAAGCTACGTAAAGCACAGAGTGCAATGTAACCTCAGCAAGAATATCGCCATGGTTGCCAACCTCGTACTGATAGTCATTCTCACTTCTCATCCTCAAACATTCATTCAGTTTATCCAATGTGATTCAACATTTATTAATAGCAGCATTACTGGAGATAAGGCATGAGTGTGGTAGAGAAAAATTTCAAAAAAAAGAACCACAGTCTCACAGTCAACAAGTTTATTATGTAATTGTCTTGCTTTTGCCTGAAAGCTAAAGAAGCTCTGATTTGCCTTCCACTTTTCCTTGGACGAATCGTGGGCCTGATGGCCTCAGCAATGGTGTCAAAGAGCCGTGTAAGCCACACCCACAGCTGTTATCAACAATTAGGATGAACAGTGTCTGAGAAACACTTTGGCAGACCTGAAAATGCACTCATTGTAACATTAATTGAATTCTATTTTACCTTCTATCAAACCATCAGGCAATCCTGTACCACTATTGGTTATCTTGCCTTTAAATTCTAGACTTCTCAAATTTTGGATTTATCAGATTCCTGGGTCCCAAGTTAAGGAATTCAGGAGGATACAGGTGGAGCCCAGGAATAAATACTTAAGAGCCAAACAGGTGATTCTGGAGTAAAATGTCCAGGGACTAGACTTTGGCAAACCCTGTTTTAAGACAATCAGAGAAAGAAAATGTGATTTTGATATAGGCACCAGGCAAGAGGGGCTGGCTGCACTGTGCAACTGTGGACCACGGTGGACCAGAAAGGCCAGTGTTGAAGGCAGTCATGATCTACTTGCACAGGAGGAAAGAAGGAGATAATGCTGGAGCAGATGCACAAGAGGCTGGAATATGCCTGCTTTGGAGCTAGGGAAATGGGCAGATTGGCTAGTTATTTGTGGATGGATTAACTCAAAACGAGCGGGAAAGACAGACTGAGTTCCGACTATAGTTCAGTAGTTGGACATGGATTCTGGGTTGTCACTCCAGGTCTGAGGACCAGGACTAACATATGGAAGAATGGTTTGGGCATATAAATCTGTAACTGGTGTGTAGAGTGGGATGCGGCAGGCAGAGAGGAAAGGCGACAGCAGGAGAGATGATGATGGCTAAGACAGCAATACATTCAGTAGCCCTGAAGTGAGGAAAACACGACCTGGATAAAAGTCATAACAAGGAGAGGAAGAAAATAGGCCTGAATGTGAAAAACTTTATGAAGGAAAAATTGATATAACATAGAAATTGGGGGGAAAATTACAGGTGGAATAAGATGGCATGTAATACCCCATTAAGCCAGGGAGCATTCTGGGTAAGCATTTCAGTTCCTGCACCTAACACCATTTGATACGGAAGAGAAATATCAAAATGAAGGGATGGAAGCCTTTAAATTGTTGTCATTTGCAGTTTAAAATCATAGCATCACCACTGTTTGAACTGCACACAGTTTCTTACAGTGTCTCCCGATTTTTTCAGAAAAAGTTGGAAATCCGGGTTTCTATGTGAATGCCCTTGGTTTCTAAAGGTTAAGTAATAACAACAATAACAATAATAAAGTACCATGCAGGACAAATGAAACCAGGTTCTGTGAGTCTATTTCAGCCCATAGGCTACCAGTTCGTAACTTTCGTTCTAAGAGATTGTACCTCTAAACAAAATCTGTTACAATTTCCTGAAAACCAATTTTCCATAAACATTACTACACTGGCACATAAAATAAATGAATATATGTAAAATATTTGTGTATGTATAGATATACACACATATTTATATGTATGAGCAACGTCAAGAAATTGACTAAAAAATGTGAAATTAACAACATTGCAATAAAACCAGCCTTTAAAAGACTAGCTACCTATAATTGTTTTAGTGAAGCTTTCTCTTTATGGGTGTAACAGATAGAGGGACCAACAAAATCATCCTGAGTTAAAAATGCAGCCTCAAAGTACCAAAGTGTAGTTCTGTAATCTTCTAACCAGGTGTTGACTCGGTCCAAAAACTGCTAAATTGCGTAAGCCCCCAATGGGAAAATTCATACTTAGAGAAAAGATTTGATTAAAAAAAAGGGAGTGGAGGGCCATGAACAAGCTTTTTTTCCCACCTTTCGTAAATGCCAGGAATAAAAGAGCATGGGAGAAGAGAATTCTGCAGTTATTTTGAGCTAAGTATAGCTTCTGTTCTATAAGCAGTGACATGGTGACCATAGTCTTTGGTGATTTCAGAATCATCATTTAGATACATTTTAGAAGAAACTCCCCCAAATTTACTTAGTATTGATGTAGAGGGGTTGGGTCATCAGTGACTTGGCATCTGGAATGCATTGGTTATCATTTAATCAGAATTAATGAATATTAGAGACTGATTATCCAAGATACTGCAAAATAGCCTAGAGGTACCTAAAGCCGTGTTCCAAAAATTCCCTTCTCAATATAATGTAAAACCTCAGGTCCATAATACAAGAATTCCATCTCATTCCTGACCAATGTCTGTTTGCAAACGAGATGGAGAAAGTGAAAATCTTACCTCCATTTATTGACATTCGTAAGTTCACTGGACTTCCCTTAATTTTAAGTGAAGACAATTTACTTTATTTGCTCAAAAAATAGTTTCAGATCATGAGCATTAAGACAATTTCAAAATATGTATTTTATTCAATTCAGCAACCATTTGACGAGGCTCCTCTTGAACTCACAGACAACATGTTAGGTAAAGAAACAAAGATGTCAGACAATGAAAATGCCCCCGTTCCTGCCCTCAAGGAACTCATGTATTTAAGTGCTTTATTTTAACGAGTAAATATTAATCCATGTTAATTCCCTCACTCAGATAATTCTCATTTTTAAAAGGGCTCCTTTTTCTGTCCAGCTTAAAAATTAAGCCACACTAATGCCTATTTTAAATTGTTAATTTCCACAAATAGCATATCATGAGATTCCTTTTACATGTATACACAGGAGGCAGAATCATTAGCTCTTATTTCTGTAGTCTCCATTACTTGTGAAAATGTGTTACCTAATAACCAAATTACAGGAGAGAAAAAAGTAACAGCCAAATAGAATGCTTTTTTGTTTTTAAACATAGTTGAAAGGAGAAATTAGATGTGAAAATATGCCCTGGCAAGTCATATAAATAAGTAAAGTAAGCATAAGAACAAGATAATTTCACAAGGGCAATTGTTTTTGAAGCTTTGGAACAAGAGGATGTGATAGAGATCGGCATGGGGAAGCACTTTAGAATCAGTGGTCAAGGAAGTTCTAAGGGAGAGATATCTGAGTTGACACTTAAACGACAAGGAGTCAGCTGTGCAAAAAATCTTGGAAGAGTATTCCAACAGGGAGAAGAGCCTGTGCAAAGATAGGATGGCTCAGAATGGCTGGATGGGAAGGAAGGAGGGGTGGAAGGAAGGAGAAAGGGAAGGAAGCTAAAAGAAAATGAGGGAGGGAGGGAAAGGAAGGTGCTTAAGTTGGAAATAATGTAGGAGCTTGCTGGCCACAGTCAGGAATTTGGATATTTTTTCCTAATTGGAATTAGAAGCTACTGGAGATTCTAAGCAGGGGAATATAAGCAATCCCTTATATTGTATGAGGTGAAGAGCGTACACAGAAATACAATAGAGGATATTGTAGTTGACCGAGCAAAAGATGATAAATGTAGGATAAAACTGTGAAGGTGAAAGAGGGAGAATAGGATTTGGGATCTATTTTGGAGGTAGAGCCAACTGAACTGGTTGGTGCCTTGGCGTGGGGCAATAGAAAGAAATGAGTTAGGGCTGACTTCTGGCTTGAGACAGTGCATGATGATAATGCTGAATGGATAAGAATGAGAGAAAACCCGGCCGGATACGAGAGAACCAGCAGATCTGGGTCGGTCAGGTTAAGGGTGAAATGCCTAGGAGGCATCCCCAGGAAAATTGTCAGTTGGGCAATAGGATATATGAGATCAGTTGTCCACTCTGAGTAATGTTGACAGGGAAATTCTGCTAGAAATTTTGCTCAGACCTGAAGATTGAGAATGCATCTGTGGATGGGGAGAGTAAAGGAAATGAAACAAAGTTTCAAGTAGAAGAAATGGAGCAGAAAAGAACATTTCATCCTCAAAGAAGTGAATGAAAACGTGTGGCTGGAGCATCTTGACCCAAAATAAAGTTGGCATTTGATAAGTGTGGGGAGTTTGCCCAGGAACAGAGCCTAGAAGCTTTCATAGACCTTGGCCAGCATTTTGAATTCCAATAAACTCTTTACCCTGGACATACCTTACATACTCAAAAGAATGTAAGATAAAAGACTATCAAAGAATAACACACTATTTTAAAAATTTAACAATTACAAAATGAAGCTTTAACAGTTTGTATTAGTCAGGATTCTGCAGAGAAACAGAACCAAAAAGATGGATAGATACAAAGATGATAGATAGATAGATAGATAGATAGATAGATAGATAGATAGATAGATAGATAGATAAAGATTTATTATGAGAGACTGGCTGACATTATTATGGAGGCTAAGAAGTCCCGGGAGCTTCTATCTGCAAGCTGGAGGCTCAGGAAAGCCAGTGGTGCAGTTCCAGTCTAAGTCTCAAGTTCTAAGAGCCAATGATGTAAATCCTGGTCCAAGTAAGAAGTTCTGAGAACCAGAAGTAATCATGTCCAAGGGCAGGAGAAGATGGATGCCCTACCTGAAGCGGAGAGAGCAAATTCGCCCTTCCTCTGCCTTTTTGTTCTATTTAGCCTCTAATGGATTAGGTAATGCCCATCCACATTGGTGAAAGTGGGATTTTCTTTAATCAGACTACTAATTCAAATGCTAGTCTAGTCCTAAAAGATCCTCACAGACACCCTCAGAAATAATGTTTTACCAGCCACCTTGGATCCCTTAGCCTAGTCAAGTTGACACATAAAATTAATCATCACATAGTTCTCGAGAGGAAAGTAGCAGACACTGATTCTAGCTCAATTAATGAAAAGAGGAGTTTACTGGAAGGCTTGGAGGTGGCTCACAATCTAGAAGGAAAATCCGGGTCCAGAAGAGGCAGAAACTAATCTAGCTCTGGCGATTCAGATAACAAGACTTAACAATATATTCAGGTCAACATTCCCAGAGCAAATAAGATCCACATGCTTTTTTGTCCTCTCATCCCCCTATACTCATGATTCTAAATCCCAAGGAAGAAGGTTCAGTAGCGTTGGCCAAGAGTCGCCCTCCTGGCTAGGCAAGGCGGGGAACCTTGACTGACAGCACCACAAGACTACACATAAAGGGAGAGAGGTGTTTCTTTACAGGGTCCTAGCACCAGAATCAGGGATGAACAGATGCTGTATGGCCCCAAAATAATGTCTATTCTGAGAGCCAGTACCCATGACCCAATTTCCAGTACTTTTCTCCACAAGGGATAATATTTTCTTAAGAACCTGACATGTGCTGTTGATGGAGTGCTCCACATTTCAGGAAGGAGAGTACTCACTTTAGATGTATTGGCCTTCCACTGAAGTTCAAATGTCAGATTTTGATTCTCTGATAATCTTATTTTATGTTTAGAAAGTTCAGTAAAAGATGAGATCTTCTGTGTTCTCATAGGTCAACAAATTAAATTCCAGTGGCACATTCTACAGCTGACGGTTGAAATTTCTTTCCAAGTAAGCCTATAAAGTAGTAAGTTCATTTCTTATAAAATGATGACGTTGATCCCTATGGAATGGAAGGCCTAGAAGATGCCATGTCAGCCTTGAGACTATGACCAGATGAATTAATCAGTGCAAAGTCCCTATACGTTGTTAAACAGCAGATTTAAAGACTCTCTTTCAATGATGATAGGGCAGTACATCAAATCCAGAATGATCTTAGCTCACCATTATTAATTGCAATTTTATGAACTAGGAGAGAAGCAATCTGTAGAGACTGGGAACTGATCTCTCCCGTCTCAACAGGAAGAAGAAAATCATAGATAACTAGAAACTTCAAGACATTTACTCCTTTCAACTGAGATGTCGGTAGACTTATTCATTTTCCTATATGTCACAACAGCTGTTGATGTGGTACACTTAATCAACATTAGTATAAAGAGCAATCTTGTAGTGAAAGAAAAAAAATGCCTCATGTTCTATGCCTCAGGAATAAGGACATTCCATTTCTTGTAAATTCTACAAAGAGATACTTTATTTTTATATGATTATGGCCCATTTCTTTCAGCTTAGGAACAGCATTTAGAGAGAATATACTCTCTAATAAAATGCACCTACACTAGGTGTTCACCAGACCATTAGTAAAAAAAGGAATGTGAACAGAGCAAATGAAGACATCACTCTACAGGCATAAATCACTTCAACCATTTTAGTCATTATTTAAGCCTGTCGGAAAGTAAATGTGCAGCAAAGATGAAAAGCAAGGGCAATGACAGTAGTTTTGCCAGTGTATAACTTCAAGAAAAAATAGAGAGGACAACTCAGAGAGGCGTAGCATTAAATAAGACATCAGGCAGTTCTTCCTCTTGAGCTGAAATTCCACACCAATACGATTTGAAAAGAAACAGCTACCTTGCGGAAGTTAAGAAAGGCGCTTCATGATGTCTAATCTCAAATAACAGACAATAGGAAAGGAAAATCTACATTTTAGCTCTTCTTTCATGTAACAAATTTATTTTCTTTTTTATATTTAGAATATTCACCATCATAGATAGGAAATAATATTTATTCTAGAATTAAAAAAAGATATATATTAAGACTAAAGCATCTTGAATGTGAATTTCATAAAAATATTGAAAGTTTATATAGACATATATATATATATATATATATATACACACTCATATACTTAAATCTATAAACTTTTCTGGAGAATGAAAAATATATCAAAAGTTATTTTCAGACCACAATTAATTAAAAAAAAAGATTCCACTCTAAACTTATGTCTTAAAACTAATTTCTTAGACCAATAAGTGAAAATTCAGATCGCTAAGACAAACCATTCATACTATAAAAGAAGCATTTGTTGTATAAAATAATATAAATTAAGTAACCCAAATCAAGAAATCTTTTGATTTCCTGCAAGGAACAGACTTACACAAATAATATACTATGACTACCGTGCTCAAGGAACTTATAATTCAGGTGAGGAAACAAAATAGCAACAACACATCCTGTTTGCCATATGATTCAGACAAAAGCAAGTTCTTCAGCTGTGTTTGAAATTCGGTAGAAAGTGCACAACCAATCTGGATGGAATTTGTCAGTGTTAAATTTCACACACCAAACCATATGAGTACAGCCAATTCCTTAGAGACACGCAGGTTTCCCTTGAGATTAAAACAGAGCTTGTTGGTTTCTTTTTAATGGATTTAGCAAATTTGGGCTAAAACAACTATACTAAAAAGTCACTTGAAAAGAGCAGGATTCATTTAAAAATATTAACTTAGATTTCTTACATATGTTTCTTAAAAGATTTTTATGTAAATACTCTTTATTACCCAATCTTTTTTCTTTAGAAAAAAAGGAAAACAATACCTTCATTTTAAAATGAGGAAAAACAATAACATAAAGAAATAGATATACTTAATAGATAGTAAGGGAGCTCAGTTTGCTGAGGAAAATTGCTAAGTGAATTATTTCTTTAGTGAGGAGGGAAAATTGCACTAAGGACTTTTTTCTTTAGTAACAACACAACTTGGAAGCACAGTATATTTATAGGGTATGAATACATTGGAATGTCCAAATTCAGTACACTACTAAACCTCTAAATTCTGTAGGCCAACCCATTAATTAGGAAGCAACATTCAGGCCTCTGAATTCTAGGCCAAATTGCCAAGTATGAGTTCTGTAACATAACTTATTCTCTAATAGAAGAATGAACTTTTTTCTTCAGTTTTACTTAAGGGAATCGATCTCATGTTGGACTCTCCTGGATACAAGTAGCAGAAATAACTTGTTCTCATCATTTTAGAGACCAAATTAATAACGCTAATTAGGAATCAAATTTAATTTTCAAAAACACCATAGAGGGAAAAGTTACATGGTTAAAATATATATACATATCGGTATTATATATATATGTATATAATACATACGTTATATAAATAACTATCTTACTGAAACAAAATAGTTTATTCCTTCTTTCTCTCTGGCCTTCCAACAATACATTTTTTTACTATCTTCTATTTGTAAGACAACATAGTAGTTTCTGAGAGAGAATCAAACATATATAACACTCAAGGTACCTGCAATTAGTGTATGTGTGGTGTTGCAGGGGGAGGGAGTAATCAAGGAAACTTCACCATAAGTCAATAGATTTAAATAAAGGAAAAATGTTAAGCATTAAATTGTTAATTGTTCAAGGGTAAGGGGTATCTGGCTACTTAGCTCTGTATTTGAGCATCCAGATAGCCCCTGGAGCAGAGCAGATGCCCAAACATGGTATAACCACATGAATGAATGAATAAATTTCAAGGATGATATGAGATCCAGAGGTAGGAAAGAGCACAACCAGAATTCAGAAAAATTGGGAATTTAGCTGGGCTGTAAATTATGAGTAGAATTTCAATAGACAGTAGCATTACAAACTGATGGAATATGATGGTTTAAAGTGGACACAGAAAAGTATGTCAGGTGTTTAGAGCACAGCAGTTATGTTTGGCTGGAAAAACGGTATGTATGGGAGAACAGGAAATAAACCTTGGCTACATTATGAAAGGCTTTTAATGCCAGGCTGAAGAGCATAAACTGAATGTTCTAGAATGAAGAGAAGTTATCAAATATATCTGGGTTTGGAGAGGGAAGGCAGGCAGGACCTAAAGCTAACAGAATCAACTCTGTGCTTTAGAAAACATTTATCGTTTGAGGATCTTTATGAGGATGGGTTGGAAGCGTAGAAACAGAGATGAAGGGTAGAAATAGAGCAACCTGTTGGAAGGTTGTTGCATCTACAGATGAGAAAGAATGATTTCTAGATTGGGATACTGGTTGCCAGGGCATTGGAAACAAAGAGACTAGCACCCAAGTGTGCTGACCTCAAAGCCTTGGCCATGGACTAGGTATTAAGGGGAAGGAGAGAGAGGGAGTTTATAGAAAGCCTCTGGAAAGAAACTGGGATTGTGTGTCTGTGTGTGTGTTTGTGTGGCCTTATGTAAGTATTCTATGTTTATTTTAGAAAAATTAGAAGATGAATATAGCAAAAAATTATCCCAAATTTCAACACCCAGAGATAGCCACTGTACATCTTTTCTTATATGTTTTATCTCCCCATGTCAATGTGTATGTGTGTATTTGTATAGACACACATATGAAGTAGTAATTTTAATAAAATCTGATGATGGAATATATTTAATATTGTGTCTTCCTTACTCATAAATGAATATGAATACATTTCCAGATTAATAAACATAGATTTACATCATTTAAATGGTATACTCATGGTATTCCACTATTGAAATAATAAAATATATGTAACCAATTCCCCGTTTTGAAATATTCAGGTTGTTTCAAAGTTTTTGCTTTTAAATTTCAAAGGAATACACTCTGCATGTATTGGAATTTCCTTATAAGAGGACTAACTAAAAGCACCTTGTGGAATCCTCACATCTTAGCTGTGGCATTCAAGTGACAGTTCACAACGTATTGCACATCAGCGCTTCAGTTCAGTTTCATAAAAGGCATGTGCAGAAGGCCTTATCATGCTCTCGTTTTACACTTGAAGAAAGTCAAGGTCAGAAAAGGTGAAATAATCTGGTTCCAAGTCACACAAGTAATAGACAACAGGACCAGGTCTCAAGCCAGATATTCTGCTCCCAAATCCAGTGCTTTTCCATCATAGACTCTTCTTTGAAATATACTCGAAGGTAGATAACCAATAACCCCTCATCTGCACTCATTTTGACAACTAAAATTAAAGGAGACTGGAAAAGTTTGGGGGAAGTCATACAGATGATGCATCTTTAAACCTATTATTCATTTAGTTGGATTCTCTACACACCTATTCTTCAGCAGTCATGGTGATTTGAATGGGAAAGAGGACTTAGTTATGACATCAGGTGAAGATTCAGAAGCCGACTTATCTACAGATTGTAGTGATTAAATAGTTCAGAACGAATTACAACTTTGTAATATTACTGCATTCATATTTAAGAGATAAAAGTTGGAGTTCAGCTCTCATAATATCCAGTCCTTTAAGACACAGGCAAGGTATAAGGATTAATCATTTTAATATCTTCCCATTGAAGATGGCTCACTAAACAAAAGACATGGCTGATGGAGGAGGAAAGTGGAAATCTTATTTTGTTTGCTGATCTTTGTAAAACAAGCACTTGAAAATAAAACATATCACATCAAAGTATGGGGGAGAAATAACTCCAGTGGCAAAATCAACTCTGATCAGATTAAGAAACAGCAATATATTTTTGCATGGCTAATAAACAGATCAAAAACCTGCAAACCTAAGGATGTTTGGATGCCAAATCTAACTTTAATTTTCAAATATCCCTATCTGGTCCTATCATCTCTCAAGTAAGAAAATTATATTACACACAGCCCTGTTTTTTCATATTCAGCAGATAGCACCCCACTGTCAACCTTAGATGTGACCTTGATTTTCCTTGTTATATATAGAATTTTAAAAAATTTGTTCTCTTAAATCTTTAAATAGTAGGATTTAGCAAAGAATAAAAGACACTACTCTGTAAAAGCTTGAAACCAGAAGTAAACATAACGTATTTCAGAGAGCCATCACGAATACTGAATCCATTGTATTTTTCAATCACGAATTAAATACAATTATCCTTTGGTAATCAGAAGCCCATGAGTTTACAACAACAATATTTTTTAGTTAAAATTATAAACATTTTGTTTTTGGGTAATCAAGTGATACTTTACAAATCACCTGATTTCTTAATATCTCTCCCACAAAAGAGAAACAACAGCGATAACAAAACGCTGAAGGAAGGACTTTAATTCCTCGTTCTACATAACAGAGGAAATTAAGTCAAATATTTTTCTACCTTCCAAGAAGAAATTTAATGCAACTCGAAGAATTCTGATTCCACAAACACACTTACTGCTCCACACAGCACCCAGACATATGCAATAATAAGCATTCATATTTCTGTCTAACCAACTGAAACTACAGAGATTTTATGAATTTGGTATTAGTAGTAAGAGAAACTAAATGAATAACTTGGGGGTTAAACAGAAGTATAGTCTAATTACAGCCCTCCAGTGGCTCAAATATCCAAACTGTTCATTTCCACTAAGACATCCAGTCTTTTCGTGGTCTGTGGCAATTATCTTACAAGCTCTATCTCAACTTTCCCCAGCATATTTAAGTAAACAGGTAGCCTCTTTGGTTCTTTCACTTTGTTTTTGTAAGGACTCATTTTACAGCAACTAATTACTCAGAGCCAGGCAAACCAATTTGGACATTTATTAAAATTGTCCAATATTAAATTCGACAAGCAGAGAATTGTGCTTAAATATAAATTGTTTGTTCTCTTATTTAAAGTAAGCAGAGTTCAGAGAGAAACAGGTTTATGTCACTTCAGAAGAACCATTTGATAAGGAATAATATTTACTCTAATTAGTCAATCAATAAACATTGGTAAAGTGACGATACACTGGGAGGTATTGGACCAGAGCCTGGCAAAAGGCTAGACTGGAGAGGCAGATCCCACAGTATTCATTAGCCATGGGAAAGAAGTTGCTCTAAGGACAATGGGAAAATATTAACTGTGTTAAGCACAGAAAGGTCATTCTTAGATATGCCTTTTAAAAAGACCACTCTGGTAGCAGTGTGGATTGGAGAGGAGAAAAAGTGGATTGGTGGAAAGCAGGTAGGAGACCTTGCAGCAGCTGAAGTAGGAATTAAAAAGAATGATGATGTGAAGAAGAGAAATTTTGAAATGCATTGAGAATGAGAAAAGCCAGGACTTCCCGGTAAATTGGTTGTGAGGATGAAGGAGATGGAGACATCAACGACAGCATCTAAGCTATTGAGTAAATGATGAAGCTCTTTGCTCAACTAGAAACACAGGCAGTATAGAGTATACGCCACCCGGTGTGAGTTAAATAACTAAATGATTTTTCTTTAGGCTACCTTATTTGGAAAAGTATGTTAACCACTGTCAAGGTGTTAGAAGTGAAAGGTTCTGGAAATTGGAACTGAGTGTTTCTTGGACTTTGATTAACTAAAATGAGGTCCATCATATTTTCTGGTAGGCTCTGGAAGCAATAGTTAGTAGGGAGAAAAGTATCATGTTTAGAGTTTGTTTCATGTTTAGAGTTCTTTCTTTAGTCAGGAAGAATAAGCTGAAGATTTGGAGAGGCAAAAGAAGGATAGGGTTTAAATTAAGTTTCACAGCATCTCATGTTTTAAATGACAACTTATTTGGGGATTTACCGGAAAAGGAAATCTAAGGTTCATGATAGGTGTAAACAACTCATTCATTTTATCTTTGCCTTGTTACAAAGTGAAGAAAATGTCTTGACGAGCAAGCCTTTCACCCTCTCTCCATCAGTAAAAATGCTGCTGCTTTGAATGAATTGCAAGATGTAAAACAGATTTAGGATTTTGTTGATCTCTTCAAAAAGTTGACACGCACTTTAGATGCAACCTTAAATGGTGTAGAAAGAGGTTGTGAGGTTTGCAAGTCAGGGTTGTTTCTATTTTTAAACACAGTTTAGCTTTGTCATTCCCATGAAGATGAAGGAATATAATGAGCAAGTATGGGCAGTAAGGAGAAAATAAAGTAGGGGATGTATGTTTTTGTTAAACTATATTCAGTTTCATAAAATAAGGTCTTATATCGAGAACAAAATGCAACATCTCTGCCCGAGATATTCCTCATGAATCAAAAGATATCATGGATCAAAAGATACAGCACTTTAAAATATTTCCATTGCAGTATTTATACCCTTGGGAATGATGCAGTCAAGAGTCGAGTCTTTGGAACCACACTGACCTGTATTTAAAATCTGGATCTACTACTAATTAAACATAGATCTTAGTCAAATCGCTTAACATCATTGAGTTTCAGTTTCAAAAATTATAAATAAAAAATAGTAAAGGTTGCTCATCAGACAGAGTTTGCTGCCTACCCATCATCCATTCTTCCCTTCTTTTTTTTGAGGAAGATTAGCCCTGAGCTAACATCTGCCGCCAATCCTCCCTTTTTTGCTGAGGAAGACTGGCCCTGAGCTAACATCTGTGCCCATCTTCCTCTAGTTTATATGTGGGAAACCTGCCATAGCATGGCTTGCCAAATGGTGCCATGTCCGCATCCAGGATCCGAACTGGTGAAACCCGGCCTGCCAAAGCGGGACGTGTGAACTTAACCTCTGCACCACTGGGCCGGCCCCTCTCCCCTTCTTCTTAAGGACGCTCAATTTTGTTCATCAACCCACCTATCTCAATGTAATCATGCATTTCCAGGGAGGCGGGTTCCATTATGAGTCCCAGGAGTGGGATGAATTTTGATTGGTCTAACCCAGTGGTGGTGGTCCCATCACCCTGGCCAGTGATCGTTTCAGACAACAGTTTGTGAAACAATTCAGGACAATGAGATATGAGTGGTTGTCTGCTGAGAGCTTCTGGTAAAGGTTTTTGTTTTGCTTTGTTTCATTTTATTTTGTTTTGTTTGGGGGAAGGTGAGTTGGTTTGTCACTTATTTTGCTTTTTGGTTTGTTTTTGTTTTGTTTTGGCTTCTAAGAGTTCACAGGAAAACATTCTTTCCTCTTTTGGATGCTGTCAAGTCTTTATGTGATGCCTGAACATGGGGAAACCTCTTATTATCACAAAGGGAAGCAAGACTGATAATAAAGCCACACATAGAAACCAGAATGACATAGAGAAAAATGGAAAAATAACTGGTTCTTATAAATGTCGTGGAGCCATTGATTTGATCAATCCTCGAGCTACCCTATCTCTGAAATTGACTTGTGAGTAACAAATCACCTTATTTTTTAAGCCAGTTTGAGTTGGAATTTTCTGTTATTTGCAGCCGAAAGCTACTTTGCAGAATAAGCAATAATGAATGAACAGTACTGAGCACCCAATAAGAATGACTGTTATTATTATTTTACCTTTTTTCTGATGGTAACTTTTTAGGTCTCCTTCTGCCTTTTTATGACCCTTTTGAAGCCATCAGGGAATGTGTGGTTTCTTAGTCCTTTCTATATTCCCCTACAGACCTACAGCAGTGTCTGTCAACAGTAAGTGCTTATAAATATTGTCAAATTGAAATATAATTGAATCTAAACATCCTCACATATTGTACTGTAAGGTCTATTAATGAGCTAGAGTGGATAGATTTCACCAGCAAAAAGAGAGAACATTTTATAAAGAACAGTATGAGAAAAATCAATATAATTTTCATTCTAAAGAATGACATTTTTCATTCTAAAAAAATATACATTTCTATGAACTGAGTTTTAAATGCTAGAGCGATATTATTTTGAATTCTAAAGCACTGAGAAAAAGAAACTAAGAGGAGAAAACTTAAAATATGACAATATCCAGGTAAAACCAAGCTGTATCTGTAATAAAAATGGATAAATATTAAAAATTCATTCAACTGTTGCCCAAAGTACCATCCTTGATCTTATATTCATATTCCTGAGTGATAGCTTGAACTTTTTATGTTTGTATGCTCCTTCTTTCACTAGATAACTCTGCTCTCTCTCTGGCTTCAGAAGTCCCTTTAGGTCTCAATGTGTAACACAAAACTAAATAAAGTGATCAAATAGAAAGTAGTACAGTTAATTCTACCAATTAGCAAATATAACCACATTCATAAGAAGGTTTTCTTTCTTTCTTTTCAGTAAGGTTCAGACACTCATTCATCTTTATTTTTTTTCCTTAAGACTGTCTGGTGAATATTAATATCATTTAAAAAAATCCTGTTACTTTTAGTGAAGTCAAGTGTTGTGTTGAAAAGAGAAAATGGGGGAAAAAGGAGCAGATCTACAACAAAAAGTCTCATTTGGAGACAAAAACCAAGCTACCACTGATTTACATTACTCTAACACCCAACTAAAACACAAGTGTTTTGTTTTCACGAACCTCTAATTAAAACTGAGAATTCTCTTCGATCATAAATATGGGCAATATCACAATAGTTTTATTTTATGCTTTTAAAACATTATTTGTTTAAAAAATAGTTTTATTTTATGTGTTTAAAACATCATTCTGAGAAGGAGTCTAGAGGTTTCACCAGGCTTTCATGGTACAAAAAATAATGTTAAGGCCTCTTGAATTAAAGAACACAAATGGGCAAAACACTTCCAGAAATCTGAAAAACAAGGGGCAGAGGCAGGTTTGGCCAACACTGAACATCTGCTCCTTCCATCATATAATTTGTTGGTAGGACCTGAGGGGATTCTGACTCCTAGTGACCCTGGGTGCAGCAGAGCAGAACCCTGCCTGGTGTTTTTGCGCCACCCTCTCACCTTCCGGTGCTGATTCAGACAATGCTCCACTGCAGCTCATAGGGTTTTCATGGCACCGCTCATTAGGCCATGTTGAGGTGGCATCCCACATACCACAACTAGAAGGACCCACAACTAAAATATACAACTATATACTTGGGGGATTTGGTGAGGAAAAGCAGAAAAAAAGAGAAGATTGGCAACAGTTGTTAGCTCAGGTGTCAATCTTTAAAAAAAAACATAAAAATACATAACGGATACTTAATACTCCTACTTAAAAAAACCACCAGCTTATGACCTTCTTTTCCCAATGTCTCTGAAACTAAAGCAGCCAGACACACACAGCTTGAATTCCGTCTTTGCAATTGCTTCCAGATTCATCCTTACTATCATTAATAGTGATTAACAGTAAGTAACAGTAATTGGGTTTACTATGTGTCAGGTACCATGGTTGAAGCTATAGCTATCAGGGGGAACAACACAGGCATAGTGACAACACTGAGAGGCTCAAGTCTAGTAAGGCAGATACTATATATTACAAATAATCCAGTAAATACAGTTGTTATCAATATTATGAAAGAAAATCCTAGAGTGTATGATCTTAATTCTTCCAGCAACTCTATGAGATAGGTATTATTATCTTCATTTCATAAAAAGAAGTTTGAATTCAGAGACATGGCGTAACTTGCCCCGCATCATAAGGGGGCCACAGAGCTACTAGTATAACAGGAGAGGTTGAAATACACAAAATTAATCATAAAATAATAATTTTATATTAATGCTGACCCTCTTGAGGGAAGAGATCGTTTATTTATTTATCTTTGAAACTATCCGGTCTTATATGTGACAGGCAAACTTTAATGAATGATGACTCAATAAAAATAAAACACTGGACAAAATTTAAGTCAGAGGTGAAAAATGGGAGAACAAAAGATATTACACTCCTACATTCTTTCAGGAAGCCAAAGACAAGATCTGCAGACTATGCATTTGGAATAAGGTTAGGTTCATCCTTGGTAAAAACAAACAAACAAACAAACAAAAAAGGGCCATTCTGGTGAGTAATGTTTACAATGGTGGAGGCTGTGCACGCGTAGGAGCAGGGGGTATATGGGACATCTCTGTACCTGCATCTCAATTTTGCTGTAAACCTGAAACTGCTCTAAAGAAATCATCTTTGAAATTTTTTAAACTATAAATAAAAAGGCAAGGGAAATACTTTATATTATTCAATATTTGATGAGCATCTACTATATGGTAACAAACACATAGCATCTTGAACTGCTTAGTTCTCATCTATTTCAGTGCCTCCTAGGAGTACTGTGTCGACGAGGACTCTGAGTGGGATAAGGGTAGCAACACTGTCACGAGTACCAGAGGGGAAAAGGACAGCACGTTTGCCAAAGATTTGCCATTCTTGGTCACTGATCTTCCCAGCAGTGTGCTAAGGGGATTATCTTGTCCCTTCTCAGGAGAATCTCAGAGTGTAGTGGGAGATAAGGCCAAAGAAAGAGAAAACATACAATACACTGTGACAAGTACAGGAACAGAGCTATGTTCAAGATTCTGGGTCAGTCCAGAGAAGTGAGACAGGAGTTCTGCTTGGAGAAATTAATAACTCAATTTATTAGTTATAATGATAACAATAACAGTGTACATATACTGTATGCTTACAATTCACCTAGCACTGTCCTAAGCACTTACATGTTTTAATTCACTGAATTCTCTCAAAAATCCTATGAGATGGCTGCTATTACCATCTCCACCTTACAGATGAGAAAACTGAGAGCTAGAAAATGTAAGCTAACTTGCCCAAGATCACACGGTAGGTGGGGAAGCTGGGTGCAAATCCCAGATGGTCCAGAGCCCTAGAATGGTAACCAGTAAAATATGTGAAAAATACTTTTTTGCACTGGTATATTTCCTACAGAGATAAGTAAAATAACTTCAAGAACATTCTTTTCCTTAGTAAGAAACAAGTAATTTGGAACGATAGTGATTTAAATTCAATCCACATAATATTGTCAATGAAACTTCAAAAACATGGATCAGCTATACCAATTCCATGTACCCTTGATGTTAGTCATTCTTCAAGGACAGAGATTGTTCTTTTTGGTTTTGTTTTTGCTTTTTTTTTTTTCCAGAAAGGTTAACAGAGTTTTGCAGGAAATATATGAAAAGTCTACTAAAATTTTACTAGTTTACAATTTGGAATTGAGCTAACCTCACTCTATAAAATCATAGGGCGGGATTACGGAAATAGATCATAGGATTAGCAACAACAAATATCCTTGCCTTGTCACTTTTCCTGCTAGTCAACCTTCATTAAGTCTCTCTAATGAGAAAAAAGCTATAAATGAAGCACAACGTGACCCTTGCTTTCATGGAACTTTAACCAGAGCAAGTTTACAGTTTTAAGAGTTGCACTCGTGAAAACAAGTCTAATTGGGCTTTAAAACCAAGTTCAGTTCAGGATTTGAAAAAGCCGTTAGCCGGTACCTCTGCCACCCAAAGCAAGGAAAACAGTTTGGTGAGAAGGTAGGATGGTGGGAAGACCAGCGATCAGGGATCAGAAGCAGAGTTAATAATCTTGCAAGATTATTAACAGCACATATATTAACTACTTAATTTTTGACATTTTACACATTCTTTTAAAAATATATTATTTACTCACCACCCAGATTTAACAGATGTTAACATTTGGCCATATTTGCCTCAGATCCTTTTTCTTTTCTTTTCTTTCCTTTCCTTTCCTTTTTTTTTTTTTATTTTTTTTATTTTAGGAAATAAGCATCGCTTACTCTTTATTCTCTCTTACTCTGCATGAAATTAGCATTCTAACTGGAAACCCCCTTGAAATTCAGACACCCAAACCCCAACTCTTATTATGATAATAACACAAAGAGCCTGACCCAAGACTCAATTCCTTTAATCTGTGCAAACACCACGGGGGTGGGGGTGGGGGGGACACAGTGATGCCCATTATGCAGACGAGGTACAGAGGCTAGGAGAGGCTGAATCTTGCTCAGGCTAGTAAAAGACATGTGTGGGATCTAAACTCAGCTCTGCCTGTCTTCAAAGTCCTTATTCTTTGCACGTGACTACAATATCCCGGAAGAATAATGATATCCATCAGTCTCGACAGCAACCATCCAGTCTCAACTTCTGCCAAATCCAGGCCCCATTCATCCCACCCTTACCAAGCACATACTATCTGCCAGGCACAGTGCATTAAAAACACAGACCAACCAAAGAGCAATCAATCAGAGGACTGCTGATTTTACAAGGCTTCCACAGATCTATTCCAGTGTCCTCCTTCCTGAGAAAGCTGGGATTCACGGGCATCTCCTGCCACAGGACCACTGATGCTCCCAACCACCTCGTGCTGCTGCTAGTGCCAAGATAAATGGATTCTGTTGTTTGATTATCAATCACCCCAAAAGCCATGGGTGGAGAGAATCCTACTGAGGTTCCCAGACCACTAGCCTCAAAAGCCTTGAGCTTAGGATGTATTCAACTGCTTCTTCAGTCTCCTGCTCCATTTTATCTTGTTACCAGGGTTAGTCTTTGCAACAGGCCTACCTTGGACACTGAATTGCTAACCTCATCTTTTATTCCCCATTTTCCTACTTTGTACTGGTGAAACAGTATTAGCAGATTCATTTATTCTACAAATATTATGAATACCTCCCTTTTCCAGGTACTGTTCTAGGCACTGTGGAAGGAAAAAAAAAAATAGCCTCGATGTTTGTATTTTAGTGGAGAACGGTAGGCAATAAGCAAATAAGCAAATAAGTATACAGTATGTGTGATAATGAGAAGTGCTAAGGAGTGGAGACAGGGAGGGTATAAATAGGGTAGTGAAGGAAGGCCTCTTGGTTAGGTAACATTCTGGCAGGGACCAGAATAAAATGAAGGCAAGAGCCATATTTATATCTGGAGGGAAAGAATTTCCAGCATGGGAAACAGGCAAGTGCAAAGTCTCTGAGTCAGGAGAATGCTTGCCATGTTCAAGGCCAGGGAGTTAGGATGAGTCTGGCTGAGTGCAAAGAGTTAAGGCCACAGAGGATCAGAGGTTGGATCACAGAAAGTTTTAAATTTTAGTTCGAGAGGAATAGGAAATCATTATCATGTGTGGGTAACATGATCCAATTTATAAAATTTAGATTGTAGGGATAAGACATGTGGACATTTGGGAATTCGGTGGGAGAACTCATTAGATTCCATGTGTGTGGACAGATCTTCTTGAGTGATGTGTCTGTCCAGAAGAGCTTATTCCCAGCCAGGACGTGCCATGTACAGTTCACAGAGTATTGAAGTATGATCAAGGGGCCACCCACACTGGAATCACCCGAACTGCTTTTTAAAACTGAAGATTTCATGGGCTCCATTCAAGATAGGATGAACCAGAATTTCTGTGGCTGGGCCTAAATAATCTGTCTTTCAAACAAGTCCCAGTGAACTCCATGTGCAAAAATTTGGGACAACCACTGGAGTCAGGGAAAGCTTTGCAGAGAAGAGAACTCTTGAACTGAGTTCCAAAGACAAGAAAGAGTTAGTTTGTGGGGGAGGTAAGAGAGTAATGATGGTGAGGATCCCTCAGGGAGAGGAACCATCATGGATAAATATCTAGAGACATAAAATATCACCCAACCTTTAGATTCCTCCATGTGATTTGACAAAGCTGGAGAAACTTTTTTTTTAACTTTTACCCTATGCCAGGCATTTATGTGATCTCATTTTATCACCCCAATCACTGTGAAAGGGACTTTAAGGGAGCAAGGGTCAGAGAAACTAAGTGGCCTACCTAAGATTACTTGGCTAGTAAATGGCAAAGGCAGAATTCAAGCCAATGTGGTTTAACTCTGAAGCTTGTGATCTCAACCATTAATTAGACCGAGGAGAGTCAAATAACGAAGTTTGAGAAGTAACACAACAGATCAGGAAGTCCTTTGAATGCCTTTGTATAAGCCAAAGAATTCGCATGTTGACACGAAATCCATGGGGGATTACTTTGAAGAAATTTATACTGGGAGTGAAATGACCAGATGTGAGTTTTGACACGTGACCTCGAGTAGCAGGAATATAGGCAAGAAGTAGAGATGGTTAGAACTAAGTTAATGAAAAACACAATGCCTTAGCTTAGCTCCTCTAGAAAGCAGAGCTTGAGGCAAGGGTAAAGTGCTGATGGCTTATTTGAGAGGTGCATACTAGGGTGGTGGAGGTAAAGAAATAATGTAAAAGCAGGAGGCTAAATAATGGCCACCCAGAGATATCACATCCTAAGCCCTGGAACCTATAACTGTTACCTTGTAAGGAAAAAGGTGTTTGTAAATGTGATTAAATTAAGGAACTTTATTTGGAGAGATTATCTTGGGATTACCTGGGTGAGCCCTAAACTCAATCCTAAGTGTCCTTATAAGAGAGGCAGAGGGAGATGTGACACACAGAAGAGGAGAAGGTGATGCAACCACAGAAACAGAGATTGGAGGGGAGAAGTCACAAAATTTAGGCATGCTCATGGCCAGCAGAAGCTGGAAGAGGCAAGGAATGACACCTCCCCAGAGACTCCAGAGAGAGTACAGTTCTGCTGCCACCTTGATTTTATTCCAGTGAAACTGATTTAAGACTTCCAGCCTCAAGAATAAATTTCTGTTGTTTTAAGCCACCAAGGTTATAATTTGCTATAGCAGTCCCAAGAAACTAATATAGTAGCAAGGAAGGAAAGGGTGCAAAGCAATGGGATATAATGTATTATGCTGCCTTACCATGCTGGCCACCACTTTGCAAAGAACTAGAATCATGACATGACCTGGCAGGTGGGTTGGCAGGTGGAGGGTGGAGTTTTGCAGCCCAAGAGACTTCTTGAGAAGGTATGCAAGGAGAAATCATACTCCAGAGCATCCCATGAAAGGAAAAAGGGTGAGGAGTTATGTGCCTGAGTGCGTCATCCAGCCCCTAGGCAACTACTCAAGAAACTTGACTCTGTACCCCATAGTGTGAATTTCATGTAAATGCAGAAATAGAGGAGTTACTTAATGCAAATAGGACTCAGAATGTGGTACGAGAGACACATGCAACGCTGAGTCTTCGCCTCTGATTCCCTCTAGACTGGGAGCTCACAAAGGGTGCCAGTAA
The DNA here is from genome assembly GCF_041296235.1 of Equus asinus. Taxonomy (NCBI): domain Eukaryota; kingdom Metazoa; phylum Chordata; class Mammalia; order Perissodactyla; family Equidae; genus Equus; species Equus asinus. The sequence continues at coordinate 31,414,867 of NC_091810.1, forward strand.
GGTGATGGCAGGGTGACACATTTGGCAAGAACATTGTCAAGGGAACCTGAGAAGGTGGTGTACAAGATTTGCATGCAACATAAGGGATAAGATAAAATTCAGGGATGTGTAGGAGATCAATTCAAGGGGACTTTCTGACTAATTTGCTATATAGAATTGTAGTTAATCAAATAAGGATTGGAGTCAAACAGATTTGGTTTCAAATCTTAGTCCTACTGCCCACTCTATATGTGATCAACAATAATTCAGTCTCTCAGAGTTTCTTCCCATCTGTAAAATAGAAAAAATAATATGCACTTCAGAGAGTTTTTAAGAAAGAATACTTGTAAAGCACTTCTCACAGTGTTTGGCACATAGCATTTGCTAGATAAAAAGTAGAAATGGTACTCATTGTTGTCATTATTGCCTGTAGTGAGTGAGGCAGAGGAGAGAATGAGGGAAGACATTCAGGAGTCTGACTTGGGCAAGTGAGAGGATATTAAGGAGTGCAGAACACTTGACGAGGTAGAAAATAAGGTGCTGATAGGCAACTCTATAGAAATGGATCTTTTCAGAGCAGCTTCACTGTTTTGCTCGACTGCCCAGACCACTAGGAAAAGGGGACGCAAATTATTCGTTGAGCCCCAGCTGTATGCCAGACACTAATTTTCTACATTACATGTGTTATTTTACTTGTCTTTATGACAGCCATTTGATTTGGGGTGTTTTGCCATGCTTTACAGAAGAGGAATCTGAAGCATAGGGAACATAAGTGACTTTACCAAGACTATCCATTTATAAATTGGTAGAGATGGAGACATGAACCTAAATGCCTCTGATTCTAAAACTTGTGTTCTCACTTCCTCCCCTCCCACCATCATATTCTCCACCCACGCTCAGGTGTACACAGAAAATGTATTCTAAAGTCAACTATATTTTTCTTGAATTTTCTGTATATGCAGCATATAAAGGCATTCAAATGGGGTTTGGCCCGGTGGTGCAGTGGTTACGTTTGCACATTCCACTTCTGCAGCCCGGGATTCGCTGGTTTGGATCCCAGGTGCGGACATGGCACCACTTGGCAAGCCATGCTGTGGTAGGCGTCCCACATATAAAGTGGAGGAAGATGGGCACAGATGTTAGCTCAGGGCCAGTCTTCCTCAGCAAAAAGAGGAGGATTGGCAGCAGGTGTTAGCTCAGTGCTAATCTTCCTCAAAAAAAATAAAAATAAAAAATAAAGTCATTCAAATGTATTAAAGCAATATTGCAACTGACAATACCAAGTCCTGGCAACAACACAGAACAACTGGAATTCTCATATGCTGCTAATGGATGTATAAATTGGAACCATTTTGGAAAACTGCTAAGCAGTGTCTACCTAAAGCTAAAAATATGCCTATTCTGCAATGCGGCAATTCTACTCCAGGTCTATACCTAACAAAAATGAGTGTTTATGTCCACCAAAAACATATATAAGAGTGTTCAAAGCAGGTTTGTTCAAAACAGCCAATCACTGGAAAAAGGTTCAATGTACCCCAACAACAAAATGGGTACATGAATTGTGGTGCCATCCTTAAAAGGAATACTACACAGCAGTAAAAAGAATGAACTACTGGTACACATAAAAATGTGGATGACTCTTACTGACATGATGTTAAGCAAATAAAGTTAGATATAGAAGACTATACATTGGATGATCCCATTTATATGAAGAACAGGCAAAAATAATCTATTTTGGTAGAAGTCAGAATAGTAGTTACTCTTGGGGCAAAGGTACTGACTGCGAGTGCAGCTCAAGGGAGCTGTCTAGGGTGCTGAAAGTGTTCTTTATCTTGATGGGTAGTGGTTACATGGGCGCGCACAAAAAATTAAACCAATCTGTACACTTAAGATTTGTGCACTTTCTTCTATATAAAATTGTATCTCAATAAAAATGTAATTTAAAACATTGAATAGGTCAATGAAATCTAGCCAGCAGACTCTCAATCATCAATGTCTGATTAAAACTGAGTTCCATCTTAATCAGATCTGTCTCTCTCTTTCATCCCCTACACTTGGCATTTAATAGGACTCAACAGCGTTATGTAACAAATGAGCACACGCCTATGACATTAAGCAAGTTCCCACCCATCTTTAAGTAGATCTCTCCCTGTTCCTCAGGTGAACGACAGACTATGGTGCCATCTGTCTCCATAGCTCGGGAGGTGGTGGAGCCATCCTCATACCTGGCCATACTTTAATTAGAAGAAATAAACCATAAAACCAAGCAGCAACTTTGCAGTGTGACACAGCAGTATTGCTTACATTAGGCCAATTTTCCACTTATGACAGCAGTAATAGCACTAAAAGCCAATAAAAGCGGTCTGTTCGTTCAGAGATCAGCTTTTATGGCTTATTCTAAATATTATCAAGTGAATCAAGAGCCGTCATTATAGTGTCTAAAAAGCCTGCATACCCTGTAAGCAAACAGTGTGACTTTGACAAATAATCATTAGCGTGCCTGTGTGAGGCCAGCGCTAAGGGAAAAAAGTCAAATAACTGATATTTCCGTTTACAGAAGTCATTAAGGTAATGTTGGTTAGTTTCAGAATAAATAAAATGGATTTCGTATGTAAAATGATATACTATCCCTTTCAATAATTCCAGCATTTTTTAAAATCTTATTTCCAGGCAGTTGAAGATATGGGTTACATTAGTTGTTTAAGCCTTCTTGGTCCTTATGAGTCTGTAAGGAAAGTTTGATACAGCTTCTGAGGGCTCAGTCCATTACACAGGCTCAGCCAATATTTCTCATGTTTCATTTAAAGCAAATCTCAATAATTCTGATTGGACTAATTTCAGATTTGGTGATTACTCATGCATACTATATTAAAAATGACTCGTTTGTAAGGAGTTCCTTAAGAAAAAATAAGTAAACCCAGTGAAACCAAGATATGTTTGCCTTATTAATGTGAAGCCTTCTCGTAGATTATAGGTGAAAACACAAACTTTATGCAGCGTAATTTGACAAAGTTACAATCTTCTGGACCAAGAGTTGGCAAACTTTTTCTGTAATGGGCCAGATAATAACTATTTTCAGCTTTGTAATCTATACAGTCTCTGTCATAACTATCCAACTTGGCTGTTGCGGTGTGAGAGCATAGACAGTACATAATCTAATGAGTATAGCTGTATTCCAACAAAACTTTATTTATAAAACAAAAACGGCCGTAGGCCACATTTGACACATGCCATAGTTTACCTCTGCCCTAGGCTATAAGGTCTATGTGGACAGGACTATACCTGCTTTATTCATATAGTATCCCCAGGTAGGTGTCCAGCACAGAGCATAGGTCAGATATTTGGTAAATATTTACTAAATAAATCTTGAATGAATCATAAGCCTTAAAAGTCCATAGAATTCATTGACCAGCCATATCTAGGCATTATTTTAAGAAAATAGTCAGAGGTAAATCAAATATTTTGCTCTGAGTACTTGTCACAATATTTGTTAAAAATACCAAGATAATAGAAGTAACATAAATATCCAACAATAGGGAAGAGGATGAAGAAAATATGTATATTAATAAGATGTCATATTAATCAGCCATTAAAAATGATGATATGTAATATTGGAAGAGTAATATTTAACACCTTTAAAATAACTTCAAATATATGAAGTAAAAAATTTTATTAGAAACAAGTATTTTCCACTGAACAAATATTTATTTAATACGTACTATAAATCAAGCACTATTCTAGACACTGGAATACAGCGGAAACAACATTGACAAGAATTCTGTCTACATAGAGCTGATATCATACTATCTATGATTGTTATTTTGTTAAAAAGAGTATACATAAATTTTTTTAAAAAGTTTGAACTATTTTTCACCAAAACATTAAAAAAATTAATTGTGGGGAAATAAAATCATGGGAAATTTTATTTACTTAATTTTGGTTAAGAATATTTATCAAAGCTGATTAGTTAACATGAATTGCGTCAATAATGAATCATCTGATTTTAAGTAATTATTGCCTAATTAAACACTCACAGGTCAAACTTGGGTTTTAGAATTTTTTAGCAGAAAGTCCTTATTTCAAATGAAATTTATTTTACTTACCAGGTTCTTAAATAGCACTTATTTTATATATATATATATGGTTCCAGGGCCTGTATTTTCAATCATCATAAATACTATTTGGAAACACAATATATAAAACAGATAAAAATTTATTAATATCAACTTTTTGGTAAAGTAAAATTTCTAACATTTATATAAGATGAGTGAGAATGATGTGGAGGCGTTTCTGATAACTATGGGAATTTTTGTGTGGAAGTCATGGATGACAGCTGCAGACTTTTATCAACCCAAAGAGGCTGCTTATTTCAGCAGTTTCCTTTGGAAGACAAACTACTGCGAATCTTCGTTCTTACAGATAAGTAGTTTCAAATGGTGCTGGATTTTATTCTCCCCTTTTTTTGTTTGTTTCCTTTTTGAGGAAGATTAGCCCTGAGCAAACATCTGCCACCAACCCTCTTCTTTTTGCTGAGGAAGACTGGCCCTGAGCTAACATCTGTGCCCATCTTCCTCTCCTTTATATGTGGGACGCCTACCACAGCATGGCTGGATAATCTGAGCAAATACTCACACCCAAGATCTGAACCGAGGAACCTGGGGCTGCCAAAGCAGAATGTGCGAACTTAACGACTGCGCCACCGGGCTGGCCCCTATTCTCCCTTTTTATACAACTCATTTTGTAAAACTGGTGAAAAAAAAAATCTTTAACAGAACTAATCCAGAGTTTACAGGAAGAGTAGTAAGAAATTTGGGTTTTAAAATTAAATCACTTGCAATATCTAATAATTTTTAGGATATTCCTTAATGCATATTCAATTTGGAGGCCCCTAAGTTCTTTGGTCAGTTTAAAGTTAATTATTTGCAGGAAATATTTTTGAAATATATCTTATAACACCAAGTTGATGAACAATGTCATTAAAAATTATATATCAGTGCTCATTTCTGTCAGATATTCACTCTATATTTCAAAAGAGTTGTTTATTTTGTTGAATATGATGACTCTAAACCTTGTTTTATTTTGATCAGTCATAATTTATCTGCAATCAAAAGCACCAAAATATTATAATCTGAATTGCCTAATTGAACTCCCTGAGACTAAGAAAAAAAATCACCTCTCTCTCCACACACACACACACAAACACACACACACACAGAGGCAGCTATGTCTTCATTTTATTTACAGTATTGACAGCAACCTCTTGCTTTTGAAAGGCCAATAAATTTTGTTATCAAAAAAGCAAATTGTGGACCACATTGTACATTTGACTACTAAGTAAATCTTGAAAAGCCACCTTTCAAAAACTACAATCGATTAGTAATGCCTGCCACTGGCACAGTACATGGAGAATGGAATCATATGTGTGCCAAGTATCTCTGTGCATCGGCTTTTTCCCCTCCAACACTATCAAAATGCTCTTATAAACCAAAACAAGAGCCCATACTTCTTTTTTAAAAAATATCCTCATAACTCGGACTTGAAATAAAGACAGACTTTTTCCCAATTAGATGATGTTCCTGTATTATCTGGAGTTTACTATTTTAGGGAGGATTTTTGTGAAGCATCTCCTGGGTGATGGCAATCATCCTAAAATACTCCTGGAGAGAAACAATTCTGTGATCTCACCCTGGAGCTTTTAAGATTTTCCTTTGGATTAAAGGTCTTAGCATCTCATTTTTAAGGAGAAAAAAGAGGTGATAAGTACTACATAAACACATATTTTCTTTAGAGTAATCTTCAGAGAAATTGTTGAGTTAAGTAAGTTTTAATGAACTAGCTGGGCTTAGCATACTCGTTATTCCACCTCTGGGATGAGCATTCACATCTGCATGAACCCTCATGCATACCTTTCAAGTCTCACTGATCACTGGGGTAAATCTTAGATTTGGCAGTCCTCGTACGATCTTATTCATCTTCCTTGCTCAGACAGCCTTTCTCAGGCAAAACTCAGGTCTCTGGCTGGACTTCCTTTGGCAACAGGTAGGCAGAACTATGAGAAGAATATTTGGAGATAGAATGAGAGCGGATGCTATTTGACCTGGATTGAGGCCTTAATGGCAAGAATTAGAAGGCAGATGGCCATGAACGGCTCTTTGAAGAGTGTTTGCACAACTTTACTTGCTAGCTGTCTCTGTAGTTATTTATTTCAGTGATCTCCTCTGGTCTCTTTTCCATTTCTTTTCCTTCCCAAAATCTTGCTGAAAGAAAATTCTAACTTAGTGACACAGGAAATATTCATTTAGGCTTTTCAATGAGAACGTGGAGAAAAGCATGGAAGAATTTAGAGGAAAGATAAAGGGGTTTTTACATTCCAGAAATGCTACATATTCTACCTGAACTCGCAATTTAAAATGTGCTGAGCCGTTTTTTTACAAAGTTAAACATACATTTACCATATGACCCAGCAAATCTACCCTATTCTCTAGGTTTTTACTTAAAAGAAATGAAAACATCTGTCCAAAGAAAGATCTGCACATGATATTCACAGTAGCTTTCTCCATATTAGGCAAAAACAGGAAACATTCAAATATCCACCAATAGAGAATGGATAAACAAATTGTGATTTATTCATACAGTGAACTATGCATCAGCATTACAAATGAATGAACTCAACAGTTTAGATGGAGCTTAGAAATATGCTGAGCGAAAGAAGCCAGACACAAAAGAGTACATTCTGTATGGCTTCATTTATACGAAATTCGAGAAAAGGCAAATTTAACCTATAGTGTCAGAAGGCAGATTAGTGGTTCCCTGGGGCTGGCTGGTGGTGGGTTGGGGGAGTGGTGACTGCAAAGGGGCAGGAGAGGGATTTCTGGGGAGATGGAAGTGTTCTGCATCTTAATCATGATGGTATTTTCATTTGTCAAGACTCCACCGTACATTTAGAATAGGTACATTGTTTTGTATGTAAACTATACTTCAATAAAGTTGACCATAATAAATATGCCAGGCAAACCGTGGCTTATGATGGGGATTGTCATTATTCCTTTAAAAAAAGTGTTTGAACCATCCCAACTTAAATCACTGTTTTTGAGGGCTAGCAGGTCACTCTTTTGTACCTTCTCATAGGATTTTCAGTGTAACACAGCCTTGGTGACCGTTGAGTCAAGAGGCTGAGATTCAAGCTCATCCTTGCCCCCAACTCTCTGTGAGAACTCCTTAGCTGGGTTAGTTACTTACCTGGTCTCAGTTTTCTCAGCTGTAAGATGAGGGTAATGGACTCCGTCACAATTTGCAAACTGGTAGCCCGTGGATCACATTTGGTCAACACTGGCAAGTCCAGTACCACGTAATTCTTGCAGAATCATCCTTGTTAAATCTTTGAATTAATCATCAATATTTAAGAATCAGAAAATTTTCATAGAAATTCCAGACTTCTGGCTTCTCTTCAAAAGCAAATAGCTGATGATACTTAATCTACATCACAAATGTCACCAATTAGCTGGAACCGATTAGCCACAACTCTGTTTATCCATGCATAATATTCTCCAGCGTGCCTAGCTTCCTACCAGGCCCTTTTCACCATTTACATACCTGCCTAGACCCTGGTCATTTTGAGTTTAGAAACCCTAAGCTAGATCAATGATGAATAACTGGGATCCTCAAGTGTAAACAACTTCCCAAGCTTTGATAAATGACCTATGATCTAATTTTAGGAATAAAATTTTAATGCATTAAAAATCTGTCCTGTGAAGTCTTTCACTCGTGTATATACATACTGAAAGCGCTCGTAAGCTGTGAAATTCCAGCCAGCCTTTTGCAATCTCTGGAATAGGACTAAGGAGGCAGTCACCCATGGCCAGAGGAAGACTCAATAATTAAAACAGCCCAAGACGTACACTCTGAGTCAGCCACTGATCCACAGGGGGGTGAAACACAAAACAGGCCTGAAACAGATCCTGTATTTATATGCGATGGCTCTGTGTTTTTCTTTTTTGTTTAAGTTATCATTTTGAGTTCAGAATTGCATATTCTTTATAAAATCATTTTGGAAACTGTTCTTACTTATTTATCCTGCTTTGAAATATTTTCTAAAGTGCTGCAATTAGCTGTACCTTAGAAATTGAAAGGATTCATCTGTAAAATCAACTGGTAATTGAGACTTGACTGCTTTTTCCAAAGTTGTTAGTCTACTCTGCTTGTCTATGTATTGCAAATTTTAAAATAATCTAAAATTTCTTATTTATTTGCACAATTCTGTGGTTTGCATTATATTTCTCAGAACTCTGTCTGTATTCTTGTTGTCTTTCCTTCCCTGGAGGGAAAATAAACTTTTGATTTATTTTTTTTTGTATTCTTGTCCAATTCTTATTTCTGCTTCAACCTGTTTCCTTTCCTTCTATTTTTCTTAGGGTCATTTTCTTTTTCAATTTTCTTGAATTGAATACCTATTCCAGTTGCTGTCCTAATAATAGGAATTTTCTGATGTTTACTTTTATATATATATATACACACATATACACATGCTTTTTTTTTTTTTTTTTTGCTGAGGAAGATTTGCTCTGAGCTATCATCTGTTGCTAATCTTCCTCTTTTTTTGCTTGAGAAAGATTAGCCCTGAGATAACATCTGTCCCAATCTTCTTCTATTTCGTGTGTGGGTTGCAGCCACAGTATGGCTTGAGGAATGCTGTAGATCAGTGCTCAGGATCTGAACCGGCAAACCCAGGCCACTGAAGCAGAGAGTGTTGGACTTAACCACTATGCCATGGGGCTGGCCCCTGGATGTTTATATTTGATTCATGCTTTAAATTTGGATATTTAGTACCACTGCTTTTGTGCTCTAAATACAGCATAATTTTATTTTAATTTCTTATTTGTCCTAATAACAATTTGGAGGATGATATTTAAACTTTCAATTGGCTAGGTATTTCTTTTTTTTTTTTTTTTGAGGAAGATTAGCCCTGAGCTAACATCTGCCACCAATCCTCCTCTTTTTGCTGAGGAAGACTGGCCCTGAGCTAACATCCATGCCTATCTTCCTCTATTTTATACGTGGGACGCCTGCCACAGTATGGCTTGATGGGCGGTGCATAGGTCTGCACCTGGGATCCAAACCAGTGAAGGCCAGACCACTGAAGCAGAATGTGGGAACTCAACCCCTGCGCCACTGGACCTGCCCCTAGGCATTTCTTTTTTAAACTGCCATCATTAATTTCTAATTTTATGTCACTGTAGTAAAAATATGGCCTGCACATTTTCTGCTTAGTGGAATTTATTGGTATTTTTCTTATGACCTCACATGTAATGGGTGAGTAACTTTTAATTTTTGTAAATATTCAATGTGGATATTCCAAATAAATATTCCACAGATGTTTATAAAGAATACGTATTTTCTGACATAATTCAGCCAAGTAACTTTTGTTATTGCAATCTTTATTTCTTTACTTATGCATAACTATATGTATTTTTTTAACTTTTGACAGATTGATAAAGGGATAGTAAGATCTCCCACCACAACAGTATTTTTCTCAATTTCTCTTTACATTTAACCTTGTGATATACACGGGGCTGAAGCCTTCTTCTGACCCAAAGGAAAGCACCATGTTTTACTTGCTTCCCTTGTTACTTATTTACAGAGGACACACACAATAAGTGCTTCAGAAAAAAGTAATTCTCATAATTTGAGATTTTATAAATCTATTGATACAAAATCTTTGGTAATAATAATTTAAGTTCTTTTGTAAATGAAAGGAAAATATTTCTGAAGCAGATAATCAAATATAACGTGCAAACTTCACTGAGGTGCTTCTCCAGAGGAGTTGCCAGAATCAAAAGCATTTTTTTTAATCAGTTGAAAAAAAACCAAAGGGGACACTGAGAATTTAATGGTTTAAAAAGGAAGGCTCAGAAATTAGAGCCAAAGCTCAAATGCCCAAGTCCACCTTTCAGAAGGTGAAATAAGCCTTTGAATAGATTAGTACTCATGTCAGATTCCCATTTTTACGTAACAAAATTTGTTTCCTAAAAAGCAACTTAGCTCTCACCTGGCAAGGGTCTTTGTCTTAAAATGTTTGCTATGCAGCTGCCATGAAAATACTGTTTTTTTAAAAAATCTGTATTAGAGAGTACAGTCCACAATTCTATAAAGTTAGAC